>NC_051090.1:803341-1475216 GCF_901709675.1 Syngnathus acus | reverse complement strand
TCGCCCCACGCCGGAAGCAGCGATGTGGACGTCGCCGATGAGGACAAGGCCTGCGTGCTGGACTGCGTGGTGTGCGGCGACAAGTCCAGCGGGAAACACTACGGCGTGTTCACGTGCGAGGGCTGCAAGAGCTTCTTCAAAAGGAGCATCCGACGTAACCTCAACTACTCCTGCAGGTAATTAGCCGGAAGCGTATTTGTCTGAGTGGAGCGTTTCTATATTTGGAAAGTTCCTGGAAACGGGAAAAAAAAAAATGAAGGTCAGCCATATGCTTCTGAAGGTCAACAAAGTGTTGCAAACTCATTTCTTTGCTCTTGGGGTGGGGGGGGGGGGAGTTCTCCGTCATATATTCCTTTTCTGGTAATAATACGCTAACCCTGAAAGGAATGTGTCTTTAATCGGCATGTCATATCCAGGGCTGAAAGGAATGTTGCCGGGGCTCGTCTGCCGTACAAGGCGACACAAGGGCGTGTTGGCTTGATGATTTACAAAGGTCACAGCCTTGAAGAGCTCTTCAGACACGCCAGCTCACACTTTTCTCTCATCAGAGAGGCCGTGAGAGGAGGCAGCAGGGGGGGCGGGAAGGGAAAACGTGAATACAAAGTGCTTATTGGAAAAACACTGCGTGTTGGAGGATTTTCATCACCTTACATTTGGGTTTGCAGATCAAACCGAGAATGCCAAATCGACCAGCACCATCGCAACCAGTGCCAGTACTGTCGACTCAAGAAATGTTTCCATGTTGGCATGCGCAAAGAAGGTGAGATCAATACGCAATGCAGGTTAGCGGGTCATTCTGCACGTCACACTAAATGGCTAATTACAATGCTTTATTAGTTAGGCTGAAACCAAACTAAATCATGATTAATAGAAGACTATAAAACTGGGCTTTAAAATAGTCATGAAATGTGGTATTTCTTACGTAAGCAAAATGATGTGCCGACGGAAGAGGAAAATGTGACTAACTTCAATCTTAGAACCTTCAAAGCCCCAGAAATGCTTCTGTGCTCTTCCCCATATTTGTGCCTCAGCAAAATCCCACTTGGAGGCCTGCAGACAACAAACAACAACACCAAAACTAATTTATCAAATGGGGTTGCATGAACGGGGGACTGTCCCTGATGCGCGACAATTTCTGCCTGGAGTGGATTGGCCGCACGGAAGGTCTGCCGAACTTCCAGATGGCCACCACGCCGCTGGCTACAGATCCAGTAGATAGGTTTCTTTTTCTTTACCTGCTAACAATGAGAGCAAGCAGTGACATTTGCCAGTGACCCGAGCGGAATATTTATACTGTCAACTGAAGGCATGTTTTTACCGCGGTGTTGAACTCTGGCAGCTGCTGATGATCTGCGATAAGCGGGTCACCAGCCCATTTGAACAACACGGAAAGAGCGGCTGATCGGAAAAAAATAAAATATTTGAACAGGCACACGGGGGGGGGGGGGGGGGTTCGGGAACACCCAAAGAAACTTAAATATTCATACGTGACTACTTTCATTTTTTGAACTTTACCAATTGTCATGTTCAAGTCTATTGACGTGTGACTGGAGTTTCCAGTTCTGATCTATGGCTTCTAATGCTCACATGTAACAGAGGTTATATTAGGCCCGCTTGGTAATGACTGAGTGAGGCGGTGACGCACGCCGTAGCTGTTTCCACACTACCTGGAATTGTGGAGCTCAACTTTGGCTCAGTCAAAGTAGCATTAACTTTTGAGGTGATTATATCCCACTGCTATATGGAGAGATTATCTCAAGCATAGCCAGCAAGTCTTGGGCGCTGCTAGATGTGTTCTTTTAGCGGTTTTATTATGGCCATGGCATATATACAGTATGACTGGAAGGTCATTCAGGAGAGTGTAAACTCCTGCCGAGGCTGAACTCTCAAGTGCTGTGGACAAAAAAAAACAACCTCATGGACCGTTTGTCCATCTGGAGGATTATCAAAAGTGGATTTTGGAAAGTGGACTGTTCAATATATGTTAATGAATACATTTTTCACATCTTTATCAGAATGTACAGGATATTGTTTTAATCGGAAAAGTACAGCCACCATGTTTAGCAAATTCGCCCGTGTCCCCGCAGCTGTCCAGAGGGGTCGCATCCCACCTTCCCACTCAGGTATCAGTCCCAACTCCCAACGGGCCGGCGGAGCGGGAGGCGTGTTGCCCAATCACCTGGGAGCAGACTACTTCAACGGGCAGCCGGTGTCGGAGCTCATCTCCCAGCTGCTTCGGGCCGAGCCGTACCCTCACAGCCGCTACGGGACCCCGTACGGCCAGGCGCAGATGGGAGCTTCTGCGAGCGGAGCCTCCGTCATGGGCATTGACAGCATCTGCGAGCTAGCTGCCCGCCTCCTCTTCAGCACCATCGAGTGGGCCAGAAACATCCCGTACTTCCCAGAGCTGCCAGTTTCGGAGCAGGTCAGTCAAGGATGGTGAAAGCTATTGACGTTGCGCTGGCTCAAACACCTGACTTGATTCCTTCAGGTGGCGCTGCTGAGGCTGAGCTGGAGCGAACTTTTCATTCTCAACGCAGCCCAGTCTGCTTTGCCACTCCACATGGCCCCCCTGCTGGCAGCGGCCGGCTTCCACTCGTCCCCAATGTCTGCCGAGAGGGTGGTGTCCTTCATGGACCAGGTCAGGATCTTCCAGGACCAAGTGGACAAGCTCAACAGACTGCAAGTGGACACAGCTGAATACAGCTGCCTGAAAGCCATCGCTCTCTTTTCACCAGGTAAGTCATGTCACTGCATCTGAAGTGTTTTCACAATCCCCAAAAAAGTCTTTATACCCAATAATGCAAGGTCCTTCCTCCTCTGTCAGATGCATGCGGTCTGAATGATCCAGCCCACGTAGAGTCCCTGCAGGAGAAGGCCCAGGTGGCGTTGACCGAGTACGAGAGGTTGCAGTACCCCAACCATCCCCAGCGCTTCGGCCGCTTGCTCCTGCGCCTGCCGGCTCTTCGTGCCGTGCCAGCCAACCTCATCTCGCAGCTCTTCTTCATGCGCCTGGTGGGCAAGACCCCCATCGAGACGCTGATCCGAGACATGCAGTTGTCGGGGAGCTCCATCAGCTGGCCCTACGCCCCGGGACCGTAGCCAACCTGCCGACACGCTGACAGTCGACGGGAGGATGCAGAGAACTTGAAAAGGCTGGAGAAGGCCAGGTCGTTTTATTTGCAGCACTTGCGTGTTTAGGCTCTGGCCTTCATCTGCGCTCTCTTAGTCTCATTCTGGACTACAGAAATTAAAATGGAGATTTAGGCCATGAGCACATACTACCTCCCATATCATCCTTAATGTGACTGACTTTGATCCGTGTGTGTGTGTGAGTTTGTGTGTGTGTTGTCTGCTTTAAGCCCATATGAAGCCACAGCAACAGCACATCTACCCACATTAGCCCGTGTGGGTCTTTCTTCATGTTGTGCCGAATTCATCGGAGTTGTTACCAAATGTATTGTATCGCCCAAGTCATGTTGTTGCAGTGCGTCGGTCTATGGCGAGCCGCTCGATCATTTATTCGAAATCCATCCAAACGTCCATCAACTAGTATGACAACTCGAACAAGGCAAAATTGTGCATTAGTTGGCAATTGTGTGCTACTGGTACGACTAAAGACATCAAATTATACTAGTTAACATCTACTGTTGTACTATAGTGTCATTCAGCTGTCAACTAGTGCACAAGTTTGTCTCACTTTTAACATGTACATTTTTTAATATTCTGCCAAAGTTGCCCTACTGGAGAAGAATTTCGAATAAATGCTCAAACAGCTTTCTAAAGTGTGTCACAATAGTTGCTACATGAATATGCTCAGTTACTCTCTGAGGAAGTTGTGATTTGCTGCCCCCAAGTGGTCAAATCGCATAATATATATATTTTGCAGAGAGTGGCTTTAATATGTAGCAAATGACACACAGATGTCTTAGGTTTTACAAAGTTTATCTTACGTCTAAGTCTGACATTATTACCTCATGTTATTTTCTAAGATCAAAGATTGTATAGTGAACCATTAATGCGCAAATAGTCAATTCAAAGGGATCAATGTCCATTTTCAATTGTTTTCTCACAAAGGCAGGCTTGTGCATTGATTTCTGGACACAATGTTGTTTGAGATGTATTTTAACAAGGCGCCCATGAAAGGTACAACCCTTTTGTTTCTTTTGTTTAAGGGTACAGGTAGTTTGTTTAGATTTTGGTTAACATACTGTATGTAAATCCAATGTCGGAAAGCAAACATGGCCTTACAGAAAGTGGTAGAAAATTATTACACAAGGCACTTATGGTACTAAAATGCTCACATTTGTTAATGCCACAAACAATGACTCAAAACCTGATGATTTTTTTTTGGTGTTATCTAGCAAATTGTAAAAAAAGACAACTTCCTCAAAAGCTCAAAACGTTCTACGCACACACACACACACACACACACACACACACACTATAGTAACTGCGCTCCTTCATTACAGTTCCATGACTTGGATTTCAATGACCTTGCCGAATGTTACTAAATGCAGATCAAATTAAATGTTTGACAGGCTATGCTTGCAGGACTAGAAATAAATGTATGCACATGCCAACCATTTAGGAAATTGTTTGATTTTTTAATCAAAGTAATGCTAACTTTCAAAAAGCAGATAACTTTACTCCATACTTGCCACTAGAGGGCAGTGGCGATCCAGACCAGGTCTCAGTAGTTTTTTAGCCGAGGAAGTGTTTACTTGCGCCGCAAAATTTTTGATTGATTAAAAGATGTCAACAGCATAAGAATTGCCCATACAACCATACATACCACGTAACAAAATAAATCCTCTCACAATCTTTATGAGCACGTCTTGTAAACAAGCGTTGTAGTCAAGTTATTAAGCGGTAAGCTAATGCTAGCGCTAGCGAGAAGCTAACGAATGCGTTTAACACATTATTGTGTTCCCCAAGAATAAAAGAGCATCTTCGATGCAATTCATCTGATACAACTACTCAAAATACATCCGCAAGTGAAACCAGAGAGCGCACAAAGCTAAAATCAGCAGAAAGACTGATGCTAATGATGCTAATGATATGAAAACGAGGGTATCGTAGACGCGCAATAATATAAAAGTCAATTAGAGTTAATGATTTTTTGTCATCTCAAGCTTACCGCTTTACTGTGTCCGTCGTTTCCATAGATTGAAGGAACTGAAGCCTCAATGAAACGAAGCAACGGAGCATTTCGATGTCTCCACTTCGCCATCCTTGAGTTGTTTGGTCTATAAAAGTCTCTCCTAGTAATAAAGATGGCGGATTTGAGAAACCGTTTGGCCACACCCATTACCTTGATTGAAAAACAAAAATGATTAATTTTTAGAGAATTAGAAACATTTATTGTTTTATGAATTCAATACTTTTTAGCCTGTCAGTTACAAAGGTTTGTAATAGCTTTTAAAAAATGCATACAAAAATAAATGGTTCACAAAATGTTTATCAGATAACAATGTTCTTGTAAAACATACGTACATGTATACGGCAGATCACAATTTAAAAAAAAAAAAAATACAATTTAAAAAATATACAATTGATTGTAACATTATGCATTAAGTTGATCCATACAATACCAAACGTAATCATTTTCATTGCCATTGAAGTAACTTCATACAAATATTTGCATAGGTATCAGTCAGACATTGTTCTTTTCACAAATTGGCAGGAGAAGATTTCAAATGACTACTTATTTAAGAACAAGTGACTCCAATACAAAGATGAAATCAAGAACCAAATACTTAATTAGTGTAGAATTGTTCCTTTGACTCCCACAGAGAATAAAAACACAAATCACCACTAAACTATTCATGGAGAATAAACAGATGTTGAAATTATTTACAGTACAAGTGGTCAAAGTGGTGCACTTTTTTTGGTCTCACTGACGCTGGTATTCAGCATGGAGTTTAATTAGAAAAAAATTACAAATATTATTACCCTAATGAAGGTTAAAAGGTGACATATTCTACTCAATAATGTTGTGTATTTTCTAATTACCCATGGGCAACCAAAGAGTCATTTGTCTACTTGGGTATGTTGCCTCACATAAATGAAATGAAGATAAAACCATATCTAAATCATATTGTAGATTACAATGACATCATTACAACATCCAAAATGTTCCCTGTGTGCAAGTGTGTTCTTCTTCTGTGTTCTTCAGAGAACAGTGTCAGTGTCTTTCCCAGTAAGCCAGTAACTGTGGTCCAAGCGTAGCCGAGAGTGAGTGAAGCATTTTGGAGTGTTTGCGGAGCGTTGTCAAGATGGCCCAAGTCTATGAGTGGCTCTTGTCGTATTTCTTCACCATGCGCTTGATGTGGAACAATTTGTGTCTCAGACTGCGACATTCTTTCTTCTTAGACTGGTACTCTGGTGTCTGAAAAGTAACAACAAGGTGATGATTTTGGAGGATTCTGCCCGACGACAACGATAGGCAAAATCTCTCTCCACACTGTTAAATTAAAAGCACATACTTACCCTCTTATAATCTTTCAGATGATTATATTCCTCTGCTACACCCTGAGGAAGTAAAAATAATTGTGTTACATTCGTGGTGTGTCATTTGTTACCATTAGGAATTAATTTTGACATCAAACTGTTACAATGACTATATCGGTTTAGTGCATTTTGTTTAGTCTGCTCTGTGTGACATTTCATCCAACCAATATAAGATATGATCTATTATTATCAGATTTTCTCTCTTACCTGATATTTAACAGAGGTGTCATCGAGTGTGTCCAACTCCCTGCTAAGTTTGTTAAACTGATCGTTGATGTCGTCCATGTCGGCACACATGCGCTTGTACACTCTTAGGTCAGCGTCAAACTCGGATTTATAGCTGTGACGTTGTTCATCAGATGTGATCTCGGGGTACATGCTGGGAGGGAAGACCGAAAGGAACAAGTTGTGGTGGCTTTGAAAAAAAGTTTCTGGAATATCTATTTGAGGTCTATGCAAACAATAAAGTGAACTGCTTTGTACCTTTGGCCGAGTTCCCTCATGCGTGAATATAACGGCATGCCACACAAGATTAACTAATCCTCAAACAAATATACAGTGCAGCTTTTTTTTTTTTACTTGTGCCAGTGAAAATAAAAAATAGTCATCTATATCCATCTGTTCCTCTCCAAACAAATACTTTGGCTTAAGTGTGTCGTAAACAGACTTTTCTTTTCTAATCCAACAGTCATTTATTCAACCCGTAGAATTAAGGACTAGTCTGGAGAGAACAGTAAAATGTGTCATCTACATGATGTTTGCAGCTCTTTAATCCCAAGCGTGTGATTTACGTCTCACCTCTCCCACTCTTCCATATCCAGCTCGTTGCCCGTCTCGGCTCCCGTGGTGTACTCCGTCTCGTACTGAGACTCGTCCATGTCGGGGATACGTCTGCGTCGCTTGGCCCGGTTAGCCGAGGGTTTGCGGCCTCTGCCGGTCTCCTCTGAAGGACTGGAGCTGGTTCTCCCACCGTGGGAAAAAGCCTCTGACGGCCGTAAGATTGTCCGTTCAGAGTATCTGACCACAAAGACAGAAAAGGAAAACGGAATCAATTGTAACAAAGGGACTCAAAGCAGGTCAGATTGCGCTGGACATCTACAAAATTTAAGTGTCGGATCAAGTCAATTAAAATACACGTTGCTTGAATATGAAATATTTTAGTGTTAAAAGGCTCAATTTAAGGGTTCTCTGAATCGATATCGGGCCATTTGAGGGAAAATCAACTAAAAATCGATTTTTAAACCAAGCATGGCTAATTTTGTGGGGCTGCAATTTGAAAAAGAATCCAAACCAGCAGAGGAGCAACATCAACAACACAAAGACACAACTGTTACAACGATTGTGGCTTGTTTGTCAGCATTATGATCATAAAGAGTACGCAATATGTATTTGACGTATGGCCGCTGTACTTGAAAAAAAAGAAAATGGGCGGAAAACGAGGGGAAAGATAATCTCACACTGGCTCAAAGGTCAGAGCTCTGCACAGCTCATTCTTGGGTAGGGCGATACGTTTTTATTCATAACTAGTCACATGTTTGAGGTTGCGCAATGGACCCACTCATTGTTGTCGTAGGCGTCCCCATTGAAAGAGCTGCCGTCCAGTTTGGCCGGGGTGTAGGAGATGACACTGTTTGCCGAAGCGTTGAGCGGACCACCTGCTTTCTCGGACACCAGAAGGGTCGGGGCGTCTTGAACGCTGCGGTTTTCCTCCACATTGTTCACCTGCGCAGGAAGGAAAAAACAGACGCAACAACATAAACATCACAAAGACTGTAAAGCTAGGTTCCTTTCTGGACTCACATCCTGCTTGGAACATCTAGTCACAATTATAATAACATGTACAGGATAATAACGTCGATTTTATGTTGTAGCAGTAAGATCATTAGTGCGTCATATTAAAGAGAGCATGTGGGAGTTTTCTTTTTTTTTTTTCCCCCTACAGTCCAACTTTTATGAAAACATGTTATTTCAAATATTGTACATTCCCCCAAGACAGCCATCGGCCCAGCCCCCCCAAAATAATAATCAGAGTACAGCTTTCTGCCTTGCAGCTGCGTGGGATTTCTATTTGAAGGGCACAGCTCAGGCAAAAATCCCAAAAATGCCCTCTGACTGAGCAGAAGTAAACAAGTGCATGAATAGTAGAAGCTGTGGCATCTGGATATGGCCAAGTAAGCAATATAGTAAGCCGCCGTTGTTGTTATTAGCTGCATGCTGACACCACTAATGAGCTCATCAATTAAAGACAATGGAGCCCGAGCTGAGCAGAATGAGGCCAGTGTGTGTGAGGTCATCCTCGGCGAGCTGCTCCAGTGTCAAAACCAGCCCGATGACTCACAGCGTGGTGACACGTGGCGCAATAATGACCACTAAAGAAGATACAGTGACATATCGACAAATGACACAGCGCACTAGAAGATCATTTCAAATGTGCTGTGGCGAGAATTTGAGTCGTGGGGAGTGACAAATTGAAATTTGAATCACGCCATATCAAGTTAATCATCAATCCCTGTTTCAGCTATGAGTCTCTCTCTCGTAGGAGTGTTGTTTTTAAAGCTCTGTAGAAACCACCTGCTTGCCTTGTATCTTCTCAGGTAGCTAATGATTAATCTGAGTGAAACCAGGTAGTAGACCATGAACAAACATTCACAGCCAAAAGAGTGAACAAAGTCACTCATCAGAGGAAGCACTGGGAGTGTGATTAACAACAATTTATGTTGCAAACCCGAGCTTCATGCATCTCCATTTATTGCAAATAAATAACGACATAAATCATGAGATACCTACTTACTCAATTTGCATTGTAAAACTAAGAGGAGAATAATGCGCCACATGGCACAAAGCTAAACAGTCTGGGTTCATATTGGGGAGCATATGTCATTCTTTTTTTTTCACTTCATCTCCTCGTCAGAACAAAACAAGTCATGGATTATTTCAGCCTGGCTGGATTAAAATCCCCGACCCCGTCGCCTTGAATACAGATTGAAAAGTTAAGAACTCTGGGTCACATACATAAGGTCAAATATGATTTCCATTCGTCAGAGCAATGTGACACAAGGGTGAGCACGGAGCTCTCATGGCTCACCCAGTCCTCGACATCTCTGCCTTCCGATGCCTTGCCGCCAACCAGAGGCTCAATCCAGAAGATGTTGTTTTTGCCGTAGCGCCAGATCTTGCCTCTGGTTTTGTGTGCAAAGAACGCGGCGACAGCCAGGGCGATCACCATCAGGAATCCGCACACCATTGCGACTCCCTGAAAAAAAGAAAAAAAAAAAAAATCAGGAAATCAGAAATTAAAAACAAAAAAATATCAGGGACATAGGAGTCAAATCATAATTTTTTTTTTTTTTTAAAGATAAGCTGTCCCACAAATACTGTTTGACCTGGAATAAGTGCAACAAATACATTCTGTGCGTGTCTTTGTCCAACGGATAAGCAGAAAAGATAAATCCAGTCTTCAATAAAGAAAATAATCCTACAAACCTCTTGAGGGTCCACAAAGCAGTAATGGTAGAGGTACTGGTTGTATATGGGGAAGCCTCCCACTCCCCCCATTTGCGAATAGCCCGTCTGGTAGAGGCTCTGGCACATCATGAGCATGGGGTTGTAAATCACATTGGATGTGCCCTGGGCCATGGGGTTCACGCCAACTATATAAACAATGTTTATGATGCCCTGGAACATAGAAAACGTGACCGTCATTTGATGTTGTTGAGACTGAAGTCACTTTTATCAAGGTGTTGTCGATACGAAACTCTTATTGGGATATAAAATGTAAACAAAAGCAATGGAACTTTGGCTAAAGAAACCTCAAACAGAAACAGGACGTGTGAGTTTCTTTCTTTTGCTGTGTAAGTCCGAATCATTCCTAAATCAAAGATACAACCTTCCTTGAAAATGTTACAATGACAATAAAAGTACTTCGATCATGTTTTGCTGGCTTGTATTTAAAAAGAAGGTGCGGTGTTTTGGAGAATATTTCCGTATTGCTGCTGTTGTTCAACCAACTCAATACTAACGTGAGGTCAAGTGAATCATTAACAGCTTAATTGCAACACTCAAGGCCATATTGTGGCCACTGCGTGTCCAGTCCTTGTTGGGATGTTATTTTGCTTTGTTCTTTTCTTTTTGTGTGACTCGCTCTTACCTGCAGCACAGCCATGATGATACTGGCAATCAGAAGGATCAGAAAGTACTTTCTGCTGCGCATGGCGCTGGCTTTCGAGAAGCTGGCGATGAAGAAACCCAGCGCCCCTATGAAGTTGATAGCCGCCATAGCGATCATTGCCGTTTTGGCCGAGTAAGGGGAAATGTAGGAGCCCTGGTAGTTGCCGTAACTGCCGTATCCTGAGCCGTAGCTGCCGCCGCCGTATCCGGCGCCGTAACCGGATCCGTAGCCGTAACCCATTCCCATCCCGTTCCCGTACTGCATGTCCCACATGAGAGTGGAGGCCACGCAGGCGAAGATGGCCAAACACAGCACGATGACCACAGCCATCATGGCCTTCACGATCCCCGGAGGAGACACCCATTTGTAGAAGTGCTGCGGCTTGTCCTCGACGTAGTACGATCCCGGCGCCGGAGGGTAAGCGTTGTAATCACTCAGAGGAGCGTGGAAGCTGCCCGCTGCTCCAAAGCCATTATTGGATGGTGGGGTGTACACAGGTGGACTCTCATAGGGCTGTTTGTCAAACATCTCTACAAAGGAAAAGAGATGAAACAAGCACTGAGAGCAAATTCAAATGCGAGTGTCAAAGTCTGATATGGTTGATATGGACCAGATGGGCGTGACTGGCCTTCGTAATGAGGCAGTAACACAAATGAGTCAATAATTGTTGGAACCCCAACTGAAATCAAATGGCTCACCTTGATTAAAATATAAAAAACTATTTAAAAAAATATTTTAAAAAAACTATTTAAAAAAACTATATAAATAAAAAAATTAAAAAATAAATAAATCATGAATTACTGATACATTGAACAAGAAAGAAATCTCAAGCTCCCGCTTCAACTTCTGCAATATTATTGACAACAGCATGAAGGTCAGCACATTTCTCAGTCTTCTTTTTTTTTTTGGGCCAAAGTAAATCCTCCAAAATAAATGCACACAAATTGAGGACATATGGTACCTTCTCTATCTCATCTTATTGCTGTTGTAAATGTTGTTTTATTGGGGGCAGAAAAAGGTTTTTACAATCTTATCACAAACTAGTTCAGACCTGCTTTTTCGCATTATCAGGGAAAGAAATGACCTCAGCTTTGAAGGAGTCAAATCAGAACCAGCGTGGAGATGTCTGTACCAGGGCAAACGGGGAGCTCAGCCAAACAATACTTCCATTTTTTGAGTCATCGCGGGCAGTTGGAGTCTTTCTGCTGCCCCCGCAACGAGCGGGCCTTGAAGACTTCACGTTCCGCCCTCAACTCATTTAGTTTTTCTTCTGCTAAAACTCTTACAAGGGGGCAAGGCCCCCAGTGAACAATAGCCATTCTTTGACGCCGGGCGGGGAGAAACTTCTGAAATGTAACTCTCCAATTTGCTCAATGGAATCTCAGCCAAAATAGGCTGCAAGGGAAACACTTGCAGTATTCGGGTTAGTGTAAAAAACAAAGTAATGTCTGCCACTGTAAACACAAGCGCTTGAATTCAGGCTGGACATGTTCAGGGTCTACACGGCCGTAATTCTTCCTTCTCTATGGGACAGAGGAGGTCTCGCCTCAGAGCCTCCCTCCATCCCAGACACCCTGCTATCATTCCTCTGTGTACGTCCAACATTCCCCTCCTGTGCTTACTGCTTGCCATTGTTTGGGGAGCAGGAGGGGCAAAAGTCAGGGCTTCTCACAGGAACACTGTTGTCATGGAGTCAGAGTTCAAAAAAGGGAAAAAAAGAAAATTGGGAACCGTCTTGGGAGTACCGAACAACAGCTCCTCTGTGTGTCATGTCTCCACACCAAAGAGACAAAAAGAAAGAAATGCAGGTGCAAGCAGGTTGTGCAAAGTAGTTTCTTGTCATCACTCATTCTTTTTGGGCAAATATAAGATTGAAATAAGAACCAGTGATGGGATGCTACATGCATCCCTTGTTATGCTACTTAACCAAAGCACATTGATCTTATTTTCCCAACGCCTATTTGACTTGTTGCACCAAATTCCACAACGACTGTAAATCATTAAGTATTTGTACGGAATGAGAGTCATCACAATGATAACACTGACCCCAGCGGTTGTTGAGTGACATATATAGTATGTTACGTGATGAGGTCAGGTCGGACGCCGACCAGGTTTAGCCACTACAACAGAAACTGACATTTGTTGCCACTAATGGAATTCCACTCATATGATCACATGTCTCCCATCTGTCAAAAACAGAAAGTTAAGCCCCTTCCTCTTGTGAGCTACAACTGTGACACTATATATATATATATATATATATATATATATATATATATATATATATATATATATATATATATATGTTGTGCTTATTTGCAGGTGTTCAACTATCAACAGTCTTCTGAGCCCAAGGTTATTTTGTCTCAGTCTGACTAGATTTAGTATGCCAGAAGGCATGTCAAATCTTGAGACTTACTAAAGAAATGTATATAATAATATCTGGTAACTTAAGCATTTCTGTTTTCATTGTCACAGAAAACAATTCAAAAAAGTTGAATTGTCTTGTTCTCGTTGATAGTAAATGAATTGCTCTACTTATTTGAGAAAGGTTACGAATGGCATTCACGTCATATCACTTGTATTATTTATTTTATGAGGCTTTCACTGCATCTAGGAAACATATAGGTGTATATATCAAGTATCACATCATTAGCTTTCAATTGTCACCTTTTTAGTGTAATCGCCTACCTGAGGACCGCTGGGAGGCAAAAATCCTGGCCGTCCTTGTTTGCAGGAAAAAAAAAGTATTCCAAGTTTAAGCAGTTGCTTAAAAGTAAAAATAATTCACTTTTGTCGAGATATCGTCACCGCGTAGTTTTGGCATTAAGGTCATTTGAAGTGGGGGAAAAAAATATATAGTTGCGTGTTTCTCCACTTGCAGCGCCTGCTTGCGTTTTGCACAGCAGCTTGGGACTAAATGAGTTTCGATGTCTACTCGGTCCGCGGTGATGAGGTCGGCAGGCCGCATAACACCCGCAACATTGCATGTGTTCTAGCGCCAGGGGTCAGTCTTGGTATGCGAGTATACCACAGTCGCTCAAGTTACTCAAGATAAAAGTGGGGGATGACAAGTACACATTATTATGAATAAGAATAGTATTTTTGGGGGATATTTATACAAATATTTATATATTGTAATATTTTGTACCAGAAAAAATAGATATTCAATCACACACTGAGTATTGTTGAGATTGAGTTTTTTTATTGATTGATCACTCAATTGTTTTCTGTATACGGCAAGGACCATCATTTGACCTCATTTAAAATGGATGCCACACACTT
Organism: Syngnathus acus; assembly: GCF_901709675.1. Lineage (NCBI taxonomy): Eukaryota > Metazoa > Chordata > Actinopteri > Syngnathiformes > Syngnathidae > Syngnathus > Syngnathus acus. Next base: position 1,461,250 of record NC_051090.1, on the reverse strand, counting down.
CACATAAGGCAGTAGAATTATGTCATTTCTCCCAGTCAACGACAGAAAATATCATGAAATATGTACTGTACAACATAAAAACTTACTTCAAGCTTACTTAAAACTTACTCAAACAAAAATCGCCTGTACTACACAGCAATTTTGTTTAGTGTCCTCAGGATTACGTTGCATAGTGTTAGCTGTTAGTGAGTTTGAGTGAATAACAAATAAGGTTAGCTATCTATATTCATTATGCATGGCTTTGACTTTAGAACACAAAATATTTCAACAAAACAACAAGTAAATTGTGTGCAAATGTCATTTAGTATGAATAGAATAGCATGCCATGCATTTAACACTTTTTTAGTTTCACAATCTCAAAGCATAGTTTAGGAATGATGCTAATAATCCATCATTCATATTTCCTCGTCTTCAGAGGCCAAATGAGAATTGTTAAGAGGCCAACTGCAGCAGCCACCGCCACACCTCCCGTTACCGTTGCCATGACGTCACGATAAAACCAAATACACTCCGAGCAGCATGCCTCTGTGCTATAAATGAGGAAAAAAAGAGAAAACAGGTGAGTTGGGCATCTATGTAAGAGGACATCAAAATCCTTAGGAAAAGTGAAACCCCCTAAAGTAAGATTTCAAAATAATCAGGAAGTAATCCAGTCATTTATTCCCTTACAATTAAATATTCAAACAATCCAAACGATCTGCCCACATTTAAGTGTTTTGCACATGTTGGCCTGACGATGGCAGTAGAGTGCCACAGGTAGACGTGATCGCTCAATTCTGCAAATTCGAACGGAACTGCAGGAGCTTCATCAGCTTTCAACGTTTCCATATGGCAGTCAGAATATGAATAAACATAAACCATAGTGTAACTTAGGCTGTTTGAATCTGCTACTACCGTGTCCATTGTAAAATACTGACCCCAAAATGATGCCAAGTAAGCAAGTTTGGATAGTTATTATTTAAGCCAAAGGGGTTAAAGGTGGGGGGGGGAAATTGTGGTTGAAGGTCCAAATTTGACAATAATGGTCTTCTTTCTTTGAGAATATGTACCGTATTTTCCGCCCTAAAAGGCGCACCGGGTTATAAGGCGCACCTTCAATGAACGGCCCATTTTAAAACTTTGTCCATATATAAGGCGCACCGGATTATAAGGCGCATAAAATAGAAGCTATACTGCATCAAACTGAGGTTGACTAGGGTTGCGGTATGCATCCACTAGCCAATAACCAACGAGCCCTCTGTAAACAATCGCGTTTCTCAAACGATCTCCTATAAAATGATCAGAACTGACTAAAGTTCGATCTAACGCATTGGTACTACTTACCTATGTTTCCCTTCCATATCGATCCGTAGATTTACTCGAAACATTAACAGAGCAGCCTATTTTCACATGAAATAGCCTGGTACGTATAGCAGCTATCGCAATAGCATTAGCCATCCGCAAAGTCTCACGAGCCTCAGTTCGCAATCTCCCATGAGCCTCAGCAAAGTGTAAACAATCGCGTTTCTCAAACGATCTCCTATAAAATGATCGGAACTGACTAAAGTTCGATCTAACGCATTGGTACTACTTACCTATGTTTCCCTTCCATATCGATCCGTAGATTTACTCGAAACATTAACAGAGCAGCCTATTTTGACAGGAAATAGCCTGGTACGTATAGCAGCTATCGCAATAGCATTAGCCATCCGCAAAGTCTCACGAGCCTCAGCTCGCAATCTCCCATGAGCCTCAGCAAAGTGTAAACAATCGCGTTTCTCAAACGATCTCCTATAAAATGATCGGAACTGACTAAAGTTCGATCTAACGCATTGGTATTACTTACCTATGTTTCCCTTCCATATCGATCAGTAGATTTACTCGAAACATTAACAGAGCAGCCTATTTTGACATGAAATAGCCTCGCGGGTACAACAGCTATTCGGTGACGCCCCCTGACTACAGTTGCCGTAATGCTGGGAAGCGATGCGACCTTGTAATTTACTAGTCGTACTAAAACGTACTGAAACAGTTTGGCAGAGCACTGTGTACAACCAGTATGGATCAACAAATTCATCAGTTGGTCCATATATAAGGCGCACTGGCCTATAAGGCGCACTGTCGGCTTTTGAGAAAATTTTAGGTTTTTAGGTGCGCCTTTTAGGGCGGAAAATACGGTAATGTGTTGTGCCAAATTTTGAACAATTACCCTGTTCATTATCAAAAGCAAACTTAATAAAACACAAACTTTGAGTCACTGCCAAAAACCCTCTAACAATATTACAGTGGAGTTATTGTAGTTAGTTCTTACTTGACCCATTGAGGATAAACATTATAAATGAGTGGATTCATTGACTCAATAATACATTTGAGTGAATGCAAAAATCAGAGGGCATGATTAAGTTTATCCTATACCTTTTTTTTTTTTTTTAATGTAAAGCATTTGCATATGAAATGGAATGAACAAAGTTTCTACGATACCTAACATGAGCATTTCAGTGATGTTTACCTGCACGGTCTGATACTCTGAATGATGATGACACCCACACCGTTGGCCACCTTGTCTGTGAGGCTCATCGATCCATAAACAAAGGCTCCACTTTGCTGCCAAATGAAAGACATCATGTGAAGGTTCAGAGACTTGAGAGTTGCAATGATAATTGAGTCTTGTGAAAAACTACAGATCCAATTCCTAATTTTGTTTGTTTGGGTAAGCCTGTTTAGACGGAGCAAAAAAATAATGTGGACGCAGTCCGGGCATGACTCAGCAGGACAAATTTTACTTATCTTTCTCAACAAGCTGTTTTCGAGCTTACCGTTTGCTCTCCGATGAGTTTGGCGGTCATAGAGAGAGACATGACGAGGATGACGGCCGAGCCAGCTCCTAGCAACACCGCCGCGCCGTAGATGCTTTCAGCTCCCATTGTTTTGTCAAAAAACACCCAAAGGGCAAAGCCCATCACCAGCAGCAAGCCCACAAAATACATCATCTGAAAAGTACAGTCATGCATTCATCTCATGACTATCAGCCTACTTAAGGTATTGTGAGGATAAAGCAAGTTCACATAATGGATGTTTTACTCACACTGATGCCTACGAGCTTGCTGATTGGCTTCATTGTCAGCGAGCTAACGAAGCCGCTGACATACATCACCAGCGGTATGATGGCAATGTACTTCTGTTGGACATCAAGGCACACGTTAGACAGAAATCGCATGGCGTGGCGTGGCGTGGCGGCGCCGTCCGTCTCTTACTTGCCTTTGGTAGCATCAGTGAGTTGGTGAGGTAAACGGAGATGTACGTCTGGGACAGGTTGACTATAAGTCGCGTGCACATGTAGAGAAAGGCCATCTTGGAGGAAAAGGCATGCCAATGAAAATCTGCCATGTTGCTTTTTCAATTGTAGTTTTGAAAACGTATTGTGTCCAATCCGGATGACTGACTGGCACCACTGTGCTGACAAAAATCATTTAATAGGATCACTTGACCTTGTGACGGAGTGCTGCCAGGGATTTAGGGCCACATGAAAGCCAAAAAAAATCACTTTGGACCCTCCGTGTCAATGCTTCATACTGACCTAAAAAAAAACTTAAATACAGCTGCATGACTGAAATTATATCTAGGCATTAATCTCATCCTTTTAGTGAAAGCTCTTTACGCAATGAAGTATGTATTGTGTGGAAACATTTCTGTGTGGTAGGTACAGCGCCGTGTTATCATGCAATTGTGCTATTTGTAAATAGGAGTGCAAGGTGTGTCACCTGGTAGAAAGAAGGCTCTTTAAGCCAATGTTTCCACTGCAACACTCGAACAGGCGCTGCGTCCTCATCAGGGGAAGGTGTGAGCAGGAGATCCTCTCCTGACTTCTCCTTTGTGCCAATGTGAAATATGAACGAGAACACTGCTCCAACACCCAATACGATGAGAGACAGCATCTGTTGTGCGGGGAGAGAACAAGTCAATATAGTCATTGTGGCATTTGTATTACTTGTGACGAAGCAGAATTCATGAAGCACATCACATTCCAGATGAAGTCAAAAATGTGCCTCTCCAATCTTACCCGAAAGAGAGGAATGTCCGCCGAGCTCAAGTTGTCCGTTATGTCCTCTTGAGCCAGAAAGTGAAAGAGCAGAAAGGCCACAGTGTACACCGTGATGTTAGACACCACAGTGAAGGCGTACCTGCCCAAGAGACAAAACAAAAGATGCACTTTAGTGTCAAAACAGATGCTTTGACATCTGCGCTAATGTGGGATGTCTATTTTGGACTACTGGGCACGTACACTGTTTCCAATCGAAGGATTAGACGGCTAAAAAAATGCATATTATGGTGACAATGTAGGTGAAAAGATTACATTTATAATATATTAATCAAATAAAAACGCCATTGTGCTTTTCTGGTCTGCAAAATGCTGACAAATGAAATGTTGGATTTATATATAGGCTGTGATTGAATGGTAGTCACCAATTACATGCACAAGCAGCAGATACTGACCGAATGAAAGTGAATGAGTCACCCCAAATAATGTAAGATTGTGCTGGCAGGTTCGCTTTTGTGCATCTTAAATATAGCACAACCAGCATTAAAATGTTTTTTTTAGTTGGGGGAACAAAAACTTCCAAGTAGTAAAAACATCATCCGCAATGGATCAAATGTGGAAAATGTCTCTGGTAAATTATTTTTGCATTATTTCCCTATAAGATAGACTGATTTATTAAATTAAATCTAATAATAATTAAATATATATATATATATATTTTTTTTTTACTCACACATGCAATAATTATTTACAAATAATATTTAGGGAAATGTCATTGTCCGTCCGTCACCTGTACGCGGTGAGCTCCACCTTGGCGCTCTCACTGGACACCAGCTCTGGGATGAGGGAGAGGTGAGAGATCTGAGTGGCCGCCCAGCCAAACTGGAAGATGATGATGAAGGGGGCAAAGTAGACCACCTTGGCCCATTGGGGAGTGTTTGCTGAGCACGCCAGGCAGGGATTGAAAATGAAAGGGAAAGACAGGATAACACAGATGGTTCCTGCCAGGAGAAATAGAATTGTCAGCCAAAGGTACTTTCACAATTAGAATTTTAGTCATTGTTTGAAAAAAAGAAAAAAATCCATCTGGTGTACACCAATGTTTGACTTGCGTGTTAAGTGGTATTCAGGAGAAAAGTAATTATGAGAAGCCAAAAATCTGATTTCAAAAAACACAAACAATGCTCAATGTTTTAAACCAAAGTTAGGATATCACGGGGGCAGAGTATCAAAGCGCAGTCATCTGACTTTGAAAAGAATTCCTTTTTAAGTTATTGTACTGTATGGCCAAGTTTGACAAGCAGCCCGAAGCAGTTTGAGCATTTATGGTCAGCAACAATTCATTCAACTGTACTCTATGAAATTTGTGGGGGGGAAATGAAACTCCGCAAGCAGCATCACGCTGAGCACGGAGGCCCCCCAAGGCTGCATGCTCAGTCCGCTGCTCTTCACCCTGCTGACGCATGACTGCACTGCAACCTACAGCGACAACCGCATAGTGAAATTTGCTGACGACACGACTCTGGTGGGTCTCATCACCAAGGGCGACGAGACTCAATACAGGTTGGAGGTTGACCTTCTGACCACATGGTGCAGGGACAACAACCTCCTGCTGAACGTCAACAAGACCAAGGAGATTGTTGCTGACTTCCGGAAGGGTCACACCCAACACCTGCCGCTGACCAGCGACGGTGCTGTGGTGGAGAGAGTGAGCAGCACCAGATTCCTGGGGGTGCACATCAGTGAGGATCTCTCCTGGTCCACCAACTCTGCATCACTGGCGAAGAAAGCTCAGCGCCACCTGTACTTCCTGCGGAAACTCAGGCGAGCAAGTGCTCCTCCGGCCGTCATGACTACATTTTACCGTGGCACCATTGAGAGCGTCCTCTCCAGTTGGATCGCTGTTTGGGGTGGTAGCTGCACTGAATACAACATGAAGGCCCTGCAGCGCATAGTGAACACGGCTGCTGAGATGATTGGTGCTTCACTCCCCTCCCTGAAGGATATTTACACCTCCCATCTCACCCGCAAGGCGACCGCGATTGTGTGTGATGTGAGTCACCCCGCTCACTCTTTGTTCGATCTTCTGCCCTCTGGGAAGAGAGCGGTACAGGAGCCTGCGCTCCCGCACCACCAGACTCACCAACAGCTTCATACTCCAGGCTGTTAGGATCCTGAACTCTCTCCCCCCTCGGCTGCGACTTTTGCGCTCTATTCTGACTGTCTGCTGTATGCACACTTGCTCCTCTTATTTATTGTTATTTCTTTATTTATTATTTATTCATCACTCTTATTTAGTCATTGTTTGTGCCTTCTTGTTTTTATTTTTTGTGTTGTTTACTTGTATGCATATTGTGTACTATGTCTTGTCACCGTGGGATAGTGGGAACGTAATTTCGATTTCTTTGTGTGGCTTGGCATGTGAAGAAATTGACAAGAAAGCAGACGTTGACTTTGATGTGCAATGAGCTTTTTCAACAAACAACACAAACAAACCAGTTGGAAAACAAATTCTGAGAAGGCAAAAAAAAAGGAAAACGTGCCATGTCACGAGCATTGCGGCACTTGAACATTTGTCAAGACTTTGAAAATTGGGTTGCACATTTTAAAATATTTGGAGATGTTAGGATTTTCAAAATCAAGTTTATTCAAAACTAATTTCCCTTTGATATTTATTGGAGCACTACGTATGATACAATTAAATGAATTTAGGCTCAAACAAATTGACATCAGTGGGTAGAATTAGAACATGCTCAATTTGATTTTATTGTAGTTTTTGTTTTGCAGGCCACAATTGTGAAAAACTCCACATTTTAAATTCTACTTTTTGTTAACAACATAAAGGACATAATAACATGAAGGGGTGACTAATATGACATTTACATGGCTTTTCCTTCCGAAGAAAACTAGAACCTCTCGCGTTTGTTTGCCATCACGGTGACGGCACTCTCAAAAAGAACATTTTTAAATAATAGGTACCTTGCCACCATGGCACATAGTAGTGCCATCTACTGGTGTACTGTGTTATTACCACTTAAAATTGATCACGCAAACTTTTTGGGGAAATTCTCAATTGAGGCAACTCTTAAGTGTGGATCCAGGCCGAGGCCGAGGCCGCATGAGCCTGGGGCCGCCAGCATGTTGTTGCCTGGCATTGGAAAACAATTGTATACATTTCCATCCATCCATCTACTATTTACTGAACAGCTTTATATTTTTAATTGAAATATTTGATTGATTGGAGATTTTTTTGAAAATCCATAGCTTAAAAAAGATTTTGTCTATGCTTAGAGAACAAAAATTTGTCTAATTCATGCATGAAAGGTTAAATAGTATTTCAATCTGTACATTTGAGTTTAACTTTTAGGTGAAGCAGATGGATTAAAACTACTTAAATGCTGCATACTCTTGCTTCCTGTTATAGTTTTTTTTTTTTTTTGCCCCTTCAGCACAGTACTACAGGAATAAATGCTTCTGAACTCACCCAACAAATGCCAGCTTTTTCTCTTGCCGTGTCTCATGGAGGGACTTCTGTCAGATTCGTATCCAATGATTGGAGTGCACACTCCATCTGCCACCTGTCCGACGAGCAGCAGCACTCCAGCAAAGGTGCTCCGAAGACCCAGGACCGAGTGCAGGTAGACCAGCAGATAGGTGAACCACATCGAGGCGCACAAGTCATTGAGAAAATGCCCGACGGCATAACACAAACGCCGGCAAAGTGACAAGGTCCTTATCTCCCTCTCGACCGGGGCACATGGCTCCATGATGACTTGCTGCGGATTCAAGTGTCTTTATTTACAATTTAGAGGTCTGTCCTTGTTGGATTTACAAATATACAATAGTGTCACTAAAACAGGAACATCTAAGTCAGCTTTTACGAAAATCTGCTGCATGAAGCATCAAATGAAATCGCGTGAAAGATGATCACACAGCCCCGTTGAAACTAATCCGAACTTGATGGAATACTGAACATGAAATGGCATTCTTGAGCGCCTACATCATAGGAGGAGCTTTCTAGTCAGGGTTACGTATCCATTCTCCTCCTCCTTGATATGATTAATAGAACGGGTGACTTGGCTTTTAACGCTTCCAGACAATGTAAAGATGAATAATCAAGCTATGAGTGCCTTTCACTCGTGACCAAAAGTACTTCCTTTCTTTCTGTTCCTGACAATGCACAAACAAAAACTGCTACGGCTGACAGAAAAGGGGGGGGGGGGGGAATCCACCTGGTGAAACTTGTCACTCAAGTCTCAAAACAAGTCTGAAAATATTTTTGCTCAAATATTTACCGATGGCTTCAAACTTCCGTTTTCGTGTCTTTTTCTTGACACGCGTGTCGTGGTTCCACTTCTCCATTCGGATCACAGCGTCATAGCGAGATACGTTCCATTACTCTCAAGCCAGAGGCAAGTAAAAAAAAATACATATAAAGGCTTAACACTTGAGACACAACCCATGTCCACGCTTGTCTTAAAAAAGAAAAAATGCCTAGAAAGCTGTTTCGAAAGATGACGGCCAGATGCATTGTGGGAAATGAAGTCCAACATAGGCTTCCGAAGGTATCGTGTACCCCAAACCCTCCAAATACTTGTAGAACTTTAAAAAACATGAGAAACTGATGGCAAACAATACTGTAGAACATCCCCAATACATCGTAATCCGTGCAAACAAGTGGAACTGACAACCTTACATCAATCAAACCAAACAATAAATTTGAATCTGTCCAGTACTCCTCCGCCCTCTCTCCAAACACACACACGCACACATTCGAAATAAATGGTGTAAATAATCATATAAGATAATACTGTTGCTGAGTGACTCAGTAAGGGGAAAAAAGTCACATTAGACAGAAGACCTATTGTGCTGTAGTGATTCTAATTTTCTATAGTGTAAAAATGCTTTGTAGCGTGCCATCTTTTAGGTAGCTTTATACTGTGTATAAAATAGTTTGTATGATCAAAATGTTAATTATGATGCAGTGTCGTGTTAAACTACACTAATAAACTGCTGTATCTCAAACAAAAGCAAGTTCAACCTTTGGAAAGGCAGGGAATGCTATACAGAGATACTGTGTTTTCTTCTCTGCTGTTGAGACGAGTATGTGGTGGAAATATGCTGGCTGTTTTGTAGGTCCAAAGTCTTTTCAAAAAGGCGATAAATGGGTTGCGATCAGGTGACAAGTACACACAGAGTAACATGACATTTTACAACTCCAACCATCCGGTCTGGCCACTTTTTTCACATCTCATCCATGCATATATGTCCATTAACTGTGTGTACATTTAATTAAAACAAAGTGAAAGTGCATTTTGAAAGCAGGAGCCAATAAGTCCCCATACTGCAATTGCGTTATTCTAACCCTCCAAATGATTTGGTCACACTTTCTTCATTTGCAGCCTAAAAAAACGAACACACCACACCACCTCACAGATGCATTAACAGAGGGAAACTGTATAGTGTGTAGCAAAAGTGTCGTGCACGTCCATTGATCGCACTCGTAATTTGCACATTCACACAGGAATCCTGTAAACATTTGGGAGAGATTAGATAAAACGTCATGGCGGGACACTCGTTGAGCTTTAAACATTTTACTTAGAAAGGCACAAACTATGATTTCCTGGTAAATTATTCTGATGTAAGAAATAAAAGTTGAAAGACATCTTTCCCCATGTAAATCAACATCTTTTGCCATAACTCAGATATAAGCGTCGTGAAGGACTCTTCCTAGATCAGTCTTTATTAAGTTTTGTTTTTCGTAATTGTTAATTCCAAACCTAAAGTTTCCACTGTAATTGTTTTCTGTTTTTTTCCCCAAAAGTGCAATAATAGTAAGAGAGCTTAATATCGGTTTCTCTCAATCTTCCACAGTACCTGAGGCCAGTGACTGTGCTACAAAGTCCACGTTGACAGACAAAAAGAAAGCCAGAGGAAGGGGAAAATGGAACTCCAGAACACTACAACATAAAAATAAGTCTTCAAAGCAGGGATTTGACTTCAAAAACTGAGGATTCAATTACAAAAAAGAAAAAAAAAAACATAAAAATGCTCCAAATTCTGTTATAGATGAAAAGCTTGCCGTGTCGCTTGGATTTAATATGATCGTATTTTCACCTTTCCTCTCAACTTTGATCCCAAAACACACACCAAAGGAAGAAAAGGAAAGCAATAAACAATTTGTTGAGGAGCAGAATTCTGATGGTTCCCCCTGATCAACAGCTCACTGTTGGAACAACAAACCTTCTTTATGGAATCTAGAATACAACAACTGTTTCAAACAGTATCTTTTTTCATATTCACGCCACAGTTTCATTGTTACAGCTTTTTAAAACGTTTTTTTCTCAAGCCTCTCTTCCCCCCTCCCTCCCTCCGAGTCTTTTTCTGCCGATTAAGGAATCAGAGTCTGTTGGGAGTCAGTCTGACCGCAACGTTCCTTTAACACATCAGCAGCCAGGGAGCACTGAGAACGAGAAAGATAGAAGCAGGGATGGCGGAAGGGAAGTGGGGGTGGGAAGTCAAGTGAGGGAGGGGGGGGTAAAGAGGCGGGGGGAAGCTGGGTAGAGAAAAGGACAGGGAGGGGGGCGAGGGTCTGTGTAGTTGCTTCCATTTAAAACTTGACAGTGACAACAAGGTTTCAAGTTCTCTCCAATCGCTTGGTTCACTTGTGCCTCTGGAGAGCTTTCCTCTTTCTCCTTTTGAAGAAACAACAGCACCTGAGCATGAACAGACAAGGCCTTGGTGTTCAAAACAACATTCTTACAATAGTACAATAGCGAGACATTTCCTCTCAAGTCTCGTACTTGGTTTCGTCGGCCACTTCAACCTCGGTGGGAGCAGTGATGGGAGCGTTTGAGTGTCCAGCTGTGGGATCATCCGTGTTCAGCTCGCCATTTGTTGAGCTCATCACCTGCATGACCAAACAAAGAGAGCAGAGAACTAAAAACCCACTCACACCCATGGGTTGGCGGGTGACAATGCAAAGAACCACAACTCGTACTATAAGTGATTGCCAGCCATCTTTGAGCGGATCGTTTTGCGCAGTAACTTGGGAGTGCTCCAACTAAAGCAACTTCACAATAGCTTACATGCTGCAGTACTATTGGCTCAACACTGGGTGGCGTCATTGATTTGCAGCATTAACAATGAAGGCTTCTGATTTCAGGAGCGCTGCCAAATACCTACTTGGGAGCAGATGGCGATGGAAATTTGAATTGTTATGAGTGGAAAATAATCGATTCATTGTAAAGCACCGGCATTTAGCTAACGGAATCATCATGTCATGAGAGTTGCTGCTAGATGTCATCGCTGTACAGTCAGCCACCCCCCCTCCTCCCTCTCACGTCACAGGCAATTAGCAGATGAAGCAATTGCTGCTGGGAGAGCAAAACAACAAACACACGGGGGAATCAGACAGTTCAATGTACGCACACGGCAGAGGGTTGGCCAAAGCACAGGCACAGGTAGCGTGAAGTGTGTGAGGGATGAGAGAGATAGAGAGAGAGAGAGCGAGAGAGAGAGAGAGCACACGCATAACCATACAGCTTCATGCACTTGCCATCCAAGCAGCAGCAGTACCTGGACAGAGCCCCCCAGCCGCTCAGCTGTGAGGTGTGACCCCAAAGTCTCCTTATTGGTCACAGGGGTGGGCTGAGACTCACTTCCTTTTGGCTCAGGCGACTTGATGCAATAGCAAAAAAGGTTGAAGACGCAGGTGGTGGTGGTGGTGGTGGTGGTGGTGGTGAAAGGGGAGGGGGAGGGCAAGGAGGTGAGGGGATCCCATGTTGTGGGATTTGGGGGTGAGTTGTGAGGGAGAGAGGGGGGGGGACAAGGAAGAGGTGGGGTAGGTGAGTAAAAACAAAAGAAAGAAAGAAAAACAAAAAGAAACAAAACAATTACAGAAGACATCTCCCAAGCAGAAGCAGGCTTGTTAAGACTTACTATGTTAAATAGAGGAGAAGAGGGAAGCAAAATTCATATGAAGCACAGATCGACACACTTACAAAGTCATGCGGGAGTCAAAGAAAAACAGCCTTGATCAAACTTATGTACGATGAGATTGTGCTGTCAATTTGCAGAGAATTGACATTTTTTAGTACTTCCCCATCGCCTAGTATGGATGTTGCGGTTTACAGCTACGGGCAACGAGAAGGGGCGTGAGGTCAAAATGAAAAAGATGCAATTGACGCTACCGAGTCAAGCGTAAGATCTTAAGTGTCACGCCCTTTCTGCCCCTTATGGAAACAATGAAACGCTCTCATGACGGATAATTACATATTTGTGTCGATCAGAAATGTGTTCATTCCAAATGATTCATCTTTTACCCAGGCTAAAAATAAAAGGCAAGGCTGGGATAAGGCTGGTAAAATGAAAGGAAAGAGTTGCTCACACCCTATTGTCATCACTGGTATGAACAATGCAGTCTGCATTTTCAACTCATGCATGCAATGACCAAAGCTTAGAGTGGCATGGTATCAAAAATAAAGTCGACACCAAAACAGTGATTTGGTTGACAGCGAATGCAGCAAAATTCAACTCGTGACTGTAAATGTATATTGTCTGGCGGGAGACTTGGAACAAATGAGTCACTTATGCATTAATGTGTGGTGAACAGGAGGAAATGAATGGCAGCCATTTTCTCAAGGAAGTTGCTTACAGTTGGATACAGCAAGAACAATCAGGCAGAGGAACTTGAATGACTGGGTTGGTTGGTCGGTCAGTCGGCGGATTGGCAAGCGTGCGTGTGCGTGTGTGTTGTTTATGCAGCGTTCCTCGTGAGCTCACCTGGTTTTTGGTCTGCTGTTGTGCTTTGTCCCTGCTGCTGGGCTGCAGGGGAGCATCACTAGGGATGGGGCCGATCGGTGTGGGCTGCAACAAACACAAAAAGAATTAAAAATACAACCTGACGGAGCTTGAGAGATGGCGCAAGTAAGACAAATATATAACATATCATTTCTGAATGAACTGTAGTTAGTTGGACTATTCTAACAAAATGCAGCCCAGTGTAATGCACAATTTGTACACTAGAGGGCACTCACCAGGGATTTGCCAACCCAGTCATATTCATAGTCAAAGACGTAGCCGTTTCTGTCAAACAGATCAGTGAAGAGCTTCCGCAAGTAGTCGTAGTCGGGCTTCTCAAAGAAGTCCAGCCTCCTCACATATCGCAGGTAGGTGGCCATCTCTTCTGTATCAAAAGATGCGTTAGGATCCAAAGAAAGGAACGCTTCAATGATGCCAATCTACTCTAGTTGCACCGACCGGGGAAGGTTTCACAAAGTACTTCTATCGGGGTTGCTCGTTTGGTGTCCCCAATTTTTTGATACCTCTCCTTCAAAGTTTCCGCCTAAAAAGGAAAGAGAAAAGATGCATCATAGCAACACCGGTTTGTGGATGTGGTCACTTCCAGAAGTGGTCATGATAGCCTGGTGACCGCATTTGATGCTTTCTGCCATGTTACATATCGAAGAAAAGTTGGCCCGGGCTGAGCCATGCAACCTCCCCCACAGTGGTCCATCCCTCATATTCATCAACAACAGGCTTCCTCCCACATAACAAATGCTCAGATGTCTCACTCTGCTCTTATTATTTGCAAGAGAGGCAGCCTGGATCGTACCTAGTGACAAATCCATCATTGGACAACAACAGTATCTGAGTAGATTATTTTTGTCATCTGCTCAAAAAGGAACTGGCCGACAACACATCCATTTCCTCCAAAGTAATTTTTGCAATTCAAGGCAAAACAATAAATAGAAAATAATCCATGCAAGTGAGACTTTAGGCTGAAATTGAGACTTTGATGTCCTGGCTTAGGTTTCAGACTCTAAAAATACAACAACAGGATGGACCTTGAAATGTCTCCTGTGAGAGAGAATGGAATTGTTTTCCCAAGGTGGTCTAGAGATTGAAAATTCAAGTCTTCTCCGACTGGAGCAGGAAATGGTCAAATCAAAGCGGAAGACAGCTTGACAACACTCGCTGTATAGCAAACAATGCAATACTATACCTTTAAGCCTTGCCAAGGGAGGCTGCCTCGAAGGAAGTACATAAACATGTGACCCAAGGCCTCCAAATCATCCCGCCTACTTTGCTCTGAAAACGACAAGAAGGTGCGAGATGTTTTCATTCAGCCACGGTAGTTTCATCGCTGATGGTTTCATGAACAAGAGGAGAATCAAGATGTTTTTTTTTTTCACTCACCTTTTCCCAGATGTGTGTTGATGCTCATATAGCGCGCCGTTCCAGTCAGACTCTTGTGCTCCCGGTACGGGATGTGTTTTTTGGTCTCGGGGTCTATGTACTCTTTGGCCAGACCAAAATCGATGATGTGAATGGTGTGCTGTCTTTTGCTTCCTGGTCGCCCAACTAAGAAGTTTTCTGGCTTCACATCTCGGTATATCAGACTTTTTGTGTGGACATACTCCATCCGCGTTATCTAGATGAGATGCGCAAGTGTTTATAGAGGTGCGATAAATGTGTTTGACAAATTCAGTCTTAGGCACAGTGATGTCATTTTTTAGTTGACTTATACTTAGTTGTCATTTTTTAGTTGACTTCCCCTTTCAAATCTAATTTGTCTCATTGTCTTTCATGAACAGGATGTGTGTATGCCTGAACAGTCAAATATAAGTGACAGTATCATGCATACATTAGTCCAGTGATTCTCAACCTTTATGGAGCCAAGACACATATTTGAAGCTCGAGAAATCTCACGGCACACCACTAAATAAAGATGTGACAGAAACATTGGGTACACGTCAATCATACGCATTTTGCTATCTAATGAAGATGCATTTGTTTATTTTGTCTGTCACTATAAGTCGCTGGCATAGACAGTGGAACAAATTTACATTCATTGTTTGAAATAAATTCAGACAATTAAGGGAAATGTAATACTTTTCCCACTGCACACCTTAAGAACTCACAGGTTGAGAATCACTGCGAAAGTCTACTGGGATAAAACCGAATAGCCAATAAATGAATACAATTAACCGATGCGTGCTCCAATATGTTCATGTTACCTAAATGTCAACCTTACCAGCTGTATGGCTATCATCAGGACGGTCTTGAGGGAGAAAGTGCGGTCACAAAGATCGAACAGGTCCTCTAGACTGGGCCCGAGCAGCTCCAACACCATGGCGTTGTATTTCCCGCAAGGACCAAAGTAGTACACCTGTGGAATTCCCTCTGTGGGAAGAGGCACAAATCATTTAAATGAATGACTTTTTCCAAAATCGCTGTCATATTAAAACAAAACAATTCACCTCGTGAATTTCAGTTTGGTAAACATGCAAAGAAAATACCTTTGCAGACAAGCAAATGAAAGCTTCAATAATAAACAAAACTTGTTTGTTTCCTTCTACAGGTGCGTCAGTGTTTGACTTCTCTCAAGTGTAAATAAAGGCAAAGTGTAAGCGTATCGCGATCTGGGGCACTGATACATTTGCTACTTGGAAACCACCACACCCCATTTTGTAGAAAATACTAATATTACTACAGAAGATGGCTTATTAAAACGAGTCAAAACAAAGCCCACAGTAATGTGGGTCACCATGGCATCAAAAGCCAGAAACCATGAGATATTGCGTAAACGATTCACCGGCACGGATGTGTTGTGAAATACAACTAACGATCATTTCCAACCAACACTGAGGTTCGGCTGAATGTTGTTCAGTGCAGTACGTAAATACTGTCAAAAGTTGTAAGTGGAAAGAAAATAAGTA
Source organism: Syngnathus acus (assembly GCF_901709675.1). Taxonomy (NCBI): domain Eukaryota; kingdom Metazoa; phylum Chordata; class Actinopteri; order Syngnathiformes; family Syngnathidae; genus Syngnathus; species Syngnathus acus. Next base: position 1,445,509 of record NC_051090.1, on the reverse strand, counting down.
CGTTGTACACAAGCAGTCTTTTCAAAATGCATGCATCATAAAAGTAATAAGGAAAAAGTCCCACTGCATTATCAAGATTTCATGAAGGGTAAAACAAACAAGAGTACGATTTTTCCATGTGATACGCACTTTGTATTTTAAAAAAAATAAAATAAAAAAAAGCTCACTCCCCAAACGATTGCGATGATACAAATTTGAGTTGTTTGGTGCCAAAGCAATGGTCAGTGGTGCTCTGCCCCTACTGCCATCATTGGAGACAATTCAACCTATTGTGTATATATTGCGGGTCTTATAAGTTGCATCATGGCAACTGAAAACAATGTTGCTCTACAGTCAAATGTCAGAGTTGGAGGGCAGAGAGGGATTGGGAAAAGATGAGATGAGATGGCCAGAGCCAAGAGTTGCAGGGAGGGAATGCATATTAAACATTTAGAGTACGGAGGATAAAGATAAGTGACTTCCATTAGGCCAAATGCTCAGGAGATGTCCTCCCTCCCTCAGCTGAAATAAGATCAATGGCTTGACAAGACTGACCAAATGAAAGTTACACAAGAATGCTATTTGCTGCTTTTAACCTGATACTGCTAATTGGGGAGAAGCTTAAAGGCAACCGTTCTGTTTTATCTTCATATATATGGCATATTGTCAATTTCTTGCACAAAATACTACAACTAGCAATTGACGCAGGAAAAAAATGTGTCTGTGCGATATGGTCATGTAAGCTTAACATAACCAATGACAATACGAGTAAATCAATATAGAGCCAAGGAAAGGGATGGGAATTATTAGCATGGCATAATTGAGAGTTCCCTTTGCAATCTACGGCGGCGACGCAATCAGGAACATCCCGACTGAGGAAATTATCTGAGTAAACAAACCATAATGGCTCGTAGAGGGAGGGCCATCTATAAATAGTCAAGGACTGCCCTTGTGCACCAACCCCTTTCAGGACTTGAGCTCCAGCGTCAGGATCAAGGAATTGACACGGCAATAAATACCAGCCCAAAAAGCCACGGACGCTGTGTTGTGGCCAGCTTGTAAAAACAAAACAAAAACATCCACTGAGTAGAGTAGACAAACACTATTTGGTTTTCTTACCTGAATTTCCCAACTGTTTGTAAAATCTATATTCCAAATGGAGCTGTGGCGCCCTGGATTTTATAGGCTCCTGTAAGAGGGGGGGGGGGGGGGGGGGAGAAATACTGTGAGTAAAACATGGCATAGGCTATCATCTTGAATTCAAGCAATTGTGAGAGGGGAAAATTGGCACCACCGTGCAAGCCGTGTGATTGACAAGCACAACTTAACCAAAAGCGTTTTACAAGTTCTAATCGCTAAAAATAACTTGAGTTTAAAGTTGTCATTGTTCATTGCGAGAGGCTCAAGTGCGGGCTTTTGTCGAGGCTTCATCAAAAACCAACCCATTGCTTTGAGTTCACTCCAGATTTACAAAATGTAATCTGATTAACCGCACCAGGCGAGATGACAAAGGCATGTACACCAAACGTGAGCCAAAAGGTGCATTTCTGATTTCAAAGAAATTGAAGTAAAACTGAAAGTTTTTAAGCCGTCTTAAGTCATTGATGCCCTAATCAAATTAGGACTAAAATCTCTTTTACTGCCTTGTAAACACTGATCTGCATACCAAGTGAGTTCTGCTCAAGGCAGTGTTTCTTCCCGCCAATACAAAATGCATTCCCAATTTATATTCCGTCACAGAAATACGCATTTCAATGTGAAATATGAAAAAACAGAATTGAAATGAGTGCTTGATGTCAAAGACACAATTGCTCCCACATCATGGTAACAAGAGAAATATCCAGAGGCCACACATAAGAGTCCCAAAAGGGACAACAGACAGGGCGGGTAATAGAGAAGAGTGCAAGCCTGTGGGATGAAGACATGTGAGCAGCCTGAGAGGCAACACAAGTAACTGCTTGGCTAGTGCGAAAACACACTCACACACACACACACACACCCCGCCCGCCCGCCCCACCATCACCTCCATGGGCACCAGCAGCCATGAACATGCACAACAAATATATAAATGATGGGTGAAAGCAGATGGCACTACACTGTAGAAGCATTTAAAACAGCTTACAATGGGAAACAGAGGCTTATGGCAGCTTTATGGAGCCTACTTAAGAGTCATCTCTATTTCCAGCAGATGGACTAAGCTACGGCTGTGTAAATGACCACAGCTAAACTGCGAATGTCTGATGTAACAACGTCGCATTTGACAAGGATTTCTTTTTCGCTTGTAAATATCATTTCTGTGATCTGCTCACAGGATGAGAGGAAATGAAATGCGGGCCGTGCTCGGAAACAGTTTGATTTTAGTGAAGTGATTTGAAGCCAACTGGAACTTGGTTAGCTTCTCAAAAACGTTTGTGACAAGATATCAACTTAAATGTAGAGGTATGCAATATTGGTTTTATGTCAAATCAATCCCTTCAAGCATAAAAAAAAAAAAAAGGTAAAAAAAGGTAAAAAACCCAACATTTACATATTAAAAAAAAAAACCTCCCAATGCATTTCAATGGGCATCAATTATGTGCATATATTTTATATGAACAAGCCGGCCGGGTCAATATCGCCCGCAAATAGCTGATAGTTGAACAAATCCTAAGTTTAGACATCAATGAATCATAATTTTTATTAATCATGACTTTAATATCAATCAAATTTATTTCTCCATAATTACGCAGCCCTACATCATAGCATATGCCCCCCCCCCCCAGGGATTAATGAGCAGAATAAGACAAAATCAATGTGACTGGATGCCACAACACTATGACCTCAAAAATGTGTTGCTCACTAGGGATCTGTGATTTATGACTTGATTCAGTCCAAACACTGAAATTATGTGGTAATGATGTCAGAAACAAAGCGTCCAGATTGCTCTGTTCATGATGTCATCCTAATCTTTCACAGAGCCCAACTGGACCCTTTTTATTTTTTCTAATCACAGTCTAGGGACTGCTATGACATACAAAATGTACATTGATGTATGAATCAAGTCACCGTCATCATTTAGTTGCTTTCTAAATGAGTGATTTGATGGAATCCCTCCTTGAACAAAGCCTATACATTATACAATACTGGCTTGTGTCGAGGGCAGCTGCCCAACAGGCCAGAAGGGCCCTTCCCTGTCTGACCTGCTGCTACTGCTGCAGGAACCTCTCCACCTCAGCTGTTCCTCACCGTCCCTTTAAAATACATTTGGCCGTGTGGAGACTTCCAGTGAAGCACCAACATCTTTTGGCATTGATACACCTGATGGGTTGTGGATCATAGGAGCATTCAAGGAAGTAGCTAGGAAGCAAAACACAGACGTCTAAATTGTGCATGCCACTCCTCCCTCCTGCAACTGTCTTTGATTAGGAGCCAAGTCAGATCAAAAAGTGCAGCAACAGAACTACAGAAAATAGCAACAGCAGTCCAACAGTGGCTGCTGTTCATATTTCATCTCTGCCATTCATTCCGTTCTGTTTTTCAATTGGCATGGGTGGGGGAGCGTCTGATCCTGCTCCACTGTAAATTCCAAAAACTCTGAAATACAACCACCAATAGATGACATCGATGCCCATTTTAGAGATGAGATCAGCAGTTTTTGTGAGTCCACTGGGAGAAACTTCTTTTTCTACTGCTGAATATAAAAGACCAGAAAGGGCAGAATATAAAATGATTGAACACTATCTTAAAAATGGCATTAAATGTTGTTAATAGTCATGGCAACAAATATTGCTCTAGAAGGATGAAAACGGGTGACAGCTCTGGGATGATGTGTTTGATAACACCATTTCAAGTGAACGCTTGGAGCTCGTACAAATACATGATTATGTCATCAGAGATTATGCAGCGCTTTCAGGCTAGTCACCACGGTAGTTTCACGTAAACTTGCGTGGACAGAAAATCAACTTCATCTTCAGAGGATTAACCAACTCTTCATACCATGTCAGCCGGGCTAAATCTGATATCAGATAGCAGAGAAAGACCAGAACTGACCTTTCTAACTCGAATTGATGTATTGGGTTTTATTTTGTTTATTGGAAACCACCAAAAATTCAGACAAACTTTTTTTTCTTTTTAAATCAAAAGGGCCACTCAGAGTGTGGTCACAGGACACATGGCCACCGTCCCATCTCACGCCCAGACTATATCCCAGGTCTAGTTAATACTGCAGCATTAGATCTTAGCAATTTATCATCAAAAGAAGCCAGTGTGACTTTCAAAGAGTGTCAACGTATGCCAAGGTGTGACACGTACGCAACGGAGCCAACATTATGCATGAGCCCCAGAATAGGACGACCTTTCCGTGACTCCCAATAAAGCATTTCACAATATGCATTTCGCAATGTGACTCAACTGTAGAGAACGATCTCAAATGTCAACAAAGTGAAGCTTCAATCAGAAGCTTGAATGATCGGGTGACTGAAAGGGTCAAACAAATGAAGACGTCCAAGTAATGCATGATCTGGAGGGCACGTTTTTCCTGACAAGAGAACGGGCCGCTAAAGTTGGGAGCGTCACTAAGATTTCTATCCAGATGTAAATCACAATCAAAGCAACATGTCTATGTGATAATGCTAGCTACTGATTCATTCGCATATTAGCTAGTTGACTGAAGGTGGCCTTTGACAGGACAGTATTTATTCATTCAACCTTGCCGGCGTGCTCTCAAGAGGTAAAGCAAAGTAGGGAAGACCTTAAATTGTCAAAATGTCACTTGAAACATGCTGATAGAGCTTTTATGCCGATACTGTTGTGAGACAACTGCCTCCTGGCAGGCTGATGTAAGCTGCTGAGCTCGACTGAAACGAGAGCTGTTTATCATGCTGCAGTGGGAGGGAGACAGAAGAGTCGGATAAAACGCCTCAATCTACCTCAGAATCAGGAAATAATTAACAAGAGTCACTTCTGAAAAAGCACTGCTTTACAGCCTTTGAGCTAGTGTGACATATGCCTGATTTGGTGAAAACATCACATGTAAAGGGAAACTTTTGAATGTTTTGTTTGTGGAATATTAATTCAACTGACAAAATCCACCTGTTTTTAATCCAGCCATCCATCCATCCATCTCAGGAGGCGGCCATTTTAACACTTGCTGTCGACTGAAAATGACATCACAGTTGCCAGGTCGCAGACGACCAATCACGGCTCACCAAATTTCCGAAGCTGGGCTGTGATTGGTTGTGACCCTGTGATGTCATTTTAAGTTGACAGCAAGTGGCAAAATGAAGGATAAAAACGGGTGAATTTTGCTGCTTAACTCGTTCATTCCACAAATACAATATTAATCAAAATGCACATATGTATTTTTTGTAAAAAAAACATTTTGGGGGTTGACTTCCCCTTTAAACATTAAAATAAAATGGCAATTAGGTGGTCGTTATTCTCTCCTTGTTTTTACATCAACAGCAAAGCTCATTTATGTATAGATAGTTTAGCAGTGGCTTTTACAGGACAGTATAGCAGCGAACATTATATATTGGCATTTTCTTTAAGAGACTGGGATCTCCCTGTGAGCACAGCCTGCAATGTTCATCCGTAAATGGCGACACAGTCCTGTCACCATCTCACAGGCACTCAGTCAGTGTAAGAAAGCAAGCAGCCAAACCACAAACTGACCCTCTCTGTGTGTCGACCGGGCCTGCTAACAAAGACAACCTTTCAGAACACAGCAGTTTCCACTTGTCTCTTGCTTTTCATTTCAACATTAACACGGGCTCCGAAGAGCTTGCTCCATTTCTCACTATAATGTGCTAAAAGAGGTCATTCTTGTTGGTCTCAGGTACGTACATACAGTGTAGAAGAAGTACGTAACTTTCCAAAATAGTTGGGCTCACAAGGGCTATAGAATAAGAACTGTTTCTGTAGCAGAAAAGAAGTATTCAGTACTGCAGTGTTGTATGTTAGCACGCCTTGTTGCGTTGATATGTCCTGCCATACATTGGCCTAGCTATCGCTATCCTGCCTACGCAGTTAATGGCGGAAATGGAAGCCCGGTCAAGGTTTACACTGGCAACTCAACTGTGTGTTACAATGGAAGCCAGTCCTCGGCTCAACACTAGGCCTTTTTACACTGTCTGGTTAAGACGGCGGGCTGGTTCCTCTTTTTCCTGTTTTGCTGCTCAAGGTGCAGGGACAAATGATCAGATTGTCGGACGACATATCACTGAGTCCACATTTGTGGAAATATCCTACCTTGGCTGAGTTATGTGTAAAAGGCAAAGACAGTTGAGTGTCACCTGTCAAAAGTAATGGTAAACTTCTTTCATAGAATTTATAAGCTCCTTGTTTCCAGTTAAACAACACATGTGGCATCTAATTTAGACATCACCCATATCACGCCTGCATGTCTTGGTCTGCGATTGATAGAAGGAATTCTGACAAGTTGTTGGCACAAACTTCAAGAGAACATTGCACATTAACTAAGGCTGAAACCAGTCCTCGAGTAATTCATTTTGAAAAATGCTGGAGGAATTTACCCTGTCTCGAGGAACCATTTATTTAATTGCAAAGCTCAACGGACGCACACGTTTCTTAATTCATTCACGGCCATTGACAGGGAGCAACTCTATGTGTACTGTAAAGAAACTGTCGATTATCTAAAAATATAGTTATTTGCCAAGCCCCAATGGTTGGGCAATACCTTTAAAGCCCCTACAGCAGCATGGATGGACATCAACATGTGTGAAGACAACTGTTGAGGAGCGGGAGGCCCATTTATGTGAAGCCCAGCACCAACTCATCTCAACTTTCCCAACTCGTTGTTTTTCCACTTAGTTGAATGCCGAAAATGTATGTGTGCGTTTCACTGTCCACTTCCCCTTAATGTTTATGAACAGAAGTTAGAGCAGGCACAAGAATCATGGAGCAAAAGTATTGCCTTAATACCATAGCCAGATATAACTGGATACCATTGGGATAAAAATACCCCAACAGATGGGAAGGTTCACAGGCAAGGGTAGAGGCAGTGAGCACAACGTAAGATTTCACAGAACTGCAATTACAGACGTTTTCTAACCTCGGCCTTCTATGTGGTTGACAAAGCCTTCAATGGATGCCCATTCAGAGATAATGACCTCCCTGGGATATACAAATGTAAGAATAATCATATACAGACCGCTGGAACTGTGGTGGAAATGACGCCGAGACTCAACATCTTCTGTAACGACTACTTAACTTTGGTTCAACTCTGCCGTTGCCTTCATTAATGTATCATCATTGAAAATATCAGCTCACTAATGTGAGCCGATTATCGATACGATAAAGCGGCTGCCAACGTGGTACCTGCGTGGTTCTCCAATTAGTATCCCGCGGGGAAGCTCTAAAGATATCTCATCAATAATGGGATTTTCTAGCAACATCGCAGAAGTGATCATTTGCATTGACTGAGATTTATGAACAAAAATAAACTTTCATTTTGGTATTGGCAACTGCTCAGACCTGATTATAAAGTACTACAGACAACTTCTGCATAGTACTGTACCTGTTTGGGAAGATTCTATAGAACTTTTATCATGCATATAAAAATGAAACATGTCCACAAAAAATAATATAATGTTTTTAAAAAAAATAAATAAACCTTGAGGATTTTTATCTGCTTGGAATGCCTGATTATTTGGTGTGCAGTCAAGCTACGAGTAGCAATAATAATGCAAGGATAAAATCTTCTCAAATACATGGCCATCAACGCCTTGGTAATTTTTTTTAAAGAAGTTGTTTGTAGCGTGACGGTTGACTTGACTCTGCTTCCTGACGAGGTCTGGTAGTTTCATCACAAAACGGCATTGTCGATAAGGTTTGCTAAATATTAACAGAGGACAACCCGCCACATGTTAAATGAGAGTGTGCGCTTACCAATTTGATGGCCACATATTCGTTGGTATAGAGATTTTTTCCCAGGCGCAGCTCTCCAAAGTTCCCGCAGCCAATCTTTTTACCAACACGGAAGTTCGGGCCAACCATAAGAACTCCAGAATTGGTCCCAGAACTTCGGCCCCCATGTCCAGTCCTACTTCCTGCCGTCTTAGACATTTTTTTCCCTTCCTCTGTCTCTCCCTTGCCCCCTCTCTTGTCAAAATCCATAAGCTTGTGATACCCTGGCCTCTCCACGATTATTCTCCAGCCATGCAAACCATAGGAGATCCAGTAACAATGGCAGAGGAAGCTTTAGGAAGAGGGGGGAGGGAGGGAGGGAGGCAACTCTCACAGGACAGAGGAAAGGTGTCGCTGTTACAACTGCGGCGACGAATAAACCAATCTATAGCTAACGTTGCGGGCTCCCGTTTTGTCTCCTCGAGTCACTCCAGCTCCAGTCGAACACAAATACGGTCCCGACAGGAGAAGAGGCAGGCGCCGGCCGCTAAAATGTGTCCACAGACAGACACATACAGTACAAAATCATAAAAAAGCACTCCAAAAGCCAGCTAGTGCATCCACGAGGCCGCTTGGGAACATCCCTTGGGGTTCCTCATTCCTTGTGGTCAGCCCTCAGTGTTACAGCAGATGCTATCCATGTTGTTGGGTCACGGCACAGAGCGACCCCGAGAGCAAACAGCCACGAGATGAATAGGTAACGGACTGCTTTTATGTCACCTTGGTGCCCTGCAAAAGAATCAAAAGAAAACAATGAGAATTTCAGAATTTAGGACGTCATCGTTCCACAGTTCTAATTCAGGATTAAATCCAAACTGGCTGCCAGGCAGATTTGATCGTCACTGACTTGTCAATAAAATACTGTAGACTTAGTTGATCACGAGCTGGCATGTTTAATTATGGCCAAGATTCATTTTGTGCTGCTAAAGGTTTTTCTTTGACATTTTCATTTCATTTATCACAATGGCATCCTATGCAAACTTTAGTCCAAACCCAATTGTTACTTTAGCTTTTAAAACGTGAATCCGTCCAAGAGCCAATAATACAAACCAGTGATTTATTCTTCAAATGTGTCAAAGGCATTTGGAGAATGGACTTGGACTGCTTGTTTTACAGGACCTCGCTGCAGATGGCACAAGGTTAATACTTTACCGAAATAATTCATATGAGCACATATTCACAATGATGATAAATGAATTCAAATGGTCAAAATTGACCATGTCTATTTCTTCAGGTAAGCACCATGCTTGTGGTGTAAAATTCAGTCAATTCCTGGCACAGCTGTCAATAACCAGAACCATTTCAATTTTAACTGACAGTGTAACCTAAATCCTGCATCCAAATCTGCTCGACTGAACACTATGTATGCACGAGTTAAGAGGCTGGGAGCAAGTAATGGTCAACGCTTATCAATGGAAAGGCACTTACATTGATCAATAGGAAATATATATATTGGATACAGTGTCCATTCCTAAATGGCCAAGAACACAAATCAAAACAGAAACGTGTAGAAATGAGTCAAAATTGACATATTGAGATTGTCCACACCAAATTGTTAGGTCCTTTAGTCATGTTCCTGGAACAAATTGACTCAAGTATGCTAAATTGACCAAAAGTGAAAGATTAGTACAAATTCAAAGGCCTTTAAAAGCCCACATAGCAAATAAATTCAGGAAACATCAATTGATTCCACAAGACCTATTCTGCTGCCCACACTGCCCTTCACACAAGTGGCGCACTTTGAAACGTCTCAGTAATTTCGACATGCGGACTTGGAGAACTCTTTGGAATTTTGGCCTGTATGAGCAGATTGGTGGATATTTTTATCTGAAGCTTGTCAGCCAATCTGAGAAGGGGTTCCCTGACTAGCAGACATGTAAAAGAATCAGACACGTTGAAAAACAATCAAGTTATACCTTCTTCACATTGAGCAGATTTTCGAGGGGTGCAAAAACATTCCGCCAAAAGGCTGGTTCTTCCCCTCACAAAATATTGATTTCTTCAGAACCCATCATCCAAATTTAAAAATGATTTCTGTTGTAAACAGGTTGAAAAGGCCATTTCAACCAGGCTTACATTTTGACTGTTGTTTTTGGGACGCCTTGTTACAAAGTAGAGCAGTAAATGCTTTCAACTATAGTCTATGAAAACAAGTGGCTTTCCGATCAGCAATAGTGTCTGCAGTATGAGGTTTGGTGATTCATTCTGTAGGAAATGAAAAGAGAGTAGACACCTGGTCACCAGAGGAAAAAGTACAACAAACAGGGTGCCATTAGAGCATCCACGCGAAATCATCACAATTGTGAAATGTTGTTTCATACTGAATTGCTTGTATGACAAGGTTGACATTTGAGATGTTATTGAGGTAAAACGCACAGATATCCACTCATACCTCTTTGCATAATCTTAATCACTGTTTCTTTTTCAGAATATGTGGATTATTTTCAATCGACTGTTTGCTATCACAACCTATTCATTTCTTACCTTAGCAATACGGCCTAAGTTTTGAGGTGGCACCAATCAACCAGGTGTAAATCATGGCTAGTGGCTTTACCGTCACTTCTCTCAATGTAGCTAAGTTGCATCGACACGAAAAAAGAAAAAACAATCATTCGATGTGAATTTTATCCGCTAAACAAAGCGAAAGCCGATAAAAATATTAATCACACATCGATCGGTAGATTTCCTTCTGATGGCGATGTAAAATGTGTGCATTTTGCTAGTTGGTTAATGCTTGCTAACTAGCTACGAGTAGCTGTCATTCAACGTTACTTTTATGTAGTCCCTCGGATGACTATTTCATCAAATGGATCCCACAATTATATTGTTTTTGGCGGAGTTAATGTCGACATAGAATATAAAAAGAAGGCATACATTTCTTCCAAAATAACCGTGGTCTAACACATGCTAGTTGGGGAAGCCAAGGCCAGATACTCTCAAGACATCCTGGCGTTATTTAGCCACTTAGCATAATAGCGTTCATTCGTTCAAAAACTGGATGTCTATTCATACGTTGTCTTATATTTTTACCAATACAAGTAGCGCGTAGAACCACTATTCAATTGAAAGCTGATGTAAACTGGTTGTTACTATATTACACATTTGAGAAATGCTAACCTAGTTAGCACATCTAAAAAAAAACACCGCTCCTCTTGGCCCTACGCCTAATAAAAAAAACAGCTAACGTTAGCTGGCGCTAAAATAGCAACTTGTATATATACTTTAAAAAGAAAAAGAACGGTATGTGAACCAGAGCGTAAAAAGTAAGAAGAGGACAACGCACAAATTATTATCATTGACTGACAGCTCCGAAGATACGATAATCGGCTTCGTATACGACTAATAACAAATGAATAACACTCTCACTTCTGATGTTGTTTTAGATTGTATCGACTGCCGTATACTGCAAGTCAGAGCAATCACCATTTAATCTGACACATATCCATATTGCAGTCATTGGCATTGCGCCGACCACTGCCGGGCAACTCCTTAATCCTAACAAGCGAGTGTACAGCAGCAGTCAGTCCCTCTTTAGCTCCCATGCTAACGTTAGCGGTTGGCCAAACTAGCACACGAAGCACAGCGAGAACGTTCATGTACAGCGAGCGAGGCGCTTTCTTCTTCGAGGAACAACAATTGGGACGGAGCTTTTACGCCCACGGCAAAACGTGTGGAATTACCTTTAGACTTAAGCTATCGACGGGCAGTCGAAGTCATGGCTCTTCGTTCGTATGAATCGTTTCTTTTTTCGCCCCTCTTGTCCTCCAGTTGCTATGATGTCTCTTTAAGCCTCCCTCGACTGCCGATACCCTGCCTGACACAGCGTCACACTGCCTCACGCCACTACTACGTAAAAATAAAAAAAAAGGACCGCAACCTTTTCGGGAATACGGAAAAGGAAGAGCGCAACTTCCGCACTTTTTGCTCTTCCATTGGCGTAAAAGTACAAGTACAATACTTTAACTCGTTGAATTACAAATAAAAATACTGTGCGAACTCTATCTGAAGTTCCATCCGAAGAAAACTAGCCCTAAAATTATTATTTTTATCGAATAATTTATTTTCAATTTGAGTTGTACAGGTCACAATGTTTTGATATGACAGAATTAGATCACAAAAACTGGCAAATGAAAAAGGGTGTGTAGACTTTTTCTATCCACTGTACAATGTTCAATGATGTAAAGAAAATGTTAGACGTGATCCTAAAACTAATATACTATACTATATTTGCCATTATGTTAAGAATTGCACAAAAGTCACTAATAGGCTTGATGGTATGACCATAACAAATGTGTGACATGCAAAACAAAACAACCAGAAAAACAAAACACATTTTCACTAACATAAGCATACATTGAAGATATGGAAAGTGTTGACTTTGAATGTGGAAAAATAAATGTTCAAGAGTTCGTTGAAAAAAACAATAGACACTGAGATTTTACATACAAATACTTTTATTTCACATGATTTAGTTTATATTGCAGTGATCCATTAAAGTAAGCAGTCTTAAGTTACCATTGTTATTGCAGCTAAAGAGCAGTGCAATTAGAAACATTGTCAATATATATTTCTCCTACGCAAGCATCGAACCGTATGGTAAAAATGTCAAGAGAAAATACGCAATAGCATGCACACACACACACGCACGCACGCACGCACACAGCCTCCAGAGTGCACACTGGTAGTTGGACCCAAATGGACAGTTACAAGTCAATGTTCGAATATAGCACAGCTTTATTGGAACAAGCAGTCTGAAAGGAGAGGCTGCAGTTTTTAGTCATGGTTGATGGAGGAGCCCCCAGGCCCGAGCTCTGCTGTTGTATAAACGGCCAGAACTCCGGAGGGGCAACAAGCTCTGTGGAAAGCATCCCAAAAAGTGGCCGGCAAGCTTGATGGCCGTAACTCTGGGCTGGGGTGAAAGACAAAAGTGGAGGGGAGGGAAGTCGCATGGGGTACCTGGAGATGAGATGACAGTCTGTCCTGGAGCAAACATGACTTTTTTTATCCAACACGGGAGTGGGAGGCAGACATCGCCCCATTGCGTTGTTTCTTTCAGAAGGTAATGTGTCCGTGTCTTGCCTGTCCCCCTCCTCTCCCAGCTTGCTGTCATGTAATGCCGCCTCTGTACTTTTGTCGACGCACCTTTGGCCTTTGCGATATTTTGCTCTCCTGTTTTTAAACCACACCTGAATGGATGAGACAAAAATACAAACGCTTAAATTCAACACGTATTATACCGTTGGGGGTAAGACATTTAGGTGCTTTACGCTATCAATTCATTATGTCAGCAGGCGTGACATAAAATAGAGCAGCATCACTTTCAACATAGGAGAAGTGGTGAGTGTCGCATGTGTGTGTAACCACACACACACACACACACACACCTATTACGTCTCTGGCATTACTTAAGAGGGTGGGAAATTCCTCCCATTCTAAGTTGGTGTTGTTTACAAAGAACAGCTTTACCAAGTTTCAAGTGGATGGTGCCAATTGTAAATACAAAAATAAATGTTCAATATTATGTATTGTGGAAAAAGCCAGGAGAACTCCAAATGTGGTGCTGTCTGAAGAGAAACCAATCATAGCACAAGTAAACAAATACATGCAGTGTTGTCTGGAAGCTGACCTGAATGCGAGCCTCGGGCAAGTTGATGCAAACCGCCAGCCTCTCTCTCATGCCGACATCAGGGTACTGGCTTTGCTCAAAAGCGTTCTCCAGAGCCCGCAGCTGGGACACCGTGAAGGCCGTGCGGCTGCGGCGCTGCTTCTGCTGGTTCCCATAGCGTGCCTCCAGTATAAGTTCTGGTGCCAGATACAGAAATAACTTCATAAACATCAATGCAGCTGGAGTGTGCATTTTCTAGGTTCATCACGTTAGTATAAAAACAAACCAATGAAACCCACTAAGTCTGTCTGGACAGTTGTTGTCGGGTGACGTACCTGCAAGTCTCTCGGCCACCGACAGGGTGCGCGCCGCGGGGCTGGCCACGGGGTAGACGCTGCTGTACTGTGGCGCCATCTGCTGGTGAAGCTCCAGCAGCATCGCTGCGTTGACGCCATGCAGGGGGAACATGCTGCACACAAATCCCAGAGAGGATTTTTTTTTTTTTTTTTAAGAAATCAAATCAGTTTGATAAGAATTGGGAAAAAAAAAACCTTAAGATTAAGTTCAATATTAGGCAAGGTATAGAAAGAAAAAACCGTCAGGAAGAGGCCCACATTCTGTTTATGGAACATGCTATAACCAATTTAATATGCTATGTATAGAAAAACATGCCTAAATCGTTTTTGATACAGCAAAAAGCTATTAGTATATAGTGTGATATCTGAAAAACAAACAAAAAATGTAAAAAAATGATGTCGTATTTAACTTGATAAAATAAATGACAATTAGAATTAGAATTACAAAATAGTGTGGCACACTTTCATTAAACATTAAAGAAATCATTGCATTACAATTTTAAGTCTGCCATTCGAAATAAAAAGCAGGCAAAAAAAAAGCCACAATTGACACACAGGCCTAACTTTGGGCAGGCCCGCTCCAAGAACTCATGGCAGTGAGTATCGCAACTTAACTTTTGACCAAATGCAATGACATAAATGTTGAGCAAATATGCCAATCAAGTTCTTTTTTAATGATTGAATTTGGAAATTGTGCGTTTGTACAGGTGGTTTACCTGCGATGGTAATCCTGTCTTTCTAGGAGTTCTCGGTGCGGTCCAAGCGTATATCCCCAGTGCAGGAGCTCCCGGTTGGTCTCAGCTGCTTGCGAGCATTGTCGGCCTGCGCTATTTAACAAGCATTTAGCCAGGCTCCCTTCGACCATTAGCCAATAGAAAGAAAGGTATTAGCTGGGATTAGGTGGGATGAGGAGGAGGGTGCGTGGGGTGGCAGCGGGCTCAAGTTTTTCAAACCATTGAACTTGGGAGATTTATGCCAAGGATCCCCCTACAAGCGGGCGTTAAAACAATTAAAACAATGTGGTGGGCTAATCTCTGAGGCAGCCCAGATTAAAATAGCAGCCTTCTCCTCCTCCTCAGTCAGCCCTTTTTTTCCTTCTCCCATCATGGTGCTGCCTTTGACGGACGGCCCCTGCCAAAATCCCCTCTTCTCTTCTCTTCCCAGGGGGGTTTGTTTTGCTAACACACACATATTTCCTCGGGTAAACTGTCACTGTGTGAAGGTAATCCCAACTCAAACCTGTTGAGAACTTCTTCAAAGCAAACTCAATTAGGAAGGTTCCCAGAGAGCTCAGAGTTGCATTATAAACATTGGCGTTTCACTTTATATTCAGAATGAATGTCGTGGTTATCGGTTAGGTTAATATGGCTATTTTGCTATTTTCAAGTGTTGGAAAACTTTGAAAAGTTAAAGGCTTGCATGTTTGCAGTGTGAGTCTGTCAGGCACCCACAGGCCACTTTCTTAGGTATTCAAATATTTCTGTTAACTTCTTCAAGTACATGCAAGCAGCTAATAAGTTATCACAGACAACCGAACCACCTCTGTATCAATATGCAAAAAAAGATTTTGCTGTGTATTTCAGGTTTGTGTTATTAGGGGAAAAAACAATGCAAGTATAAATAATACTAACGACTAAAACAAAATTGTGGAGTGTAAATAGTCGTAAGAAGTAGTAGAAAAATGTTATATTGTACTGTAGACATATATAGGAATGTAAAATAACATAGCCTAATATGTGTGTTTATATATCAAGACTAGATTTGTTTTGTATAAATATTCAACTGTTTTTATTTCTTGAATTCATAGCATGTATAGTAAATAAAGTTTATTTTATTGTTTAGAAAATACCTAGCAAAGCTTAGTAGATTTTTAAAAGTAAAAAAAAAAAAAATGACTAGAGCATGAAGACAAATTCTTGGACTTCACCCACCCACTCTCATCAGCAACAGCTCAGACTTTGAAAATATGTGAAGATGTTTGTGGACTTTTTTCTTAGCCCCCCAACTTGGCCTTTTTGTCTTCCTCCTTTCGCTGTTCCTGGCTGTCAAGCTATATTAGTGTCCGATAGAAATAAGTCATTTAGAAGAGGCTCTGTCGGCCAGCCCTTCAGGCCCACTAAAAGCTCCGGGATTAGGTCCCAGAGGCCTTTGTCTCGGCAGCCCGTAGGATTAAGGGAGATTTAGTGCAAGAGGAAAAAAAAAAAAGTAGTTATTTCATGGCACTTTCATGATGAAACCTGGCCAAAGCTGTGTTGGCTGGGGGGATTAAAAGCACACAAAGAGCGAGCTTGTGTGTGACCCTCCCCATCCCAGAGCCACCAGCACTGACTGGAGTCGTTGCCACCGCCACCCCCCCTAACCCGCCGCCATCGTTTCCCTCTGGGAAGGCCACAGAGGTCTTGGCCGAGTTCACCTCGTCGCCATCGAGTGTCTTCTCAATTCCCTAATGGGCTAGATGCTGCAAGTTCCCACATGAGCAAGTGGGAGCCACAATAAGAGCTAATTAGTCTTTTAGTTTTGGAGCTCTTTTCTTGCCAAGTTCATAAAACTTGCTTTCCCAAGCTTTAATGAGCCGAGGCACGTTCGGGGTGTCCCAAAAGTCACGACACTTCTTTTTCTCCAGTTCGTTTCAGGTAAGAAGTTTTTCTGTCCCCAACTGCAGTTTGACGAGCTTTAGGAACATGACGCCACTTGAATGCAAAGTACGATTTATGTCATGTCAAGATGGCTTGAATCACTATTTTACGTCTATGTAGCATCCTTTAGTAATTTGGTGCAACACATATAATCACCAGAGCATAAGTAGCTTGCATTGAAGACCAAAGGGTGAGAAAATGAGTAGTTAGTGGATTTCAGTGATCCCCCATGCTACCCCGCCCCCCCCGTAGGATGTAAAGCAGTCAAAAGCAGCGATCCTCCTCTTAGGAGATCCGCTTAACACATGCATGGATTACAGTGCATGAAAGACAAAAGGCCAGTCACATCACTGGACAGGTGAAGACATCACAGATGCCTACTTGTGAACGCATATTTCATTCTTCATGAAGAGAAAAACTTTTGTCAATCACAATATATTATTTCAAAAATTTTATTATGATGTAGGTAATAATTTTTATATTAATTGTACAATTCTGAGTCCTTCAATTGAATACGCTTGTCTAATAGTGCGCAGATGGGAATGAGGAGAGAGCATACTCCTTTGTTTTCTTTTTTTTGGGGGGTTGATGTCGCCTGTTTAACAGATGTTTTCAAAAGCAAGGCCCCTTATGTCCTGCCTTTCTTTAATGACTTATCAATAGTGGAAATTTATATTGACACGATCTGTCAAGAGGGGACCTTTGTAGTTGTCAGTGATCTGAATGGAGGGTCCCCTCGGATAGCGACCGGATCAATCGGCGTGTGGGACACAATCGAGGTGGTACAGGAGCAGTTGGGCCCGGAGAGCGAGCTAAAGCGCGCCCCTTCGTGGGGGGAATCGATAAGGCCGGCCGGCCTTTGACCTTAGACGGGAGTGGGAGAGCAGGCGGCGGGTCAGCGGCTAGGATCACGCTGTGAGCTCTGACACTGGCTATGACACAGTCCAGACTTTGATTGACATTGACCAAGTTCACGCACACTGGTTAGATAAATAACCAGAATAGCCAGTCATTCAATTGCGACATTACATCATGGAAAAAGTTGAGTCAAACGATTCTTTGCTCAGACTCACACAGAGATAATTGAGCTCCCCATCCCTCAGCATGGGGTCCATTTCAGATCAGCGTGACCCCCACACCATTCAAAGGTGAGAGAAAAGCGTGCATTAATCGAATTTGATAATGAAGACGATCTCTCTAAGCTGCTTTGTTCCAGAAATCCTCTGCAACAGTCAATACGCACGAGGAAGCCCCCCCCCTCGCTGTCACCGCAACATTGTGTGGCTATTGATCCCAGCTATCTGGCTCTTTTCATACCTGGGCTCTCTGGCCTTGCCGTGGGGAAATACATCCTGACATGCGATGTGAGGAGCTTAATAGGCAAAGGATGGGCCTCTCACTTTAGCCTTTCACTCCCATTTGTCACGTGTTGGTTTACAGCAGCTGCACCTGCTCTGCTGTCCAGAGGTCCTGCACTGTACTCGGTCGGACACAACTGTCACTAACCCCTCCACACAAGAACCAAAAACTTTTTCTACTAATACCCTTTTAATATAAAAGAAAAATGAGCAAAAATACAGAAATACAAAAGAAAATGGCATTGAGCTTATTTACAGCATTGGGTGTGTCTTTACCCACCTAACAACAGGGTATGTACTTCATATAGATTGGATTTAACTGTGCGGGCCGATGATACAAAACTTAGAAATGTCCTGATGTACATGCAGAGCACATGACAGAGATCCCTACTGAAAACTACAGTGATATACTGTCAATATATTAAATAGTTATGAACAAATAATGATAAGGTAAGTCACGCTTTTGTGACAAAAATTAGCCTTACCAACGTTGGGACGTTGGCGCAATGTAGAAAAAGAGCGAGTGCGTTTTCATGGGAGCACGAGAGCGACGCACTTCATGTACAACAGGGAATAAGTGAAGTTAACGCGTGTTAACACCGATGAAGAACTTGCACTTGAGACACGTCAAGCGCTTTTCTCTAGTGCAATGTGGCCTGCCAAAGAAATGACAACAATCCTCCTCCTTCTGTGGACAACACGAGTCTTTTCTCTAAATTGTTTGGCTTTGGACGTTAAAAACGACTCAAACGCTGCACTTTGACTCACAAGTCAGGACTGAATTATCAATGGAGGTAACACTGATAACGAGGGCTCGCTTCTATTGCTTATCTCCGTCATTGGCGAGAAGCCACACGAGGTGCTTCTGGCCTGTTTGTGCTCAAAACTGGGCTTACCCATCCCAACATCTCCAAATGTCCTTCTTAGGTCTGAAAGGGTGGCGTGAGGTCATCTCTTGACTTTTGCGTCCTCCTTCAGCCTCCACATCATCAGTTCCATGCAGGCGGCGGCATCTTCGCTCGAGTCGTGGCCTTCGACTGTAAAACAGGGAAATGAAAGCTGCTGCTGCTGCTGCTGCTTTTAAGGGGCATGGGACAGAACAAATTTGCACTAAAGAAATAAAAATCGAATTTGAAATGTCATTTCTCAAATGTCAAAATGTTTTCCATGTAAAACATAATCATTCTCAAACCAAAACGCCGCTAAGTGTGTGCAATGTCTCTCACCGCTGTCCTGGATGATGCGTTTGAGGTAGTCGGCCATCAGGTTCCTCAAGGCACGTTTGTAGGGTAAACCAAGTCGGTGAGGAAACACGATGGCTGTGTCTACCACTGAACTGTGAATCAGCTGAAATAGTTTTGCCCACAGACGTGTCATCCGTCAATATGTTCATACTTGAATTGACGTTATTTCTTTTTTTTTCATCACAATGCATTTATACAATGCAATTTGATTAAATCTACCTTGAGAGCCAGGAGGTCGCTCTCCAGGCTGTGTCCCAACAAGATGGACTCGGCACTGAACATACTGAGCAGCACAGCCTGAACATCTCTCAAGGTGATGGTGGCACCATCCAAGTCCTCGGCCGTCACGCCGGAAAATCTGCAAACAAACAAAAACACTTCAGAATATAGTTGGTTTTTTTTTTTTGTTGGCAGATCTTCATTTCAGAAGCGGCTAAATTCAGGATTTGGAGCGTCGACAAACCGTGTGTTAAAGTCAACCACTTTGCTCTCAGGTTTGACAAATGTGTCGTAGAGGACTTTTAAGTCGGAGTTTATGACCGTGACTCTCGTCAGCTCCAGGCCTTGCTTTGTGTAACACTGAGGACACAAAACAAGTGAAAAGCTTTCAGTCAGCACTAAGCAATGAGAAAAAACAAATGAAATAATCATTTACATTTATGAGGGGTGGCCTACCATTTCACAATCCAAGGCAAACACTCCTCCATTGCCATCTCCTGGGAGAGCTTTGCTGAACGTGGTCACAAAGCCATCTAATGACTCCTTGCGCCCATCCTGAACGTGTTGCTAAGGAAATAAATGTGCAGCGTGGATATTCAAGGCTCCATTCATTGGCTTTGAAATGCTTCTGAGAGTTGACGATACCTGGGCCATTTGGCAGCCTGGCGAGCCCACGGCCCCGGAGCAGCAGCTGTACATGGTCTCCCAGCCTCCAGCCACTGCCACGACAGGACTGACGTCAAGAAGAATTTGCGCCATTTTGCACAGCCCAACGACAAGCACCTTACCTTTCTGCCTGCGCAAACGTCCCCAGTGAAAAGCGCACTCTTCCCTACGAATACAGTTACCCTTGACGTTGACTTGGTACTCTGCACCGCATCTGCAGCATATCTTGGTGAACGCTACAAACGGGCCAAAGGAGAAAAAGGGTTTTGAGGAAACATTTCCGGAATGTACATTTCTACTCCCCAAATGAACACCTGCATCAAATGAGATCCAATGGCTAGTCTGTGTCTGTCTACTTAATACTTACGGTCCGTGACGGCCTTCTTCTCTGGGAGGTTGTATATAACGGCCTTCCCTGTTGCGTTGGGGTTCAATCGAGGGTATCCGTGCTCCTGCAGCTGTTCCTCTGTCATCAAATATGCCTTCAGCTTCCTGTAAAACGATGCTCCTAAAGTGCGGCAGAGCAAAACGTTGATTCTGAGCCGGTCAAATAAGTGCAACCACAAATATCAGCTTTTGTGTGCAATCTTGGTGCTTCGTTTCGATTGTCCCTTCTCAGTTTCAGCCATAGCTTAACTGCACTTGTCATTTGCATAATAATATGCTATGAAATTTATTTCAAAAGATGACACTTCCCAAAAATCTGGTTGAACTCAAAGGTCTATTGCTCTTAAAGGTACTATGAGATCACTGATTGAGGAAAGGGTTCATGAGAAACAAAGCAAATGGCCTCACCATGGAGCTTCTCCTCGAGCTGTCTACCCATCCTATTGACAGTGAAACTGGTGGTAGCTGCGAGACGACCTCCCAGAACTTCCTGATGAGACTGGGCTTTCCTCGAAGGAGGTAAAGCCACCTCCTCTGTAAAGCAACATAGACAAATAAGTCAGTCCACGTTACATGAGTGTATGACATCGGTGGTGACATACTGATGGCAGGCGAGGAGCGAGAGCTGCTGCTGCTGCTGCTGCTGTTACGGAGCTTCTTCAGCGTGTTGACCGCTAGATTGACATAGATTTTCTTGGTGTTGCTGCGGTCATAGACTAGCTTTTCCTCGTCAAGGCCCTGACAGGACAAAAAAAACATTTGTCGTCAAGGAAAAGCAATTGAGATAGACCCTTCGACATTCCTACCATCTGGAAAGCAACATCCTCCGACGGGCAAAATTTGATACACTCGTCGATGAAATTGTTGAGGTAGCGCTGGCGAATAATGTTGGGGACTTTGGCCCCAAAATCAACGGGGATGATGGGACGCTTCATAGAAGAACTCTGAGGGAACACACACACACACACACAATCCATCTGGTATCAAATAATCCTGATTTTCACCACCTGATTTTACATTCTCGAGATGAACTATACCTTGAGGGTGGGTGTGTGAGCCACTCGTTTTTGTGCAACGGTGGACGTGGTCTTTGACAAGATACCGGCTGTGGTTTGGCTCTTCACGGGCAGGCTACCAGCTGCTTTGGCATCTTGAGAACCTGCACGAAACAAATTGGGACATTTTACAAAGAGACATCATTCAACCTCCTCGTGTTATAGGCAAATACATGGTTAATATTAGTAAGACTCAAATCATGGGTCCTTTTTCACACCCAAAATAAAGACGAATGACATACTTGTGGCCTTGGAGGGTATTGTCAAGGGGTTGGGACGATGTGCGATCCTCTTCTTCTCTCCTGAAGAGCCGCTGCTGGGTGTGCTTTGTGGTTTGACCGAAGCGGCAAGCTGAGCAGCTTGCTGCTGCGCCAACTGCAAGCGCTGATAGCAAACCTCCTGAGCCGTGGGTCTCCTGTGTGGCCGGACCACGTTCTTTGAAGGTCCGTCCGTCTGACAAACAAAAAAAAATAAAAGGAAAACAAGTTGATTCAATAGAAACTCTCAAAAGAAAAAAACATTACCTTCAACATCCTCTTAAGTCATTCTTATTATTATCATTATTATTATATTTTATTTGTTTTATTGGTTAGCTCATCCTCAACCTATCAACCCATCCTAATTTATCGCGATTTATTTTCCTCACAGCACGAACATGTAAAAAAGAGCTGTAGGTCAACTTACATTTGGTTTGGCAGCAAAGTGTGAGACTCTCTTCTTCTGACCAGGGAAGAGAGTGGTTAAAGTGCTCTCAGTGGGGTCCTCCTCGAAATCTCTGGATGGCTGACAGACATAAACACGTGACAACCTCGCGTTTGATCAAAACAGCAAATGTCGCTGGGGTAAGAGCGCTGACCTGCTTGGCTTGCCTTCCCTTGTCTTCCTTCTTGACATCCTTGGATTCGTTGAAGATGCGCAAACACTCTTCCATAGGATCCGAGTCAAAGTCAAAGTCATCTTGGAAAAGCGTCAAGTCGATGGTCGCGTCCGGGTCGGCGGCGCTCCCTTCCGGGGCTCCGTCGTCCTCGTCCTCGGAGAAAGACAGAGTCAGCTCGAAGGCTTTCCTCATAGTGAGTTGTCCCCTCTTCAAAGCGTCGGCAGATTTCCTCACGGGCGGCGCTTCTTCCGACTCGTCGCCGTCCGGTCCCATCGGTTCCGCCTCCTCTGCGCTCTCGTCGCCAAAAAGATCCGCGTGACTCAGAGTTCTTTGTTTGGGGCTTTTTGTGTTTTTAGTGGCGCTGTGTTTCATTTTCTCTTTGCCGATGGCCGAAGTGGCTTTGCTCTTTGCACTGGTGGTAGAGGAGCTGCTTTTGCTCAGATTCCTTCCATCCTTGTCTCTTTTCGTGGCCTGGAGTTGGCCGTTTTTATGTTTCCTTTCCTTCTGCTTGCTTTGCTCTTTGCTCTTGCCGCTTTCCTTTGCGCGGTTTTCCATCTCCTTATCTCGTTTGCTGGAGTTTGTTTTTGAATGAATCTTCTCATCGCTTCTTTTGTGCTCTTTATCAGGAGTCTTAACTTTCACAGTGTCCTTTTTCTCACCGTGACTCTTGTTTTCCTTTTTTGTCTGCTCTTTTTTCTCCGATTTCTTCAGAGACTCTTTGCCCTTATCCTTGCTACTTTTTTTGACAAGCAATGTTTGGTTCATTTTTGCTGTCTCGGATTTCTCGATTCTTATCTTTTTCTTCTCTGGGCCTAACTTTTCCCCCGTCTCCAAGTGCTCCTTATTCCTCTGTGCCGGTGCTTCTAGGGCACCTTTAGCCACCTCTTTCCTCTCCTTGCCCAAATTGTCTCCAACTTTTGTCACGCTGTTGACTTTTTTCTGCTGAAGACTACTCAGCGAAGTCGGTCGGTACTCGGTTCCAGAGCTTTCGGCGTCAGAGTCGGAGATGGTGTACTTGTTTGTGTCGACGCTCTGTCGCGGCGCTTTGCTCACAGACGGGAAAATGGCGTCATCGGACGCGCGGAGCCTTTGTGTCTTTTTGCCCTTGGTGATAATATTGCACACGGCGCCGTCACTCTTACGCTTTGCTGCAATCCCTGCCGAGTAGTTGGAGAGCGGGTCGTATTCCATGTCTGTCGATGGCTTCGAAGTATCCAGGGTGTATTTACAAGTTGAGGAAGATGTCTTGCTGGAGTATCGTGGACTTGGGGGCGGAGAGGGGACTCTCTGGGTGTGTGTCCGAGATGGAGCCTTTTTGACCAAAGCGGGAACATACTCCATGGAGTTGCTATTGCTTCCTCGACTGCCCGAATCCAGAGTGTACTTGCTGCTACCAGGGCTGGGGTTGTACCCTCCTGACGTCATGAGATGATTGTCGGGATCGTAGGCCAAGTGTGTAGCCGCTGTCTGACCTTTAACGCCTTCAGAGGAAGATGCGCTCGTCCTTCCACTGGGATTATATGGTTCGTCCCCAATCTGACACAGTTTCTTCTTCTCCCTCTCCACTTCATTGCGGACCTCCTCGATGGCCTTGTTGACCATCTCCAGAGCACCGGTGAGGTCGCCCGACTGAGGCAAAGTTCCATTCCGATGCTCTTGAGGTCGCACAACTTCAGGTTTGAAGGGGTCATAACCTTGTTCTGCAAGAAGACAATAAAGGCACTCTTAGAACCCAACACACAATGTTTTTTTTTAATTGATACATGTCCCACATCAAAACTGAAATTTGCAAAACATTTCTCATAGCAACTTGTACAAAACATCATAGGTCTCCTGCCAAAGTATTTTCTTTCTCCAAATCTTTACACATGACATATGTGTGTCGGTGAACATGTCAGGGCGTCTTTGTACGTTGTAAAAGAGTTTGGGGAAACTGCTTGTAGTGCTACAGTTCGTTAGCCCTCTTCCAAACGTGTCCTCGAAAGCGAACGGTTGACCAGTAGTATCTTTATCCCCAATTTCGACTAAGTCGTACGATTTAAGTCACCTTTTTGGGCGGCGTGGGTCTTATTAGTTTCGACAGCAGCGCACTCGTAGGTCTGCCGTCTTTGCTGGCTGTGCCTGAAGTGACAGTAGGGTCTGTTGCACCCATTGCCGCTGCCTTTGCCTTCAACGTATTCGGCGTAAAACGGACAGTCAAGCCCACGGAAGAAGCCGGTTGATCTCAGCATTATCCCCAAATCTTCCTCTCATGCCCCCGCCAATGTTCTGGGGCCTTTTCCGTTCATTCGTGGGCGATATAACAAAGCTCGACTGAATGCTCGGACAATAACAACGTCCCTACGACGCCATGTTGGATTGGTGGCAGAAATGAAGTCTCGCGTGATCTCTCGCGTGACGTCATAAATCGTCACGCTCTCGCGGGCTGACGGGAAATACCAAAATCTTGCGGAAGTTTAACCAAGTGTTGCGTAGTTTAGTGTTGCAAGATTATCCGTGTTCTTACGACTTTCCTTCTTTGATCGTTTAATTTTAAAATGTTTCATTTGTAACTTTGTAATTATAAAAGAAACTTTCTATCATGTTAATCGTGTATGTTATAAAATGTTAAAGCATTTATCCAATCAAACGTGTCATGTTTATATTATGACAGAATTTTGCGTGTGTGGACGCATAGGGGTGCAGGGATTTAAAAAGCCAACACTTATTTTAATAACTTTTATTTCACAGGAGGTCCTTTGGTCGTCAATTCTGTAAGACATTGTACAGTACTGAAGTTGCACACATACACTCACATGTACACATGAATCATTGCGTGAACTAAGAATGTCCACAAGAGGGCGACAATCAATGCAGTCCAGAACCAACGTTGGAGCTCAGTCGCGCCCATCGAAGTCTGCACAAAAGTCACTCGGCGGTTGCATCAGTTACTTCCGTCTTGCCCTTTTACGTATGCAATGCCCAAAAACATGTTATGCAATCAAGTGACTTTCTGAGTTACTAACTTACACAGTGTACGGTAAATACAGGCATGTTTTTCTGTTATATAATATTTCATTATGCACTGTACAACCCTTTTGTTGGAAAGTTTGCCTCTTACTGTGAAGAGTCAATATAACCGACAGAATTAATAAGTGGTCAAGTTTGGAAAGGTGTTCTCAACCTTACCTTTGGACAGATACAGTACACAAGTTTATGTCTTGGTCATTGGCCTCCCTATTGCCTACATACTGTACGGAGAAGACAGGAGATTGTTGTCACATGAACTCAACAGCCAGTACTTGCCAGACATTCCTGCAGCTCATTCAATGTGCTGTGGTCTCTTGGCAGCCTCCCTGACCACTTTTGGAAGGGCATCCACTTCTTTGTATTGTCACATTTTTTAGAAGATGAGTTCTTTTTGACCAGTTCAATTTTAAGTTTTAAGAGTATGTCCATTTCTATCAGCATTTCATATTTTGTTTCACATAAAGTAGCATGGTGGAGCAAGGTGATACTAGCTCTTGCAACAGGTTGCATCAGTCATGTATGGTGAGGCCTGTGGAAAACCCCACAGTGGCATTCTGGTGGCTGATGAGAAGTGGAACCACATACACGTCACCACAGGTTCAGGGAGTGTTGGGAAAAGTGAGGTGGTAGTTTTACTTATACCCAAGGACATGTGACACAGCTCAAATATCAGTGAGTGTGACTGATAAGATGATTTACGGCAAACAAGCCTCACTCAGCCTTGGCCAAAAGATAATGCTAGTTAATGTGAAACCGGCGCGAAAGAAGACAGCGCATGACAAGTATCTGGTTTCCAATTCCTACTTTACAGGAAATCATTGAGCACAATGATTAATTGACATCACGTGAGTTATTAAAATAATTTTATTGCTTTTTTTTTAACAATGCAAAATTCTGGAACTGCAATCATTCACAAAGTGCTCATCTTAAATCAAATGTATCCAATTTCCAACCAATTTTTACTTTACAGGAAATTAATGAGCACGATTAATAGAAATCACACAGACACGTGAGTTATTAAAAGCATTTTATTGCCTTTTTTTTTTTTTTTTTTAGAAAAACAGTACAAAATTCTGAAACAACTTTTGTTGGAACAAGTGTTGCCTTGAGTGAACTGCAATCATTCACATGGTACAGTAAAGTGCTTATCTTAAATCAAAATAGGGTTATATTTTTAAGGATGAATTTAGTCCAAACTTCTTCCCCAACGCGCGTAGAGATGGTGCTAAAAATCAAGCATTGGCTCTCAAGCCTCATTTTAAGGACTGTCCTTCTGCTACAGCAGAATTGTTGACCTCACACTTGAGTTCAATTAGGAAGGCTGCTATAAGTATTGCTGGCTTTTTTTGCCTGTGAACTGCAAATTACAGGAAGGGTTGATACTGTTCTAATGAATGACTTAAAACACTCCTGTACGTCAAAATGACAAACATAAAAAGTGAGAGGCTAACAATCAAACTTTCTCCCCCCGAGACAGTTTTAAAACTGCCATTTCACCAAAAAGTAGAAACGATCATGACCAAGAACTCTTACACCAGTCATGATTGAGTATTGTGTGCGTATTTTGATTGTAAATATCAAATCCAGTCCAAAACCTTGTGATGTTTGAAGGGGACAAGAGAAAAAAAAAATACTGAACTGTATCTGGCGTTTTAAAACCCCCAAAAGATTGCCTTAATCATCAGCTTAATGCAGTTCAATTTAGCAAAGTAGGTTCCCAAATAGAGAAGTGAATATACAAATTCAAGTCTTATTATAAGACATAAAATCCCATGATGAATCTGGAGGTGATTTGGAAAGCTATTTCAGCATCCTGTTATCAGCAGAGTGGATCCTTTAGCAAGAAGGTAACCACTTTTCGAGTACCATTGCCAGTGGATGGCCGTCTGTTCGGTTGGGACACCTTCCAATGTGCCAGGTCATGACTTGAATCCTCTTTAGTGAAACGGACTTCGTCGCTTTTATCACTGTCTATCACACTCACAATTAACTTTTGACTTCTTTCGAGAATTAAAACAATTATTGCCAACTCGTGAAACAAATACTGTCTGGGCAAGAACGCTCCAGCTCAACTCAAACTTCTGCCGACTTGCACACTCGCAACTTAACGTACATTAAACAAACTTAGGAAACCAGCCGGTGATTCACCTGGACTCAACCGCACCTCCATGACAATCACCAAGTACAAAATTATAATAAAAAAAAGCCATACAAAAATTAAAGACAAAAAAAAGCGGCACATTCACATGGAGTTTTTAACATGGGAAAAAAAAATAAGGTAAACATAATACCGCTACACATTTCTGGAAGACTTTTTTTTGTTATTTTTTCCGGAATGTTTTTTTTTTTTTTTTGTTTTTAGATGTTTTTTTGGGAGGGGGAACTGTTTTCAATTATGTTAATTGGAAATCAACATCTCAATAAAAGACAAAGCATTAAAAATGCTGAAGGTTCAAATAAGTGTATTCAATTAAATGAGGTCACATTGGCCAAAATGTGCTTTTCAAACCCTGAAAGAGAGAATTCTAACCTTCAGTGCCAAAACGATGAAAGTCAGCACTGATGCACACATTGATGGCATATAAAAAAAAAAAAAAAAAAAAATACAAAAAAAAAAATACAAAAATGAAACACCATATACGCCGGGTGTGGCCATGGGACCCAAATCCTTGATGAAGGAAAAAAAATAATAATCTTACTGTGATCATTCCGAGCAAAGCAACATACCAGACACTGCTCTAGTCGACCAAATAGTAATACGTACTTTAGATCTGCGTTACCGACAATACGGCAACTTATACATCATGGCTGGCAGTGTACGAACATTCTCTGCTCTTGGAGCTTTAATTGCGTAGCCGCCAAACCAAATTTATTTGCAAAACTCTCATTTTGCTTTTGAGTGGCGAACAAAAGGAAAATAAATACTGTAGCTTTTGCGAGCGACTCCCTGGCCACACAATAACCACCAGGCACAGACAGCATTAGCTTGCAGCTCTTCCAGCACCCCTCTGTACACCTTCATCTTGGCATATTGCATAAGCTTGTATGTATGTATGTGCAGACTGACCATTGGTGCGGCGGATACATACAGTCAAAGAGAACATTCCAAACAACTTAATTCACAGTGGATCCAGTTGTAACGTGGGGGGGGGGGGGAGCAGCATGAAAGATTGTCCTTTGGTGTCGGAGCTTAGTTTAAAACTTAAGTGTTGAAAGGAGGGGGTTTATTAAATTAGAAAACAGTTAACCTCCCTCCCCAAAAACAGAGACATCTCCAGGCTGATGTGCTTCAGAAGTGCTGCCGAAGGTCAAAAGGCATTTTACAAGAAGGGCTGCGGTCTCCCCCTTACAGCGAGGCAGAAAGAGCCTGAATGGCGAGGGGACCGAGGCCAGCTAGAGTCAAAGACAGGCAGGGAGAGGAGGAGGAGGAGCAGGTCTTCGCGGGAGGTCTGAGGTCAACGTGGAGGAAAGTTTAGGCACAGTCCCCCACAATAACAAGAGGGGCCAAGAGCTGACGCAGCTCGGCGGCAGAAACGGGGCCGCTCTTGGGCTGGCTGCCGCGCTGCCTTCGCCTGGCCAGCTGCGAGTTGGAAGGAGGAGAGAGGCGCACGGAAGAGCCACCGGCAGCGGTGACCACAAAGGGGGTCTCCAGCTGATTCTGCTCCTCCATGCCGTCCCGTTCGGCCAGCTGCCGATTCACAGCCATGGCCTTGTCCGCAAAGAAGGTCAGATCCCTCGCATTGCTGTTTCTGAGGAAAAGGAGAAAAAGTTAGCGCAACTAAGAAGTGTTTAGGATCAAAATCGTGCATGGCCGACGATCTGCCTCACCTCTGATGAAAAACTGGAGTAGGCAAATTGTCAGACGCACCCTAAGAAAGAAGACGAGAACATTTAAAAACACATCCTGATTCACAGAAGTAGCACAATGGCTGGATGGTGGATACTCACCCCCTGCACCCAGGGGTGCTGCAGCACCTGGCTAGCGCTAAGGCGATTTTTGGCATCCCGAACCAGTAGTCTGGATATAAGGTCTTTGGCACTTGAGGTGATATGAGCCCATTCTTTGTCAGGAAACTCATACTTTCCTTCCTGAATACTTTCAAACAGTGTGTTCTACGGACAGAGAAATAAAATGAAATCATAATTTTCAACAAATAATATTTTTTAACAAAATCCAGAGCAATTATTATTATATATATATATTTTTTTAAAGTCTGCATGATTATTCCGCAAGCTCACCTGGCATCTGTGGCAGGGTTCACCCAATTCCCAACCACAGTCACCCCCACAGTGGCCCACAAAGGGTGGATAACCACTCAGCATGATGTACAAGATAACTCCCAGGCTCCAGAGGTCGCAACGTTTGTCATAAATAGTCGCCTCCTCGCTGAAGGCCTCCACCACCTCGGGCGCCATGTACTCTGCCGAGCCGCACTGTTGGGGGGGGAACACCACACTTAGCCACAGGCTTGGCAAACAGCAGCGCACATCAAGAGTCAAATCTTTTCTTTCCTCACATTCCTCAGTTTAGCTGACACCTCGTGTTGAAGCTAGAGGCGTAAACTGGGGCGAGCTATAAAAGTCACATGCTTATCTCTACAAGGATGGGCCAGTTACAAAAAAAAAAAAAAAAAAAAAAGGGCACTGAGCAGCTTTTCTTTGTGTGGCAAGTAAAAACATGTTGTGCAACAATCCCTGCACAGCATCAAATGGGGCAGGTTTGCAGGAACATTGAGTCACAACTTGGACCATCCAGCTGCACACAGTAAACAGTGGACTCAGGTCAAAGGCAGGCGAGCAGGCTCTGCTCTGACGTTGCCTTGTTATGTATCCAAGACAGAAATTAGGCCAAACACTGAGCTCAGCAAAGAGGATTGGACATCCTGCAGAACCACAGACTGGGCTCAGCCACTTACATAACACACACACAAAAGCACCAATGCCTTAATGGGGGGGAGCAGGTCACTAGTTTACAAGACGCTTCATTGAAAATTCAATGGTGCCAGAGGTCATCTGCCCGTTTACTTAAACTGTAAGCTTTTTTTTTTTTATGCAGTTTGGCTTGGAGACCTAGGCCAACTGATCCCTCCTTGTCTTGTGTTTACATTGAGCAAGACTATTGCAAAACATCCCGGCAGCTCCTCCTCCACCATAATTTCAACATGAAATGTGTTGCGCAGGAATCTGAGCTCAAACAAAGCTGCTTCTGTCGCAGGGAGAGAAAAAAAAAATCCCAACCCCCACATGTCTACCATTGACATGTCTGGAAAGCCTGCCTCTGCAGACAATACTTGAAAAAAATCAAAAGAGGCAGGCCAAAAATACAACTCAATAAAACTTCAGTTAGCTTGGTCCACGTGCAACTCCAGTGGACAACAGCAGAAACGAGGGGCTAACACGAAACTCACACAAGCAGTATGTCACGTACCCACAGTTTCTTCTACGCAACACAAGCTGGGACTTTCCCGTGACCATGTGACTAGTCAGCCCATAATGACGCCACTCCTGCGCCACAGCTCTGAGGTCGGTAAACAAGATTACCTGGTGAGCTTTCAGAGAGACTTGCCAATAGGATAGCAGCCACAACTGCTTTAATTTTAGCTCAATGGGACTGTCCCTGTGCAACGCCTCATTTCCGCTTCTAACCATCTCCCAAATACTGCACACGAGATAAATATATCCTAAATAGCATGGCGGATAAATGCAATAGATGCAAAACTATGTATGTAAATCGTTTTCAACTGCACAAATGAAGCATGACTGGGGGCAGAGAAATGAAAATCAGATAACATTGTTGCCGAGACCTATGCAGCGAGAGGAGGAAAAAAAAAAAAAAAAAGCAAGCTCGGGCACAGGAACAGGGTGACCCTCCTCCACGCACTCATCTCAACCAATCACATCTCAGTTGCTAGGTATGGGAGGGGAGGATAAAAACCTTGATATCTTTTGTATAAAAAACATCAGGAAAAATGTAGTCTTGTGGTCATGGTGCATTAAATAAGCAGAGACAGCGTGGCTGTCTCCATATTGCCTCACACATTTGTGTGAGTCTCTTTAAACAAAAACACGGCCTTGGCAGTTCCTCTCCATCCTTCCACGACTGTTCCAATACTTCCGAAAACCCTTGCTGTGGCTGGCTTGTTTTTGCTAACTATATCTGCACATTATCTTATCTATATGGCTCTTCATTATCGATTTCAACAGGAAGATGAAGTTACCACGAGTGTAATCACAGCCCCCACAACACACAGCATTCCTTTGGGCTAAAAGCGCTGCCCCCTCTCCCTTCCCTTCACCTGCTCTCATCCATCCATCACGTACACACAGACGGTCTGCGTCAACACATAGCAAATGCCAGAACCATAAGATGGCGGAGCTTCCCACATATCACGCCACTCTGCTTCGGCATTGAGACGAATGGTGAACAATCATAACCTTCAACTCTCGGGTATTTACAACTGATAAGTAGGACGTGTACCTTACACCCAAGGATATCGAGCAGGCTGATACCATAACTACGATAACAGAGCGTTGCCAGGCCGGGGAATGAAAAAGTCATCAGCGGGCCGTGCTTAACACCATCATTGCGCCACATGTCGCATATTATTAGCACAATCATTTATTGAACGTGACATGATGAACTTACAGGCGTGAGGAGCTCAGGAGTGGAGATGGGTGAGCTGTCACTGTTCAGTTTGATTCCGCTGCCCAGGTCGAAGTCACAAATCTTGACTGGGGAAATCTGACAGAGGAATAACAAGATTAGAAGAAATATTGAGACTATTGTCGAGCTACAAAAATAAAAAACATTTGCGCAGACTTACCTTGTCTGCACTTTCACAGAGGATGTTTTCGGGTTTGAGGTCTCTGTGTGCCATTCCTGGAAATGAACAAGCCAAATGTCATGTTTCGGAAAAGTGTATTGAAGCCAAAATGGTGAGCAAATGTTCAAAATGAAAACATTAAATGCAAAAAAAAAAAAAAAAGAGAATTTCTCACCTTTGTTATGCAGGAAGTCCAACGCACTAGCAATGTCCTGCACAACAACTCTTGCTTCCTGCTCACTGAAGTGCTGCCTTTTGTGAATGTGTGCCAAAATGGACCCTAATAGGAGAAGGAAACAAACACATAAGCTACTTACAAAAAGAAAAAGCCGCCATGAGTTTTATAAGGCAAAATGAAGCCTTGTGCGAGAAGCGCTGCAACTCGCTAACCTCCTCGGAGCTTTTCAAACACAAGATAGAACTTGTCTTCCTCTTCAAAGAACTCCACCAATTCCAGGATGTTACTAAGACAAAACAGCAAGTCAGGCAAAATGTCGTCTCAGCAAAGTGATCCAATTTTATTTTGGTCGAGTTTGTGATCGCTACCTGTGGCCCTGGCACTGGTAGAGCATTTCGACCTCGCGAAAGACTCGGCTGCGGCTGTGGCCTGGGATTTTTTCAATTATCTGGAAGAAAAACATTTCAGTTCACCGCTTAGTATGGGGGAGCAAGTCATCAACTGTAGTTAAAAATAAAGGGCGGATATAGAATGGTATGCCTCCACCCACCCACATTTCATATGCCATGGAAAGTTAATAGCAGGCCTTGATTTCCCCAAAAGGCACCGCACCCACCCTGTGCGTGACGCACTTGCAAAGTGACTTCAACCTACTTTGCCTGCTACCCGACAAACAAAGATAACCAACAGTCACCAAGCATCTTTAAATTTAGCACCGTGTGTCAGCCTGATTTAAATCTCAAGTGCGCTTAAGTCTTCCTCTTTTGAAACATTCCGTGAGCTAATCCCAAACTGTTTACGGTAAAAATAAAAGCGTCTAAATATAACCGCGCTCTGCCATGCGGGGCTTAAACCACCGAGGGGGCCACCGGTGCCGTGCCAAGAGAACCGTAGACTGCTGACACTAAAACCAAAGGC
The DNA here is from genome assembly GCF_901709675.1 of Syngnathus acus. Taxonomy (NCBI): domain Eukaryota; kingdom Metazoa; phylum Chordata; class Actinopteri; order Syngnathiformes; family Syngnathidae; genus Syngnathus; species Syngnathus acus. The sequence continues at coordinate 1,412,293 of NC_051090.1, read as the reverse complement.
CTGAATGTTCCAGTCGTGGCCAGTTATTGTTTGCGTGGATGTTGTGCGCGTTTCTCTTCCTGGTAGCTGGATTACATTTGCTTTTCAAAGCCATGCGTCTAGGATTAATGCACGGACAAGAGCGCCGCGCTCATAAAATCAGACTTGGCAGCTCAAACTAGCACCATGGTGGAGTGGAGTCAATATCACACCAAATATATAAGAGTGTGTTGACAATTATGGGGAAAAACAAGAAGGTCAAGGAACCATCTGACAGGTAGGTGTTAAAAATGCACAGCCTGAAGCTTTGTTACAATTGCAACTCTCCAGTCTAGGGGGGAGGGATGCGAGACGGGACATCTGGCAGAAGCTGTCTGAGCCCCCCACCACCATCACCCTCCCCTTTCAACAAGCAAGCGACCTACTGCACACGCAGAATGGCAAAGTCCCCAGGGATCATCCATAATGGCGTCACAGTATAAACAATAGCAACAGACCCTGGTCACGCCATCAAACGCTTGCCTCAAGTCGTTTTAATTATTCATTTCCATGATACGGACACTATGTGACCAACTTAAACATCTTGCTTGCATGAATTCATCGAACGCAAAACATTGCACTCTTCACACTGGTGCAGAAAAAAACATTTTGCAATGTTTCACTTCCTCATGTGAGGATATGCCGTTTTCAAAACAAGATAAAGGCGTGTCTTAAAAGTTAAAAAAAAATTGCAGAGAGGAATAAAAACCATGTAAAAATCCTGGGTGACAATGCCAGCGCCGCCCACAACCCCCCCCCCACCCCTCTTCTTCCCCTATATGACGGTTTTGTTTTGGCAGCACACAATGTTCTCTCTCGCTCGCTCTGAGCATCAACTCTGCACGCAGTAGGAGTGGAATGAATGGGAGGGATATATATCCCTCCCTACTCTGTGAGTGGCTGGCTGCATGTAAAAACAGCAAGGGGAGTGTCTGCTGACTGCAGCTAATTCCAGAGCAGCAGTGGCACACAAAGAGAATCATGTGGCAGCCAATGCAAAGAGTCCTGCTTTCCAATCAAAACACGATTGTGATGTCTTACCTTGACAGCATACTCTTTGTTGGTGATAAGGTTGATGCACGTTTGCACCCTGGCATAGGCACCCTCTCCCAGTACTTCATCCTGCAGTCTGTACACATCTGCAAGAGGTTGAACGAGAGTTGAATCTTCATGCGAGGAAATTTTACGTCAAGCCACTGTCGGCAGAAAAGTGATTTTTACCTTCAAATCGTCCAGAGAAACTGTCTGTTGCCCTGCAACGCTTCTTCTTCTTGTTCCTCTTCTTGGCATCTGGGATGTCTATGGGCTGGCTGGAAGGTATGTCTGTCACAATAGGCAGGACATTAGTACAAAGGTGACAAATATGCAGCCACAACAAAATGCGTCACTCCAAAACTAAAGCATCAGAATTAGGAGATGGCCACTTTAAAAAAAAATAAATAAATAATACCCACCATGCCTTGAGGAGGAATCAAAATCAAATGATGAATCAATAAGATGAGATCCATTTTGGGTGAAGCCATCGGTCGCAAAAGGATTTTGGCCCTGGGGAAGAAGATATTGAAAATAAGCGATAACTTCCCCAATACTCTCTTGGCTCAGCTGTGCCAAGTTTGAATCCAACAAGAGGAAACTGGCTTATCCTGTCTAAAACATAACAATAAAACTCAAGGCCTACATCAAACTGCAATTGGGTTATAAACGTGCTGGAGCAAAACTGCTGCCCTACTTTAGCTAGCTGCATATCCACCCATGCATTAAGGGTCATAAATTCAGTGATTCAAAATAGTTTGATGATTAGCAGTTCTCTCACGTGTGCAATAAAGCAAACAAATACACCCACACATGCGCACAGATGTGACGAACCTTAAAAGAGCGATGGAATCCAGTGACTTCGGTGATTTTATTTTGCACCATTTTGCTTCGATTTGGGAGATTCGTTTTGGATGGCGGCTGCGGCAGTGGTGTCTGGACTATCCGATTGCACTTTCTCCGAAACTGAGATGTTTCAGAAAGAGTTGCAACAGATCACACTGGGGAGGGCTGGTCAGCTTTCTGCGGTGCTTTAAACCGGAGCCCTGTGGACAACGCAAACATGCAATGCCATTATTTCGAACGCTGCCAAGTAACGCAAAGTAGATTTAAAAAAAGAAAAAGGGAATTACCCATGTGAAGGAATAAAAAAACAAATTCGAAGTACCCAAATCTGACCTATATTACGCATGGCACTGAATTTACAGAGGAAACATCACATTTTATGCTCAAAATAGGTTTACAAAAATTGCGACGTAGCGCTAACTTGACCACAAGCTAAACAACGCGTGCTAAACTACAAGCTAGCAGCGAAGTGGCTGACGTAAAGTTGCCTTTTAATGTTGTGTGTTCATCTTTAGTAACCAATGTGAAACATCAAGAAAAAATGATCAGGTCATTTTTTTACCCTTGCGTAAGATTTAAAGCCAAACAACCAATTATCATCGTTTGCACGATTAGTGGCGCATACAATTAACATTCACAGCAAAAAAAACACCAAGACAGGTAAAAACAGAGACTTGCACTTACCCGATTGTTATTTTTACAGCTCCAGTGTTAGCGTCGTGATTGGACCCACTGCTTAGGCAGCCGCAGAGGACGGTCGTGGGGGAAAGGCCGATTGCAAGGATGTGGAAGGTGGTGGAAAGCGAGCAGCTGCAGCCTTTTTATAACCTCATGGTTGACTCCTCCTTGGTCACGCCCCTCCTCTTCGGCCACGCCCCTAACTTCTTCACATTGCGTCAGCAAGCTAGAACAATCATGTGCTTTCTCGAAGCGGACCTCAGTGGCTGTGTTCCATTTCGTATTTCCGGGACGCCTTTAATTATTTTATGAGACGAAAAGTCTAAAGATACATTATTCAACCAATAGATGATTAATTGATGGTGATATATCTATTTGGAAGGCCATTCACGTGGCCACTGCTGAAGTCTACTCAGCTACACTGGAATTAGAATCAAAGATAATGTTTGTACAAACGAAATGGTACCAGACCACATAGCAATGGTTCGTTTCCACAGTACGTGTAGAGCACACCCCAGCATTGTCATTGTTTATGATCTCGTCACGACAGGAGGCTGGTGCAACATGTCGACAGACAAGATCCACGAGTTTAAACAAAGCGAGCCATAATATCACAGGAATCTTTTTCAATGTGGCTGTCATCCGGGATTCAACTTGGTCAGATGGACATTGACCCATCTTGGTTTAGTGTATCTAAGCACATGACCCCTGCTACCTTGACCTTTTGTTTCTTCTACAATACACACGTAGACTCTCACATCTTATTGAATTGCCTCACATAGAATAATTATTGTTTGGTCTATTTTAATTTAGTATTATTAGAAGCAACCCAAGATATAAGAGCCAATGCTAGCTAGATAGCAAGTTAACAATGTTGTATCTGGCCTTAATAATTCAATTTGGGGATTTAGCTGACAACAAGATGGAAAAGAATATTGAATAGTAGTGTAATGAATAATTTTTGATGCACAGAAATGAACATTGGACTTTTTGACAATACAACAAGATGTGCCATATTAGTACACGTACATAGGCTGTTTATCATTTGGCTGTTGGATATACATGGCCTAGAAGTGTTTTACCTCCAAATATTTGTCGTAATAATTTAACGGCTTTGCCAATACTGTTGAGTTCGCATCGTCATAATAGTCAAGTGAGGACGCTTTCTATTCTTGAGCACTTTTCTGAACTTGAATCAACAAGAAATGCTCTCTCAGAGATTCCTAATTATGATTTCTACGAATCAATCTCGCCTTGAGCGCTAAACAACTAGGTGAGGGTTCTGGACAGTGCTTACAACCTTTTGCCAAGCGCACGTGGCACATTTTGAAGCCTGATGATGAGGCTGCCTGAGATCTGTGTGGAAACTTTATCTCATGCTTGTGATAATGAAAGAAATCCAAGATACCTGATGATCTTCAAACATACTCTGCTGATTGTGACATTCCGGAGATCTAGCATACTCGTGCTATATTCTGTTATTAAAAGCAAAATTAATTTTACTAAGGCGCATGTTCCGGGATAGCATATTAGTAGTTAGAATGCATGGATACAGTGGAATGGTACAACAAAAAATATCTCAGCAGACCACCACTGAAGTGTCCCAGTGAAGACAAAGTTAAGTTGTTGTTGTTTTTTGACCCAAATGCATATTATATATTTGCTCTACATGTGGCATGCCCTTATTATGAACTTTTGTTCTGTCCTGCTGTGCACAATACATTTGATTGTTTATCAAGGGAGTCTCAGCTGAATCCATGTAAGGCTTGTTTTCAGTACTTTTTCTGTCTTGTGACTGGAGGCTTCCTGCTCTCCTCCCTGTTTCAGCTTCCACCCCTCCAACATCCACTCGTTTGGTAGCAAACATTACGCAAGCATAAGGCCGACCGTCCCTCCCTTTCTATCTGGCAGCACACGTTGTAGTGTGTTGAACGTTTTCGAAGAGCGAAGCTTGGGCCAGGAGGAGTGGGGAGGGGGGGGGGGCACAATGTTACTACAGGTCAAACCCAAGCAGGACGGGCCATCATAAATAGCTTCAGTTAACAACAATGTCATCTTTGATGGCTCTCAGAGGATATCGGTTTCTGACGGGGAATGCTTGTAATTTGGTATGTCCCAGTTGTTGTTTACCATGTACATGGTGTCAGTTTACTGTATTTGAAAGACTGTCTGCAATTAGCGCCAAAATATGAATGCACGCACGTGGTGGCCCCTATAGCTAGCAACTCACTGTGTGCCTCACACAAACTATTTGAGTCCACAATTTGGAAGTGTGGCACGGTTGTGTGTTTTCTGTCAATCATTCCGAGATAACCAGAATGTTTTGTTTTGTTTTGATTGATAGGTTCACTGAATGTACGTTCCAGGTTTTCAAAGAGCATTGGACCTGTCCAGAGAGATGTACTGACTACATTTTTTTATTTCAAGGTTTAGGCATTTGGGACAAGGAATCATATTTGGTAAACAAATAAAGCCGAAGTTTGCCTGTGTTGTTTTTCTGCAGGTACTCCGACATCTTCCAAAAGAAAACATGTTCGACTCACAGATGGCCCAAAATCAGGTCAAAGAGACTCCAGCTCAACTGTGACCTGAATGAAGAAGACAAGTGGATAGATGAATAGACTAAATATAAAATCATGGACTTGTGCATGTGCAAATGCATTCACATGCAGCACATAGAAAGTAAGGCTAATAAAACTGCCACAGATTGAGAAGATCAAATTAAGCCGCATACATTCCTCAAGTAGTAGTAAGGTCACAGTGCTCTCAAGTATGCTTTTTCTAAGAAGCAATCCCTCCAAGACACTTCTCAGAAAATAAGTTGTCATCCAGGAAGGTCTCGCCAAAACTCTTGCAATTTGATGTGGTTCCGTTTGTAAATCAAAACTAGAAGCATCCAAATTCTATATTGCTCGTTTTGGGTGAGCTTGAGTCTTGTTATCTAACCATTTAAATGTACAACACCGTTTTTTTCAAACAAGTCCTGTCCTTAAATTCCTAGAAAATACATTCCGAAGGGCAAAAACAAAACTCTCAAACCGTTAGGGTGTGTTCACTTTCCACACTTGTGTGCTGAGTCACGAAACCAACAGTGCAAATACTGACACTGTGCCATCAAAACAACATCTAGGAGAGGAGATGGACTCTCTTAAGTCTGATTGGTGGCTTTAAGTTCTTCCCACTAGTCCACGGCCTCTGGCTCGCCCTTGCCCTCATGTCTTGCGAAATGCTCAGTCCAATCAGGAGCAGAACGAACACAACACAGACTCACGTCAGGCAGGGGGAGGGGACAGTGTGCACCACATGCACTGCACGGCTCATCTTGCACGTAGCATGCATATGCTTGCAGGAGTGCGTCCATTCAAAAGAGAGAGCAAAGAGAGGAAGGATCGGGTTGCTGGAGGCCTTGAGCTCCCTGGAATGCTTGTTATTGAAGGGCGGAGTTATGGATTTATATTTATTTAAACTAGGGGTCGGGAAACTGGGATCTGGGGACTCCTAAAGGTTCCGTGAGCCGTAGCTTGGGGGTCCACAAAATAATGATCATTTTAAAAACTGCATACATAATTGAGGATAATATAATATCGGCTTGGCGCCATCTAGTGGTGTACTGATGCCAAGTTCCCATGTTGAACTCAGGGGAGGAGCTTCATCAGTGAGGCCATAGCTCTGTCGAATAGAAAAATGTGCTAACATCAATCGCGTCCATAATTCACACAAAGGCTCATGAGCCTACGAATAAGGTGGACTGCAAGTAATCCTCCTGATTACGTCTCACGTAAATTTGCCATCGCTGTCAGTCCGATTTGCCCTTGACGATGGCTTCATGTTGGTCGTTCAATAAATAAATTGATGTGGAGCATCAAAATGTTACTTCCCGATTCAAGCACTAGGGGTCGCAGTTTTTCCATTGTGAGGAGCCGATGGACTGCATGTGCAGGGTCACAGAAATTCAAAATACTGGTCAAATAATGTTTCTCCCAAGGTGTTTATTAAATCAGATCAATGTGAAAAGATTCAGATTTTCCTCGTTTAAGATATTTTTCTCTTTATTCGTTATGTGACAAACACAGACCTCAATAAACGACAGTTTTCATTTGCATTTACACGTTAGCTAAATATTTAGCTTTAGATTCAACATTTAGGTGTAAGATGTATATATTGACATTTTAATAAACAAGATGACATTGTTGCAAATGTACAAAAAAACTCAAATTTTTTTGTACTAAACATTCTTTCAAAGAAATGTGCCAATTTATTTATCCAAGTTCTATGTGTACTGTCAGCATTTCCTCACTTGTCCTTGTGTCCAAGAATCCATGTAATTATTGACGTCAGCCGCGTCTAAATCCAGCGAAGTTGTCCTCCAGCGTGTTCCTGAGTAGTTGTTGACACAGTCCTACAAAACAGGCTCCATTCACCCTCCCGTGGAAGCACTGCCCTGGTTTATTACGTAAGTCATTGAGTAGACTCATTAACCCGAGACAGTGCAGTGAGCGCAACCCCCAAGCACAAGCCCCCTTGCTACTGCACTGTTTTACAGCCAGGCGGAATGATTGACGACTCAGTGCTTTTCTGCGTCTGACGCCATCTAGTGGCCTGTCGAAAAAACGCTCTCATCTCGTGTTTGGCAGCAGCTTGTGTCACGTGAGGCTCGGCTCGGCTCGGGTCTCGTGTAGGAGTTGTTCGGTATGTGCGACATGCGCCAGCAGATCTGACACCTGAGAAACTGCCTGCCGACTGGCTGGAGGAGACCGAACGTGTACCCGATAAGGTTCTAGTCACCTGCCAGCCATGTTGTATTTTTAGTTCTCATTTCAGTGTATAAATCCGACAGGATTGCAACATTGTTCCCAGAAATGAAAAGGAATGGATGGAAGCAAACCAGGAATTAGGTTAAATACTATTGGATAAAATGCATTGTAGCAGGACCCTAACTAAAAGAACCAGATTTCAAAAATGCATGAAGAAAATAAGACAAGTAGCTTCACTCAAGTTCTAATCGAGTAGAAACTTTTAATGCAACAAGGTGAGCACAACTGTACAGTAACAACTCCGACTAATTTCATTTTGGACGAGCAAATACATGCAGGAATGATTTGAAATTCAAACAAGAACAACAACATAAACTGTTTTGATAAAATGTTTTCACTTACAACTTGAGCTTCTTGGTTAAAATCTACAGTCCGTAGCTAAAATAGATTACAGTACTTAAATATAAAAATAAACTCTTTATGAACGTATTTGTCATTTAGAATCTCAACTGCAGTTTTTTTTTCTCTCCAATAGACGGACGGACGAATGTGATTGTCCGGCTTGTGAGCATCCGCAAATTAGCTCGGCCTCCTCAGTGGCACATCCGAGAGGTCATCTCTTTCTGTGGAGAGGAAAAAAAACCATAACTGTGGCACACCCAAAACGATACACATGGCAAAGCTAACTTGAATTTAGTAATGCTATGTTCAAATTTTTTTGGGAGTTACCAGAGGCTCCAGCTCTTTGTGGTCCGTGAGGTTGAACTCTGTGACAAAGTAATAGAAATGCTTGTAGCAGGTATTGACGTGAGCCTCGGCCCCCATCTGGCTCACACGGTCAAAGTGGTGAATGTAGACGTGGACAAACACCCGGAAGAGGCGGGATAAAATCTTCTTAGCCACTTGCATGAAGGTCTTCGGGAATGGAGTACCTTGGGATCACACACATGGAGACAAGTTTATTTTGCTTGGTTGAGCTCGCACTCCTGCCACATGTAAAAGCACAACAATTGGGCCAAATTGTGACTCATTGAGGACATCCTTTTCTCTCAGCCATCCAATCACATCCCTGGGATGATTTTCCAGAAGGCATCATGAGTGTCAGTGTTTACCCCCACCACAAATGCCTGCTGTCCGTTGCGTGACCCACTTTATAAATCCTTTGCTGGCATGTTTCTGTGGTGATTGAAATACAAAGCCACAACAACCTTCCCTTTTCACAGATGCCATGGCAACAGGACCGTAGCCTTGTAGATTTACTCCAACATTTGACTCATCTTGAGTGCAGAAGTGCATCTCCCTCTGATCTTATCTACTAGTATTTTTATTTTTTAGTATTTTGCAGTTTTGGCATTGCGCATTTACCGAATAATTAAGATAAAGATTTGAATTTTTTGACAAGGTTATCACACAAAACACTAAGTCTCACACAGAGCTGGTTTATAAAAGGTGTCATATTTTTGGTAAATCGTCAAAATATTTTCAACACAGCGCTTGCTGAAAAAGACCAGTAGCAACTTGTTTCAACACTTACCGACATTGGTGGGGAAGATGTTTTCATTGTTTATCTGTACCTCGATCCAGTCCATGAGCAGGCTCATGTATTTGGGGGCCGAAAGCGCGGTGGGCCTCTTGTACTTGTGCTCGTCCTGCCAGCGATATTCGTACTTGGGCCCGCCCGACATGACGGGACAGGTCTGATCGGTGCACGAGTCGCTGATGGTGCCGTAGATGAGGTTGATGCGGTTGAAGAAGTCGACGACGTGGACCGCGACCCAGTCATTGAGGTCCTCCCCGTGCGGGAGCTGCACGGCCTGCTTCAGGTCCAAGCCGGCATTCAGAGAGGCCTGGGCCTTCTTGTGAAGCTCAAAACGCTGCGTGCCGGGTTCAAACTTGCGCTTGGGCCGGAATGTCCTGTCTTTGTTGAAAACCTGTTTCAGGGCCATGGACATAGTTGCACGCCGAGATCCCGGGGAGATTAGCTTTCAGCACGTGGGGTGAATTAGTAACTGATTTACTAGAAAGCTGGCAAAGCCGTGCAGTTCTTTAAAGGCTGTTTTTTTGGGGAGTGTTTGTTTACGTTCTGTAAGGAAAGGGAAAATGGGTGGTTGGTTAGCAACGCTATTGCACATCAGCGCAAGTAACACATATGATGAACAATTAAATAAAATAAAGACTAAAAATAATTGAAGGTTTAAACAAGTGATTGTGCCTAGGTACAGTTCAATTGCAATCCATTTGCACGTAACCTGTTCCTTTGTGACATTTGGGTTTGATGATGAGGTTGTTCTTGGGCAAAATGAGCGCTTTGTCTCAAAGGTTGGGAAACACGAGTGAGTGTCGGTCGAGTAGATTACACAACATCTGCAGCATCTGTGTCCCACTTTTGACACTGACAGGCCTAATCTCACATGCATGTCTAATGGGTGTAAATTGTTTTAATCTGCGAATATTTAAAAAATGCATACAACATTTGGATCAACGTTATCGCCGTTCCCTCAAAGTTCAATAGTATAAGGGAAGGCTTGCATTTACGTTCAATACAATGACTCACTTCCTATTTCAAGAGCTGATCCTCATCGTGAAACTAGAGAATGCTCGGAATGACAATAAAACCACGCTCAACCGCCTCTTAACGGTTTAAGAAGAACCTAATACAGATCTAAACTTGACATTTGGTCAAATGAAGTTTAGTTGAACACAGTGTCCCATTTGATTCATTGTTTCCGACAGGAAAGCGGGAGATTAAACAGTGCGACTGATGACGACTGGAACTTTGTAACGAGGCTAGCTAACGCGCGGTTGGACTTGTTGCTTCGAAAACACTTAGCACATCCAAATAGTTGGACAAAATACCTAACTTTGCAACCGAGTCCATATAATATCGTGCATATATTCAAAAGAAAACAGTCGGTATATCAAAGAGATCAGCGATGACGAAATCGCAGTGGAAAGCTACTTTTCCGAACTTACTTGTTCCGCCGCCTTTCCGCTCCGCCAATTCGATCTTTTGTCCAAAGTATCCAGCAATCTATCGACACTGTTCTATCGATAGCGTACAAAGATTAAAATGCGCAAACGTAATGCCATTCATACTGCAAATTTACTGTAAATTCCACAAACATGACACCTAAGTAAATGAAAGCAGCTAACATCAGACTCCTCCCTTCAAATGAAAAAGTCACGTCAGTAAGTTACAGTTAGCGTTCTTTCAACTTCCGGTGTCGACATTCAAAGTAATGGCTCAAAGACTTTTAACTTGTCAAAAAAGTAATGCTACGTGGACACCAAACACGGCCGTGAGCGTGACGAATCGCTTAATACGTTTGCGTTTTACCGTGTCACAATATCACAAGCCTATCGATGTTTGTTTATCGAGGAGACATTTTTAATATTTACGTAAAATTCCACAAAGGTTACATGAAGACAAATAGTCAAGCTGGAGCAGAAGAAGTGCTAATGTCGGTATTATATTTGCAGAAGTGTAACCCATGTTTTCCCTAATGTTTTACATGTGGGTAAATATTCAACTGGCTTTGCTTTTTTTGTTCCCACATGCATAATCACTCAGTATAAAACCTTTATTTTATGGAGATTAATCATATTTGTTTGTTGGGGGGGGGAGCAGTTTGCTCATCAATGTGAAGATACAGATATTCAAACAGACAAAAACAAAAATGCAGCTAACACTTTTGTTCCAGATGCTTAATTATGGCCAGCAAGCCTTTTTTAGCTGTATCACTGGCCAGTGTGCACGGCTGATAAATAGCTCTTTGTTTTGCTTGTTTAATGATCAGCTGAATGGACACATTGTGTAGCCATGAAACAGAATGTGCTTTGTTTTTATGTCGACATGTTTGGCTCTGTGGCAGTGGCAGCACCCAACGGCTTAACCTTTTTTGATATGGAATAATGGTAAGCTCTCATGGTCTCTTCCACATTTTTGAAGTCAGGACGATCTTCATGTCTGGTGAGAAAGGATAGAATTAGCACCCAAATTAAAATGATGATGAAAACAATATGGATTGACTTACTTGTATTGCCAGCATTCTTGCATCAGCTCATACATTCGATCAGGACACTTGGGCGGACAAGCCAAGCGTTTCTCACTTGCAATGAAACTGTTCACCTCCACTTGTTTCATTTTCTGGACAGATTTGAACAGATCACAATTCAGAGTGTGATTCTAAGGTAAGCCACTGCTCCATATGTTCCAGTACCTTGTAAGGTTTTCCGCCATACGAGAAGGCTTCCCACATGGTGATGCCAAAACTCCACACGTCACTTTTACTGGAGAACTTGCGGTAGTTAATACATTCAGGAGCATACCACTTCAGCGGCCATAGTCCTGCAGAACGGGCCTGTTCAAAGATTCGTACGACAAAAAGACTCGGCTCATTGGTAACAACCTGGGCTTTGGAATCAGAGAGTCATGGTCATGGACAACACAATAACTAGTTGCTGGTGAGATGTTAGTGTGCTTGTAAGGTTGTGTTGAATATTACCAACATCCAGTCATTCAGTTATGTGATTCCCACATTCCTTTCAGATCTGGGTCAGTGAATCAGGCCAAAGGGACCAAAGCTTAATATTTACCTTACAAAGATAACAGTTGATGGTGATAACCTAACAACCACCAACAATTGGACCTCTGTACCTTGTAGTACTCGCTGTCTGTTCCCAGGGCCTTGGAGAGCCCAAAGTCACTGATTTTGGCAAACTGTCGGTTGACGAGCAGGACATTTCGAGCTGCCAAGTCCCTGTGCACAAAGCTTTTCTCTTCCAGATATTTCATTCCCATGGACACCTGGTGCATCAGGTTGACAATGTCCTCCACTGATACGCTATCCCTGGATGAAAACATGCAAGTCCATCAATTGAAGACTCTTAAATGACTCAAAGGGTGATTTTTAGTGATCTACCACCGTAGTTTGAATGTGTGTAATGTTAGTCGAAAGAAATTGCACCAGAACTCCAGCTGTGATATGAAGTCAAACGTACTTATTGGAGGAGAGAAACTTGTTGAGCGGTCCATTTGGAGCCATCTCCATGACCAGCATGAGACTCTCAGCGCTGCATAAGCCCAGCATCCGAACAATGAAGGGATTACTCAACTGGTGCATGATCTCTGCCTCCCTCATCATCTCCTCCTTCATTAGCATCTCGTTGTCACTCTTCAGCACTTTGATGGCTACATCTAACTGGCCCCTGATGGAAAAGAATCATTTGGCATGGAGAGTTTTCCAACAAAAATCTTGGTTTATCAAACGTTTTCTCACTCGTCAGTTTGGAGGACACCTTTCTTGACGCAGCCAAAGTTGCCCGAGCCGAGCTCCACCTCATCCATGAAAAGCCGACTCCTCTGAATGTTAAACATCTTAACGTCGTTGGGGTTGTGATGAGGGTTAAAGCCAACGCAGTCCATGGGAAGAACATTTTCTGGAGGCGCAGATGGGACTGCCTTCACAGTCGCAGCTATCAAGCAGGAAACACACATTTGAATGCAACAGCAATATTTATCAAATAAAAAAAATATATAATCAAATATTTTAACTCCCTGTTTCAGTTCTTAACACCTCAACTGACTTTTTCATCAATTAATAACAGAGATTGTGCATGATTGTGCAATGTAGGCAACTGACCTCGAGGTGGCGGTGTGTAGCTATTTAGGCCTGTTCGCCTCTGCAAGAATGGATGACAGTCAATCGTTTCATTCAAATGTAACAGGAGGAATTCAACTCGTGATCAGCATTCATACTCACGGTTGCGGGGAGGCTCGGTATCTCTGATTTTGGTTTGGAAAGATATTTGAGATGTAAAACAGAGAAAAAATTGCAATTAGCGGATTAAGCGTAGAAACTTGCAGTTGGATAATTCAGAGATATTCTAGAAAGATGTTCAGTACTTCCAGCAGCTTTGCTGACGCATGCATCCCCCAGAGTTGTCACCATTCCATCAGGTTTCAGCTTCAGGTACTCTACCAGCTGGTCAAGTAAATCAAATGTTTCGAACTGAAATTGAATAAGTATGACAAAATATTTACAGGCCTATACGTACCTGCCAAATAGTGTCAAACTTCATTCCGTCTGGCATGTAATATTTCCCTGACTTGTCTTGGAGGATCTGGTAGTGATAAACAGATCTTCCATACATCACAGACAGTGCAAAGGAACCAGAGTCCTCTCTTTCACGGATTCTGAAGAACAATAAAGGAAAGTTGTCTCGGAAAAGCCATAAAGTGCTTTGACAGGATAAAAAAAAGTGCATAAACCTGATCTACTTACAGGAACTTGCCATCTGGTTGTGTTCCACAGTAAAGCAATCTCTCACATTCCTGTCGGGGGATTTTGCCGTGATACCACGACATCTTCTCGTGGGCCATGGTGGCAATCAGCTTTTCTAGTTGGGGCGCTTGACTGATGATAGCCTGCTCCATGGCTTCACCCTGAGTTGGTCGGAAGAATCAATAACTGACAAAACAACTTGACTGGTTTACACTTATTTGTAATTGCTTAAAGACACCACTAGATGGCAGCAGATTTGGTCGATGCTACGGCCCGACTCAATGCCGACCAACCTCAAGGTTCCAGGTCTGCTTCACATACTCCCTCAGCATGTTTTCTTTCAGGCTGTCAAACAAACTGGGCCTGACGGGTGTGTCCGAGGAACGCAAGCAAGGTTTCTTCAGAGCACACACCAGCCCGCTCGGGTCCTTGCTGTAAAATTCACACAGCTCAGCAGGCCCACGGTGGGGTATGCCTCCTGCGACACAATACGTGTCATTAAGCTGCTTCTCTATTGGGTAATGGTGGAACTTCAAGTTCCACACCACAGAGAGGACATAGCCACCCAGACTACGCAGACACTGCCGTAGCAAGAAGAGGCCGTCGGCCATCCCGGCTAGTTTTAAATACTGCTCGGCTTCCGAGCGACTGATGCTGCCGTAGAAGAACGGCAGTTCTGTTGCGGGGTCAGTGGACATGATGAAGAAGCTGAGTTGTCTGGAGGACAAAAAGATAGAAATGGGAAGATTTGACATAAATCTTGAAATAGTTTGTTATAGTTAATGAAAATACAAGCAATGTAGACGCCTAAAACGAGATCCTCCTCCAACAGTAGGTTAACAAATTAGCAGAGCCTTTTTTTTTTTTTTCCTGGGACTGTCACAAAAGCAATGTGGGAGGCCTCTCGTGACTTGATGTGATAGTTGACAAGAAAACACCCACACAACAGGAAGTTGTGGTCCACTCACACAGCCTCTTTTCTCTAACATTTAATTCTTCAGTTGAGCAGGTGCTTTTTGGTAAGAAAAAAAACACACACACCAAAATTCAACCAAAATTATACACGATACAAAATTAGATTATATAATTCTCTTATTATCAGTGTGCGTTTGTGCACATTAACACACGAAACGTAAAACCCAACTAACATTCTTAGATTTGACTAAAGAAAAATACCACAGACACAATTTGTAGTCAAACATCACGCTTATCCGTCTTCCATTTTTAAAGTAAATGTAGAAACGATATTTTTAAATTGATGGCAAAGCAGTGTGATTTTGATGATGTCCTCAAAAAGCCAAAACCTCAGCTTCCGAGCAACACATGCCAAACTTTACCAACACCCGCAATGGACAACTACAAAGTGGCCACAGGAAAGAATCTACTGTGACCTGAACTTTTTCTCCCCTCACCACAACAAAAGTCTTCAGAAGCCACAATGTGGACCAACAAATGACAGGAATGCATTAAAAAAAAAAAGCTCAACTCCATTTATATGTCCTGAAGTTGAAATCTGATTTTAGTTGGGGAAAAAAAATAACTGCAAAGAAAACTCGAATTATGACTGTCGATTTTTCTGAATACAAGCAGTAGTTCAATATTAACGGGCTTTGTGGAAAACAAACAAACAAAACTATGACGTATATTAAAATAAGAACATTTGCATTTCTTTTTAATCGAACAAGATTAAAATCAGTAACCGCGACGCCTGTAGGGACCAGCGCTACAGAAATTGGATAAAATCAGTCATATATGGGCCAAAATTGCTAACTGGGTTTTTATTTCTGGGAAGAATATTGACCTTGGAGGACTTTATGTGATTTAGCAAAAAATGAATTTAAAATCCTACCAATAATTCTTACAGTTATATACGTACGTATGTATTAAAATATATAATTTTCCTGTAGTTCATCATGAAGACAAAACGTAACTGACGTAAAATGAATGTAGCGATCCAAGCCAAATTTAACATACGTATTTCTAAAACACATTTACCAATACGGAAACTGTAATCACGGTGGAATTAATTTCATCAGACCAGAAAACACTTTAAATATTCTTTACGATTTAATTTACAAAGGATCCTTTTTTTGTTTTTACAGTGACTTTTTATGCTCTGAATCACAAAAGTTCATTTCACCTTGACCAAATCCGAAACACTCCCAAATTATTTTGTATAGTGACAATAATGTTTCCAATAATACTCATTTGAAATGTCGACGTTTCCGCCTGTTAACCTGAAAGCATGAACGTGCTCTACATTTTTATGATGGTCTCAACATTTTAAGGATCTTTTTTGTGGTTGTTTTGCTTATTAAATCTAGTACACGAACCAAAGCATGTCGTTGTGCATCATTTTACATCAATGCACGAATCTAACTAATACAGCCGGCTAATAGCAATAAAATGTGTGCAATCAGTATGTAATATAAATTTAAATGTTTTAAATGACACGGAATGCACACTTTATGAATCTAAAGTACATTGCGTTGCGTCACCTATGGATTAATATGATATTGATCACGATATCGTTCGTTAATTTGCAATTTTTGGCATGATGCTGCTCTTAGTTTGCTTTAGCTTGAACGGTAAAGGTAAAAAAGTGACAAAAGTTACTTACCTCCTCCTTTAAAAGTAGACCGAGGTTGTTGCTGCAGAGTTCGGATGCATCTGCTGATGTGTGCAGTGTCAGGTGCTGTCACATCACATCACGTGAGTCCATGAGCAAAAGTCGGTGCTACTGGCAGACACACTAATGCTATGAGGACGTCTATTGAATAAAAAGTCTACACACCCCTAATCAAATGCCAGCTTATTGTGATTTGTGCCATTCTTGTGACTTGTGACCTTATGACCTATAACGGCCTGATTTTAAAAAAGTCATCTTTTGCAAATGATCTATGATCAAATGGTCCAATCGATGCAAATTTCAAAATAGCCCAAATATGTCATTGGAGGACAATGTTCAAACTCTCTCCTTATCAGAAATAGTATAGCGATTGCTGATAAAAGTTGAAATTACAATATTGTGCCACTTAGTGGCAGTAGCTCACTGCAGCTTAATGGTAAGAATAGGTTGGACTGGAAAAAGAATGGATCGTGGCTTTTTAATGTATTTTGTTTTTTCTGGACAAAAATAAGGAGGAAAAGATGACAAGGGAACTTTTAGAGAACATACTGAACATACTTCAGATTGAAAAACGGAGGGTAAAGAGTACTACTTCCTGAAAGAGTTTTATTTTCTAATGTCAACCGGAAAATGAGGTGTATCATTACAGCTAACTTGAAGACTTTTAAGGTGCTGGGCTGACAGAGAAGGAATCAAGTCCCCTCAGCTCAGCTCAGCTCAGCCCAGCTCAGCTCAGCTCGGTCAGCCACCGGCGTCTCCTCAGCTTTGTGACCGTGCAGATAGCAGACGCAGCGGAAACTTGTGCAGAGGACACGGATTGAGAGAGAGGTAAGGTCACCAAGCCCAGGTGCTCTACCTGCAAAAGCCGCTCAAATGGCACACATGATTAAGACGCTTTCGCCTCATTTCTTGGGTAGCCTTTGCAATATTATATGTCTTTAGTTGTGAAACATTCAAATGTCATTTCGGTGAGCTAGCACAATGGCTATTATTTCTTCAATTCGCTGTCTGAAAAGTCAATTAGTTGCCTAATGACAGTCCGTGTGCATGCGCGCGCGCGCGTGTGAGAGAGAGAGCAGACGGACGGACAGAGGTGACCAACAGCTGACAGGTCAGGTACACATGGGAAGGGGCAACCGGCTGAGGCAGCAACTTGCAGCTTAAATTATGTACAGTCATATTTACATGAAGGAATCTTAACTACGTCTATGTATATATGCATATATATGTATATACAGTCAACTCCAGCACACCTGCAACCCTAATGATGATAATTCATATGGAAAATAGATGGAATGTTTTTGTTAAATGTTGCATGCACACATTTTCATCACAGACATGCTCGTGCTCTCCACCAGAGGACACTGATAAGCACTTTCCAGGCCGTGCATTGCCAACTATCCTATATTCCAACACACTTAGTTCTTTGTGGATACTTTTTAGATGGCAGCATTAGAGAAGATTCATTTGGATGATTTTCTTAACATCTGCTGGAGAACGTGAGCTTCTGCTGTGTGTGCAAATCCGTGGCCTGACTGAGTCCATGTCGAGTCAGCACTCTCTCTCGCTCCCTAAATATTGTTTCAGATTTACAAGGCAGATTTTCAGAGTGAGGGGTTCACGTTGGATGTTCTCAGGCTTGTTTATATTCCTACGTTTCATCTGCACTCTGTTTATTTGGGGAAATGGAGAGAGGAATGCCTGCCCCTCTTTTCCTCTGTCCATTCTACGAGCGAGACAGAGTGGGAGTTTCGTCTGTGATCGCCCCCCCCCCCCCCCCCCCCCGCTTTGCATTACCGTCATCACCTGTTCAGGGGTTTCATCTCTTAGAATGTCCGTCTGTTTGTTTTTTTCAGGACAGCTAGGGAGGTCATAATTGCCGCTGAATCAGTCTGAAACCTTGCGACATTCTTACGGGCCATTTGATCCCACAGCCTCAAGGTCCTTTTAGAAGAAGGGAAGCTGCACCGCTGCTTTATTAATGCAATAATAAAGTCAAGTTAAAGCCTATTCATGGGCTACTCTTTGATCAAAGTGCAGACTCTTGAGAAAGAGCGTGGTGAGTGGGTGCCAGACTTGAGGTGAGACTCGGACACTTAGCATCTGTTTGCGCCACACAAACTTTACTCCAAGTCGCTCATATGGTTTGGATTAGCCAGCTAGTTTTCGGATAGCTGCACACTATCTGGCAGCGGTTAAAAACAAGCAGAGCTTTTCTTTTTTTCATAAACTATAAACTCACTGTATCTCCCACTTTAGCGCTAGATGGGCTTCCTAGAAAAAAAGATTCCGCAAATGGCTCCTGCGCGCGCCCGCCGGCCGGCCGGCCGGCCAGCATCATTACGTTGCAAATTTGGCCCGGCCTTAAATTCCCACCCAATTATCCCGAGTGGTCCAACTTTTCTCCCTCCCGTTACAACAACGGCCTCTTTCTTCTCTCCTTCGTCTTTCCCCTTTTTTTGCAAATTGTGATTGCGCCAAAAACCGTGTGGCCTGTCTGCAGCTCGTTCCAATTTCTCTCTTGTCTTGCTGCCGTCTATTCCGAGCTTCGTCAGATGTCTTCATCCGAGCCGAGGCCCGTGCGCTGATGAACGTGTTTATTTTGCCTCCGAGCAATCTGTAAGACATGGTCTCATATGCGAAACAACTTTTTTATGACTTTATCGCTCACTGAGGGAGGTTTAGAGAAACAGCGCATGAACGTTATGTCCACAAATTGTTTTAAGAATCTGGACTTGAAAGGCGACTGCTTTGGGGAGGTCTAGTTCCCCCCTCAAGGTCTAACAAAAAACCGAGATGAGAGTTGAGGTAATGAAAAGCACTTGATATCAAGCTGCAAGTTTAATAAGCCCCTCCATAAATCGAGAGTGGGAGCAGCGGTAATGAAACGTAGTGGACTAGGGCTTGTGCAGGAAATGACTGGGAGAAAGCCCCGGGGAGGGGAAGGGAGAGACTTTCACTTGTTCCACCAAGTGGAGAAGGGGAGCTCAGTGTTTCACCCAAGCTGCTTAAAATGACCATCATGTACACCGCACGCTGCGGCCATTCCTTCGTGCTGCATTCGGCCAATTGAGTCAGAAGAATGCCGCGAGTAGCTCGCACTCTTCCGTCTCTCCCCCCTTTTTTTTTTTCTTTTCACGAGGAAACTTGCTCCCCTGCTCTCGTCACCTAAAGGTTTCCCATCTGCTTCCGATTACCTTTGGCTGCAGTTGGTGAGCTGCCAGCCATCTGGGCCCGTGCGGTGTCTCCGTTTGCTCTTCTCTTCCCCAGACGGCTTTGAGGAAAGGAGGAAGAGAAGGAGGGGCAGCCAGGCCAGGCCAGGCCAGCCCAGGCCAGGGCAGCCAGGCCAGGCCAGGCCAGGCCAGCCCAGGCCAGGCCAGGCCAGGCCAGGCCAGGCCAGCCCAGGCTTTTCGAGGAGTGAGAAGTGGAGGAGTTTAGCTGACACTGCAATGTCGAGTAGGAAAAATGAGAGTCCAGTCAAAGAAAGAGGTCCCTATGAAAACGAGATTCCCTATCCAAGTTCTTATCTGACCTGCTTTCCTTTCTTCTTGTAACTGGCGGAAGATAAGAGCAATAACGGAATTCTTTATTTATTATGAACGACTTTTACGGTATAAGGAAAACGAGAGCAGTGTCGCGTGTCTTCTTTTTCAGTCTTCTCGACCTCCTTTTTTGTTTTAGAGTCACGGCCAATCCAAGGTAAACCCAATTGCATCCAAGTACAATTTTCTCATGGATTTTTGCATATTTGTGGCCTTCTTGCTATTTATCTACTTTAGTTTAAAATGCAGCGTGACTTGTTATTTGGACGGCTCTTTCGATGTAATTTTGTGGCGATTAATTGGGTAATAGTACGCAGATGACAAAGCTGACAATGGTTTACATTGAAAAGCTGCTTGATGTTATGTCTCGGCATGATGTTTAAATGTGCAGCTCTGCGGCGACTCACAAACTGCAATTGAAAGATTCCACTCTATATATCTTTATAATTACCTCCATGACATTTCCACCACTGCTTTCCATCTTCAACTCCTTGCTATATATTTAAAGTCACTGTGGATTCCATAATCAATGTGGTAACATATCACTCACATAGTGGGTCTCACATGGAGACCATTTAAAAAAAGAAAAAAAAAGTCAGCCAATTATGAGCATTATTATCAGCCATGCTAGCAACATCACAGCTAGCTAGCCAGCTAGCTAGCATAGCGGTGATGGCAACCTGCTGCTCCTCTGAAATTGGCTCATTCTCTGCCATAATACCCACTTAAGTCCCCGTTTTGGGCTTTTTACAGCATCAATGCGTCCTTTGTGTTTGAACTCTTTCCAGTGGGCAGGCAGCTTAGCTTAAGGAGTGAGGCCCAGGGAGCCTCAGGTTTGAACTTGCTGTTGTCTTTGACCATCCGAGTGAAAGATCGGGGTCTTTGGCTTTTGCCAAAGCCAGGATTGATTAGCTTTGAAACATGCAATACTTGCTGCTGAACAACTTTATTATTTCCCACAAGGTCTACATTTGTTGTTTGGTTCCTTCCTTTCTCCAATTTTCCACACTCCCCTTTACAGGGCTGCGACGAGGAGTCGGCTCCTACATTTGCCTCTGAACTGGTTTTCCCGCGAGTCTGTTTACATCTGGAGGCCTCCTCCTGGATCCACCTGAGAGAAAAGCTCGAGAAAGACCGCCATGTCCGACTCCAGACTTCCTGAAGCCGCGGTCGAGCAGAATGTTGAGCTGTCCCGCTGCTAGGCGAGGGGGCACCAGAGAGGGCAGGAGACATGTTGGGACCGAAGCTCGGGGACCACTGCACTGAATTCTGTTACTGTGGTAACCATGGAAACGCTATGGAGGACTGCTGTGATCTGCACTGTCGCTGTCGTCATGGGTGCCGCAGAGGTCGCGGGAGGTCGCAGAGATGAGTTTGCACAGTCGCAAGGTGAGAGGAGACGTTTACGACTTAGCAGCTATCTGTAAACCCCAATCGGGAACTCTGCCAGCGAGGTTCCTCCACCAGGTTCACCTACCTGCGTCCGTCCATTCGTATGAGAACAAAAACTCCATGCAAAAACATTCAATGGACAGTGTAGCTAAATTTAGTTTCATTTATTTTGTGGTTTGGCATGATCTTGCCAAAATACTTGACATTCTGACCACCCCGAAAGTTCAGATCCCATGGGCTTCATCAAATGGAGACCAAGGACTTTGAAGTTTGAAGCCCACCCCTCGTGTGCATTTCCTGACTCCATCTCACCTCTCTCACAACTCTGACGCTTGGCCCCCCAAACCCATATTTCAGATCCTCAGTCCTCCCCCACATATACGTCTCTAGAATGACCCAAACCCCCCAAGGAAAGGGAGTGTACACGTCTCGTTGTCCTGAACAAGAATGTAATTGTATACTTCCTAAACATGACCTCTGACCCCATCACAGCCAATTGTCTGCAACCATGCTGCTTTTCTAGGAACCCCACTTTTAAGCATTTTTAAAAAAAATAGTATATTTTGATACCTTTAAGGAACATGTGACTAGAACTTTTAAATCAAACTCCATTGTGAGTGAGCATTGTTTTAAAAAATGGGCTGTTGTTCTGAGAGGCTGTTGACCTCGTGCCCCGCATGGAGGGAGGACCATTTTCCATCCAGAGTATTTCCTTCCACTGCTGATAAGAGGAACCAGGGTGATGCCCTGCTCATAGATGTTTTGGGAGCATTTATGAGAGGACCTAAATTTAGCACTTTAATACACATTTTTATTCTCATGAGTCTTTATGGATAAAAAAGATGAAACCTGCAGTTAAAAAGCAAAATAGAGGTTCACCTCCTAATCATAAGGCCCAAAAATTCCCTGTTAATATATATATAAAAAAAAAACAATAAAAACCATATCTAATTATGAGAATGGCTGGACGGAGGTTTTTTGGTGGTGGATACTGGAAAGAAAAACAAACAAAAGTTCTCCTTAATAAAAAGCTAGCACAAAAACAACACCGGCTGATAGAAAGTGTTTAAAACAGATGTTACTGTCGTACTTTTTTATTTTCGATATGAAGTCAAGGGGTGTGTCTCTGCATGCCTGTGGAATCATGTGCAATCAATCAATATATCAACATGAGCACTGTCTTCACTGTCTAACCATGCATGTAAATGTCTCCTGCTAATTGCTTGAAGGTGGTTAAAACACCTCCATGTTGTTTTGTTAAAATAGCCAAACAGCACCGCACATCTGTTGCATATTTATTGCTATGTAACTTGAAGCCACTCTAACTGCAACACAAACACATTTATAGCGATTTAATCATTTTATTTTTGTACTTCCAGCAGGGGAGCTTATTGAATTAAATGTGATGAATGTGCGTTAGCTGTCATGTGGCTGCATTTCATGGTTGGCTTGTTTGTGACGAACATGTTTTGTACTTTGTGGCCTTTCCTCTTGTGAGGTCTCATTAACTTGTCATCCATGAACAGTAATGATAGCGACTACTAATAAACGCCTCCCCATTTATTGCCCTAAGTGTTATGTTAATAGCACCTGTTTGATTGTTTGTGCGAAGAGGAAATACTTTTTTTAATGAGCTATTCTTTAACTATGTGTGTTGCTCTCTGCCTGGAAGCCAGACATTTGATGTAACCTTTTGTGATTGAGTGTTTTTGGACTGTAAATTTCTTTCACCAGATGCTGGTGCACGTTGGGACAGAGTCAGCAGTTGTCTTCAGCGTCCTGTACATTGTTTGATATCTTCATTTTGTCTCCTTGCTCAGCTGCCTTCCTGTCCAGTCTTGGCCAGTATGAGATTGCAATTCCGGTTCGTGTCGGACCCGATGGAGAGACGCTGCACACAAAAGCCTCTCAGTACCACCGAAGAAGACGCAGTACAGAAGAAACCACATCAATTGACACCTCTGTATGATTCTTCTTACAGCAGCTCTAGCGTTACCTTCCACCCTAACCTTTTGTCTATTTTCAGCTCTACTACCAGCTATCTACATCACGCAACAACTTCCTGCTGAACCTGACGCTGCAGGGTGGACTGTTATCCCGCCAGTTTAGGGTGGAGTATTGGAAAAGAGGCAGATTAGCCTGGAGTCATCCTTACTCTTCCTTACACTGCCATTATGTAGGACACCTCCAAGGCCAGCCGCACTCCAGCAAAGTGGCCCTCAGCAACTGTAACGGCCTGGTAAGAAGTTTTGAAGTTGAGCTTGAAAGTGCCAAATTGTTTGTCCGTAAACTGATCGAAATAAATAGACTTTTGATTTTCAGTATAGACAATAATTCAAATGAAAATAAATCAAAATAATTCAAATAATTCAAATAATGTGACTTTTGATTTTCATCATAGACAATAATGAAAAACAAAAGCCCATCTACAGGCACATTTGATCACTACTTTCATAAAGAGGAGAACCAGAAGATCAGAGAGGCAGGCAGTTGGATGAGCAGAACCTCCTCATACTCTGTTCCAACACAGGAGACAGGCGTCTCTCGCTTGTTCAAAGACAGTTTGGGGAAATGGAGGAGAACATCAAGTCAAGCTGTAGTAGTCGACAAGTTAGTTCACCAAAATATGTACTATTATTTCCATCTGAGCTGTCTCAAAGTGTCATCAAGTCAGCTTTGGACTCCACAACAGATGGCTGGCATGCACTTGCTGAGAGAGCAGTGATGTGTGGACCTTTTGAAATTGGACTCTGATCATTTGATTTTTTTTCCCCTACACTCACATCCTAAATGTATCCTCTCACCACACACAGCAGGCCCTGCAATAACACAAGTGAGGATTAGATATGCTCACAAAGCGTTACTAAAGCGCACACTTAATTACTGCATGAACACATTCATCCAGCCAGAGCGAGCGGGTGGTATGTCCACGGGAGCGTCACTAACTTTATTATGGGATTAGATGCTCTTTGATAGCTGCCGCAGCGGATGGAACAAAGTTGCCGCCGGGCCGGCCGGTTCCGAGTTGAGTCGGGCGCATCTAAACAGAATCAAAAGCGTTGTATGCGAGCTGGCTCTTCTCATGCGTGCGTTCACACGGGTTCCTTTTGATGTCAACGTGTGATTGTGTTCTTTTTTTTTATCTCCGCAGCAGGGGGTGATTGTTGCCGGGGGAGACGAGTATCTGATTGAACCCCTGATTTCGCCAACTAACCGGAGCAAACCGGAGAGAGGGGACCGGGCCGAGGGGCACCCCCATGTGGTTTATAAGCGCTCGTCGCTCCGCCATCAGTACAAGGGCCAGTCTTGCGGCGTCACCGGTAAGAACGGCAAAGATTCTGGCCGGATGTCCACATTCGAACCACACGGCCAGCTGCCTTGCGGTGTCTGCCTTTCCACTTGTCTGTGTTACAGGGCGTTGCTGAGTAAATATATGATTCATTTTATGACAACTAAAAGTTAAAATAGCAGCAAATTTAGTCTTTATCCAACCGCGATTCTTGGAATGTTTTTTTTTTTTTTTTAAATCACTTGTGGCTTTGCTGAGAGAATATTCATACGTGTCCCTCAGATGAGAAGTCAATGAAAAGTTCTTCGTGGTGGCAAAGGACGCTCAAGACGCCTCCTCATCACGTGGGTCGAGGTCAGTTGCCGCTGAAGCGCTCGGTGAGCTGGGAGCGCTACGTGGAGACGCTGGTGGTGGCCGACAAGATGATGGTGGGCTACCATGGTCGCAAGGACATCGAGCAGTACATCCTGGCCCTCATGAATATTGTAAGTTTCACTACACACAAAATACACACTTGAGGATGAAGAAGAATGGAAGGTGTTTCCGTCCCATTGTTTTTGTAAGCTCAGCCTGGGCTGGACACGGTGAAGTTGTCAGCTGCAGCGTTTTGTACCACTGCAGAGAATCACTCCGCACCATGGAGCAATACACACACACACATCTTTGGAATGTGCCTAATGATTGCTTGTTTAGTGGCTATTGTTGAAAAAGGAAGCTTCTATACACTATGGAGCAAACGTTGCCAAATGACACTTGACAAGAGTACAGCTTATGACTTCTTTGTTGCCACTTAAGCTTGGAATGCAGAAATGTCTTCATCAAATGGACTAAATAGTTAGCAATCCGTCACAAACACCAATCCGTTTTAATTTGAATGTTTCGAGCGTGGCCATTTTATATGACGCAATTGCATCCGTCAGCTTTTTAAGACTGGTCTTTTCTTGTTTCCCTGGAGGTCAGGTTGCCAAACTGTTCCAGGATTCTAGCCTGGGGAACGCAGTCAACATAGTGGTGACGCGACTCATCCTGCTCATGGAGGACCAGGTACAGAATCTTTCCCCATCATGTCCAACTTGTGCCTTACTGGCCCATTTCCAGCGATGAATAAATGGATTAGCTTTCCGTTAGCGGTGTGTGGCCGCAGTCTAATGTTGACCCGCTTGTGGTTTTATGGATGAGGATGTATTAAAGTGTCTTTACTGTGTGGCTTTGAGGTTTCCTCGAGCTGTCCCAAAAGGGAAAGAGTCATGATTTATACTTTACCGAAAAATTATCTCCATAACTCACCACTTGGCTTGAAGAAATAAATGTTAGTCTCATTAGTGTCGTTATACTTGGATGGAGGTTGGAAGCATTTTTTGCTTCTTTGACTAGTGTGTGCCCAGAAAAGCGGGATTGTGGCATGAGACCATTCCATTTTGATGTCATCACTCGCATTCCTGGCCACCAGGATACGTCCTCCTTTCCTTCTGCTCTATGTAATTGCATTAAACCCGAACGGACCTTCTCACTTATCGTGCATCCGTGCGTGTGATTGAATGCAGAAAGTGATTTAAAGCAATAAAATGGAAAGTTGAGGTCTAGCAGCAGTGCCAGATATGATGACATCGGGATGCCGCTCGACTGCAAATGATGCGTGTTTTGGACAACGCGATCATTCCAAAACCTCACCAATTGACAACAAAATGACAAGTGGAGACAAGTTTGACATTAAGCAATTTCCATTTTGGGCAAAGAGGGGCCTCGCATATTTGAAGTAGGGATGGGCGAGAACGACACCACGAATACGATACTGGCTTTATTTCAAGGTATCGGATACTCATAGGGGGCAGCCGAAACCGGCTACCGATACTTAAAGGCAAGAAAACAATCTGACATTGAGTAAGTCCGCCTCAACAGCAATTGCCCACAATTTTTAAAGATTTTTTTTTTTTTAATTATTATTATTTATTGATTTTTAATCAATTTTCTGAACTTGAACTCGATGAAGGTTTAGTTCCAAACTAGCTTGCGGAAATGGGGCGAGAGCGTCAGGCAGGCCCGGCCGGGCAAGCATAATACAATAAAATGAACATTTGAAGCCTGTGTTCAGTCTGTCACCATCAGAAAAGGAACCATATAATCGTCTTTCCATTATTGTTTCAGTCGGACTTTCATTAAGTATTTCTGTTGACATGTATCTCTTTTCAGATGTCTGTTAAACAGGTTGTGTGAGCAAAGTACAGTACATATTGATTTTTTTTTTTTTTTTGTCCCTCTCCATCATCAGCCCACACTAGAGATTAATCATCACGCAAGCAAGTCTTTAGACAGCTTCTGCAAATGGCAGAAGTCGATCCAACACCGCAGCAGTTACGGGAACGCCATCCCCGACAACGGCATCGCTCACCACGACACGGCCGTACTCATCACCAGGTCGGGAATACAAACTTATGAAACATCTTGATGGCTGTACGCAAATGATGATGTGTTTGGTAAAAGAGGAACTTCCTGACAGAGTCCGTCTCGTCCTTTGTGGAGTGACAACAGCTGGGTCGGTCCGCTCGCCTCAGCATATCTGGCAATCACTCATATGCGCTTGGAAGGAATAAAAAACAGATGTATTCCTTTCATTTATTCGGCCTGTAAAAAGTTTTTATTTGCTGAAAAATAGGCATCGTGAAACGTCATAATAAATGCCTTTTAACGATAGTGAGGATAAGCATAGTGATGTGAAAGGTGCATGCCATATATGTATATTTTAAATGAAAAAATCATCTGACATTTTTTATCAGATGTCAAAGTAAATGCCTTTTTTCTGGTCATTTTTTTTGTTTGAAATAAGTGTGATTTTTAAATAAGTGTGAAATTTAAATCTAAGAATTGCTTTTCCCCCCCCAAGGAAAGTAGGTTATTTTATTATTATTATTATTTTTTTAGAAAACCAGAAAAAAAGGGACAGAAAAAGTAAAAATGAAAAGTAAAGCAAAGTTGCAGCAATGTGAAGTTCTTGTTTATTTCTTCTACAGTTTTTTTTTTTGGGTCAATGCTACTGCTGGAGTAAAACAGAGGAGACAATGGCATGTTCAAGTGATAAAAACCTGATGCTGTTGCATTCCTGAATGTGCTGCACAAAACAATACAACCACTGCAGGCGCAAATATTTTCCAATTCTTTTGAATACAATGCACAACATCTCATTTTGCAGGGCATTGTTGTTGACTCCATGTCAACCATTTTGTCTCTTTACTGTCCCCAGGTATGACATCTGCATCCAAAAAAACAAGCCCTGTGAAACTTTAGGTAACCACAAGATATGTTTTCAATGAAAGTCAAACATATTTCCATGTCTTGCGTAACTTGGCCATTTGTTGGCTGAATCTCCCATTTTCTTACCTCTGACTCTCCAAGGAGTGTGTATTTGAATACTTGTCTGTTGTGCAGGACTTGCTCCCGTTGGAGGAATGTGCGAGCCGGAGAGGAGCTGCAGCATCAACGAGGACATCGGCCTCGGAACGGCTTTCACCATCGCCCATGAAATTGGACATACGTGAGTAAAACCTATGCAAGCAAAAAAGAAATTATTAGGTGAATGAACCACGTTTGTATGCATGCAAAAGGGCTCAAGAGTGATGATTTATAAAGGCCACTACTGTCCGTCTAAAAGCGGGAACTATCGTTACCCATGATTGCTTTTTTCAAAAACTTAAGGTTTGGAATGAACCATGACGGTATTGGTAATTCGTGTGGGCCCCGTACCCAGGAGACGGCCAAGCTGATGGCCGACCACATTACCATGAAGACCAACCCGTTCATCTGGTCGGCCTGCAGCAGGGATTACATCACCAGCTTTCTGGAGTGAGTCAGCCTCTTAGATATTAGCAACGCCACAAAAATGTGCTGGATCAAATCACTCCATGGTTATTAAGAATTTATGTTCAGAAAACGACGCACATTATCTATCGTATATACTAAACAGAATGCAGCGAGAGTGTGCTTACATCAGCATTTTTTTTTATTTATTCCTTTGGCTTAGTCAAAGAATGTTGCAAGATTTTATATTTCATTTTACTGCAAGAGAAATTCACACACTTTTGTGTTTTTGGTGTATTGCAGCTCAGGTATGGGATCCTGTTTGAACAACGTGCCCCCAAAACAGGAATTTGTGTACCCCACCACCGCCCCGGGTCAGGCCTACGACGCCGACGAACAGTGCCGATTCCAGTATGGAGTCAGATCCCGACAATGTAAATATGCAGTGAGTATTTTTGTCAGCACTTTTTCCTGTTTTGGTTGCAGCCTCACATTTCAAGATTCATGCTGGTAATGCAAAATCTGCAAAATAAGTGGCAAAATGCGTATTAATCCATTATAGACAAAATACGAACTTTTTACTGAAAATGGCTAATAAATACAATAATAATAATATGAATAATATCATAAATATATACATCTCCTATAAATAAATGTTTCTTTGTAGTAGCGTTACAATGCTTTGATTTTTCTCTGATTGATTGTTTTCTCTTGCTCACACTGGCACGCACACAGGAGGTCTGCAGCGAACTGTGGTGCATGAGCAAGAGCAACCGATGCATCACCAGTAGCATTCCCGCCGCAGAGGGAACCATCTGTCAGACCAACACCATTGACAAAGGGGTAAAGAAGATTTCATTGTAGGAAGAACTAAAATGACCTTCCTTGATATTTTCAACCCATTTGAGACGGCTGCTCCTTGTGAATATCAGCGTTTTGCACAATATGCATGTTGTGACTCGCAGTGGTGCTACAAGAGGATCTGTGTGGCATATGGGACACGTCCAGAGGGTGTGGATGGAGGCTGGAGCCTCTGGTCGCCATGGGAAGAATGCAGCAGGACCTGTGGAGGCGGAGTCTCATCCTCCATGCGTTATTGCGACAGCCCCAGGTACACATCAGCCTTGTTATTTACTCGCAGTTGAGATGGAGATTAAAAATAGTGGTAAAATTGTCTGTGCTTGTTTGAAGGCCGACCATTGGTGGAAAATATTGTTTGGGGGAAAGAAAGCGCTACAGGTCCTGTAATATTGACGTGAGTCCCGTGTCACCATCACTCATTTGGTCAACATCCTGAAGGTGAACTTTGTCCATGTGTCTGACAGGATTGCCCCGTAGGCTCACGGGATTTTCGGGAGGCGCAGTGTTCCAACTTTGACAGCGTTCCTTTCCGAGGGAAATTCTACAATTGGAAGCCGTACAGAGGAGGTGAGTGAGTGTCTTTGCTTCACTGGCATGGAGATGAATCTGCCGACACATTCAAATGAAACATCTCATTTGCGAGCCATTCTGCAGGGACCCTTGCTATTCCGCACTGGATGTGACAGTTAAATGCTTTCAACGACAAAAGCGTCTTTAATCTTGGCCTCCGCTCGTGTAATGACTCACCGAGATAAGTGGCGAGCCAATTGCAACTTCAGACAGCTGATTCTACAATGCAAATCTCTCGCAGCTGTTTAAACAGGACCGGCGTGTTCAGGTCGGGTCACACCGCACTGTCACCGCATTGTCAAGCCTGGCTCGGTCCTTGGGATCGCATTTCTCCTCTCGCTCCTTTTCTCCCTCGCTGAACCTCTCTTTTTGCCGTTTGGTTCTCCATTATGCAATCGTGAGCGCTCAGAAACAGCCGTCGCCTCTCAGGACAGCTCGTTAAATAAAGCCGTAGCGGAGAAAGCTACATTTCGGAACAATTATCCTTCACACTTAACCCGCCGCATACGCCGTGGGGACAGGCTGCGAGTTGTAATGCAGCTGCAAGCAGTCATTGCCCTGCCAATGCTAGGCACTCTGGGAATTGCAGTTTTCCACCGTCTGACGGCTTTATCATTTTTCAAAGCCGCCAGCACACACTGTACCTCCGTCAACACTGCCAGCACAAACACAGCCAGCATAGTCAGCGTGTCAACAGCCTCTCGGAGTGAAAAAAATAAATACGACACCATTCAGCTGGAAATTAAACGGCGTGCACAAAATTGGTCATCGAAAAAATAATAAAGTAGTGAGGCCAGAGCCCAGATTCGAACCCAGAACCTCAGAAACTCCACAATATTTCCACTTAACTTTGGGGCACACCTATGTACTTGTGTGTAGGTGGGGTGAAAACATGCTCTCTGAACTGCCTGGCGGAAGGATACAATTTCTACACGGAGCGTGCACCGGCAGTGGTGGACGGCACACTGTGCAGAGACGACTCTCTGGATGTGTGCGTCAATGGCGAGTGTAAGGTGAGCTACACTTGGTAAATTGACAGCATGCACTTTGCATCTTCTCGTCTTTGCGTGTTAGAAGATCAACGAGAAGATTTGGTTCATGTGCATCTTGGTGTTCTCTCTAACCTCCTCCTCCTCCTTCCCCCCTCCTTCTCTGTTTTCCCCTGTACTCTGTGACCCTGCAGTTCAGCTATGAGTCACTTCATACTGCACGCCGGCTTTTCATTCACTTTCATTGTTTTCCTCAGCCTCTTTCTCCTCCTCAATTGTTCTCTGTTTTCCCCTCTCTCGCACAGAACCAGAAACTAGAACCAGAAAGACTTTTTTATTACTTTTGGGGAGTCTGACAAGGCAGGAATAGAATCCTATCATAATAATAATTGACATGTTTGTGTAAGAAAATACTTTTTTAAATCAACCATTCTCCCTTCATGAATTCACCACAATGACTAAATTGATAACGCATCCGGCATGTACGTTTGGGATCATTCCGAGTGTTTCATTCTGGAACCGCTGGTCTAATCAATTGAAATGAATGAGAAACGAATAAGGAAAAGAGCAGTTGTTACTATCTAGAGGTTTGAGAAAGACCACCTGTTTTGCTCATCATGAAGAATATCAGTGTTGACACCCTTGACGTTAGCATAATGTATGCCCGGGATCACAAAACACATCTGGACGTGTCATCCGATCTCTTTGTGTTGTGGAAAAAGGGTCTGGAAGACATTAGTGCTAATCCCTCGGTCTGGTCTCTGAAACCGACTGCGCCCCTTCACCCATGACCCCGAGCGACCCCCAGGGCTCATTCTGGCCTCTCTCCTCGCAGCACGTCGGCTGCGATCGCATTCTCAACTCCGAAGTTCGTGAGGACCGCTGTCGGATCTGCGGGGGTGACGCCAGCAGCTGCGAGTCTGTGGAGGGACTCTTTAATGACTCTCTGGCTGAAGGAGGTGATTGTCATCTCCTTGCACATCCAGCATGTGTTTTAACTAGAAATGCAGCAAACCAAAATGGATCGCATCCATCCGTCCATCGTTGTTTGCTTCCCCCATTTTCATTCCTTCATCCTGAAGTTATTTGCAGAGTACAGATGACAAAGAAAGCAAAGGAGAGGCCTGTAAAAGAAAAAACTCCAAAAATGAAAGGGACAGGAAAACAGATTGAGGGAATTGAGTGAAGAGGCAGGTTATTGGCATTTCGTGTCCAAAGGGCGGCCGAGGCAGGCTGCCTGCCCGGGAATCTGAAGCTTCTGCTCGCTCCATCCACATCCCACACAGTGAAACACTACTCATGCATCGCATCTCCTGTTGCCCACAGAGCAGTGCTGCTTTTTTTGTTTTCTTTCTTTCTTTCTTTCTTTCTTTCTTTCTTTCTTTCTTTCTTTCTTTCTTTCTTTTCAAACCAGCTTGGACAGGATGTGTTTGTGGGTGAAACTTTGTCTCCTGAAGTCTCTTTCTCAGCTTATTAGCGCTCGTAATACCGACCGCTATTGCAGGCCAATGTTCGGATCTTTCTGTAATTTGTCCCGTGTGTTTATCTCTCAGGTTATGAAGAGGTCATCCGAATCCCAAAAGGCTCAGTGTTCATCCACATACAAGAGCTCAACATTTCTCTTAATAACATTGGTAAGACGCTTCTTCATTCAAAATCATGTTTTCCAAACAAAACCAGGGATTACATTTGCGCTATTTGTTCAAAGCTATTGCGACACTGGCCACGACATGGCCAAGTCGAACATATTTTAAAAACTGCTCTCTTGTGTCTCGCAGTGTTAAAGAGTAAAAGCAATCAGTTCTTCCTCAACGAGAAGTTGGCCTCTGACACGCCGCACAGGTTTGATGTCGCCGGAACAACGTTCCACTACAGGCGACCCACTGATGGCCCAGAAACACTTGAGGCTTTGGGACCGACAAATATCACCCTTGTTGTCATGGTAATAAGAACACATTTGGTTTTGTGTCCTGTATGCATTTCAGAAGACAATAGTCTTTTAAATGTGTGTGCAGGTAATGGTCCAGGAGGAGAACCCTGGAATCCACTATCGTTTTAATCCGCCTGTTAATCGGGAACCGCTGATTGGTTTTGCCTGGTACCACACATCCTGGTCGCACTGCTCTGCTCTCTGTGCTGGAGGTAGACAAGAGCTAAAGTTGTTGAAAATCATTCCAATAATGAAACATTTTGAAGAATGAAACAACTGTTTTAAGTAAATGAACATTTAAAAAAAAAAAGTCCAAGAAGTGAGCCCTGTGGGACACCAAATGATTTACCAAATAAAACAAAACGTATGACTTGGCAAAGCTAATATGATGTTGTAGCTACAATTGTTTGGCAAAAACGCATCCATTGCAGGGAAAAACAACAGAAGAAAAACAGTTTACATAGAATAGTTGCCAAAAGTATGCACAATAACTTGTCTTGTGGGACAAGCGTGAGCGCAGGCCTATAAACTCATTTTGGCCCTTCAATAATATGTCCAACTCACTCCCATTTTGAAATGGAATGTTTCTACACGCTTTCAGGTGAGCAGATCCAGAAGGCGGTGTGTCAGAAGCTATCGGATCATGCTATTGTTTACAACCATTTCTGTGATAAGAAGCACAAACCCAAAGAGAGGCGCAGATTCTGCAATACTGAGCCATGTTCCCCAACGTGAGTGTTGGGATTTTATCCTCCCCCCACCCCACCCCCTGTATGTTGCACGTGCCATTGTTGTACAGTTGATTGAAATAAGCATCACTTTCATGGCCAGCTGGTGGACGGGAGTGTGGTCAGACTGCAGTCACAGCTGTAACGGCGGTCTGAGGACACGTGAGGTTTTATGCAAAAGGAGAATCTCTGCATCAGAGGAGAAGGTCCTGGATGACTCCGCCTGCCCCCCTTCACGCCCCTCATTCACTGAACCCTGCAACAACCACAGCTGCCCTCCCGAATGGATGGCCCTCAATTGGTCGGAGGTAGGGAGACGATCCCAAACAATGCTCTCATCAAACCAAGCGTCATAGTTGCACAATTTTTTGACGTGCACGAGCTTTTCTCTGACGTCTTTTGCTAAGGCGCATGCTAGTGAAATAACTCAATCCAGCTGATTTACTGAAAGTGAGCAGGCTCCAGTTAGTATTTTTTTTGTACAGCTGCAAGCAAGCATCTTTTGAGTGGACAAAGCTTTGTGTTGCTTGTGACCGCAGTGAACCCCGCGCTGTTCCGCCCCCTTTCGCTCTCCGTTTATCGTCATGTGCTCCGCCTGCAGTGTACACCCAGCTGCGGTCCTGGCTACAGACACAGAGTGGTTTTGTGCAAGAGTGGAGAGAGCGGAGACGCGCTGCCAGACGCCAAATGCCCCAAGTACGGCAGACCCACCTCTAGAGTGCGCTGTAACCTGAAGCGGTGCCCTCCGCCTCAGTGGGTGATGGGCCCTTGGGGAGAGGTAAGCCAGGACACCCATGAGCTATTTTAAATATGAATAAAATACATCTTGGAAATAAATGTCCATTTTTATAATGCATATCTATTCAAGTTCTACAATTCAATTACAAAGCAAACAAAAGAAACACATTCTGGATTTTTCTTTACCAGTGCATAGAAATGACTATTCGACAACTCATTTTGTACATTTTCACTCAAAATTTAATATCATTCCAAATCCCCCCAAAAAACATTCACGTACCATAAGGCAGAATAAGACCCAGTGCACAACTAAGACATGTTCGCCACCTAGTGGTGATTGGTGCTATTATAACATAAAACTACAGTCGATATTCACGGTTCCGCACTTGCAGATTTGCGTACTTGTCGATCCCACGCCCCCAATATTTTTTCATGCCCATGTTATAATTGATTGTGAGCTTTTTTTTTTTTTTATAGGTCTGAGTTTTTTGTGTATATGTAAGAGGTAAATGTTATTTTTGGTGATCTCATAAACATCTGCAACTTATTTCTACTCCATATTTTACAAAGCCGTGTCACTGTGAGCACTCACTGGCATCCGTGTATGTTTTTGTCTCGCAGTGTTCCGCCAAGTGTGGACGGGGTCAGGAGATGCGATCCGTGCAATGTCTGACCCACACGGGCATGCCATCCAACGAGTGTCTGGAACATCTGAAGCCAGCCTCCATGCAGCAGTGCAAGAGCAAATGTGACCTCATTGTGCCCATCAGTACAGACAATCCTGAAGGTTAGTGGTCAAAGTGGAGCCAAGCCAGTCCAGTGAGCTAACAAATAAGCTACCCAATACTTAGCAATATTCTGGTTTGCAAGTATGATAAATAAGATGTCATCGTTCTAATACTATTTCATGCGTCTGTCTCCCTTGCAGAGTGCAAAGATGTGAACACTGTGGCCTACTGCCCCCTAGTGCTCAGGTTCAAGTTCTGCAGCCGGCCTTATTTTAGACAGATGTGCTGCAAGACATGCCAAGGACACTGATCTGAACCGGTGAACCTCACAATACACACTCACACACACACACAGTCAGGCAGCAACCTGAAGGAGGGCAAAGTTGGGATGCTGCCCGACACCCCCCGGTGGTGCAGAGGGACCTCTTAGCACCCAGATGACATATCTCACAGGCTGCTGAAACCCGTCGTCCGTTGTAATATTTTTGGTGCTACTTCCGCAGCCTCACTTTGGCTAAAGGACGGGTTTTGGTGTTCAGGCCCACTTTGGGTTCGCTTTGGCTTCAATGTAAAGAGGTCATATTTTTGTTCAGCTACGTATGTGTTTAAAAACTCATTTTGTATTGAAAAGGAACCTTCATGAAAAGGAATATCGTATACTATGTTATGGAAGTTTTTGTCCAAGTTACCTGATAGTTGTTACTTGACCACGTTTTTTTTTTCTTTCTTCTTTCAAGTCTTCAAGTCAATTGAGCAGAGTTGGATTTGCACAAAGTGCCATCAGTCACAGGACTTGTATACAGTATAATTATGTTTGTTTTGACATTTGACCGCATTATTCATCTTGAGCTCGGCATCTTTTTGTATTCGTTTGTTCTATCAGCTCTCGCAAATAGCTTCATGCTGCACAGGACAGAAAGCCGCATGTGTAGCATCAGCAGCTAACATTTTATGGGATGCAAAACTGTAGGGTCTGGCAGCTTTGAATGAAATCTCCAAAAGAAAGTCGAGAAGCCCCAATCTGGTGCTCTGGCTATTTTTGTCACCTTAAATAAACCCCTTGCTTGACAGTTAACTTAAAATATAAACGGAAATTCAGTGTCTGAGTAAAGGAAGCATTGTGACTCATTGTCTAATTATACACTGTCGCCTTTGTGGGTTGGCCACATGATTAATGATCATCATTCAAACCGGTGAGAAGAGTTCTTCCATATATGATGGAAATGTACTTAGATTGCAAATGACACAGACGGACAAAAATAGGACAGCAAAGTTTCAAAATTCTTTGATTGAAGATGCAAGTCAACCTTTCTAGATGATGTTTTTGCACTAATTCTCACAATGACCTTTTTTTCTGTAGAATATCAGGTTTTAATAATAATAATGATATTTAATATTGTCATTTTGGTGAATCATAGATGGAATTGTCTCTGAAATGTAACAGCTATAAATCACAGCGGATAGTCAAATCCGTATGTCCCAAAAGAAAAAGATGTCAAAAACCTGATGTACTAAGAAAAGAAAATGGAAATCAAAAATACACATTGGGACACATCTCTGATTACAATTAGCTGTTGACCTGTGTCATGGAACCACACCTTAGTTTTATATCAAGTATGCAACATTCTCCCAGAGTGGCTATGTATCCCAATATATATTGTGATGTTGCTTTCCAATCTGTTATTCTTGCTACAATTTAGTTTCTTGTAATCTATATTTTATTTGTGGAAAGAAATTGACAAGCAGCATCGCTTTGCTTCTGTTGTAGCCTGCGCAGATTGCAGCTTCCTCTTTTTTTTTGCATAGTGGTGCTTTCTTTTGGAAGGGTGCTATTCGTTCTATTATTCGTGCCCAAGTTATTATTTTCTCCACTTTAATCCTATATTCACAAATCATTCCCAGGAAATATACATGAAGAGCCAGTTTGAAGTTGAAGAATGTCTGTTTCTGATGAGTAGCTTCTTAAAAGCCCCATTCTGCCCTGTGCATTGTTTTAAAAAGGAAATATTCAACTGATTAAACATGGTACATTGTTGAACGACAATGAGCTATCGGTACGTTATTAAATGTCATTATTTATGAATGATGTGTG
This sequence comes from Syngnathus acus, assembly GCF_901709675.1. Taxonomy (NCBI): domain Eukaryota; kingdom Metazoa; phylum Chordata; class Actinopteri; order Syngnathiformes; family Syngnathidae; genus Syngnathus; species Syngnathus acus. The sequence continues at coordinate 1,375,401 of NC_051090.1, read as the reverse complement.
TTTTCACTTGAACTGATTTGGTTTAGGAGAATCTTCACACATGGTAAGAATAGAATATCATTTACGTCACTAGTTTTCATGCATCTTCCCTTTTTTTGCGGGGAATCATACCTCCATATGCATAAACTGTACTGTCAAATAAATAAATAAATACAAAATCAATCACTTTTAAATTGAATTTTAAGACCATACATATTGGTCATCAGTATATTCTGTATACATATCATTTTATTTTGTTAATGAATGAATATTTTTATAACATTTAAATGTTTAATCGTCAAACAAAATTGAATGTCTATACTTACAAATAATTTAACTTACAAACAGCTTCTTGGAACCCATTGTGTTTGTAAGTTGAGGATGATTTATAATTTGCCCTTAAAACACAATCTCATGAGCTCCAGTGAAAGATTTGAGAGAATCCCCTAAGCAAATTTTAATATAGTGTCACCTCCACTCAATCATTTTCTGAGCACCTGCAGCAGTTCATGCGGCCATTGGACGACACAAACAAAAGGAAGTCATCTCAGCCTGGGCGGAGCTGACTACACACAACTCAAGCTCCATCGCTTCTCAAGAGATAAGTACACCTCCTGGATTGGTGTTTTTTGCAGGAGGCCCAAATGGAGAAGTCCAAACTTTCGCTCGTGTGGTAAGTGTGTGCAATGTCAGATGTGTGTCACCCTCGAGCAGTTCTTGTTTCACACAGAGCGTCTGTGGCTGTTTGAGGAACAAGCTTGCAAAGCTCCACTTGATGTCTTGTAGGCGCCGCTGACCTACGTTGCTGCGTGATGGCCGTCTGATATTTGTCAACCTGACTGCGCTCACTGGCACCTGGCTCAAGCAGGGCAGGAAAAGCCAACTGGGAAAATGGTAGTGTACCCCACTTTGTTTTTCTGAGTGCTTCCTTTTTTTTAAATACTTCATGAGCTCAGTGATTCCGGGATAATCTTGCAATGTGAAGTTTTGAACAGTCTTGGCTGATTGGTAGGTGGAGTCAAGCAGTCAAGTGAGTTTCCTCGTTTGCACAATTTAGCAAGTCTTCAAATGGTTTGTGGAGCATACTGGTTGCATGTCATTAAAATCAGATTTAAAGTTGATTTACAACTGGGCTGGAGTGGAATGAGGAAGCTTTCTTTTTTTTTTCATAGAGCTCTTTCCCAGCATGGGATGTGGCCTGATTATGATCTTGATCAATGTTTCACTACCTTTAGTGGGCTATCTGAAAACAACAACAAAAATGACAAACCCAAGCAAATTTCCAGAAAATGCTGATTAACATTCATGATATGGTCTCTACGGAGAATGAGGGAAATGTAAAAAAAACTAAAAGTTGTTTGACACCTGTGGGGGTCCAAGCACATTTGATGAAATTATGAATTTTGCCTGCCTGAATGTGCAGTAGAATTCTGAATTTGTCTAGTGATTTGAGTTTTGTATGCAAGCTGCTCACTGAGATGCAGGAAGGCAGTTTTTCAACGGTGTTTCACAGGAAGCTGCAATGAGGTGGCAGAGGGGGAAGTGGAAGACCTGAGAAGCCTAGTTTCTGCTATGACACTTCCTCATACTCATGTCTTCACATCATCTTAAGTCTTTCTATGCAAAGACAAGGGTTGACAAAATATACAGATTAATGGGACTTGAATGGGTAAAAGGATCTCTACTAGTTTGCGTAAGAGCTTCAGTGTTGAAGGCAAAGCAGAGGTTAAATGATATGATGATTATGGTAGTGTCATATGAATGTGATGTGCTGGGTTTTTTTTTTGTTTGTTTTTTTAACGTCACTGTTATGCATGACCTTTCACCCAAAAATGTACACTGACATTCAAATTGCAAATTTCTTTGAAGCAAATAAACGTAGTAAAAATAAATGACACGTGTAAATTGTGCAAATCCACAATTTTGTCTGTTGGGCAGAGAGGTTTGTGCCTTTTCCTTTCTTTGGTCTAATAATGAAGAGCATTTATGTTTGTGCGTGTTGCATGGTTCAGGCAAAATACCACTGGCAGAGTCAAAATGTGAAGCAAAGTGGAGTGGACGACATGGTCCTGTTGTCCAAGATCACAGAGGACGCCATTGTGGAGAACCTCAAGAAAAGATACATGGATGACTACATTTTTGTATCCTTACTTTATTATTATTATCATTATCACATTTGTATGGAAATGGCATATGTCAGCATACACGGAATTATGAATTAAATAGAAAAATAATAATTGAATCTTTTCTAATTTGACCTGCCAAGAAAATGCATGATAACTTCTCTCAATGTTGCTTCTTAACAATGCTGCCCAGACTTACATTGGCCCTGTATTGATATCAGTCAACCCATTCAAACAGATGCCCTATTTCTCTGACAAAGAAATTGAACTCTACCAAGGAGCAGTAAGTTGTCCTCTTTTATATATTTCCTCACAAGTAATACTGTATTTTTTTTTTTTTTTTTACGTGAACTCGCCATGTGTGTTTTTAGGCCCAGTATGAGAATCCCCCCCACATCTACGCCTTGACTGACAACATGTACAGAAACATGATGATCGAAGGAGAAAATCAATGTGTTATTATCAGGTTGTGTTTCCGTCAATTTTGGTATGTTTTTGAGTGTTTTATTTCGTTATTTCTTCTTGTTAGTGGTGAAAGCGGGGCGGGAAAGACTGTGGCTGCCAAATACATCATGGGCTACATATCCAAAGTATCAGGCGGAGGCGGAAAAGTTCAGGTAGGCACACTGACTTCAATTTGACATGCATGCATGTAACACTTGTGATTGTCACAGCATGTCAAAGACATCATCCTGCAGTCCAATCCTCTACTAGAAGCCTTCGGTAACGCCAAAACTGTCCGCAACAACAATTCCAGCCGCTTCGTGAGTAAAATTGTCACCGTATTTGTTTTGTTCACTGCATGTATCTAAACTGACATCACATTGCTTCCTGTTGCAAGGTTGGTTCTTTTTATTAGGTAGATGCAGGAAGTGTTTAGTGCACACTTATTTGCATGCTTAATGCAACCTTCACTGATTAAAAAAAATCTCCCATTCATACAAGAGCTCCAACAAAATCTTTGAGCTATCCATGTTCTTGCCTGCTTCATTGCAAAATATCTGACTGTACATTTGTGCAGGGGAAATACTTTGAGATTCAGTTCAGCAGAGGTGGAGAGCCCGACGGCGGCAAAATCTCCAACTTTCTGCTGGAGAAGTCCAGGGTGGTGAGCCAGAATGATAGCGAAAGAAACTTCCACGTCTATTATCAGGTTGGATGAAAGGCGTGATGTCCCCATGCATCGAAGTTCCTCTTCTGCAAATCTAATCTGACGTTTGTTGTCTCTTGCACTGCCGGATTGCAGCTAATAGAGGGCGCTAGTGCTCAGCAAAAGGAGGCCCTGGGCATCATGACACCGGACTACTACTTCTACCTCAACCAGTCTGGAACCTACAAAGTGGATGGAACCAATGACAGCAAGGACTTCCATGAGACGATGGTAATGTAGTACATAAAATGGAATAGCATTTTATATCATCGTTATTGTTGTCGCATGAAAGTGACCTCATGTCCCTGATTTTTACACATCTTGCAAAAATTGGAGATAATTTGAGGGAATATTGGCTATATTAGTATACTGCAAAAAAAAAAAAAGACAATGTAAGATTTTTTTAGGGTCTACTCTTGGTTGCGTAATTAACTGATCCCATAATATTGTTAAATAAATACTACTTAGAGCTAATGATTGCTACACTTGTCTATTTTGTTGGAGCTTATTAGAATGTGCTGAAGCTAATAGTTAACCCCTCAATATTTGTGTGCGTGGTCTCCAGGAAGCCATGCAAGTGATTGGGATCCCAAGTGACATCCAAGCCCAGGTGCTGCAGATAGTTGCCGGCATCCTCCACCTAGGGAACATCACTTTCATCGAGGCTGGCAATTACGGCCAGGTGGAGAGCATGGACTGTGAGTATATACTGGGAATACATAATTGGCTTGCTCATCCCACAGAGGGAGCTGAGTTGATTAGAACACAGCAGCTTTTTATCTGTGGTTGGTGTGTGGCCGTGACTGGGCTTGACTTACACAACATTACAAGTCAGAAAGGACTAAGTAAGATATTGACGATGATCTCAGCAAAATATGTCACTGTGCCAGAACAATAATAAATAGCAGAAAAAAACATTTGACAAGATGAGAGCTAATTCCTGGGCACCAATTTGATGCACACTTCTGAAATACTAAGTCGTATGCTCATCGGTTAATTGAATTGTCCATGAGTACAAATGTGAGTTTGTTCCAGGATAGTCCAAAAAGTGAATTGGGTTAGGCTCCGCCTCATCTGCAACCTTCATGAATACTCTAGAAATGTCATGTCAGAGCAATTTGTTTGCAGTGCTGGCCTTCCCCGCCTACCTGCTCGCTGTGGACCCCAACCGTCTGCAGGAGAAGCTCACCAGCCGTAAAATGGACTCAAAGTGGGGAGGGAAGTCAGAGTCCATCAACGTGACCCTCAACCAGGAGCAAGCCAACTATACACGAGATGCCCTGGCCAAAGCGCTCTATGCGCGCGTCTTTGACTACCTGGTGGAGGTCATCGGACAATTCCAGTTTTAATGATGATTCTTCGGATTTTTTGGTGATCTCCCGCTTTCTGTCTGCCCTCTACAGGCCATCAATAAAGCCATCCAAAAACCGCATGAAGAATTTAGCGTTGGCGTCCTAGACATTTATGGATTTGAGATTTTCCAGGTAAATGTTACCTTGCGATTGATAATCAAAGGAACCCAATTTTAAAATCACTTCAATAATGATTGATCAGATTGTTTTTCTCTTCAGAGAAATGGATTTGAACAATTCTGCATCAACTTTGTCAATGAGAAGCTCCAACAAATCTTCATTGAATTGACTCTGAAGGCAGAGCAGGTGGGTAGCTTCAAGGTGTCACTCGAAGATCAAGTGTGGAGCGAGCTGCTTCTTCAGTGGCCTTTTTTCTTTTCTTTTCTTTTTAAATCAATTTAAACAAATTTGATTAGGCAGGCATTCCAGTAAGACGAGGTTGTTTTTCATTTGGTTGGTTTGTGTTTATCCTCGTGTTAATTATAAAATGTAAAATGTTCTTTATTTTATAAACAAATTGCACTTTGGGAGCCCTCTCGCTTTTAGAAACCTTTTTTTTTTTCTTTCCCCAATTGCAAAACATTCTCCCCCAAATCTTCTCCTCCCTTTACAGGAGGAGTACGTTCAAGAGGGCATCAAGTGGACTGCGATCCAATACTTTAACAACAAGATTGTTTGCGACCTTATTGAAAATAAACTGGTGAGCCTCGGATGAATCGAATTCAGTATTAGCAAGAGTTGAAGACTTGAAAGTAATGCATTGGTCCTTTCAGAACCCTCCAGGCGTGATGAGCGTGTTGGATGATGTGTGCGCCACCATGCATGCCAAAGGCGAGGGCGCAGATGGTACTCTGCTGCAAAAGCTGCAGGCTGCCGTGGGAACCCACGAGCACTTCAACAGCTGGAACTCGGGCTTTGTTATTCATCACTACGCTGGAAAGGTACTTGCTGTGACAGGAAGCCATTAGACAGACGGACTCTCCGCTACCACCAATCCTTTATTTCTGTCTAAGAATATACTTTCACTTGCGAAAAATGTTTTTAAATGTTTGTGCTAATTTGCGAATGTTGTCTTTTTCTTTTTCCCTGAGGTGTCTTACGATATCAACGGCTTTTGCGAGAGAAACCGGGACGTGCTTTTCCCAGACCTTATTGAGCTGATGCAAAGCAGTCATCAGTGAGTGTCTTCCACCAACATACGACATACGACACAGCTTCAACATCCACTTGGGTCTAAAAATGTTGTGAATATTGTTGACAGTGATTTCATCCGCTATTTGTTCCCTGAAAACCTCAACACAGACAAGAAAAGTAGGCCAACGACAGCAGGATCCAAAATCAAGGTGGGAGTGCAGCCATCTTCCTACCTATGACAAGAATTGACATTTTTAGAAATGTTTCTTCTTTGTCTTTTACTCTTCACACAGAGACAAGCGAATGACCTGGTCAACACGCTTATGAAATGTACTCCTCATTACATCCGCTGTATAAAACCCAACGAGACAAAACGGCCTAAAGACTGGGAAGAGAGCAGGTTAGCGCCATCTACTGGACGGGCACACAATCACAAAATTAACCTGATTTTGTTTTCCAGGGCTAAGCATCAAGTGGAATATCTCGGATTACGAGAAAACATCCGCGTACGGAGGGCTGGTTATGCATACCGCAGGGTCTTCGCTAAATTTCTGCAAAGGTTTGGACAAAACAATTGCTGCATTATGCTTGCTGAACTTCATATTAGCATCCTCATGTGCTTGATCCAGGTACGCCATCCTGACTGCTGAGACATGGCCATGCTGGAGAGGTCCAGAGCAGCAGGGAGTCCTTCACCTCCTCCGCTCCGTTAACATGGATAACGACCAGTACCAGATGGGCCGAAGCAAAGTCTTTGTTAAAAACCCAGAATCGGTAAGAAGAAATGCGTCTCCATCCGTGGACGAAGAAGTCTATTTGATGAACATGTGTTCTGCTTAGCTGTTTCTTCTGGAGGAGATGAGGGAAAGAAAATTTGACACCTTTGCCAGGATCATTCAGAAGGCCTATCGAAGATATATCGCTAGGAAGAAGTATGAGCAGATGAGAGAAGAAGGTAAGCTTCTAAGCATTCCAGCAATGCATGCATCATTTGAAACAAAAAGTTGCTGATGGAAGTCTTTTTTGGTACAATAGCTTCAGACATCCTCTACAACGCAAAGGAGCGGAGGAAAAACAGTATCAACAGAAACTTTGTGGGCGACTACCTGGGTCTGGAGCAGAGGCCTGAGCTCAGACAGTTCCTAGCCAAGAGGGAGCGGGTGGACTTTGCAGACTCTGTCAACAAATTTGATCGAAGGTTCAAGGTGAACAGAAGTCCATTCGAATATTTGCAAATACCAGCATGACCTGACTTTGCTTTTTCCCCCCCCCCCCCTCAATCCAGTCCATCAAGAGAGATTTGATCTTGACGCCTAAAAGCATCTATCTGATTGGTCGAGAGAAAGTGAAGAAAGGTCCCGAGAAAGGGCAAATAAAGGAAGTGCTGAAACGAAAGCTGGAGTTTGGGAGCATAAATGGCGTCTCACTCAGGTAGACATGTTAACACGTTAAGCAATGCTGACGACTGAGTGCTTCCAAAATAGCACTGCCATAGAAACACTGAAATCCTGCTTTGTTTTCAGTACGAGACAGGATGACTTTTTTATTCTGCACGAGGCAGAGTACGACAGTCTGCTGGAGTCCAACTTCAAGACGGAGTTCCTCAGCTTGTTGTCCAAACGTTACGAAGACGTGACCAGGAGGAAGCTTGCCATATCCTTCACAGACAGGTGGAGAGAAAACTCACACTTGGACTTGGTTGACATGCAAAAATGACAAACTCGGCTTGCTTCCTGCCCAGACTAGAGTTCAGAGTGAAGAGAGAAGGCTGGGGAGGAGGCAGCTCCAGGGTGGTGACATTCCAGAACGGAATAGGAGACCAGGCCCAGCTCAAACCTTCAGGAAAGACCCTCACCATCTCAATCGGGAATGGACTCTCCAAGTCTTCCAGTAAGTACATCAATAATGCCAACGCAAATCCCTTCATTCAAAACATTTGTTGAATCAGAACCAACGAGGAAAGGTGGTCAGCAGTCACGTGGTGGAGGGGCAAATCAGAGAGCCAGCAGAGGTAAAATTCAAATATGACCTTATTTACAATCAAGGGGAATACAATGATTGTGTTCTTCCACAGCACACCAGAATGGAGCGACCCAGTTCGCCAGAGGACCCAAACAATCGGCTAGTATGTATTCCTCACCGCAGAATCAGCACAGACCTCCTCAAACGGCCCTGCCCAAACTGGGCTCCCAGAGAGCTCCCAGGATACCCACCCAAAACCACAGTAACCAGGGCAACATGGACTTCCTTAACGTGCCCGACCAGGGCATGTCGGGGTGAGAAATGGCCTCCATCTTTTTTCGCGCGGCAATGTTTGCGATTGTCAATATGAAACGACTCGCTCCTTCTCCTTGCGACAGGAAACTAAGGAAGCAAAGCATCGGTCAGCGGCCCCCTCCTGCTCCCAAACCTCAGCTTCGTCCTCAGGGGCCTCGCTGTCGAGCCTTGTATCAGTACATCGGCCAGGACACGGACGAAATCAGCTTTGAGTTCAATGATGTCTTTGACCTTGTCAAAGAAGGTGTGTGTTGCAGGATGGAGAAGCGGCTAAATGTTAGCGACGAATAATCAGGCCTACAACCTAAAATGCAGATTGACATCATTATTGAAAGGTTGTGTGTATTCAAAAAGTATTGACTCTTTCATTTCATTCTCTAGATCCATCTGGATGGTGGACTGGCCGAATTCGAGGAAAAGAAGGACTCTTCCCTGGTAACTATGTGGAAAAGATTTAACTAGTTCATTGAACCTGGTTGAGCCATGGATGGATGGCTGCTCAGAAGACTGAAGGAAGGAAGGCAGTGCCATCAAGTTCCCTCCACTTAAAGCAAAGAGCATGTGACCGCCACACGTGTAAGGTTTCATCTGTGTGGAACTTTTTGTTCTAAATAACCAAGCAACAAGCTTCACTTACAGTCAAACAAAACATTGCTGCATTGTATTTTGGAGTCAACACGGTTTACATTCCCACTCTGTTGTTTTTAGGAGGAAAAGAGCAACATGTAACAGTTGAACAATAGACACAAAATCAGCTTTGAGTTCAATCATGTGTTTGACCTTGTCAATAAAATAAGTCTAGTTCATTCCCTTTTATTATGGGACATACAAATGATCAAGATATTACATTTTGGTGTGTGTGTTTTTTTTTTTACTACATGAAAGGATGAGACAAACTGCTTTTTATAACAGACGTCCCATTAGATGAGCAATACTTGAGACACACACACACACACACATATGCACACACAACACAAGCAGATGGACCGGTTAATCCTCCTTTGCCTGTGCGGAGATGTGCAACAGCACCTGTTATTCGTCTCATCCGTTGAGTTTCCTCATAATGCTTGTCTAGCCGACAAAGAAAAAAGACAAACGAAGGGTGGGGAAGTGGTTTGGTCCTTTCCACATGGATTGTCATCTGTGCATGCCGTGACGTCACCGTCTGGTGCGACAGGATGGGAAACGTTTCGATGCTCCACCCTGCCCAAATTCACCTGTTGAGTCTCCTCGTAGCACTTTCTGACTGGAGGCGAGACGTACGGCATCATGGGAGGTACGTTCAATATTCACAACGCTATTCCGTCTGTCTTAAAGATTAAAATTAGCACTGCAACTGTAAACTTGTGTTCATCCATCTTGATACTAGGTAAGTAAATAGAAAAATATCAATTCTAATCTGATCCAATGACACAACTTTTACTAAGTAATCCTTTTTCCATCCCAAGACTTCAACAAAAATAATTTTGTCTATAATCTCAATTTGCATTATGTCAGCGATCAAAACTCCTTCAATCCTCTCGGTATGGTTGCGTCCTTGACAACGCGGCTTCTCAGGTTGGATTGTTAACAGCTTTTTCATTCATCGCAGTGCATTTAAAAAAACAAAGGCTTTTTGAACGTGAGCAAACTGATTTGAATACAAGGACACGAAGGGAAAGTCAATTTGCATGGGCCACCGACAATAACTAGTCCTGCTCTGTCTTTTTTTATGAGCAGTTGATCATTGATTGCTCAGGTTTTTGTTTACCTGGAGTTTCTGTCCGTCTCTCAGGCGTCTACTCAAATGAAAGGATGGCTGGAGTTTTCTCCTATGAGAGTTCAGAGGTCGACTGGTGTGAAGACAACTACAAACACTCTGAACATGTGGTGGAGTTTTTTAACACGGTGAGGTTCTTTATGACACATTTTTAATTGAAAAAAAAAAGGGCTTGCTTGTATTCAAAGTGAAACGCGTGTTTGTTTTTCCTCGCAGACGAGCAGCTTCATTTTCTTCATTATATCTCCCATCATGCTCTACCTTCTTCACCCTTACGCCAAAGAAAGGAACATGGCAATCCACTTGGTATGGGTCATGATGTTATTTGTAGGTAGGTCAATTTCCCTGTATTCATCCTTTGATGGAAAAAAAATAGAAATAAAATAAATATATATACATATAATATTGTACGTATATACATCGATAAATAAATGCTCTTCAGGATTTTCTATTTTGATTATTTCCATCTTTACTCTTGTTTCTATGTGTTGCAATATCTTGATTCAATTTGGCTTTTTAGATATGAATAATTCTTTCTTGTCACACGCAGGTATCTTTTCTGCCTACTTCCACATGACTCTAAGTTTTGTTGGCCAGATGCTGGATGAGTTGTCAATCTTGTGGGTGTTGGCAGTGGGCTATGCCATATGGTTCCCACGCAGGCTGTTCCCATCTTTTATAAAGGACAGGTAAAGCATCAAGTGTATTACAATCTGTGTCATCATTCACCAGATGAGACAGTTATGCTTGCTTGCTCTGCTGCCTTCTGATAAAAAGACAAGCTATTCATTTATTAAAGACACACACAAGTGTGAAACCTAATCCGTGCTGGCTGAGGATCCAGTTTGACAGCTCCAACAGGAGTCATTGTCAACAATACACAATACAGCATCTAAAACGCAAACTGACAAAAAAGGGCTTCACCGCCAACTTTGTTCATAATTAACCCTGCGATGGCCTGAAAGGGTGAATGAATTCTTAAAGAACACCTGAAACAATCTATTTTTCTTTCTTTCTTTCTTTCTGTGTGTCATGCAGGTCCACCTTCTCAAAGCTGATCCTGGTGGTGACTGTGGTGACTTCAGTGTCGTCTTTTGTCAAACCTACTGTCAATGCCTATGCGCTCAATTGCTTTGGCCTGCACATGCTCTACATTGTGGCGGTTGAGATGAGATGGTATGAGAGTTTACAAATGAAATATGGAAGCTTTTCTGACAACAAGTATGAATTTGGGGTTTTCCAGTAGGAAGGTATTGTTAATGTTATGCCAGGGGCTGAAGAAAAGCAATAATCCTAACAGTGACTGCACTATTTGTGAACATTGATGATTTTCAATTGATGTGATTTATTTAGCTGTAGTGACCAGAAGGCTTTGAGACTGGCCAAATGGTCAGTGGCTTTGTGGATACTGGCTATATCCTGCTGGATTAGTGATCGCTTTGGCTGCGGATTTTGGCAGAGGCTAAACTTCTGCTACTTGCACGGTATCTGGTAAGTTTGTGTCATGTCATGTGAACCCTGAGCTTTTGATCATTTGGACTATCCCTCAGGCACATTTTGATTGTGATGGCTACGGCGTACGGGAGTACGTTGATAGCTTACCTGGATGCCAACTACGAGATTCCCTATTCATTGCCTGGATTGCAGTACTGGCCCTGTGATAAATTAGCACTTGGATTACCTCACATTGTCCTAAAAGGCACCACCAAGACACTCAAACGCTGCTAACCACACACACAACACATGCATACATGATCTGGCCAGACATTATATTACAGGCTGAAACATAACAATGAAAAAAAAAAAACATGATGCTTTCTATTATTATTATTATTACTATTATTATTATTATCATCTTTTTTACAACAGATTTTTATCCTGTCTGTGTATGCAAATGAATCGTCATGATTCTAAAAGATATATGTTTTCCCGATACTCGTCCTCTTTTAATATCAAAATATTGCTATACCGAAGGTCACAAACGCAATTTCCACAAAAGGTTCTGTTAAAAAAACAGATACTCTGTTTGACTGCAGCAAATAATTGTACAAGTGAACATATGTATTTGAATGTTTGTCTTTTACGCCTACAGAAGCAGTATGCAAATGAGTTTCACACCATTTTCTTTAAATTATTTATTTATTTGTGGTCCATACATTCATATATGCATTTGATTAAGTGTTGACTGTTTTTGGTAGAGTTATTGCTCCTGTCGTTTTTCATCCTAACATTTAAGCAGTGCATTTTGCAGTGCAATGTACTTCACCTCATTATGTAATGTTGTGCTTTAGTTACAAAATAAAATGTTTGACAACTCTATAAAATGTTGATAATTTCTGTAGATGGTCCCCAACGCGGATGCAAAACAAATAATGGAAATGGGAAAAATCAAGATTTTGTTCCAGCCTCAACAGTGACCTCCTATGGAGTCACGCTTGCATTGTTTAAGAAAAAACAAGTCATCTTGAATCAATTACTGAATCGTGATTGCAGAATGATTGCTTCCTAAATGGGTGAAATATGAGAGTTAAAAGAGTGATATAAACTCTAATTTGGTTTATAATCAAGCACAACTCAATTGATCAAAATCACCGGGTTTTTTCAACAATAAAAGCAAATCTTATGTTCCAAGTGCTCAGATATAGATGTAAAAATGATAAAAATATGAAAATACAATTGTTATTTAAGATAGTCAGTATAAATACAACCGCACAAACTCAGACTATAGTATGCAAAATCTATTTCACATCATGCTTTTGTGCTGTTCCATTCTTCCCAAATGAAAAGGTGAATGAAGGACTTGATATCTGAATGTGAGTAAGACACACTCAAGGTGGGGATTCCTTCTATTCTTTGACTCAAAGGCAAACTGGATTACATACAAGAGAAAGCACAGCCTTGGTGAGAGAGTGCTGACCTTGTAGGCCAAAACGGAGACCCAATAATCTCACTTCAAAGTGCTCCACAAGGGAGACGTGACACCCTCTGACTGTTGAGGGGGGGCATTAATAAAAAGACTAGCTGCTCAAAGTTCTTTTACTTATTACAAGCATCCTTGTTGCCTCAACCAGTGCAACTGTTTAGCACTCAATTACAAGTCAGTGATTACTAACATTCGGGATTGCACTCTGAAGAAAAATCCTCATTGAAAAAATTAAATGAATGTATGTATGATTTATTCGGAACCATTTACTGAGTCTATCTGAGTGCTTTGTGTTAATTTACTAGGGTTGGGAAAATGAAGAGCAAACACAATACATATTCACATATTGACCTTCTGCGTCGATTAAACTATTATTTATTCTTAATGATCAATTAACACCATGTGCATTTTACAATTAAAAGAGCTCTGCAGCCATTGGGACAGAGCTCCTGTCACTCGAGAATACCATCACAAAAAGCTTTATTTGTATTTGCAAGTAGAGGCCAAGCCCGCCTCCTAATGGGCTATGATAGGCTGTTTTCAAGAGAGCACAAAATCCGCGCTCTCCCATTGGCTGGGCGAGCTTTCTGTTTGGGTTGCCTTCCAGCGGACCGTCTGGACGGGGAGGGGAGGGGAGGGGAGTCGTCTGCCTTCCGCTTCTCGGCTGGATTGACACACAATGAGGACCCAAGGCTGGAAAGACGCTCATCAAACGCCGCTGTAAATAAAAACAACAAATCACTGAGGCCAGTGAAACATGGAGAATCAGGTAGGTTTGCTCGCCTCTCTGCTTTCGGACACTGAACTTTTCCCGATGAAAAGACTGGCTGCTTTCTCGCTGCTCGGGCAGCAATGAATCCTCTGTTTGTAGTCGCTTGAAGAGAGTGAGCAAGGGAGAGAGAGAGCGAGAGAGAGGGAAAAAAAAAAAACGCTGCTCCTGCTGCTGTACAAGTCGTAGTTGTTTGGTTCTGGAGCTATGCTAGCTGGCCACTCATACATCGGCATTTACCGCTAACTAGCTCCGCTCCGTAGCTCCATTCAGCGCCGCTGCATTGGCGCAGCCACAAATCCAGCACACAAAGCTATACACACGCTCTCTTTAGATTACAAGTATTAGTTACTAGTTATTTTTATTTAGTTAGTAGTGGCGGTTGTGTCCAGCTAAGCTAAGCTAGTTCACACAACCAATGGAATATGATCGGCCCTTGGCTAAAGGCTAAGGAGCCGCGACAAGGCGCCGGGAAAAGGCTCGCTCGTCCTCCCCTGGTCGCGCTGCTCATCCAGGGCGGGGGCCTGATACCTGTCATACTTGCCAAAGACCCAACGAGGACACAACTATTTTGTAGTATTGGCTAACATTTGATTAATGGTTAACTCGTGTGCACTTTTTCCCCCAGTATAACGCCAATGAATATGCGGGGGTGGGGGGGCATTTTGGCCCAATGTGGAGAATTTGAACCGCACTCATGCTTTGATTGGCATCTTTCATTGAGCTCAAGTGTCCAAAACACACACTATCAGTGAAGGAGGCTTGCTATCAAACTGCTTTTGCATTATTGTAACTGGATGGTTGTGTTAAATCATGTCATACTCTTGAGGTTGTTCACTCAAGTCATTAAACCCCGTAAAAAAAAGCAATTGTCATTAGTTCCATAGTGCTTGCTTTTGACCTTATCAAACTGGAAACCTTACACATTGACCCACCGCACCCCGACAGATTTATATGAACAAATGAACGTATTTGCACACTATGTCACGAGTTTTAAAAGTTTTTTTCCTGTGTAAAACCACAGAAATATCAGCCACTCTCTTGGCACTGCTTCTCTAAAGTTGCTTTTGAGTAGACTGGTGAGTGATCACAAAAGAGGACATGGTCAGATGCCTGGAACTTTACAAATATTCTCGGTGTTTTCCTTTCATGAAGAAAATTCAGCGATATGCACAGCGATATTGTCAGTTTTCTTTTTTTAAAGTCAAGAAAGATAGATATTTTTGATTGCGTCTCATATTGGTCCTGCTTTGACAAAATGCTCCAAAGCTATCGAGATAGGCTCACACCTCACTTGAGAGTTTCCAAAATGCCAGATTTTTAAACATTTTTTTTATATCATCTTGAGGATGAACGGCACAGCAGTTTCCTTCCTTTGACATTTCTATGACAACCAGCTATGCTGCGAGGCAATGTGTGTGTATGTGTACAGTGGAAAACAAAATCCTGGGACAAGCGGGTAAAGCCTATTGGAGTCAGCAGCTTGATCTACGGAAAGCTGGCAAAGAACATGGACGCCACTGTGAGGTCAAAGATACTGCAATAAAGATGTTGATGTTCCATTTAGGGTGCTGTTATTACCGTGATTGAACAGTTGAGCACGGGGGGGCGGCTAATTCCACCACAGAAAGAGAAAAATGTGATGATAACCATAGAATATACCAATTGACTATTTAGTGTACTCACTTTGAGAGTTTACTCTTCCAATTTGCAACATTGAAGGGCTGATGGGCTTGTGTACTTACACTGTGGGTTGCCCAATGAAGCATCTTAGAGCGATCACTGGCCGAGGCTGGAATGGGAGTCCCACTTTGTTTGGGAATGCTGATGAGAGATCAGCTGGTTTTCTTGTCATGAGACTTCTCTATGCAAGCTCTGCGGTTGCTTGGGGTGACAGGATGATTGCTCATGTTGATAATGACTTATTTGATCGGGGGGGGGGGGAATAATGTTTTTCCTGCCCACGCTTATAATACTGTTTATCCAAAAAGAAAAAACAGCTCTAGAAATAAATAATATATGAATGCTGGTCTAGCGCCACCACTTTTAAATCTTGCAAGAAGCTTGAAAACTGCGGTTAAGTCGAGTACTACGCGACACAGCACGCCACTCACGAAAGCTCATCTTAGATCAAGTCTAGTGGAAAGGGGCCTCAGGGCCTGACTGCTCTCATTGATGCGAAAATCACTTCCCCGAATAAGGGAGATAAGATATTGTGCGGTAAAGCTCAAGACTGTCTGCCAGTTAGAGCTCAAAAGTGGATGACAATAATGACCCAGAGGGCAGAGCAATATTATTCAGAGAACAGAAAGAAAATGGCATCATCTCGTGGAATTACCCAGTCAGGGGCCAGAATTTCTGATTGTTCTGTCCATAGGATCCAGCTGAGTAAACTTGATATTTATTTGACCTTGCCACGGCCATTAAAGTATTCATGACCTATCAAGAATGAGTGGCATGTTTTGATTGGACATATCCTTCTTTTCCTGACTTTGCACTTCCTGCATGGACATTTTCTACCAGATGGAAAAGGCCAAGCACTGACAGCTATTTTTTGTTCTGCAATGTCCAGTGCACAGTGCAGGTGAAACTGGAATTGGGCCACAGAGCTCAGCTGAGGAAGAAAGTCACATCAGAGGGCTTCACCCACGACTGGATGGTTTTTGTCCGAGGGCCAGAGAACGGCGACATTCAGCACTTTGTAGATAAGGTTGTCTTCCGCCTGCACGAGAGCTTCCCCAAACCTAAAAGAGGTATGACAGCCGCAACGTTTCACACGACTGCCATGATGGACTTTAGCGAGAATCTGAATGAACCAAAAGGAAAATCATTCAAACTGGAAGAATTTGAATTGCATGTTTGTGTGTGCAGTATGCAAGGAGCCCCCATACAAAGTGGAGGAGTCGGGCTACGCAGGCTTCCTCATGCTCATTGAGGTCTACTTCAAGAACAAGGTGAGAGGGGGGGAAAAAAAAGTTCAATTGCTTTTATTCATCTAAAAGATGAAAATGTTCAATTGTAAAATGATCAAGAGTGTCTAAATTTTTTTAAATGGTAATCTATAGTGGCTGTAATTTAATTTTTTTTTATAGCGTTTTAACAGAAGTCTTTAATTTTGTTAACAGAAACACTCCCCCCCCCCCCCCTTTGTGATGTTCCTCTTTAATATTGACATGATGAATTAATTTTCTTTTTAGGAAGAGCCAAAAAAGGTGTGTTTCAACTATGACCTATTCCTGAACTTGGAGGGCAATCCACCTGTTAATCACCTCCGCTGTGAGAAGCTCACCTTCAACAACCCCACCAAAGATTTCAGGAAAAAGCTGATCAAAGCTGGAGGGGTGAGATCTTGAGTCCATATTTAGTGCAGTAAAGCGCTGAACACTACATACAACACATGTAATGTGCAACTATCTTCCTTGTTAGGTATTGGTTGTTCCGGAGGTGGCCGAAGCAGTGTCCAGGCCCAGTCCAGACTATCCAATCCTCCCCACCATCCCCCTCTCAGCATTCTCAGATCCCAAGAAAACCAAGACCTCTCATGTGTCAAAGGTTGGTTAAGCTGCCAAGACATTGCTTGTCATTTGACAACCACTTGGCTCAGATCAAACCTTTGTCGCTTTCCATGTGGAGAGAGAAAAAAAAAAATAGTACTTAATTTCTCCTCCGCATCTTCGGATGTCATTCATCACATATGATCTCTTTGTGAGGATAAAGCTTTGCTTTGCTTTGATTGTAGCGTTTGCCTTTAAAGCTGCTGGCTGACTATAATTGTTACCAACTGCCGTTTAGCATTAGCATGCGTACTGAATTAGTCGGCCTGCTTATCTTCAAGGAGAAAATGTGAGCACCCCCTGTGTCGCGCTGTCTTGCCTCAGTTAAATCCATCACAAATAATAAATATCTTTGAATCGGCCTTTTCTCTTGATCTGGCCGCAGCCAGACGACAACAAAAAATAGGCTTTACTATTCTCAACATTGGTCTTACTCGGACCTTTGCTAAGTTTTTATCTTTCCCGAGTCAAGAATAGGGTTCTCATTGTTCAAAGTCAAAATTTCAAGGCATTTCATATACTGTACCGTAAAGAGTCAGTACCAAGAACTGGACGTCCCGAGCAAAACTGATGAAATGAGAAGAAAAGTGATCAGGTAGCCGGTCAAATGGCTAAAAGCAGCATTGTCTTAGAAGAACGGCTTATGTCACATTCAAGTTTTCAAATGCTTTATCGTGCTCTTATTTACATCACAAAAAGCTGCCATTTTGTTATAATGACATTGCTTGTTTGTTTTTCTACCTTCAGGAACCCAGTAAAGAAGGAGGCGGCGGCGGCGGCGGCGGGAGCAGCAAAGGACCCAAACCGCACAAGATGACCAAGGAGCACCGCGAAAGACCCCGAAAAGACTCTGAGAGTAAAGCCTCGTCCAAAGGCGACAACGACAGAGATGGAAGCGGCAAAAGCGGACGTGACTCTTCCTCAACCTCGTCTTCGAAAAAGCCCTCAGACATCAAAGTTAAAGATGAAGTCAAAGTCTTGCCCAAGGCAGCTTTCAAGGAGCCCAAGCTCACCCTGAAGGAGTCAAAGATGGAGGGCATGTCTCCAAAAGGAGGGGGGGCTGGGAGTGGAGGGGGTGGCGGTGGAGGAGGAGGAGGAGGGGGATCTGCAGAATCCAAAGCCCCCAGCAAAAGACCCTCGACTGTGGAGTCTCCCAAACCCAGTGCCAAGAAGCAGAAAAAGGGCAGCTCCGAGGGTCCCAAAGGCCCGTCTGGCGCCGCTTTCACAGGTTCCCCTCGCGTGTCATCATCATCCGCTGCCACTCAACCCTACGCCGACAAGAAACACTCCAAGGAAAAAGGTCGCTGGGCCAAAAGCAAAAACGACACACAGGATTTGAAAGAACCCAAGAAACTTCCCGAGTCAGAAGATTCCAATTCAGAGGATGAAGCATCTTCAAAGTCTGAGGTTGGGACACTTTGCATTCATTTCCTTTTTCGACCAACTAGAGTACAAAGAGGTCTTTGTTGTTTTTATTATTAATATTTGCATTCATTTATTTTCGAATTCAAAATTGCATCAAAGCATTCTCGAGCGGATTTAACCGATTGATGTCATCCGACAGCAGTCGGCTCCTTCCAGTCCTTCAAACTCGAGTTCCAGCTCCGACTCCAGCTCAGACTCGGACTTTGAGCCGGGACAGAAACCAGGACAAGGTACGGTATTTTCAACTTGATTCCCGCAAAATATCCATGCATACAAATACCATGTGTCCTCAAAAAGTCAAACTATATGAATTTGAAAGAATGAAATCTGCCAGATATCAATCGTAGTCCGAACAAGGAAGGCTCTTTGTTTCTCTCAGGTCCCTTGCGATCCATGGTGGAGGAGATCCAGTCAGAGGAGTCGGACGATGACGACAGCAGCTCGGAGGAGGGGACCCCCGTCAAGACCAATCCTCCCAATCGCGACTCTCGGTCAGTCAGACGAAGCCCCCCCCCCCCCCTCTGAAATCGAACCATAGATAACATTGACACGTGCAGAAAGTGTGTGAGTGACCTAATGACATTGTCCCTCCCCCGTCAGACTGAGCCTGGACAGCGAGAGTGACAGCAGTGACGGGTCGCACCGCCCCAGTCGAGACCCGGCCCCACCCCCGCAGAAACACAGCTCCTCCAATAATAAAGTGAGGCCTGACACATATTGACCAAATGAAAATCATGATGACAACACTTTGGAAATGTGTTTTTATTATAAACCTCCAGTTGGGATTTGTTTTCACAGTGCTGACTCATATTGACACTTTCTGGCTTGTAGGAATTGATTCCAGCCGTTTTGCAACAAGCGCCATCTCTCTCTCTCTCTCTCTCTCTCTCTCTCTCTCTCGTCCGTGATCACTTTGTCAAATCTCTGCTTGTGCACACAGGTGTCGGGCCGAAAGAGCCCGGACTCCTCGTTCCGTTCGGAGAAGGTGTTGAAGAAGGGATACGACAAGGTAGGAAGGGTAAATACCGCAACTTTTTTTGATGCTTCAACTTACACATGTATCCTATGAAGCCAAATAGATTGCTGTTGCTTTGGCAAACGGATCCAGATGTTTGGACAAACTGCCACTGAACTCTTGTCAAGTATTTTTCTGAGCACCACATCAAACATCCTTCAGATGGCTCTCGTTCAACTCATAACAAAACATCCATGCTTTGCTGGATATTTTTATTTTTTTATTATACACAATGTATTTTGCAATCAGTGTGTGTGGCGCTTTTCAACGACACTCTTCTCTCCCAAATGATTCAGGCCTACACAGAAGAGTTAGTGGACCTACATCGCAGACTGATGGCTTTAAGGGAGCGCAATGTCTTGCAACAGGTTTGTGTTCATGTCTTGCTTTCCATTGTTGACGGAGTCCAAATTGTTTCCAGCAACTTGTCTGGATTTTGTGTCTCAGATCGTCAACCTGATTGAGGAGACGGGCCACTTCAACGTGACCAACACCACTTTTGACTTTGACCTCTTTTCGTTGGACGAGTCCACCGTCCGCAAACTACAGAGCTACCTGGAGGCGACGGCCACGTGACAGGAAGCGGAGCCGGAGATGGCCGTATCTCCTCGAGGAGCAGCTCCTTCATCGCTCAACAGCAAGCAACGTAACCACACACACGCGTAAGAACAAAGAAGCACACACGAAGACGCTGCCGCCGCCGCCGCCACCGCACCTTGATGACACGCTGGCGAGGGGCAGCAGGGGAACCCGTGGAGGAAGGGGAGGACGGCGTGAGCGGGAGAGTCCGAGATGGCAGCAGGAGAGGAGCGCCGCAGGAAGTTAACGGCATGCCGGACCCGTGGAATTCAGCCGCCCCCCCTCGCACACCCTTCAGCGCGTCACACTCGTCCTCCTCCTCCTTCTTTCCATTCACACTCCTTCCCGGCCAGATCACTCCACATCCCATCCCCCTGCAATCAGCCGCATTGGGCCTTGGCAGTTACTGACTTTTCTTATTTTGGAACGCACACGCATGTGTACATGTGGAAGCAAGCGTGCGGGCGTGCGTGCGTGCCTGCGTGTTTGGATGGCATCGCTGCTCTCCCAACATCCCAACATGCATGGTGTTGACTTTGCTCTTGCACTGAAAGCTGAGCCCTGACCTCACGCCAATGCCTCTCCAAATTTCACCTCCCAGCACCCCCAAAGCTGCAAGTGCATCCTTCCTTCCTTCCTTCCTTCCTTCCTTCCTTCCTTCCTTCCTTCCTTCCTTCCTTCCTTCCTTCCTTCCTTCCTTCCTTCCTTCCTTCCTTCCTTCCTTCCTTCCTTCCTTCCTTCCTTCCTTCCTTCCTTCCTTCCCTCTCATGCCAGCGTGCACCAAAGGGCTCCACTGCTGGTCGCCGGTGCGTTCTTGGATTGCCGACTGGTGGATTTGTAAAACTAATAAAAGTAGCCATACTCGTCTCCCAGAATCCAAAAATAAGAAAAAGTAGGGGCCATGTGCCCCCGCCCCCTTTTTTTGTTTTAGTTTTTTTTTTTATTAATATTTTATTTTTCTACAAATGCATTTGTGTTTCTACTCCCAGATTTGCGGTTAAATGACCTGTGAGCTATGAATGTATATCAATTTTATTTTTCTACGCCCAACAGCAACAAGCCCACTCTAGTGCCTTTCTGCAGCATGAAGTGGGTGTTCCCCAGCATCCCCCCACCCCATCCCCCCCCACCACCACCGCCCCCACCGCTTTGAAAAAGGGGGAAACCAAGTGTTAATCAGGCTGCCTGATTCGTCAGTATTGTCTTAAAGGCTTCTTTTTCTTCCTCGGTGTCCTTGTAGGCAGTTGTAGTCATTCCTCTCGTCATCTCTGTAGAAACTGTACAATGTTATAACTGGTGTTTATGTTTTTGCTTTTCTGCCACTAGCTCTGTGTTGAATGTGGGGGGTACGTAATATGAACTAGCTGTAGAAACTGTTGATTTGGGCTGCTGTGTATGTGACCTCCCTTCCTGGGGAAAATTGAGGTGAAATATCAAATCATGATGACCACTCGCAATAGAATCAGTCTTTGAAGAGCCCAGTTATCTCAACCCAAAACCAATTTCACGCAACTGGCAGAGTTCTTCACCAATCACGTGTACAAGTATGGATATTGTTAAGTGAATGAAAGCTGAAAAAGTGTGCTCAGGGTCACAGGGAACCTAACCCAGTTCACTTCATAGTCCATGACAGTAATAGCAATGTTTACAACAGGTTTGTAGTTGCACGTGGTTGCCACAAGATGGCAGCAAAGCACTACATTCACATTCGACAGGGCAATGGCCTTTCTTGATGAAGCTCCCGCCTAGGCTTCAACACAGTTCCACAAGATGGAGAGAAATGCCATGCAACAGCCTGGGGTCGAGGTCCACACTTGAACTGAATGCGTCCTTTGCCGCTCTGCCTTTTGTGTATTTATTGTGTAGCTTTAATACTGGCGTGTTGCAGGGGCCGTCACTCTGCGCAGTGCTGTTGTTTTGAAACAGCCCTTCAACGCCCCCCCCGGCCCATCCCGCCTGTGCCTCTGTCAACAAAACCCCGACCGACCGACCGACCGACTCCCAGTTGCTTTGTGTGACAGCCAGGCGTCCTCTTCTGAGTGGACGTCCGAGTTCATGAACTCTTGACTGTTTGACCTGCTACTCTTTTTACCCAACTGGGTCATTGGAGTGGATGTTGACCCAAGAAATGCCCCGCAGTCTACCCACAGTCTACGTTTTATTTATGGACCTCTGCACTTTTGGCTGTGATGACTTCAGTACTTAAATAGTTACCTAAATTGTATTTTTAAGGATTTTATACAATATTTACATGCAATATGATATTATTTGATTGTTTTTTGCCAAATTGTTTTTGTTAATTTAATTGTCTTGAATTTGGGCACATTTTGTCACTAGCCGTCACCAACCAACATGCCCTCTCGAAGCTCTTTTTCTTTTTTTTGGCCTGAACTGTTTTTCCTGGCACGTTCCCTGTAATGTTTTTGTGTATCTCATGACAGCTGAGCACCAAGAAGCAGGTGTTGCAGATGTTTGCTGGATGACCTCAACTTAATCACTGTCTGCTTCCAGTCACAATAACTGGACCACAGAGAGAACGCCACACTTTTGTTCAGGGAGCTGTTAAGCTAAAAACAAAAAATGTCTTTTTTTAATTTTTTTATTTTGGTTTTCCTGTGCTTTGATGTATGGTTTCATAGCCGATGCGCTCGCTCGGCACAAACACGTCATAGGAAAGGAGGGGACTGCGGGAGCTGGCCATTTACACTTGGACGATACAGCTGAGGTCAATAATCTGCTGTGTGCATCTTTAAAGGAAGAGCAGAAAAAATGCTGTGGACAGGGTGCATGTGTATTTATAAGGGTTCAATTCTTTGACTGGGGGGTTGTGAGAAAATTGGTGGCAACATCAAGATGTGGTCAACACAGAACAAACCAGCTGAAGGGCACATGAGCAACTCAATTTGGTAAAAGACAAACTTGGCATTGAAATGCCACCATGTGGCCATATGATGCAAGTTGTTGTCATCGTCAAAACATGTTATTTTAATGTTATTTTTATTTTGAAAATCATAATAAAGTCATGAAGTACTGTCACGGTGTCTCGTCATTGGCCGACCCGGTCACGGGGTTCATATGGAGTTCATGTAGCTGCGTGTGGGGTGAAAAGGACACGCAGAAATAGGTCGGGCCCATCACGTGCTGATCATCCATCGGGCAAATTATTTTCTGGTGGGAAGGATCCTTATTGTTTCAGGGCTGATCAATAGAATGATGTCACGGCGCTGTGATGGAGGCACCACCATCAATGAATCCCCGTTAAAACATTTCACATGGCCTCGTTGACCGTAAAATGACCTTTGTTACATCGAGTTGGAACACAACCTCTTATGTGAGACTTCCTGTTCATGTACAACAAAACTATCATTTTGTGTAGTAGTTAGTAGTACTTAGCTTACCAATACTTGTCAAAGCATTCAAATGTTATGCCTGTCAGCCAGAAATGGAAAGAGAAAAAAGTTGGGTTATTTTTGCACTGCTTGATCACTTCAAATTGCAATGAGTTTAAATGTCATACAAATGATGAATTCACCTTCAACGTTCATACAAACATTTAGGACAAAATGTATTCCCTCCTGTGTGGATCTGTAAATAAGACAAACACAAGATACTGGAATGGACAACCTTTATTATTTCCCGTTTGGTCATTGACATTTACGAGCTTCCTTCTGCCTAACTGACTCACCAACCACATACCTACTAATAAGAGCATCGTTAGTTGAGTCAAATTTCCAGGAAATGTCACAGCTTGGTGCTTATTTTGAATTACAGTTGAACACACGGACGCCTCCTTCATTAAATTGAGGAACAAATTCTGGCAGCATATAACCAGTGTAATTTAACAGAAGGTAAACTCACTCACATCCCTTCATCAAAACAATACATGGTAGAAATAATAAATGACACCATGTAAACCCAGAACTTCAGCTAGTTTGCATGAGCCAGTTCCCTAAGCCATCATGTTACAACAATCAAAAGAGTGCTTACAAAGCCTGAGAATATTCTCTTCATTTCAAACCATGTTACAGCTCTTTGGATTTCATCAACTTCGGTTTTCAAGTAGAGACTGTTTTCTGGGAAACTAAATGCTTGAGGATCATAATAGTATTTGACACAAGTTGCATAAAGTGTGCCAACTGTTTAGATATAAAGAACTCAGTTATACCAGTTGAATATAATCCAACATTGTTTCATTTTCCTTGCACTTAAACAAACACATGAAGGTTGAAAGCAAAAGCATATTTACAATCCAATACCATTTAAGAGCACAGCAAGTGAACACACGTTAAGGAGGCCGCAACCAGTGCAAATGAACGAGCGAGCCTCCAGCTGTCACCTCAGCCCAAAAAGCTTCACCTATTTGGATGATTTGGTTTAATATATAAAGTATACGATCTGGATTTAACGTCATAATTTAAATGTGATACTACTTCCTTTTCAACCGATCCACAAATGAAGGATTTCATTACATACATATCATGGAAAATCCTTTTTTTTTTTTAGCTTTTAAATACATTTTATTGTGCACTTCGTGTCTCCAGGACTTTTATATGTTTGGAGGATATTTCTTACTCTCCATTTTGTATTTTTCATCTATTACGGCAGTCTACCAAACAAAGTAATGGGGGCGGCCAAACGGTTTCACCATTCCGCCATCTTTATTGCCCGGAGAGACTTTTGTCGTGCAAACAACTCAAGGATGCCCAAGATCGAAATTCTCCCTTGTTGGATGCATTAATCTACACAAAAAAAGGATTTGCCGAAAGACTTGGTCTCATTGAGGCTTCAGTTCCTTCAATCTGTGGAAACGACGGACAGAGTAAAGCGGTAAGCTTGAGACGACACAAAAATAGTAACCTGTATTTCACGTTCACATTATTGTGTGTCCATGATACCCTCGTTTTCCTAGCATTAGCATACTTAGCATTAGTCTTTTTGCTGATTTTAGCGCTTCGCGCTCTATGGTTTCACTTGCGGATGTATTTTGAGCACTTTTATCAGATGAATTGCATCGAAGGTAATTCTTGGGGAACACAATAATGCCTTAAATGCATTCGTTAGCTTCTCGCTAACGCTAGCATTAGCTTACCGCTTAACTTGACTGCAATGCTTGTTTACAAGACGTGTTCCTAAATATTGTGAGGGTATTGACTTTGTTACGTGTTATGTATGGCTGTATGGACAAGTCTTTGGCCCAAGCAAACTGAAAATTCGCTGTTGAATCAAACTTTTCTCAAAGCTATTTGGGGAATTTTGTGATTTTCAAGTATGACAGTGCAATCAATGGTCATCATCACAAACGAGCTTTTCTTTGCTGCTACTTCACATCCGTATGCAACACAAATAAATAGTTGAAAAAAACCAACAACAAAGCTAATTGAATTTACAATGGCTTTCTCTTGTCCACAAATGTAAACCAAAATAAGGCAATAAAAACAGAACTTGAAAAAACGATAAACAAGCAGATGGATATATTCGAACAAAGAGCGAGTCTCGTGTCGAGCAACTCGTTTCTCTTATTTGGTAGGCAGCGGGTTGTCGGGGGTTGTCGGAGATGTCACTTCCTTGTAAAAGTTGTCAATCTGCTCTTGGTACATTTTGGACACCACCGGCCGCTTCAGCTTCATGGTGGGACCTGCAGAAAAGGAATAGACCATCATGTCCGTCAATTCATTTTGGGTGGCGAGTCATTAACCGAGCCAGTAGGCATGTTCCGGAGAACAGCGTGTTATTGAGATGGCCACTACTTACCCAGCTCTCCTCCAGTGATGGAGAAGTCTTGCGGGAGAATGTGCCACTTTTGGATCCGCTGAGCGTTGGAGATGGCTTTCTCATTCACCCGGTTGATGCCGTCCTGGATGGCAGCGTTTACGGCGCGATCGCGGCCGCCCGCCAGTTCGGAGACGCACGTTGCTTGACTTCCCAGTTTCCTGCAGATCTCCACGGCCTCTGGAGCGAGCTCGTCCAATGGGGCGCCGTCAGCGTTAAGCTGGCACTGAAGGGGAAATCACGGTTATTTTAATGAAGAACCCAAAAAAGTGGTCCTATTTTAAAAGTCTCTAGCGTGAAACTGTTGAGCGTCTCTGTGTTGTCTGTACCTTAACGTTTGTCAGTAGGTAAAAAGTCATCTTTACTAGAAGTGGTTTTAAAGATTGCACTTTTAAACTTCAAATATATTCTCCAAGTACTTCCTGCTCATCTTGCTCTGATAGGAATCTAAACAAAAACAAGAATCCAAACTGGATCCTCGTCTAACATTTGTTTCCTTGGTCACGTCATGTGGTGTTGCAATCAGCCACAAGATGGCAGTGTCGTCATACAGCCTTTGACAGATCGAAAATGAGATTTGAGATCAAAATCAAAGTGTTATCTGCCAGACCAAAAGAGAACCGCGTGTTGACTGTGAAGCTTACGCAATACATTGTTTTGTCATACCTTAATGGTGAGGAGCATGGACAGAAACTTTCTCTTGTCTCCTATCAGCATGGCATTGCTAATCAGCGGCAGGGTTTCCTTGACTGCGTCCTCGCTTGGCACAGGAGGGATGTTCTCTCCCCCTGCTGTGATGATTAACTCTGAAATGACATTGTTGAGAAAACTATTTAAAGAAGCCACGGCGCTCCCGTTCAAAGAAGTAAAAAGCTTTCTCCCATATCCGTGTGCTCCACAAGCAAACAAGCGCACCTTTAATTCGACCGGTGATGAAGAGGAATCCATTGCTGTCGCGTTTGCCCAAGTCGCCGGAATGCAGCCAGCCCTCCGAATCCAGAGCTTCCTCAGTCTTGTTGTCCATGTTGAGGTAACCCATGAAGACGTGGCGACCCCAGAAGCAGACTTCGCCGCTCCCATCTTGGTCTGGGTTGTGCAACTTTGTCTTGCACCCAGGGATCTCCTTGCCACAGCTAGAGGGCAACAAAAACGAGAAAAAAATTGGGACACTTGCCTTAAGGCCCGAGGGTCAGAACCGGCCCACGGATCCAGAGTTGGACACCCTTGCGTGAAAGCATACGGCAAATACCTGGTGATCCTAAAGGCATCTGGGAGGGAGATGGTGTGCGGTCCGGTGGACTCGCTCATGCCGTACAGCTCGTACAATGGAATGTCCAGGCTGAGGAAGAACTCCAGCGTGTCCCGGGTAATAGGGGCGGCACCCGTGTAGCACCTGTGGCAGCGGTCCAGACCCAGAGCCTTGCGCACCTTCTTGAACACCAGCTTCTTGGCTATTTGGTAACTCAACGGTGTGTGTTCCGCTGCTCTGGTTCTTCAAGAGAAAAGGCATCTTCAAACAGCTCTTCCAAAGGGATTAGTAAAAAGTCCAAAACTGCAACGCTGCATTTACTTACACGTTCATCTTGGACAGATTGGTCTGCAGACCCACGTCTTTGGCCCAGGCAGCAACTTTGCGGCGAACAGCCGACGACTTTGCTCCAGTGGCCTTCATCTTCTCTTGCATCTTCTCCCAGACACGTGGCACCCCCATGAAGGCCGTGGGACGCACCTCCTTCATGGTGTTCACCAACGAGCCCTGCAAACGGACAGCACCACAACTCAAGCATGTGTTTTGACAGATTTTTCAAGACCCAGAGATCATCGTGGCGTCATCATCATAAACCACACGACTGACCTTAAGTGCATCGGGGTCAGCAAAATGTGTGACCCCGCCCACCCTCATGGTGAGCCAGATGTCCACCATCTGGGCGGCGATGTGGCTGAGGGGAAGGTAACTGACCACCACCTCCTGGGAATCTGTGGCATCCGTCAGGCCCACGTGCCGAGCGGTGGAGAGCGCCGTCCATGTCAGCTGAGGGTTAAGGAGACATTCAAAATCAATGCGTACAAACGATGTCCTATGTGAAGAGCCTGGGGCGCTCCGCTTTTTAAAATTCGGGCACATGTGAATCAGGCGCTTACATTATCATGGCTGAGCATGACTCCTTTGGGCTGGCCGGTGGTTCCTGAGGTGTAAATGAGCGTGCAGCACTTATTAGGCTTCTGCTTGGCGATGATGTCATCGAGCGAAACGTCAGAAACGTCACATCCCAGTTTCATGAACTCGGACCACTGCGGGAAGAAGACCATGCCGCTCGATGCACTGCTGCTTCTACACACGCCGTTGCTCTTTGTTCACTTACGCTGTACAGGTTTGCTTTCTTCTCTTTCAGTTTCCCCTTGTACTGGACAATGGCTTTCAGATGTGGCAAACTGTCTTGCACTTGAAGGATCTTCTGCAGCTGCTTGTGGTTCTCCACCACAAGGATATTAGCCTTGCAGTTCTCGGCCACATACTGGCATGCTTCTGGCGAGTTGGTTGCGTAGATGCCCACAGCAAAGCCACTGCAACACACACACATTTACATTTGGAATTTGAATACGTGCACATCTGCGTCATAGTGGGACAATTCACTGGCTCACGTCCTCCTGTGTGACGTTAGCACGGTTTGCTTGAATAAAATAGTTTAGCCTTCTGTGATATTTCAATTCATATGGTGGTTAGTAATCAGCACATTTGGCCTTTCTCAATCAATGCCATGCTCTTCTTTTGCTGCGGGGGTTTGGGTAACAGAGTGGAACTCCTCGTGTTTCACCATAACACAGCTGGAGGAAGCGGGGCTTCAGCCTTAAGCTTCTTTTGCGTCTTGATGCCAATGTCATTGAGTAACTAAGGGTGGTTGTCCCTTTTGTGATCTGCATAAACAACTCACCCTGCCAAAATGGCTCCGATGTCAGCGATGAACCACTCGACAGAGTTGAAGCCTAGGATACATACGCCATGGTAACGCTGCAACCCAAGCTGTATGGAGAGAGACAAATATATCGAGTCAATATTGCAATCTGGATTGACATTTTGGCCTCTGCTTTCATAAACCAGGTGATCTTAAGTGCCATTGGGACTTTGGCCATTCTCTTATATGGCGGGCGCACTTGACAATTTCTTGAACGTAAACTAGTCATAAGACCAGCTAAAAGTAGGTCAAAGTTGTGGCGCAGATGGTGTAGCGTGATTTGTTCGAAGCGCAGGAAGACAAACTGTCTTTTTCCATCATGTTTTAGATGTCAACATAAATACTACAATGAAGCAAACGAGGCTTGATGTCACAGTGTGTAAAGTGTGCAACTCGACGCCGAAGATTCCAATGCCACTTGAGCAGCAAACGTATATTTCTGTCGAATCACGTGTTTATGCGACGCTAATTCAAGTGTAACGCTTCCACACCGTGTGGCTTGCGGTTCAGTCAGATGCCTTTGGGCTGAACTGCTGGGTTAAGTTCCCACATCGACTTGCCTTTTCAAGTCCACCACCACCACCACATGACATGAAGATGCCAGACTGAATAAATGTGCGGTGTGCTTGAGACTAATGTGTCTAAATGCTAGCCTGGATTCAGCAAGGAATTATTTTTAAGAAACAAATCAGGCGGAGACTGAAAAGATCATCGAATCATCCACAGCATAACCAAGGAAACCTTCATAGTTTGAGCGTCAAAATCCAGTGACGAAAGCGAAAGACCTCATAAAAAAAAAACGGATTTGTTCATGCATCCCCAGAAGGGCCCGACTCAATGACTCAGCAATATTGGTCAGTGTCTCGAATTACGTACCTTAAGGAAGCTCTTGGCTGCTGTGCGACAGGTCTCGTAGTATTGCTTGTAGTTCAAGCTCTTCTTCTGCTCGCCTTCTTTCCAGCTCACAGCGGTATAGTTGCCAAAATTCTTCACAGCTGTTGTGAAGAGCTGATGGACCGTCAAAGGGGTCTCCGCTGCTAGGCCAGAATCTTCCATGCGGAGCTTCACTTCGCCATCAGCTTGACATGTCCACAGGTTGGACCCCGGTGCTGGTGCTGGTGCCGGTGCTGCTGACACTGACAGAGAGCCTGGGCGCTGGCCATTTACTGGAGGACATAGAGAATATATGAGAACTATTAAGAACGAAATATTCTGGTGCATTGAAGTGAGAATTGCTAAAAGGAAAAAACCACCAGGACAGGTCGCAATTGCTTGGCAACAGCTCCTTAATCAATCAATCAATAAATATATCCTTCATTGCAAAAGGAACATCTCAATCCATGATCTCGTGCTTCTTAAGAACACGGAATAAGCTGGCAATGCTCGCTCACTATATTGCTGTCATTTTGCTGCTAGCACATTTATGGCCTCCAACGGCTGCTCATTGTTGGCTGCAACAGCAGGAACAAGCAAATTAATGTTTAACCCTGCTCCACTCAACAAATGCCCATCCATTTTGTCCCAGGCTCAATTGGATCCTTGATTATTTGTAAAATAACTACAAATCCAAAAGAGAGAACAATCAATTCGTTTCACTTTCCCCTTCAGTACAAATGCTGGAAAGGATGACTAAGGACAGGAAGCAGAGGTCACTTCCTCCGGGAAATGAGAGCAATTGCAAGGTGAGATCACCAAACATGAAGCCGTCCGTCACACACATCTCTTACTGTGATGGTGAAGCAGCCATATTGCTCATGCAAACATTCCAATGATAAGGGGGAAGCAAATGTAAACAGTGTTCTTATCAGCACTAGCACTGTGTGTGTGTCCTGTATCACCTGTTTGTGTGTTCGAGGCGTGTTCATTGGAGACCTCCGGCTTACCGGTGACAGCATCGGGGGCCGCTGTCTCTTCTTCTTTCTCCACCGTGGGTTCTTCCTCTAAGGACTCACTGAGGAACAGGAAAAACACGTCAAACAAAAGGGTGAAATCCCGAGCTGGGCTGCCACATTCTTCACCAAGACCAGAGGCAGAAACCGGATCCTCGCATAAAAACAGACTCCATACATATATGCTGTTTCCTGGCAGTCATCCAGCATTAAACGACAACAACTTCTCATTGTATTACGTTGTGTGGTGTACGTACTTGGCTGTATCCAAAACATGATCAAGGGCTGCTCCGTTTTTCCCTGAATCACAGCTAGACTCGCTCAAGGCAACAGAGTCCGACTGCTGAAGCACTCCGACCTCCGACATGGCACCGGGCTCACACACGGTCACTGCAAGAGGTAAACCAACTCAAGCTCAGTTGACATGACTGTCTGCTCACAATCAAATGATTCAATGCATGTGGCGGGTGTAGAGTAGACGTGGTCTGTGGCCACACGGTGTTGCAACCTTGCTTCCCTGCTCTAATTGCACGACGTGTGACTTTAGTACACGCAAGACGGGCACCTGGGTGTTTCAGAAGCAGCCGAGGTTATTCTGACATCTCTGACACCAGTGTCAAACCTTGCATAATGGTCCACTGATTCTGGATAAAGCTGCGGTGGCTTTACCTCATATTTTTTTTCCCCTTACCCAACAATAGCATCACACGGTAATTCTGCATCAGTCACATCACAGCCAATCCGTCAGATGACCTTGTGGACATTTTAGATGAGATATGAGTCAAGAGTTATGATACTGTTCCCATGCTACGCAAAGCAGAACTTTTCAAAAAACCCAAATTCTTCAACGGAGACCATTCCAACTGCAATGGAGCAATCAAGAGCAGATTTTAAAATTAGAGCAGTCATGGTTCGACACAGCTGTTCGATCCTCCTAATGGTTGGTGGAGTGACATGTACTAAACCCGAAATGCTCCTTGAGCCGGCCGGTCCCAACCCCAGCTGTTTTCCGCTCAGATCCAACACTGATATTACCGTAAAATTCCGTCCTATCAAATATGAAAGATTCGAGATCAAACCACAGCTCTTCCAAGAGACGTCTCTCTCTGTCCAAATTTTCGACCAGATCTTCTAGGCTGTTTTTGTTGTCCTAGAAATGAACACCGAGAGAAGAAATGCGATTCCATTGATGAACCTTATTTACAGCGTTTACCAGCTGTTGGCTCTCGGCAAGCGCCCAGATCAGCAGTTTATGACGAGACAACACCCTCAGCATCCTCGCTTGGTGCATGAGCGACCACACTACGGCCTTTTCCCATCTATTCTACATTCATAAGAGATGATGGCGACTCGAAACACACCATCCCCTTGATACCCTCCTAATGACAACAAGTGCCTGGTTGCTGCACTAGACAACAAAGTCATCACCTTATTCACATATTAAGATGGAGTCAAACATTGATGGTGAGTATTCAGCAACAAGGCTGCCTGCGCACATTCTCATCAGAGGAAATAAGATGATTGTGCTATCGAAAACAAAATGAGGAAAAAAAGGCATGCAAATGAAAGCTTAAAGAGATGAGAAATCCATTCAATTAACACTGCACAATGAATACAAATACTCACATTGCATTTCTGGAAATCAATTTTCGGCCTGGTTGAAATTTTGCTGTACAATAAAGCTCCTTCAACTGTAAAATATTCTATTCTAAAATCTCCTTGGGTTTCTAGACTACAAGACAAGCAGCCGATCATTCATTTTCAAACAGCAGCCCGGCTTGGTTGGTCCCTCCCCCCAGAAAAAAAACCCCACCCTGCCAGCCAGGCTTCCTTCTACGCACTCCCCCCGCAATCTGATAGGAGGAAAATGCTCACGCCACAAGCCTCGGCTTCCAAAAAAGGTCATGCGAGCCAAATAAATCAGGCACGGAGGGACGCGTCAACGATACTATGAAATCCATCCCCCTAACAACAAGCTGCAGTCATGCTGGCTAAGGTTACTGTGGGTCATTTTTATTTTACACAGCTCTGAATTCTCATGTTCTACAACCATAAAAAAACATCTTCATTTGTGTTATAATATATGAATGAGATTAATCTGCTACTGATTTTGCATTACATTCTATGCATTTCTGTTCAATGAAATAGTAGCATACGGTAAATAATCGGTCACTAACATAAGATGCCTCTCGGTCGAATGAAAAACATTTTTTTTCCTTTTTGGCTGAAACAATGCTTTTGATTGGCAGAGACGGAAACGAGTGAAAAGCAAAACAAAGACTACATACACTAATACAGTTTTGGCGTTCAAATTATGAGCAATCATAGGAACAAGATCAGGTATATGAATGCCAGTTTACCTGTTGTTGTTGTTTGAAGACAATATCCCAAATTTCGGGAAAATGTCTACGGAAAATAGGTAACCGAGTTCTTCAAAAGTGCAGTGGACCCGACCGACACGACACAAGAGCTTTTCCAACCGCAATACCGGTCTAATTACCATGCCAATCCTTCAACGGGTTGTTGTTGTTTTCCTGAGAACAAACAGGTGAAGCGATTGGTCGGGCAAATTGGAAGTCGAAAATCAGATAACCGGCAATATTTGGCTCACTTCTGATCTTCAAATTGAATCATGACAGATTTCATATTCACATATTGCACCAAAAATCATGTACTTGGACTGATGATCATGGGTGACACTCATAACCATTGTGAACATGCTGATCTGAATGAGCCTTGGGTGATCTCATTATTTCCTTGCTTTCAGGTAGCTGCCATCCAACTGTTGATGCACTGTAGCTGCACACCAAGCAGATTAGAAGAAAGCAATGTTTTACTGATCTCATCTGATGACGTCTTTCCATAGCAAGATCACTCTCAGCCAATTGCTTTGAGAGAAGACATCCAGCCACCACAGCACACCACAGCATCACGTGACGTGACGGCCGGATGGAATCTGCGCATGTGCACGTGCTGGGCTGCTGTAGGCTGCAGCGACCGCTGACGTGCCATTGGCTGAGGTTACTCTCAGTCATTGACATGAAGTCACTAGATGCTCCGCTGGGGACAGTCTCTATGCTGCACCGATCACAATGCATTATTGTCTGCTAATTTCAGATGTCTTGAATCAAATATTAAACTGAACAAGGGTAATCAAATGACATCATATAGACCAGGGGTCACCAACCCGGTGCCCGCGGGCACCAGGTCGCCCGCGGCGACCACATCAGTCGCCCGCAGCGACCACATCAGTCGGCCATAGGCCAGTTCTAAAAATAGTTTACAGTACACTGGTGAAGAGCATGCAATGCCAGGCTTCCCACTAACATTAATGTTCAGTGTCTTCACATAGAATATCATTAATAAAAATATCAAATTAAAGGTACACTGTGTAACTTTGTTATTTCAGAAGTGTATTATCAAAGTGGTCGCCCTTTGCATTATTCGGTGCCCTTGAAGTAGCTCCCAACTTCAAAAAGGTTGGTGACCCCTGATATAGACTGTATTACTCAAGATTAGCTCATCAAATGTTCATTCATTAGGCCGACTGGGCACTCCAAAGTACCCATAGGTGTGAGTGTGAAAATGCTAAGACACCATGCTTCAATTCATACATTTGTACTTTTTTTCTCATTATAAAATAATTCATTGCTTGGTCCAAACGGAACTTACATAATTCTAGTGTTTCAAAAAATATTTGTCCTTATATTTTTGTTACATGACATTTTCTTGCTTTGACCCCCCCCAAAAAATCATTGTTTTGGTGAGAATGGAATTGTGGATGGATCATATACTGACTGACCTCTCCAGATTGTTTGCCATTTCTTTCAAAGTGGAAAATACAGAGTAAGCCTGTTTACTAGCTTTTAGTTAAAAGCCAACATTACATTTACAAGTTTGCTTAAAAAGTGCCAAGCTATACTGTAGATTGTAAAGATACTTGTAGCTCCAAATCTTTCATCGTTGACAATCCACTATAAAGAGGAGTGTCGTTGATGTTTTGACATTTGTCATTATATTAACTGTACGCTTACGCAATGGCAATTTAAAGGGACGCATGAAAAATAATAAGATGTTCAATTTGTCACACTAAAAGTGTCAATCAGGATTTAGCCATCTTTTTTTTCTTGAACTTACTGTATCAAGGAACGGAGGGCTGCATGTTGCATCACACTTGAAAGAGGTAACTCATGCGGCTATCCCAAACTGTGGCCTCCACCTTTGAACCAAAGTGCTCAACATAACAATAATATAAAATATTATCAATTGGCAACATTAAAGTCCTATTCAAGTCTATTAGACAAGTGTAGTTGTTTTTGCATGCCTAACTTGACAAGCCTTCCAAAGTATAAGAGCAATGAAATGATCAACATACAATTCCGTGCAGTGGACAAAAAGAAAGCAGTTTACCTGAAAGGTGAAGAGTTTTTTTTGTTCGTCACTTAAGAGGTATTTGACGATTTGACCATGGACTTGACGATGAATGAATGCATTCACAGGGGTGTGTGTGTGTCTACTTTATCTAAACGTCTCTCGATCGCGATGATTTTCCGACGTCATTGGCTTTTATCACACGGTCACATGTTCAAGACGACATTAAAATAATCTGGGGGGAAATGCAGGTTGGATAATGGATGGATGGATGGAAAAGAAATAAGAATACTTGAAAACATAGCAATGAACTGTTCTTTTTACGTATTATCAGATTCCTTCCAAGGGATGTTGCAGTATTGTTTTCTACACTTGTGTTGTTTTTGTGTGTTTAAACAGATGAGAAATGAAGATCTTGAAAAAAATAATAGTGATGGGTTTGAGTGAAACGATTTTCACTTTTATAGCTTTTATTTCCCTCTTTATTAATAAAAAGAACAGTCATTTTATTTGAATGTCACTTGCTATCAAAATAGCTTGATATCTGCTGCCACCGTGTGCCGAAAATCGGAAGTGCGAGAAGACAATTCGCCCTTACAAACAAGATGGCGCTGTACTGTCGAAAGACAAACATATCAAAAATACATGCATTCTTAGTTACATCATTGATGTAATTGATATAACATTATAGTAACTAGTAACACATACAATCGTAACATACAATATCAGGATAGAGCGCACATTGAGCAGTAATAATCATGATTCGAAGTATCAAGACTAGATTTGCATTTCAGAAATAAAGTTATAACCTGAAACATTAGGGAACTGTCCTTAACTAGCAAGTGGAGCCAATGAGGAGCCGTCACTTGGCTTGTCAAGACTGCCCCCCGGTGGTGGGGGTCAAGTTGACACTTTAATGGTCCGTGGGTGGGATTTGTCACTTGGCCCGCCCCCAGCACAGAGTGGACCGTGACGTCGACACTCCAGGGTAGCAACTGTTGCCTCGAGACCCCGTCGCGCCATAGTGACTGTAGCCGTGGAGACAGTTTCTTGCCAACGGGCGCAACACTCAGCAACAGCAGCCACCGCCGCCGCCGCAGCAGCAGCAGCATCTGGAGGTCACCGAACGAGTGGGAGAGAGTGACAAGAAAGACACAGGCACAACTTTTCGCAAAACTAAGGTGACTATATTCTTCAAAAGTGACTTTTATTCAAGAATGGCGTGATGACATGGCGACCGTGCGTTAATGATCCCCCCACAACCGAAGTTGAAACGCTGTTTCCGTGTTGCAGTTAGCCGACGCTTCCAGTCATTGACTGTCACTTCGTAAAATGTCTAGTTCACATCTGATGACGCGTCGTTGTTGTTTCCAACTTGGGCTGCTTTCAACATGACTTTTCCCACTTGTTGCTATGTTGTGGCGCTCTCGCTCGCTCGCTCGCTCGCTTTTGTGCGCGGCAGGCAGCACGAAGGAAGGGTCGGGCTAAGGTAACTCTCTTCGCCTTTAGCTTGATGCTAATAGCATCGCCGTTTGAAGTGTACACGTCTTTTGTCAGTGGCAGCCATGTCTTGCTCGAATAACTTTGAACTGTGAAGTGCCGTTATCCGGTCGAGCACTCAAGCAGGTGGCAGCGGAGCCGGGCTATCCTTAGCAGAGTCTCCCCGGGGCTCGGGCTCAAGTAGTCCCAAACTTTGTTGTTGTTGTCAGCTCATGTCCTTAGCAAGCACTCCAATTGCTTCGTTCGACGACAGCTTTGATCAACTCCTGCTCCGCGAGTGATCTCCACCTTGAACGCTGAATGAAGATCAATTTCGTTCACCCCATTCGCTATCCACAAGAAACAAGTCCAAGGAGTTGGTATGTTTCAGCTAGGTGGCGCTATGGTGTTCCTTTCCGCTGCTGGTTCTTTTATACTTAAAGCGTATAAGGTGAACCCCCGTTTATCGCGGGGCATCCGATCCAGACCCCACCCCAAAGGTGAATATAGGTTTTCCCCCTCTACTATGCTTCAAGCACACGTAAACAGATCAAAACACACCCAAACCTATGAATGAAACACTATTGTGCCTTTTTTTCCACGCTTGCACACATTGTTCTCTAAATAGTCAATGCGAGCTTGCTTCAAACTAATTTTCATTCACACCGTTTTTAGTTGAATGTAAAATTGACATACAAAATACAGAAGATCACAAAATAAATGTATATTCAAACATGACGGTTATTGTAAACCTTCAATCAGCCGCTACTGTAAGGCACATGGCGCAGCAACACATGCAAATGGAGCATGCCACATCGGAGTACACCTCCAAATTAAAATCTATAAATAAAACAATTGCGGCGATCTATTTGGGCAGAGATGAACCATATGTGATGCATACAGACACACGGCGAATGAACTCACTGAGCTTTCACAAAAGCCATTTTATGCACGTACACATCACATAAAGCATGTTGCAGCTTTGAAGCGAAACCATAGAATCAACGCACATTGTGTGTATACCTTTGTGGCCCTTAAATTATAGGGTCATTTTTTTGTTTTTTCATTTACAATATGATAGAATGTTTTTTTTTTTATCTTCAGAATATTCTTTTGAGGTGTGTAGGAATAAGAAAGCTGGCAGCCACATTTTCCGTACCTGAACCCCCCCCCACGGGAGTCTGTTCTGTTTGTCTCCAGGGGGACAGTGATTCTAATGAAGGATCTTTTCAGAGACAGCTGTCAGGTGCTCGGTCATTTGTAATGCTGCTTACCACTGAAGCATCAAGAAGAATCTTTGCAGCATGAAAGTGTATCTAATTAAGCCCTGCTCTGCATAATCACTTGAGTCAAACTTTCAGCACAAATTCAAATGACAACAGTGCTCTTGTACTCAAAGGCTTATTTATGCAATATGCTTTGTTATGCTGTATTTTGGCCCATTAATTCTAAAAAAAAATAAAAAAATACTGAATATATCATTTTTTTGTCACTTGCAACAATTATATGAATTGACTGTTTAGAAAAAATTATAAAGCTTCTGATTAGTTTAATTGGTGTAATTGCATCACCCATTTTACTTAGTAGCCGTACTCGTACCACTTCCAGTTATCCTTACACTTTATCAAGTCTCACAAGGTTTGCTGGCATCTTGCATAACAACCGACATGGTTAGCTTGACTATTGCGACGTGTTTTTCCCTCGAAAGTTTTGCTTGAACTCCACATTGTTTGACTTTTGAGGTTCCACTGTGTAGTCTATGTAAAAATGTCCATGCACTATATGAGAAGATGTCCGAAAACATGTGAAATAATCCTTCCAAAAAGCTGTCTGCCAAGAAAGCCAGCAATGAGAGTGACAGTGTTATGTTTACATGGCAACTTGACACACAAATACACCCAAGTCATGGAAAGAAAGCAGAACGCAAAATGTTATTCTTTTCAATGGCCGTGCTTTAATCAGGTTATTTTCATCTGGCTGTGCGGTTAAAGTGCATACTTTGTGCTTGCAGAGGCAAAGAAAAGGCACTTCAATGGGATCATTCAGTTAAATGGGATGCCGCCTTGACGCTTATGATGAACATGGATTTTTTTTTTTTCCATTACTACTCCTGTTTACAGTTTACAATGTGCCTAATGCCTATTATCCTTTGGGCCTCCCCGTTTTTGTGAAAGCTTGTGTGTGTTGTCAAGTGGAGCTCTCAGGAGGACAGCTGCAGTGGTCGCTTGGACAGTAGGTGACCTGTCACAGCCTTTGGTCACATGATCTGTGTGTGCGTGTGTTTGCTGATGCTGTATTTAGCCGATCTTGATGAGGCCCGCCGCAGCCCCAGGGAGAAGTGCTCGCTCCAGCTCACAGATATAGAGTCGGTCGGTGTCATCAGTGTCAATTGTAATCATAAAAGGCTGCCTTGTGATTTGACGTCCAAACTGTCTAATTTTGCACGCTTTGCTGTCTGGAATCAACTTTTGCCTAATGGCTTTTCCCCACAAATGAAGTGAAAAGCATGTCCTTGCGGGGCTTATTAAGTGGAAATTAATTGTCCTGTTCTTATGGCAATTTGACCGCGGGAAAGACATTTCATGAATGTCCCTTAAGATTGGCTGGAACCACGGGATCGGAGTGATTCTTGCAAATGGTTGTGGGCTTTGGTTGCTAGGATACAAAGCAACACATCTTGTCATATGCCAAAGAAACGTTGACACTGATTGGTGCATAGGCTGCAACATGTTGAAACGGGTTGCCAAATGAAATGTTTTTGAGTGTGCCTCTCCTTTCTCTCTCTCTCTATCTGCGGGCATTCTTTACATTCCACCTGTTTGTATGTATGGTGGCTACACAACTGCTAATTAAATTTCCTGCCACAAACAGTAGACAAGGCAGTGACATTTGCATTACAATGAACATTGCCTCCCCCTCTCTGCCGGGGATAACTGGAGGGAGCCCCCCCCTTTCTTCAATGGACTTTCTACTTTGGTAGAAGATGTTTAGTCAGCCTCAAAACTTTGCTTCCATGAGAGCGTTTGTTTGACAAGACACGTTTCCCGCCCTTCTAAATGCTTCTTACGCTCAACTTGAATGAAAAACGAAATCCCGAGCTGCATTCATAAATCATCCCGTGTCACGCTGGAGCCGAAGGCGCAATTTTTTGCCAATTAATGCTCCTTGTAAATTCTTTTTGTTTTGCAAAGTTAGTTGCCATGACTACTGTTGCTGCGCTTCATTCTTCTTCTTCTTGTATTCCTGCTTCTTCATCTTCTTTCAAATAAGACAAAAGAAACGTTCATTTTATTTTACAATCGATGGGTTCGGTGATAAGAATGGACATTTGGACAGTTATTAACCATTTGTGCAAGTTTGAACAGACTTTTATTTGGCCAGTCTCAGGTGTCCAGTCCTGATCTCAATACGCTGAGCTGTGAGAAGGAGGTGGGCGGGCGGGGTCCAGTGGCTTGACAGGGTAGTTATAGAAATCTGGAAAGGGTTAGAAGAGGTACAGCGTTGGGGGAGGGAGCAAGTTGCTAGCGTAGCGCTTGGCCAAACGCACCGTCGCCATAGCAACATTTTGATCTGGCTGTGACACTGTCGGGCGATGGTGACAGAGTGGACAGGTTGCTTTGCTGACGACCTGAGGTGGCGATTGGCTCACATTGACTCTCTCCTGCCATCTGCACCCCGACAAGCCACTGCCATTGGATTAGCCGTGAATTAATGAGACGGCCTCTGTTGTGGAAATCTCCATCATCTTAATACAGCCTTTTGTTGGAGCGCGTGCGCGTGTCTCATGAAATCAAAAGCGCTCGCTCGCTCGCTCGCTCGCAGGGCCCGGCCCAGCCGGCTGTCATCGGAAAGTTGTCGAATGAAAGCGCGCAAGCAAATAAATATTTTCAATTGCAACCTGTTGCCCATTGTGATTGCCGTGTCTGTTGCCTCCTCATGCCCCCCTCATTGACGTCTGTATTTAAATTCAACACGTGTCTGTTCCTGTTTAAACAAGAACAACACACTGGTCAAAGTAACTTTGGAACGCTCTGACTTGGCTCCCATTAGTTTTGAGTTGGCACCGACGCAAAGCAACCTTGAAGAATAGACTTGTTTTACACTTGATGACTTAAACATTCCTCCTTCCTGCCTTTGACCACCACAGCGAGCCAGCCAGCCAGCGAGTGAGCCAGCTCCTCATCCTGTCCTCTTCAATCAAGTCCAAAGCAGCACAAAGTGGACACATTTTTTTAATAATAGCACCGCAGGAAGAGCACCGCGTGCGTCTCCCAGTGTCTGACATTAATAGCTTACATCGTATTTATTGTTGTAAGTTTCTACTTAGTGCGAGATAGACGGATCAGGTGGGGGGATGGCATTGTTTGATTTGGGAAGTATTCTGTCGGTCGCATAGCAACAGGCTCCTGGAAACGGGAGTGGACGGTGTTGCCAGCGGCAACGGTTGTTGCTCTGCAAACAATGTGAGCCAGTGCAAACACGAGCCAAGACTGTGAGTGAGCGAGCGAGCGAGCGAGCGAGCGCCTTCATTTCATTCAACATCTGTATGTGTTTTGCTCTGATTGAGTCCTGTTAAAAACTTTCAACTGTCATTTTTAAATCTTGTCGGCATTATAGAATTAGTGAGCTTTTTTTACAAGCCTTTCAAAAGTCTTTATTTTTTTTGGGGGGGGGGGAGCAGTTTCTAAAACTCAGCAACTACTGAAAGGCTGTTGTTGATTTGTTTCCAGTTGTCAGCCAGTAGCGGCATGAACAAGTCGAATGCGTTGCGGCCCGGCCCGGCCCGGCCCGGCCCTAAACGGCAGGGCGTCCCGAGTAGCATTTTGCACTGGTGTTCCTCATTTCCTGCAGTGTTGTACTTTTGTGTGTTTCAGAGTGAACGGAGGGCGGGGGGAGTTTGCATAACTTTTCACCTTCTGCGACAGCCTCCCCTGATTCCCTTTTGCTTTTTTGGAACATTGCAATTTGGCACACATAAATCCAGCCCTTCAATGGACTAAATGCATGAAACAAACTTTCAGGCTATTCTGATGTTACAAATTTAAAGTGTATTTCAACTTGATTTACACCGCATTTGGATGATAGTTACACATCGCAAAGATTTTAATGTGCAATTGCTAATAGCCGTGTGTCAGACCAAGTGTTGTTTGAAAATTGACACACACGGAAACACATACGCGCACGCACGCACAGTGACATTTCAACATACTCTTTCAGTGTATTAGTCATGGCTTGGTCTCGCGGAAAAGCCAGCGGTGGCACACCCACATCGTGTATTGTTTTCTATCTTGAAGAAGACATACTTCCTCCACTCGCTGGAGCTGGGCCAAAACTCATTACAAACAGCAGACCATGAATAGGAAGTTCAGTGACGAATCGAAACTTTTTTCGGGGACGTCTCCATGGCCATGATATCAATTTGGCCGTTTGAGTTACGGATGTTCTTCCATCGTACCTACTCAATGTCCAAGTCACTGTCTTTAATGCTGCTCATTAAATGAAAGTATCTCAGCCCACCCCGGAGCATCTTCATTGCACTCCTCCCCCACTCAGCTCTTTGCAGTCACACTCCAAAGTTCTTGTGCAAGAAAGGCGGAGGTTGCTTGGTTGCTTGGCGGGGGTGAATAGGGAGGGAGGGAGGGAAGGAGGGGAGATTTGAGTTGGGGGTGGTTGCTATGGATTTTTCCCCATGGCAACCAAAATACGTTTGCAAAGCATTGAGGAATTTCCTCACATCAGCTGGATTATTTGCCCCCTGGCTCTGGTTCCAAATAAGCGCTGGCTATCATCAGGACCTCTTGTCATTTTCATTCTACTTTTCCCGAGGGGAACTTTTGTTTTTTCTTCATTTGGATCGTTTCATGGCCACCATTGCTCAGTTTTCTCCACTTTTTGGGGGCAAGCCTTTGTGCACATTATTTTAGCCAAAGGAAAGTTGAGTGCTTCCTATTTTTGGGGTGGTTAGGAAGTGGCCAAGTCTATGTATTTGGACTGTAAAATGTGTACTGTCTGCAAAATGAACAACAATTAACATTCCCTTGATTTCTCCTCCAAACTAGCATGCAGAGCTCCGAGGGCGGCTCCGACACTCCGCCCAGCGTGGCGACGCTGCGGACGTCATCGTCGGCCCAGGCCCCTGTCGTGCAACCCGTCCCGGCCTCCCAACAGGTACGATGC
Source organism: Syngnathus acus (assembly GCF_901709675.1). Classification (NCBI taxonomy): domain Eukaryota; kingdom Metazoa; phylum Chordata; class Actinopteri; order Syngnathiformes; family Syngnathidae; genus Syngnathus; species Syngnathus acus. The sequence goes on along the minus strand of NC_051090.1, from coordinate 1,332,723 downwards.
TAACGACGCAAGCTAGCCGGCCGGCCGGCCGGCCAACTGGGACTCTTGCAAATGACTTTGGAAGCCAGACCAGTCGGGGAAATAGGAATGTTTTCTTCCAAAGTTTTTCATTGAATAAGTCCTCATCCTAAATAATACAGTACAACAATCCGTGGCTACTTTTGTAACAGATCTGTCTTGTATTTATTTACACAGAGAGCGCTGGTACAAGCCACAGGCTCAGTTCAGAAAGGAGGACAAGTACAGCAGCTTTCAGTATCCAGGGCTCAACAGGTTCCACCTCAGGTACACAGTACTGTACATGCGTACATATACAGTGCTGTGAACATGGACAAAGTTTGAGCATTCTTTGTCAAATTGGGACCACAATTGACATCCTGAGCCCATAACGGACGGACGGCCAAGCTGTCGCGCATGAACTGAAAGCTGCTGATTGAAAGCTGAATGTTTACGCTAGCTTTCTCTGCTCACAAGTGTCTTTCTGTGGCTGAGCCTGGCCCGCTGCCTTTGCACCTCTCTTCTTATCAAATACTCTCAGCCGTTCTCGGGGGAATCGGACGAGGATCTCGGCATGCTGCCTGCGCGGTTCTATCGCTCTCGCCTTTTTTGTCCGCACCGCACTGAGAGATGGCATCAGTCTTTGCTGCACACATTTGTGGAAATGAACACGGAGTTTGTTTTCTGCAACGCTCGCTGCCTAAACATTCCCCAACCGATGTCCTCGCATGAATGTTGTCTTACCGGCTTTGCTGTCGCTTCTTCTTTCTTTGAGGAGACAAACAGCCTCACCGGTAGGACATCAATTGGGCAGCTGCTTTGGTTTTGCAGTTGCAATGGGACAACTAGCAGCATTCTTTTTTTATTTCTTTTTTATTCAAATATTAACCACTCTGTTTAACTCTACATACGTTCAATGTTCTCACTTGGCTGAAAAAAACCCGCACATACTGGGTGCTTGACACTTTCCATAGTGTCTGTTTTTTTAAAAAAAAAACTAAATTAGGGTTTAAAATGGGCCTGTTTTGTATTTATGGTCATTCTTTGTAGGTGCAGCAATCACAGCATGTCTATCCGTCCCAGGTGCACTACGTCGGGGAAGGCGGAGAGGCTGTTTACACCAACGGAACAATGTAAGCATTCTTACAACAGCGTTACACATCCAACTTAATATTTTTGTTTTATTCGAGCGGATGTCCTCGCTAACCAGCGCAGTGCTTCCTCACAGTCGCACGGCCTACTACAACCCAGAGGCTCAGTTGTACGGCCAGAGCAGCGGGGGGTCCTACTTTGACTCGCAGGCCGGCGGAGCGCACGTGGCCACCGTGGTCTCTTCTGCCAGCGGTGGGGTGCCGCCTCATAGCATGGTGGGCATCGCCATGGACGTAAGCAGCAGCCATATCATCTCCAGCGGCAGCACCTATTTGATCCACGGAGGAAACATGGAAGGAAGCCGCAACCACATATCTCACTCTTCTCGCTCCTCTTCGGCCATGGTGAGCGAGCGACATGCGTTCGTTCAGCTGTCTTGTAGCATCCACGTCGTTATGATGTGAGCATCCCACAATATATCCTGTTCCTAATGCTACGGGCGGGGAGCAAAACGGTGACATCAGCTGCGTAGTATGGGCCATCCGCAGACAGCCTGTAAAACGGGGACACTGCCTTGAATAATTCAGCCGTGCCTTGTTTCAGCACTTTTCACAGGCACTTGTGCGCCCTGCGAAACAAAACAACCCCTGGGGCTCATTACCATTTGGCCAGGAGCCCTCGGGAGCATTCTTAGGGCTTGGAGCGGAGCCTCCTCTTTTTTTTCCCCCCCTTTTCTTCTATGTCTCCAGTTGGCTGCGCTAGCTCGTCTTTTCTCTGGGACTTGAATTCCTCCTCCGGCTCAAATCAATGTCCCCGTCGTCGTCGTCGTCCCTTTTACCAATCAAAGATAAAAAAGAAAAAAAAAAATCACTTAATAGGTCCATCACTGTATTTGGGGCTTTGTTTTGCTTTGTTTGCTAAGTTGCGACACTGCTGCCCTATTGTCTCTGAGCTTGACGTGACCTGTGGCCCTATTTGTGGGTCCTATTTGCATACATTGGAGTTTCTGAGCGCCGGCCAGACCCAACTAAACTCTCGGCCCCTCGATTTGCATGCTTTTGTGTGGCAATAATGGTTTTGGCGGCAACACTGACTGATTTGAATGGAAATGCACCGACCGATCTGGCTGCTTGCTAACAGTCTTATTTCCTTTGGTCTTTATTTTTGTGTTTTAATGTACTTCTGCTTATTTCTGACTCTCTCTTTTTTTTGTATCTTTCTCGTTTGCCTCCTCCCCCTCCTTTTTTATTGCATGCTCCTTCTTTCTTTAGCTTGAAATGGCGATTGAAAACCTCCAAAAGTCTGAAGGAATTGCAAGTCACAAAAGCAGCCTGCTCAACAGCCATGTAAGTCCATCTGGAAGTTTCTTTGAAAAGGACATGAGAACTTGTGAAATCCGCGGCTGATTTTGTAGGCGGCGTGTTTTTGCCGGTGTTTGCAAAGTGGAAGGCAGCAGCGACCGCTGCGGCTTGACTGACAACAGCACTTTCCCACCGACGTGCCTTATTGTTTGGATCTTCTTCATCCCTGCTCTGCTTTCATTTGCTGTCACTCCTTGACTCTGCATGAATGTCCCTATTCCCTCAGTCATTGTGTTTTGTACGAAACAATGATCCGCTCCGAACAAACATCCTGTCCTGAAGCAGCCTTAACACGACGAGTGCAGACGGTGGCGTCGTATTGAAAGAAAACGGACAGGGCAGGTGTTTGTGGCGGTGTTAAAAATCAATGTTTCCTTTGCTGTTTGTGTGTTGCCTCACCTTTGTTGTGAAATTGCACACCCACTCCATTGTCTGATTCCCATTTGATTTGTATTTTTTTTTTAGCTCCAGTGGCTGCTGGACAACTACGAGACGGCGGAGGGCGTGAGCCTGCCCCGCTGCTCCCTCTATAACCATTACTTGCGCCATTGCCAGGAGCAGAAACTAGATCCGGTCAATGCTGCCTCTTTTGGCAAGCTGATCCGCTCCGTCTTCATGGGCCTCAGGACCCGACGCCTCGGAACCAGGTACGGAAGCGCCCCGGCGGCCACCGCCGTCATCAAGTAGCCACGTATCCCGTTTGATGACGCTTCTACGCTTCTCTGATGACATCCTTTCGGCACTTTCCATCTTCCAGAGGCAACTCAAAGTATCATTATTATGGCATTCGGGTGAAGCCAGACTCACCGCTCAACCGGCTGCAAGAGGACACCCAGTACATGGCCATGAGGCAGCAGCCCGTCCACCAGAAACAAAGGTCACCATTCTTAGCTCTCCTCAATGCTTCTTCTAAGGCAGAAGTCATCAACTGTCATGTCCCTTTTTCTTCTACGGTGCCCACGCAGGTTCAAACCTCTGCAGAAGGTGGACGGAATGCCCGACAACCTGTGCGTCAACTCTCATTGTAACAACACTCCGGAACAGTCGGTGGCAGCTCAGAGCCAACACCATCAGCAGTACATCGGTCAGTACAGCAGCAGCGGCAGCAAAATGATCGTTGCCGTCATTTCGCTAGCTTGTGTGATTGATGATGTGCTCGTTGCAGACACAGCCCACAGTTTGCCCGAGTTCCCCGCTCCTGACGTGGGCACTCAGCCTCTGCCAGAGCGCATCACTTTGAATGACATTAAGAAGCTGCAGAGCCTCTACAGAGACCACTGCGAGGTAGGCGACTGCCGTACGCAGCCAGCCCTCGACGGCGTCAAAATCACACGTTAGCTTGTCTTTTCTTCTTGGGTCATCCTGCCAGTGCTTCTTTGAATTGGGGATTGCTGATGGTGGCTAAGAATAGATAGCATTAAGATGTACAGCTGAACGTTTAAAATCTCAACTAGACTGAGGAGGTACTTGACTTTCCTCCACCATCATGACCAACATTCAAGTAAAGTACACAAGTGATTATCAAAAAGAGGGCAGTGGGTGTATTACTAAAAGCTCCATTTATTATTGTGTACTACTATAACATGAACACTGTGCTTAATTTCTTTTCCCCACACAAAAATTTGATAAAATGGGGACTATTTAGAGATTTTAAAACACTTGGAAAAAATGAATCGCAAAGATATAACATCATTTATGGGACAATTGATTTACATTGAAAAGGGAAATAATAATCAGAAACATTACAATCAGGGGCTTAACAAACAGCCAGCCAGCCTGCCATTTGCTTGTGTGATGAAAGCAGCTTTATCGCATTATCGCCGGGCTCCCTTGTCCATCCTCCTCATGCTCCTTTTGTTCCAGCCTTCTTTTCATCCACCAGCGGGCGGCTGCCTTTTAAGACATGCCAATTAACCTTTCTGCGCGCTGGCTGGACATCTCGGTGTCTTTGTGGTGGCCTCCCCGCGAGTCTTTGTGTTGCCTTGTCTGCGGACGGGCTCCGCGGCCTTCCGCCTTTGTCTGCCACTCTCACGCCGCTCCTGGACTCCACGTGTTGAATGTTCACGCTACTGACTCGGTTCCCCTTCATTTGGAACCAAGCGTGACCTGTTATCTCATTAGCGGAGGCCTCTCCTTATCTGCCTCCAAAGTTACTTGCACGACAAATGCTCAATTGAAATCATATTTTGATTTTTTTCTTTCCCTGCACATGGGAAAGACAGTAAAATGCAATAAAGTGTGTATAGTTTGAGTGACAACATTTAGATTTACGCCCCAGAACATATCCAATGCATGGCCATAACTTATTATTATTATTATTATGTGTGCTTTCTTCTCAGTATGATTTTTTTTTTTTTTTCATTTTATGTTCTTTTTCCTGTGAGGCCAAAAACTGTGCGCTTGTACAAAGGGGGATGGGGAATTCTCCTTTTTGTTTTGGAGTTCTGTGTTTGACCTGTTGCTGGGGGCAACCGTAAACAAGGTTGCCATGGCGACAGTTAAGGAGACTCAAAAACATAGCTTGTGATCGAAGCCTACACTGCTGTGTAAAAAGATCCAGCGGCTAGCGCACGCACACACACACACACACACACACACACACACACACACACACACACACACACACACACACACACACACACACACACACACACACACAGTCATTGCCAATGTCTTAGAAGATCTGCTGCGGTAAATAACAGCTCAGCAAAAAGATGAGTTTTATCTATTCCTGTTGACGTTATCTGTTGCAGTAGAATTGTGGTGGTCCTCTTGTATGAATTCCTCATGTGTCACATTTAAGTTAAGGTAACTAGCCTCTACATTCTGTTGCACACGGGCGAGCACATTGCCAGTGGCGCAGGAATGTGTGGCAGTTCAGCTCAAAATTGAAGTGGAGATGAAACCTAAATGTGACCTTTGGGAATGGTGCCCATGATTGATGTGCTGCGTTCCTGCTGGCTCGCAAGTGAAGCAGCCGGGGCCCACAGTGAGCGGGCGCTGCCTGCTTGCCTGCTTGCCTGCCTGCCTGCAGGATCTGTGTTGTGTGTCTGGTTGCCATGGTTCACTTCTCAATGTTTCCCCACCCACCCTCCCTCTTCCTCCCTCCCTCCCTCCTCCCTCTTCCTCCCCTCCCTGCAGGCCACACTGGATGTGGTGATGAACCTCCAGTTCCACTACATTGAGAAACTCTGGCAGACCTTTTGGTACTCAACAGCGACATCTAGTGACGGGAGCACCACCATCGCCAGCAGGTCAGAGCACACGCAGGAAACAAGGCTTGAAATAGCAGACCTTTGGGCCAGAAGAATAAAGTTTAACTTATTATTTAGTATAAACCTCACCCAGATTAGAATAAAAATAATAATTCATACACATAGACGTCAATTTCTCGTTTGTGCCCTTTATGCAGAAGACCAACTGCAGGCTTTTCCAGGCATTACAAATGTTCAGTATCGGATTTTTAAAACAGTATCATCGTCCAACTTTTGTGCAGTGACGATGAACTGGAAGGTGTGCTGCCCAGAGAGAAACTGGTGAATCTTTGTAAATATGAACCAGTACGACTATGGATGAGGAGCTGCGATCACATCCTCTACCAGGCCTTGGTCGAGATCCTCATCCCAGATGTGCTGCGCCCTGTCCCCAGTCAGTCCTCAAATATTTGGAATGAAGATGTCATGTGAAGATGCAGATTTGTAACCCAATTTATCTTCCTGCAGGCACTCTCACTCAGGCCATCAGGAACTTTGCCAAGAGTCTGGAGGGATGGCTGACTAACGCCATGACCAGCTTCCCTCAAGAAATCATCCGCACTAAGGTGAGCAAAACAAACATGCATGCCTTTTTGCGACTGACTCAGCAGAATGAAAATACCATAAGAATGTTAGCATGATGGATTCAACCTTAACGTGGTACATCTCTTGACGTAGGTGGCAGTGGTCAGTGCCTTTGCGCAGACGCTGAGACGTTACACCAGCCTCAACCACCTGGCCCAGGCGGCGCGTGCCGTCCTCCAGAACACCTCACAGATCAACCAGATGCTCTCCGACCTCAACCGGGTTGACTTTGCTAACGTCCAGGTTGTGGACAGCTTCTTCATTATTTAGTCCAGTCGGCAACACCGGGTGGACTCTTTGTTGACGCCTTGTGTGCGTGTGGCGTGTTACAGGAGCAGGCGTCGTGGGTGTGCCAGTGCGACGAGAGCGTGGTGCAGCGTCTGGAGCAGGACTTCAAAGTCACCCTGCAGCAGCAGAGTTCTCTGGACCAGTGGGCCACTTGGCTGGACAACGTGGTCACTCAGGTTCTCAAGCCCCACCAGGGCAGCCCCAGCTTCCCCAAGGCAGCGCGGCAGTTTCTGCTGAAATGGTCCTTCTACAGGTACACAACATTGCTTGGGATGAAATCAAGACATATTGGAAAGATTCAATCAGGGTGACAAGTGAAGCAACATCAAAACATTGAGAGATACACACCTGTAGTACTAACCTTTGGCCCCGCCTCCTCACCCAGCTCCATGGTCATTCGAGACCTGACTCTGCGCAGTGCCGCCAGTTTCGGTTCCTTCCACCTGATCCGCCTGCTGTACGATGAGTACATGTTCTACCTGGTGGAGCACCGTGTAGCTCAGGCCACTGGAGAGACGCCCATCGCTGTCATGGGGGAGGTGAGGGGAAACTCTGCCCTGCTCACAATGTCAACTGTATTGCTTTCAAACTCACTTTTTATCTCTTTTTTTTTTGACACTTCAGTTCAGTGACCTGACCTCCATGATGCCATCACTCATGGAAAAAGGTAAAACAACAACTCAAGTATACAGTAGTGTGCAAATGAGATTTCATTGAAGCTTTTCCACTTTGTCAGATGTGTCCTTCTCGGACGAGCTGAGTGACCTGGGTAGCGACGCCGACGTGTCCCGGAGCGAGCCGGCCGTGAAGCGGGAGCGCATCGAAATGAGCCACCCTCTGCAGGAGATGTGAGGCCGCTCCGCTCCGCTCCCTCCGTGCAGGAGATGTGAGGCCGTTCGGCCCGGCCCGGCCCACATGGCGTCCTTCGCCCGTGTACATTTTTTCGCCGCTTGATCAAGTGGTTGTGATGTCAGTCCTAGCAACGCTAACAGTGCTGCCTTTTCTTTTCCAAGGAAGCAATCTCAACACACAACTAATATTCTCTTTTTGTTTTGTGCAACTGTGAATGAGTTTGTGCAGTCCATTATTTTATGGGTGGGTGGGTGGGGTGTAACGCGATGTGTGCGGTGGTCAAGTGTTGTTGTTTTTTTTATGATTCAGCTTGTTTGAATTCAATTAGCTGTGCCATGGTGTCATTTGAGTGCCTTAGATTGCTAACTTGGACTCTAGATGTCAGGCTGTCCCCTCAGCTGTGCCTCGACCGCACTATGAATGTATCGTCGGCAAACCTCATCCAAGCAAGCACCTTTCACCAAGCAAAAGTGGAGGTGTGAGCGTGTGTGTGCATGTGTGTTTACTTGTGGCCTCTGCTGCACTTTGCAGCTCACAAAATGGGAAAATCAAATAAACATGCAACTGATGGACCCAAAGGACCTTAAGCCTCAGCACCTTGGCCATTGTCTGTGTGTGTGTGTGTGTCTGTGGTTATCCAAACTGCCAACATGAAACTAGATCTGCAATCAAGCAATACTGCACAAGTGTGGAAGGGGGGGTGGGGGGATCTTGGAAAACATGTTGGAATGCGGCCCCCAGGACTAGAGCTTGACTCCTGTGACCTTTGACCATGATATTTCCCTAATAAAGTGGCCTGTTATTAGATACACTTGAAAGTGGCGCTGTACCTAATGGAGTGTCCGTGTCATTCCCTCGTTAAGCGCACCTGCGTGAAAAGTTTTAGCTCCTGCGGAACGTGAAAGTGACCAAAATCTTTTCACGCAGGTGCGCTTAACGAGGGGAATCTTGGAAAACATGTTGGAACGCGGCCCCAAGGACTAGAGCTTGACTCCTGTGACCTTTGACCATGATATTTCCCTAATAAAGTGGCCTGTTATTAGGTACACTTGAAAATGACGGTGTACCTAATGGAGTGTCCGTGTCATTCCCTCGTTAAGCGCACCTGCGTGAAAAGTTTTAGCTCCTGCGGGACGTGAAAGGAGCTAAAACTTTTCACGCAGGTGCACTTAACGAGGGGAATCTTGGAAAACATGTTGGAACGCGGCCCGAGGACTAGAGCTTGACACCTGTGACCTTTGACCATGATATTTCCCTAATAAAGTGGCCTGTTATTAGGTACACTTGAAAATGGCGGTGTACCTAATGGAGTGTCCGTGTCATTCCCTCGTTAAGCGCACCTGCGCGAAATGTTTTAGCTCCTGCGGAACGTGAAAGTAGCTAAAACTTTTCACGCAGGTGCACTTAACGAGGGGAATCTTGGAAAACATGTTGGAACGCGGCCCGAGGACTAGAGCTTGACACCTGTGACCTTTGACCATGATATTTCCCTAATAAAGTGGCCTGTTATTAGGTACACTTGAAAATGGCGGTGAGATTCCCTCGTTAAGCGCACCTGCGTGAAAAGTTTTAGCTCCTGCGGGACGTGAAAGGAGCTAAAACCTTTCACGCAGGTGCGCTTAACGAGGGGAATCTTGGAAAACATGTTGGAACGCGGCCCGAGGACTAGAGCTTGCCACCTGTAACCTTTGACCATGATATTTCCCTAATAAAGTGGCCTGTTATTAGGTACACTTGAAAATGGCGGTGTACCTAATGGAGTGTCCGTGTCATTCCCTCGTTAAGCGCACCTGCGCGAAATGTTTTAGCTCCTGCGGAACGTGAAAGGAGCTAAAACTTTTCACGCAGGTGCACTTAACGAGGGGAATCTTGGAAAACATGTTGGAACGCGGCCCCGAGGACTAGAGCTTGCCACCTGTGACCTTTGACCATGATATTTCCCTAATAAAGTGGCCTGTTATTAGGTACGCTTGAAAATGGCGGTGTGATTCCCTCGTTAAGCGCACCTGCGTGAAATGTTTTAGCTCCTGCGGAACGTGAAAGGAGCTAAAACTTTTCACGCAGGTGCGCTTAACGAGGGTCACTTGGAAAACATATTGGAACGCGGCCCCTCGAGGACTGGAGGTCGACACCCCTGGTTTAAGTGAAAAGTGCCACACCCGCCCTCACCCCCACTTTCTGATTGGCTGTTTGATCTGTGACGTCACTCGGACACTCCATTAGGTACAGCGCCATTTTCAAGTGTACCTAATAACAGGCCACTTTATTAGGGAAATATCATGGTCAAAGGTCACAGGTGTCAAGCTCTAGTCCTCGGGGCCGCGTTCCAACATGTTTTCCAAGCGTCCTGAATGGTCTTAAACGTGAAGCTCAGTGGAGCACTGGTTAGCACGTCCGCCTCACAGTTAAGAGGGTGCGGGCTTGATTGTGTGGAGTTTGCATGTTTGCATGGCTGGCAACCCGCCTGCTGCCCGAACAAGCTGGGTTAGTTAGGCTTCAGCACGCCCCATAACCCCCGTGGGGACAAGCGTTACCTTTGATGGATGGACGGATGGATAGAGTGCACTAGTGTATGGACCTTAAATTAGAGAGCAAATAAACACAAATGGCTTTGCAGCAGATCTAGTTGCATTTGCTTTCATTTTTGGTAACCAAAGGGCAAGTTACTGTGTTTTACCTCAATAGATTTCTCGGTTCATGTAATGGAGGTGTGGGAGGCTGAGTCAATGTGGCATTGAGTGTAAATAGTTGTCATCTCGGCCCCACCCATTACAGACCTGTCGTAGCAAGCCAGAATCTTCAGGAGGCCCGTTTCAGAGCGCCTTAGCAGACGATTACCATTTTACAAAATTATATATTCAGTATATCTTTCTATGTAGAACGTATGCTCAGTGGCCTCATTTCTCTCCTCATTGTATCTGAAGAAAACAAAATGGTTTGGTAACCAATAAGACTTTGCGTGTGATTGATTTAAGTATGAAGAATAGTTCCTAGTTAGATGAACTATTCTTTGTGTTTACTCCTATTCTCCCCTCCATTTTTGTACGGACTTATTTAAGGCTTTTTGAGATGTATTCCTGTCTGTCCTTTGCCTTTGAAAAGCTCATTTCTGGCTGTTCTTTTTAATGTTTTGTAAGACTGTTTTAGATCTTTGGCCGATGATTCTTTTTTTATGGAACTAGATTTGGGTCCTCTTACAAGTATACTGAACCCTTATTTTGTGTATTTTGAAACCACCACTTTATCTAGCCCAAGGACACATGGTGGTTGGTAAACTGCTTAATTCAGTTGTATTTTGTACCTGGTCACAATGTGTAAGAATAATAAACTGGCGTAAACCAAAGATGACTACATGGATTGTTTTTGTTGTTGTTATTAAATATCACAAAGCCTCCTTTTGGAGCAAACAGCAGATATGCAAACATTGCTTCTTTTTTTTTTTTTTTTTTTTTAAGGTAGAGAAGAAGATATAACAATGACCCTGTTCAATCATTTAGGATATGCCAGTCACTTCCTACTCTTAAGTGTTCAATTGCCACTCAGACTATGCTTAAGTTATTACTCAATACATGCTTCCCTGTACACCAAGTGTCGACTTTTAACATTTAGCTTAGTTTGCAGTCCAGTAGTATAAAGGGATGAAACAAGGAAGTACATTTTCTCCAGGAAAAATGAACACACAAGAGACAATAAAGAGACCATAGCAGCAGAAACAGTGTCACAATTAAGTGCTTGTGGTCCTTCAACATTGACCTAGTAGCAAACGTCTCAGAAGCTCCAACGATGTCATTATGTTCACAAGGTGCAGCCTGCCATATACTTTCCTATTGGGCACACAGTGGAGAAGAAAAGTGTCAAATTCATTTGATTCATTATATACCGTCAATTAAAAAAAGACTTTTTTTTATTTTATTTTTTTTCCCAAAGCATCACCTGTGGCGAATCTCTTCTTGATGAGCGACATGCGATAGCGGCTGCCGACCAGCTCCACGTCCATGCCTGACAGAGAGGCCCCGGAGCCCACAAACTGAACGGCCAGGTTGGGCGGGGGGCCGCGAGGGACCTCCAAACACTGCCAGCTGGCACACAGAGTCCCCGAGCCTGTTGGCACACAATCCAGTCAGATCGGCTGCGTGCGTCTGAAGAAAATGGCTTTTGATGGCCGCGGGCCGTATAAAAATACTGCTAGAATTGAAAGCGAGGGAAAGAGTTTCATTTAGTCTCATAGAAAGAAAATGCTTTTACATCATATGGAATCTATAGGCAAGTACAAACCTCTTTGCACGGCTGTCACTTACTCCGAGATTCTTGCTACTATTTCTACAGTATGCAACGATAAAACACTGCTAGGTGAGACTATAACTTCCTATTCCCTTGCTAACCCTAACCCTCCCATTTTAACAGGCCTCTGCAACTTCAAAAAATACAAGGAATAAAGCAGTTTCCAGAGCGACTCGTGCTTTTCAGGAGCGACTTAAGATCTGCTTTGCACGAGGGCACCACAACGACACACAGTTGAAGAGGCAATCATGCCAATGATGCCATGCAGATTGGATATAATGTTAAGCTGTTTAATTTCCTCCCTCTTAGCTCTGACCTTTGCTGTGGTTGGTGGGCGAGAGGTTGGCAAGCTTCCACAGCAGACGTCTTTCCTCGGCGTTCCTGCAGAGGCACAAAAACACTCGCTGACTCTTTGACCTTCTCTCTCTCGTAGTCCAAACGCCATGTTGTCATCTGCTGTTACTATTTTTAGCATCTAGAGCAGCCCTCAAAACAAACATACTGAGTGGCCTGTCCAGCTGAGGGTCAGCATGTCGACAGCTTTTAGTGCCAACTGGGACTCTGCCACTTCCTCATCGCTGCTGCCAAGGATTCATTTCTAATATTTTCATTATTAAATGGACAGGTCATTTTCCAATTCTCATTGGCTCACCAGGAGGCAGGCGGCTGACACTGCAGGTCGGCCGCCGTGTGGTCCAACTGCAGCAGCACCTGGACGGCGGTGAGCTGAGTGGACGGCGCTGTGACGGGACAGCAATGGTAGTCCAGCGACACCCGGGTCACTGTGCCGCTGCGCTGGCACTCCCCCGACAGCAGGAGAGGAGCCCGGGCTGGATCCTGAGATGACACCTGCACGTACATCAACAACTTGCTAGCCTGGCTATGAAACATGAGCGGGACAAAATAATAGCAACACAAAGTCAATCCTTGAGTAGTCAGCGATACCGCGTGCCCATACCACACATCCGACACATGAAACTTTCCCCAAAAAACAATGACATAAATATTGATCTTACTAATAAATATTGATCTTACCTGATACTTGAGCAGTCCGACATTGTAGTAAGAGGCCTGGGGGTTGAGTTCAGCCTCCCGCTGCAAGTACACCTGCAGGGCCTGCATGTTGAACCAGAAGTCTCGGGCCTCCGGGTCACTCTGAGACGGATCACTGTGGGCACATTCTGCGCTGCTAGCGGCTCATTCCGGAAATTACAGCAAGGAAAAAGAAAGAAATAAGTAAAAACCTGAAGAGAAGCTTCTGATTAGGTAAGAAGTGGTCTATTTTGGAAATGTTGACCAGTCGGAAGCTGAGCACAGGGACGTTGGGCTTTGCTGTGAAAATGCGGCTGATGCCTGCTGGGAAGGACATGGTCAAATCGCCTGTGATCTTCACCAGACACCTAGAGGAACGACAAGATGGTTGTCATTTGACAGCGGAGAACCGGCGCCGTTCAACATCGAGCTCACTGATTGTGTTGTCCGCCCTTGAAGTAAGCGTTGATGTACTCGGTGATGGCGGCGGCCACGGGCCAAGCCTCCTGGGTGCTGAGGGAAAGGGGACTGGGGCCTCGGGACAGGTGCACTGGAAACGACCACATCAAGTTGCAAAAAAGTTTGGGCCTTTTACTCATTCCAATCCTCTCATAAGGTGAAGACTACGTCACGGAATACATTTCTCTGCTCTGAATCTGGCTTACATTTTCTGGACGGCTGGTCCTGGAGCGGGTAAGGCAAAGGTGAGGCTTGCCGCACCCGGGCAGGGCTGGGGGCTCGGTTCTGTCCTCCCCATTCAACGTCCCTACATTGAGGTCCCCACTCGCTGGGACTGGAGGAAGACGAGGAGGTGAGGGAGGCGCTGGGCTCCGGCAAAGGCGAGGAGCACAACGACCGGGACTGAGACTGAGGACAAGGAAGGCAAGGCGTTAGTGGGTGCCAATCATTAAAAGGAAAGGATGATCATTTTTCAGAAAAAAAACGCTCCAAACACACAAGTGGCAAAATACTAAATGTATTTGACTGTATCTTACTTACTCTGTCATTGCCGCTGAGTAGATTGGCGCTCTTCTTGCTGGGCTTGTTGGCCCTGGAAAGAGCAGCCGTGACCACGTCAAACGATTGATGTCTAAAGTGGTGTTTGGTACCTTGGAAAGACGCACAATCAAATTTCAATTGATGTTTACATCCGACCTGATAGACTAGGTTGAGGAAATCCATATACCCTTGTGAGAGATGACACTGCAAGGCTGGGGCGTGTTGATGTCCAGACAGTCTTGGTCTTTGTCCGTGGAGAAACAAAGATCCTCCTGCGGGCCAGAATGTCTCGTGAGCGGAGGAGCGTTCCGGCGAGGTTCGCTCTCTGACGAGCGATGTTTTCTCCTCTCGCCGCCGACACAATCTCCTTTCCCTAGTCCCGCCGCGTCGTTTGCTCTGGAATTGCTCGGCTGTCCCTCGCTAAACGGGTTATGGAGAGAATTCCAATGGGCAAGTTCCTTCTTTGGCTGCTGCGATGGAGCAAAAGATTCCGGGTTGTTATCAAATGTCAGCTTATTGCTGGTGCTACGTGGGATTATTCCTCCTGCTGCAGCCAGTGACGACTGGTGGGTGGGGCTTCCGATCATGGTGATGGCAAACGGGTCATCGGAAGAAACCGGCGGCGGTAGGCTTCGGTCTCGTTTTCGCTCTCTGTTTTTACGATTAGATGAGGTGGAGGAAGAAGGGGGCGGGAGCGGCTTGGTGTCAGCGCTAGCGATGGAGAAGGGGTCCCCTCGCGCCTCCGTTCCTCGTCCGTCCTGGGTCGGGCGCGGAGGATGGCGCAGCCAGGCGTCGGCCAGGTTGAAGGTCTCCTGTGTGACGTTCCTGTCAAAAGCGGCAAAGAAGGGATCTTCGGGGTGATGTCTGCAGTTCCACGCCGCTGACTCCATCTCCATTGAGGGGAAGGACTGCTGGAAAGCAGGGAAGAAGCGCCCGGCTGAGGAGGAGTCCACGTCTGAGGGGCGTCTCGAGGAACGGGAAGAACCGACAGCGGTCACGGGGTCATCCTGCCCATGAGGACTTTGAGCAGGGGAGGGCTCACAGAAGGCTGAGAGGAAAGGGTCAGCAGCAGGTCGCCCTCGTATTTGTGTCTGTTCTTTGCTTTGTGAAACGGGAGGCCACGCCGCCCAGCCCGCCGGCTCAGGGGAGGGGTCGAGCGGCTGAAGGGAGGGTGAGTCCAAACCCGAGTCCTCAATGTTCTCTGGTGAGGAAGAGTCTGATGAAAAGGCAGCATCTGGTGCAAAAAAAGCCAGCAGTTAATGTGCCGCACGCACGATGGGCAGAGTCTCCAAAGTCAACGACCAAATGTCTTTATCTCACATTCAGAGGCACCAAAGGAACTTTGTTGTTGGAGCTGTCCCCGACCACTAAAGCTTTTGAATTTCAAGGCTGTTTCGAGAGGCGGCCCAAACAGACTGTCGGTACCGGATGCTGTAGAACTCAATCTGTTAAAGAGGGAGGGGAAAAAAAAAAGGTTAGCATTTTGAAGTGCCCCCCCCCCCCCCATCTTTACAATAACACAGGTGATTTCATGTGAGTCACATTTGCAACAGATAAGAAGAGCAGAGCTCATCTCACCTGCTGTGATCTGGACTGGAAGTTGACCTGCGCAGGCCCTCCTGCTCACCATCTATGATGACAAAACACAATGTGAGAAATCGACAATAAGCAGCGTTCCACACAAACAAATAAAGCAAAGGCTAGCAACAAACTACATCACAGATAAGCAAATAAAAGAAAAAAACCTCGAGAAGAGGTGCCCTCGTCATCGGTACGTCCGCCTGTGCTCGAGTTTCCTGTCAAGACAAACAGTCAGAATAATTCAAGTTTGCAGCATTGTGTGATCTAACTGCTGACACTTCATTGAAATGTTTTTTTTTAATTCATTTAATTTGTTTTCTGAAGGTTAGAAATACCCTATATAAATATTCACTTTTTCCTCAGGGTTTATTTATGAGACAGTCCAAAAGCATTTATAAAAAAAAAACACAAAAAAAAAAAAAAAAACTTACTGGAAAGATGCCTTTTGACTTTTACCTGAAAGAAAAAGAGAAAGCTATTTTAGTATTTTGCATCATTTATTTTTTTTTAATGAAAAAAAAATATATATATACCCCTCTGTTGGGTGGCAAGGTAAGAGTTCCCACAGTAGCTTTCAGCTCCTTCTCACGGGCGGCTGCACTGCTGCGGGAGCTGTTGGCCACCGGTCTGATCTGGATCTGGAACTTCTTGGGCTCGTCATCATCAAAGTCGGAGTCGCTGGAATAGAAGTTGTTGTCCTTCTCTTTAGAGCAGCGTGACAAGAAGAGTCAAGGAAAATGAAAAGAAAGAATAGCATCCACAGAATGAGCAAGAAAAAGAACTAGGAGGATGGGTTTATATTGCCCAAGTTCCTGGACTGGAACCGAGGCCTTGGTGAGAAGAGAAAAAATAAATTGGATTCTCTGCGAGTTGAATGAAATCAGAGCAGATGCAGAAATACAGAAAGAGGTGCAAAAGCGTAACTGAGGCAATTGCACATCTGAGCATGGGTAGGAGATTATTTTTGCAAAATACCAACCGCTTCCTGTCTCTATTTTCACCCCAGGCTGTCGAATGAGAAAAGCAGTTGTTATCTTGAGGCTGTCAGGACCAGGGAGCGAGCGTTAGCGACCATAAACGGAAAGAGACGCCCGTGCCATGACTCCGTTTTTGTACACTCGTAAAAGTTCAACATCCCAGCGTGTCCAAATGATTGGAGCAGAAAAAGGATATCATTCTGAGTGCTGTCAGCTCGGATGACGAATCCTTCATCGTCTACATCAAAGGGTGAATTCTGGAAGAAGACAAAAAATAAACAATCCAAGAAACCCAAGCACAGCAGCCTGACAAAAATATAATGCAGCAATTAATTCTTCATAAATATTGGTGATGATTTTAATCGACAGTTTCATCATATTGCATTTTTATTTGACTTTTACAACACCCTAATTTAGTAAACATTCCATGCAACTGTAGTATAGCTGCTGTGGTGACTGTGAATAAAATGGAATACTGACCGGTATCTCAGTCACAGCAGAATCCCTGCAAAACAAATCCATTTGCTTTCATTGTTCAATAACACAAATTAAAGCCAGCAGCAAAGACTAGAGCCAATCAGATAAGGAGAAGAAAAAAAAAAAAAACAGGACAAGGACGATTATGCTTACGTGGAGTCCGGCTCCTTGTCCCGCTTGCCCAGTCCGGGGATCCGGAAGGCTTTGGCCCGACTCTTCTTTCCGCCCTCGGGTGCTATGGCTGTCATGTACTCCTCAAAACTGACTACAGCTGCAGCACACACATATAAACACTTTTTTTTTTTTTTTTGTATTCCCATACTCAGTCAATACATAGTGCTTAAATACTTCTTGCATGTTAATTTTACTTTGCGAGAAATATTTTGTGACTTAATTACCGGGCCTTTCCTTGCCAGTGCCCTTCAGCTCTGCAAATTTCTGGATGAGGGTATTGATGCCAATATTTTCTACATTTTGCTTGAATTCCTCATGGACCTGCAGCAAAGCAGACGATGATGATTATCTCCAGACATTTAACAAATCGTGTGTGACATGAGGTCTGAGATGTTGCAAAGCGTCCAACATACCTGGCCAACTTGTACATGAGTGTCTTCTATGGAGTGGGAATAAGCTTTAATCAAATGTTTCATCTGTTGCAAATGGGCTTCCTCAATTTCCTGAAACCTCTACAGAAACACAATAGACACTCAGACTTTTTTTTTCATTATTATTCAGGGTGCACTGAGATCTTATTTTGAAAAATCTTCTCATTTTCACCATTGTGTTACCAATGGAAGAGATTTTTTTTTTTCTTTAGGGGGGGGGGGGGGACATAGTGTTGATTAATGTTCTGAAGTTACAGAATATATGAACCGGGAGTTTAAGAATAGTGTTGAGACTGAGAGCACAAATAATTTTTTTTTTTTTTTTTCCACACACCTCCCCCAAAAAACGGGCAAAGGGGTCTCGGAATTAGAGCTGACCTGAGCAGACTCGTTCATCTTTTGTTCAAACTCTCCTCCCACTCGATTGTGCTTTTCAATACACAGTGCAAATGATTCTGCTGCTTTCTTAGACTTCAGATCCGCCTTTTGAGAGAGAGAGCGAGAGAGAGCGAGAGAGAGAGAGGACAATAAAACTTTATTTCAACATTGTTTTCTCAAAAAGCCCAATATCAATTGAAAAAAAGAAAAGAATTGATTTTAACATAGCTTAAAGTCCTTTAAAAAGAAGTAGGAACTAACTTTTTCCTGTTCCTTCTGTGGTGCTCCCTCCTTCCTGAGCCTCTCCAGCTCCAAACATTTGGCATGGTAACCCTCTTTGGACTTCTGAAGGTGGCCACTCTGAACTTGCAGTGCCTGCACCGCCTCGACAGTCCCCACCATGTCTTCCTTTGTCTGAAAAAACATGCACAATATCATTACGTGACAAGACTTGGAAGTTGGGTCTTCCCATTGATATATATATATACCTTGCGGTGAATTTTGACCTGCTCATCACCGTACTTATTGATGTCCCGAATGAGATCGTTCATCTTTCTCATGAGCTCAAGATGGC
This sequence comes from Syngnathus acus, assembly GCF_901709675.1. Lineage (NCBI taxonomy): Eukaryota > Metazoa > Chordata > Actinopteri > Syngnathiformes > Syngnathidae > Syngnathus > Syngnathus acus. The sequence continues at coordinate 1,314,390 of NC_051090.1, read as the reverse complement.
AGAGAGCCAGTTTGTCAGAAGACACCCTGAACACATCCCACATTGGTGCAAACGTCCTGGGCAAAAAAAATAAACAGCACAAATGACAATATGGTGTAAGTACTTGGATTATTTAATCAGTACAGAAGGGACAAATGTGAACATTTGGTTCTCATCCATATCTTATACGCAGCCATGGCGCTATTTATTATCAAGGATATTCTAAAGCGCCCTTCCAATGGTACACAATTGATTTTATTTTCACTCACCCTTGCGGGCTTCCGTTGCTGGCCATCTTAGCCAGTTTGCCCATGGATTTGGAGTAAGTCTCCTCGATGGCAGCTCTGGGGGGGGGGAACAAAACAAACATCAGCAGAATATCACACGGTGACTGGCTCTTATTTAAAGGTAGTCATGGAAACCTCAACCCTGCAGTACCTTTCAGCCCTATACCCGTGTGCGTGCGTGTGTGTGTGTACGCTGCAGCGCAAAACTGCAGCGGGAAGAGACTTGGTGCATAATCTTTAGTTTCGATTCCTGTCACTTCATGATAATGTCCAAAAGCAGTTGCACGCAATACCGTTATCAAGGCCACATATTTTGAATGCAGATTTGACAGAACAGAAAGTCAATGCTAGGTCAATGTATTATATGGCATGCTGAAATGATTCATGGATGAATTGAGAAAGGCTGCACATTAAACTTTCAAAAGAAATCTGTAGAGCCTAAGGGCAAAGAATGCAGCAATATTGATCCAAATATCTAAAAGGGGGGAAAACACAACAACTTGCTTCTGAGTTGAAGACAAACACACATATGGCAGCGTTCATCAAAGATGCCCTTTTTTTTAAACATATGGTTCAGTCTTGTGCCGTCTCTCTGAATTCACAATGCGATTGTAATCAATAACATGAATTTAAAAAGGCATGTTTATTATGTAGCTAGCACAAAACAGAGGAACATGCTTCATGGATGACACTGCTTCTAACCACAGATTATTAATGGTCCACATCAGACTTGAACGGCTTTCTTATTGACGGACTGTAACAACAATATAAAATTGGTCCAGTAGGTTTTCTTTTTTTCGGAACTATGTTGTCTTATTAGAAACGACTTTGGGGAATGCAGAGGCAGATGAAGACGGATGTACTTTATCAGCACTACGGACGCGATACTGCACTTTTCGTTGGCAGCTGATTTGTTGTCCGTCTCAGCAGATAAGGAATCACAATCTTTTATCACTCCCGGTCATTACAGGTCTCAATTCAATCACAGCTAATTGGAGTAGATCCAATATAATCAAACATACATTGGAATGAAATGTTCACTGAAATAGCTTCTGTGCAGTCCAACTAGTTGAAACACAGCGTTCCGATGAATGTTTCCTCGAATATGACATCGCAGTTGCCGAGACCATTTTGGGGTGGACATTTCTCCCTCACAGATTTTCACAAATAGGCCCAAACTTTACCTCTCGCGAACAAACTCGGCGAGTTCCTTGGTTGCCAGCTGGCCGTGCTTCATGTTGTGGTAAAGCACGTCAAAGCCGCCGTTCTTCTCCCCCTGCCCAGGCACAAACAACACAAAAAAAAGCCCGCGAGCAAACGGCGCATCAACAAATCACATGTTTTATACTGTGGTCAAAATTTGAAATTGCTTAAGACACACTGTTCATTTGATTTTACAAAACAATCTGCCTTGTATCGCAAGCTGCCTTTTCAAAGAGCTAATTGTGCACATAGGACACACAGGTTCTCAAGTTTGATCGGAGAAGAACAGAGCAATTCTCAGGTAGCGGGGGAATGCCTGGAATGGCAAGGAAGGATTGACCGACCACACGCACACACGCTACACAGAGACATGCAGACTGGCGTATTTGGCAGTGAGCACTTCTGTGTGGAAGCCGCCAGTAAGAAGCAGCTTTGTCACTTTTGATGACTACTTGTCAGCTCATGCATGAAAGAAAGAAAAAAAAAAAAGTCCTTCTAACCAATCAATTATGCTTTTGGGAGCTTAAGATCAGGGGATGCTTTGAGAATAATTGTCAATTTCTGTCTATGTAAAGCCCTTTGAGACTGCTTGTGACTTAGGGCTATACAAATAAACTTGACTTGACTTGAATGTTATTAAAATTGTGACTTCCACAACTGGTTTGTTTTGGGTGCTTTCACAGTTAAGTTAGAGGGAATTTTCCCAATTCTCCAAACTACAAAGCACAAAACGGTTCCTCTTGTTGTTGTTTTAATGGCTAAGATCCAATCTAATATTGACTGTCTGAAAGGGGTTGGAGTGACTGCTGATTACTCCCTGAAGAATTTGTCCTGTGTAAGCAGCTGGCAGGCTTCTGCTCTTGCAACCTGATGCCCTCGCAACAGATGAGCTGCCACTCAAAGCCAGCAACGCACGCACGCACGCACTCAGTCCACCGTACCTGTTCAATCAGTATTAACAATCGTAAATGTAAACACTTGCGCTTTGAAAAGGCAAATGGACGCAAATATTAACTCAAGGCGTTTGCTATTGACAGAAATGACGGCAGGCTCAAAATTTGTCTGTCTTTCACTTCACGAGTAGGCAACTTCAGCTTTGCCATTTTCATTTCATTTTCAAATAACCTACGTGGAGTATTTTTTTGGATGTGTACCAATTGTAATGTCCTGTGTACATTTTTTTTAATGGACATTTGATGTGTTGATCAGAAGTTAGCAATTAATCCGCTGAGCTTTTTTTCTCAAGACTGCTTGGCGACATCAATGAACACAGATGGTAAATCCTCGGGGGTTGATTTAGCCTCATATTTAATATTTGTGAGGCAGACCAAAGAGCTAAAAAAAGAAAATCCTTACAATAGTTAGATCAATGTTCGAGCATCTGCAAAAAAAAATGCAATGAGTCTAATGACAATTCTTCATGTGTGAATTACACAAACTCGTTGTTCAACTTTTATTCATGAATGAAGTTGAGCATTTTGGTTCCGCACGAGGGAATCCATTACCATCATAATGAAGAGACTGAAGGGAGAAAAGAAAGTATGGAGACAGAGGGGGAGGTGGATGTGAAAAATGTGTAAAATCTCAACAGGGCAACTTTTCTCATAAAGGCTTTTCTGCTAAGTAACGCTGAAAATAGGATCTGAGCAAATTCAAGACAGGCTAGGCTGAGATAGAACAACATGAGAAATGGGCAAAAAAATAATCAATTGATGATGCATATTTTGATCAATATAACATTCTGGTGGTTCGGTATTGCCATTCTGTTTTAAACTTGTTTTATTGTTGAGCTACGTATATAAAAAAAAATGGGCATCATTGAGATGTGCTAAATGTAGTCATTCAAAAAACACATTCAATTCATTATTATTTGTTGAATTTCATCAATTTTGCAGCTATTGAGACACTCACCCAGAAGTTGTTCTGGAAGAAAGCCATCATCACTCAACAGACAGTCACCATGCTCTGTAATACAAGAGGAAAGCAAGTACCTTCGTTAGAACTTTGCTTCATGTTTTGTCGGTTCATCTCGTCTTAATTGTCTTCTTTCAGCTCTAGGAGGATTCTGCAATGAATGTTTTGGAATCATAGACTGTGGTAGTGGGCTATGTTCCCCCCCCCCACTGTGAACTGCAAGCTTGACTGTGTTGTAAAGGCTGTGAAGGTTTAGGATAGCAATGTCTTCATGAAAACACGGGAGACACATTTGGTGGAGGAGGGATGATCCTAGGGAATTAAGAAAAGACTTCAGAAGAAAATCCCAGAAGATGGGATGAGCCAAGGAAAAAGGCTGAGAGAGGAGGAGGAGGCATGGTGGAAGTGGAAGACCCACCAAGGAGAGGATGAATTTGTGCGTGGGTCCATCTACTTCACGTACTTGCGTGGTTCAAACTTCAGTCATCAACTGGTCGGAATTGAAAAACAAAACCCTTCCACCTGCTTCCATAGGCCATGTAGACGAACAACTCTAAATCTTAAAACACAGTTCGAAAACAGGGGGATGGTGCAGTGGATGATAAAAACAAGTGGAGACATTCCAAAGTGTAATCTGTTCACAGAGTGCAGCCAAACTTGGACTGTCTAACACTACACAGATTGCTAGCAGTAAAAAAAAAACAACCTTCAAGTAAAATCAGTCAGATAAGGACAGACAAAACTAAAACGCATAGCCTTGAATGCAACCATTTTCAAGATGGAGAGTAGAAAAACATGAAACAAACGTCACTTCTAAGGAAGCATTTTTGGAAAAAGCCTTTTATGTATTTTCCAGTTGACAAACTCGCATTGGTAGTTTCTGTGAGCTTGTAACACAACACTGTAGTAATTGCACTTAAGTGGGAACCTTCACTCCACATGAAGTCACGCGTCCCTCAATTTGGCAAAGCATGGCATATTGTGTCAGGCCTCATTGCTCAGTCAGCTGCAATCTCCTCACATGAAAACAAATGGCAGCTTGTGTTGCACGTGTGTCAAACCTCACACCTTCAAAGAAGCTGCTAGCCGCTGCGTTGGCAGACGGAGCTTTTTATCTTAGCGGGAATTGTGCATTGTGCATCCAGGACGTCCAGTGGGGTCAAAAGCCCAAATGGGTGTGAGCAAGCAACTCTCATTTTTTTTTATTTGTTTGGTAGTAATTCATTTGTCTGTGCATTGTCATTTTAAAATAATGTCCATTTTGGAACAAAGGTATGGAAATAAAATACATTAGTCACATTAAATGGATAAAAGACTTTTCTTTTACTGACTACGAGAGGATTATGGGAAAAAAAATCAGTGAGTGATCAACATAGGCCAGGCAGTCTGGCCATTGTCCTTGCGTGAATGTAGTTTTGTCTACACAGCACTACTGCGCCATGTGCCAGGCAGGCATCGCTTGCAACAGCAGCTCAGCGAAAGCACAACTGTGCCGCAGACAACAAGCAAGCCTCGTCACAAGCGTGTATACACTAGTAGCCATTGACTGTAGTATTGAATGACTCACGTTAGATTGTATTGTGGTTTGTGAGTGTGTTGTTATTTTCTGAATTGCTTTATTCGTTTTGCATTTTCTCCCCCCAGAAAATACAAATTGATCATCATACAGAGTGAGGCAATTCATGAACTAGTAACCTAGAAAGAGAGCCAGAACCAGAGAGCCCCAGGATACCATCTGTGGCGGAGAGGCACCTTGGCTGGACACATTCACAGCCTCAAGCGTGCGTATCAGGGGCTGAAAACTGTATTTCTGTGAACCACAATTTTCTTTTCAATAAAACATTTGACTCATTATTCTTTTTTTTTGGAGTTCAATTTTTGCAGAATATGTTCACACAACTAAAGCATTCAAGTAGTTTCACAGAAAATTTTCCAGAAAGACAAAGATCACAGAAAGTATCCTTAAATTCATTGGGTAAGGTCAATCAACTTCGCATGACTGTAAGCATGTGCACATTCTTGCTCTTAAGAACTATTCAGCAAGCGTCAATAGGCCAGTCCACTAAATTGAGAAGACCTTTCGAAGGTCCTGCGTGCGCCTCTACCTGTACTAAAAGAATAAATGAATGATAAGTGAATAAAATGAAGACCTGGGTCTTCTATTCTGAAATAATATGCAATGTAATGCAACTGAGTGAAAATTGGATGTCAACCGCATCAATGAATTGTGATCACCAGATGGACCAAAAAACCTTTTTGGGCCCATGAAGCCAGCTCAGAAACCCAATATTGACTCTCTAACCATGTGAGTAGCATTTGCAAGTAGCAATTTGTTCAAGAATGACAGAAAGCTTGAATGTAAAACTATTTGTCCGATGGCAGAATCACAAGACATAACCGAAGACAAATTGGAGCTCATTTAGTAACGCTGCCACGAGTGCATGAAAATTAAGGATCAACTGTGTACATTTGGAAATTTCCATAGCAGCACTGAAACCGTCAGTACAATTCACATTTGAATATTGACTTCAACTTTGCATTAATTTTATCTCTACACTTTGAATACTTGTGCACCTCAATACAGAAAACATGTTTCTCGACTACGGCACACATAAACTAAAGTTTAAACTGTGTTTGCACATCCGTTGTGTCCACGATCATGTTTGAGTGCTCAGGTGAAGTGCACCTTTGCTGCGTTAGCAAACAACCGTGTCAACTGCAAGGAGCGCTGTCACAGCCATACGTGAGCAAACCGGGCAACACCTTCACAAATCAAATGTGTTAATCAACGATCATTTATTACCTGTGTAGACGACTCCGTTGATATCGCATTGTGCTCCCGCAATGTTCCATCCAACAGTCTGGTAGGTGACATCAGCCGTAGTAGATAGAAATGAGCGGCGGGCACCCGTGTTCACACCGTGCACAACGACGATTGGCTAACTGCCCCGTCACTCATAGAGACCCGTGTCGGCGTAGCAACGGGTAACAGGGCGTGGTCAAGAGTGAATACGAGTATCTGATTGGTTCATTTCACAGCCTTCGCTATTTTATATCGGTTTATTTTGCTGTAAATTGTCAAGAATGTTGCCAATGTACAACATAATCTGTTGATGTCATAAATTTTAGTTTCATGCTACTCTACATCTTGTTATAGCAGCAACTTTGGCGTGTAGGCGATATTAATAGGGCGCCCCCTAGCTGGCTAAAGACAGCAACTACATCAACATCACATCTGAGCCCCTTCACTAGTGTTTCCCAACCTTTATTGAGCCAAGGCGCCCATTTTATCTCGCGGTACACCACCAATGTCACAAAAAGTAGTGCCTGGTTTCATATTTGACCAAAGCAGTACAGAAAAGAAGAGACAGAAAGATTCGCTCCAAGGAAAGTGCATTGTACATTGCGCACAACACAGTGGGGCAAGCTCATTGTCCAAGAGTGCTTGATTAAGTGCACTTTTCACGAGGATGGGGATTTGTTTTTTGTATTTGTCTTGAAACAACTCGTGAACCAGCTACCCTTCGACTGTTTTGGGCTCTTTTCTTTGTCTCCGGCCTCGTGCCTAAATTGTAGGGGACTCGCGCGGCTTGTTTGGCACAATCGCTCTTGTCCCTCATTGTCCTTTCCATCCTCCATCCCACGGGGGCGCACAAACTCGCTGTCTTTTTTCTCCTCTGTTCTTCTGCGGTCATTATCTGTTGATTGGTTGCATTGTCCATCACTGGTTTGGATCTCCTCCATGCTCATGGCGTCAGTTCTGATGGAGTCAAAGGAGCTGGACCCCAATTGAGACCAGGTTTTCGGTCTCTCCAAGTCCTTTTTTGCCTTTGTCAATGCAATCTGCTCCTTAAACATCTGGCGGATATTGGAAGACCTGCGTTGTTGAAGCTTAAAATCCAACTCTCTTTGCCGTTGTTTCATCTGTTGTTGGAAATAGTGGTCTTTGGACCAGTTCTTAAACGACTGTGTGTAGGCAGTTGTGAGCAAGCCATGTGTCTTGCTCATTGGAGTCGCTCCGATTTCTTTAAAGTCAAACGTTGTCTCCTCCCGAGGTCCAAGTGCTGCTGCTGCTGCGGTTTCCTCCTCGTCCTGCTCTTGAGGTTCAGCAGTCGGTTCCTCCTCGTCCTGCTCTTGAGGTTCAGCAGTCGGTTCCTCCTCGTCCTGCTCTTGAGGTTCAGCAGTCGGTTCCTCCTCGTCCTGCTCTTGAGGTTCAGCAGTCGGTTCCTCCTCCTCCTCCTCTCCCTCTTCCCAGGTTGCATCACTGCAGGTTCCTTCCTCGGGTTCTGCAGTTTCATCCTCCTCTGGAGGAACAGAAGTCGTGTTGTCCTCCGTATGTCCTGCATCCAAGTCAAGCTCATCGGTTGTGTTGGTTAGATCTTGCTCCATAAGTCCTGCATAAAAATCAAGCTCATCGGTGGCGTTGCTTGTAATTTCCTCCGTTTGTCCTGCATCCAAGTCAAGCTCATCGGTTGTGTTGCTTGTCATTTCCTCCGTTTGTCCTGCATCCAAGTCAAGCTCATCGGTTGTGTTGCTTGTAACTTGCTCCATTTGTCCTGCATCCAACTCAAAAGTGAACGGATGAATCTCGTTTGGGAGATGTGCGCAGTGCATGAGCCATAAAAAGTGAACGTAATCAATAATAACGTCCTCTATTTATCATGAGCGTTAGATGACGTCATAAAAAGGAAAGCGCGTCCGCCACCGCGCGCCTTGAAATTCGACAAACAGGGAGGTTGACGAGGGTGCAGCACGAGTATTGTTATTATTAGCAGAGTGCATTGTAGTATCTGAGTTGAATGTACTTTTTTGTTGAACAATAATTCTTCAGAAAGTGACCACAAGAGGGCGTAATTGTCTCATTTTCCCCCTTGCTTGCTACTCATTTGAGGAATAAAATCAGTGTTTTGTTTTTTCCCCTGGAGCTCTGACATTTGGGTTCTTGGTCACCTCTCTGACTAAGGTCCTTCTCCTCCGTTAGCTCAGTTTAGATGGGTGGCCACCTCTAGGAAGACTCCTGCTGGTTCAAAAACTCCGATTTACAGATGGAGGCCACTGTGCTCATGGAACCTTCAAATCAGCAGCTTTTTTTTTCTTTCTTTTTTTCAATTGGTCAGATTTTGTGCCTTGAGACAATCCGGTCTTCAACCCTCATGCTCTGACATGCACTGTCACCTGTGCTGTGGGACCTTGCATAGATATCAGTAAGCCTTTCCAAATCATGTCCAATCATCTAAATTTACCACAGTTGGACTCCAGTTAAGCTTAAAGATGATCAGTGGAAACATGATGCATGGGAGCTCAGTTGACCTTTGCGGCAAATGTCATTTCCTAGTTTTCATTTTTAATAAATTATTATTTCCCCCAAATTCCAAAAGAAAACTTTGCATTGTCTCTGTGGAGTGTTGTGTGTCACATTTTGAGAGGAAAACTGCATTCATTCCATTTTGAAATAAAATGGTAACATAACAAAATGTGGAAAAAGTGATGTACTGTAGGTGTGGCGGCTCTTGACAAAGTTGGTGTTTTCAGAAGTCTGCCTGGCACAGATGTGCGTCGGCGTTCTTTCAGGTGTTTTTGAGGAAATGCGCTGTCTGAACGAGAAGACCCTCCCAGCGGCCTGGCCTGCCTGTGAGGTCATTTCCAATAAAGAACGAAATCTGCCAATTCTGACACAGTTTGCCGGCCTCTCTCAGCCTATAAAAGCAGCACAAGTCCAACGTTTTACACACAGCCTGAAACTAGGTCGGGATATTTTTGTCATTTACATGACAACCAAAAAGTTGATGTGCTTCCTTTCAGGTACAAACAAGAATGTCTTGGACTCCTCTATGTTCACTTCTTCTGCTGGCTTGTGCCTGGTCTCCAATTGCCAGCCAAAGTGAGTATGACACTTTTGTTCTGACTTTTAGCTGCACGCCGTGGATCGACGTGTTTGTTGTCCTCATTTATGTTTACGATGGTGGCAATTATTTACCAGTCTTCAATGCGCTCTTCCCGTAAACAGACAGTTGCAAGGGAAGATGTGGTAACGAGTACTACCGAGGTTACCTGTGCCAATGTGACTATAGCTGCTTGGCCTACGGCGAATGCTGTCGTGATTTTGCATCTCAGTGCACCACAAGTGAGTCAATACTCCATTTCCCCTTTTACACTCCATCATGTTGAACTCTCAATCTTGATCGGTAGGTGCATTTCATTTTGCATTATGAGTCTGATAAAGGAGGTCGAAAAATGTATATCCTGTAAAAATTCCTCGATTATTAAAATAGTTGTTGACTAATTTAATCATGGATTAGTAGTCAATTAATCACTTCATTTTGACAGCTTTACTTTCCAATCAGAAAAATACATTTTAATATTCATTCAAAAATCAGATTTGTTTGATTGTTATCCTCGTCGTCAGGTATTTATATCTATTTATATCTTACTCTAACGCCAAGACTGATCATTATACTGGATTTCATTGTTAAAATAGCAACAACAAAATGATGTCAATGTACTTGAGTCATTTTGGAGTTGTGTCATGTTGCATTTATATCTGCCGCAGAAAACTCCTGTAGAGGTCGATGTGGGGAATCATTCAAGAGAGGCCAACTGTGTAGCTGTGACTCTGATTGCGTTCAATTCAAGCAGTGTTGTCCAGATTACAAGCTCCACTGTGATGCAGAAGGCAAGCTTTGTCCAGCACATTCAGCATGATCAGTGTAGAATTTGTCATACAAAGATACAATCATGTCTTGGAGAACAATTAAGTTGTCTTGGAGAACAATTCAGTTGCATGAACAACACCATCAAGAAATAGAACAGGCACAATAGTCGTAGTCCTGCATGACGATGAGCATGTAGCATGCAATGCATGCAGGAATCGACACATTTGGTTGATGGATTTTTTTTGTTTGAACAATTACCGCAGAAGAAAACAAGGGAGAATCCAATGCATCAGCACCAGGGACGAGTAATTCATGTGATAATGTAGATGATAAAACCCCCAAAGGTATATTTAGCTTGACAGAAGGATTACTTGATTTGAACAAGATATACAATATGTGTTTTGTAAATACATATGGATATGGTGATCAGGCTAAAGTTTTTTTTTTTTTTAAATTAATATTCCAACAGAGGAAACCTCAAATGAAGCAGAACAGCCGCTTTCGGCACTTGGTGAGGAAAACGATGAAGGTAATTATTTGAAATTTGAATCGCATGATCTGCGGCACAAATAATTCCAGCAAAATCCAAGATTCTCCAGTCCAAAATATTCCGATTTTGAAAAGATCCAGACTTGATTATCAAAGGCAATTGTGGTTCTGTTGCTGCGGTTTGGTCACCTTGCAGAACGGGCCGAGAAGCGCAAGCTTGAGTGGCCAACAGTAACAGAAGAAAGCAGTGCTGTCATAGTGTGGGAGGCAAATGGGCACCACTTCATGCCCAAGAGAGAAAGAAAAAAATTCGATATTGACAAAAGCATTGCAACACACCTCGTAATCTGACAACGGGCTATTGACCAATCAGGGATGTTTTTGGAGAGGGAGGCTCTTTCTTTTGCAGTGCATTCATAATTCACATTTTCCTCTGACAGATAATAATGACGTTCCGCTGGTGAGTCCAATATCGTTTCCAAAAGATGAGTCCAGTGAGGGTGAGCTAAATGCCGTTTTTCAATTCTTTCCCAAATTTGACAATGAAGTGTTTTCACACTATAACGTCGCGACGATAGGAATGTACACCGAGACCATTCCCAGTGATGACGAGTCCTACACCCCAGATCCAGACGAAAGTCAGACACCCGAGAGCTGGTATGGCTCATCTGCTGGGCCACTGGATGTGGTCTCCACTCAAGCCACCTTGATTGAAGACACTCCACAGGCGAGCACAGAGACAGTTCAATTGGCGACAACAGCTTCAGAAGATGAGGTCAAGCCAACCGTGCTGGTTGATGGAGTCACCTCCACTGAGAGTCCAGGTTAGTAAAGATTCCGGTAGGATGGACTGTAACTTGAGGTTGAGTTTGAACGGTGGTAGACAAAGTCAACCATTAAACCTTTACATGTCAGAAGTTCGACTGTACTTGAGTTCCAGAACCAATGTACAGATGAGCTATTTGGATTCATCTGATGTTCCTGCACTTCCAGATAGCGATGCTACCACTTTACCAGGAACAACAACTCCACAAGCCACCACTGCAACTGAGCAAGTTTCCAAGCCCAGTCCGACAACTGAGGGCACACCCTCATTTTCCACTGCAGCACCTAACGGAGCTGCAACTTCAGAACCCTCAAAAGAGCCGTCGACAACCCCGCAAGAACCGTTACAAGATTCTTCCACATCTTCAATAGCGCCACAAGATCCCACAGACTCATCCACACCTTCAGTATCACCAGATCCGTCTTCCACGCCTGCACTGCCAACAGGACCAACACAAGAGTCATCCACGTCTTCAGTATCACCAGATCCGTCACAAGAGTCTTCCACGCCTGCACTAACATCAGGACCAACACAAGAGTCATCTACACCTTCAGTATCACCAGATCCGTCACAAGAGTCTTCCACGCCTGCACTAACATCAGGACCAACACAAGAGTCATCCACACCTTCCGTATCACCAGATCCGTCACAAGAGTCTTCCACGCCTGCACTAACATCAGGACCCACGCAAGAGTCATCCACACCTTCAGTATCACCAGATCCGTCACAAGAGTCAGCCACAACTTCAGTGCCGCTGGATTCCTCCACAAACCCAGAAAACTCCGAGGCCCCTGATTTGACAACGACTCTTCTACCATCGATCCCAACCACTTTAGTTGTCACAACAGGCCACTCTTCTTCTTCACCAGATCCTCAGAATTCCTCCGCTAGTGTTTCTCCGGTCGGATCGGACCTTGACATCACGACTGTTGATCCCTCACCCACAGATGGTGCTTCGGCCGATGAGGTTACACCAGCGAAACCTTCCATCACTCCAGTAACAGAAACCCAGAAACCCAGCAGTACTAAATTATCTGAATCCAAGCCAAATGGTCAGGATAAGACAACTCCCTCCACTCCACTGATGACTACAACCCCTGCAGATAAGCCCGCTCTCAAACCTGGGACTAAGCCAGTGGGTGTAGTGCTAACTGTGGATAGCTCCAGAAACTACCAAGCAGGTAAATACTTGCTTTGAACACCAGAACAATCTTCTAAGAAAATACAGAAAATCAAAAGGAGGATTGAATTTATGATTTTCAAATTGATGTTCAAGGCGTTTGTGTTTTCCTACATTATGACAGTTAACAATTCAAACAATTGCCTCCCCTCAAAAAAAGAAAATCAGTTCATTGCCAGAACCGCCCACCTTCAGATTAAGTTGCGGTTATATTTATTTTCATTTCCCCCACCCACTGTGATGTTTTTCTTTATTTCCAGATGACAGCAATGACACAAACTTGTGCAGCGGGCGTCCTGCCAGTGCAGTCACCACACTAAGGAACGGCACAATTGCGGTTTTCAGAGGTCGGTGCCAGAAATCATTTGAAGGAGAAAAACATTACATCAAGTACAGATGTTAAATCGTTAAGGTTCTGACATTGAGACACTCGTATTCATGAATGATCTATCATCATGTAGAATTCGATTTGACAGTCACATGATGGTCATATTAGTTAACATATTTTTTTTTAATACGTACATATTCTCTTCTGGAGCCACTAATAATAGGTGTAATTGTTGCTGTCCACAGGTCACTACTTTTGGCTTTTGGACAAAAACAGGGTGCCGGGCCCAGCCCGTGGAATCACAGAAACGTGGGGTGTCCCGTCCCCCATTGACACTGTGTTCACCCGTTGCAATTGTCAGGGGAAAACATACATCTTCAAGGTTTGGTTGACTTCATCTCACACATCTTGAGAAAAAATCGGGAATCGTCATGTTTTAGATAAGTTTCATGTGCTTTTCAGAGAAACCAGTACTGGAGGTTTGCCAACAATAATTTGGACCCGGGATATCCAAAGGTTGTTGAGACAGGCTTTGATGGACTTAACGGTCACATCACAGCTGCTCTGTCTGTGCCTCGGTACGGCAAAAGGGGAGAATCGGTCTATTTCTTCAAACGAGGTGACCAAAGTCAATTATGAGATCTATTCCTGGATGAACTCATGACAACTGTCTGTTATTTTCTCCAGGTGGAACAGTGCAGAAATATTCATATCAATCTGGCACCAGTCCATCATGTAACAAGAAACCAAATTTTGCTATTTACACAGTCCGTAGGCGAGTGGTGCGCCAAGCAGGTAGGAATAACACTACTTGATAAAAGTACAGGGCATGTTGTGGCTGGCAGGGCATGGCAGGGCAGGGAGTGGATTTCAGCCAATTTTGAGTGAAATTATGCGCTTAATGTCACAGTGACATTGGCACACGAGAGAAATTATGCGCTAATTGTCATAGTGACATTGGTGCGTGACTATTGCAATAACTTTGGTTGAACTCACGCAGACCGCTTTTGAGTTTCAACACAGCACTCTGGAAAATGAGTCATGCTTTGAACGAGAAGGACAACCTGATCCTCTGAGATTTAACACAGGGGAAAGAAAGGGCCTCAGCATCATTTATGAGAAACCTTAGGAGTGAAACGTTAACGAGTTGTTTTTGACAAAGGCGATTTGTTTCCAGCTTCACTTTTGGGACCCACCATCAACATCCGAACGGCCTGGCGAGGATTCCCCACAACCATCACTTCGGCTGTTTCTGTCCCAAGTTACAGGGAACCAGAGGGCTACAAATATTATGTCTTCTCTAGAAGTATGTAACACCTAATCGTCACCTAAATATCACGTTTTAAACTAATCAAGAGTGTAGAAAATGGACCATATGTTTGGGTGTGCCAGACACAGTGGATGTATTAAAAAAAAAAAAAAAAAAAAGTTTATTGCACTTGTGACCGCAGTCAAAGTTCCATTACAGTGCAAGTACAGCTTAAAAGACTACTAAGAATGTAGTAATGTGATGTTCTAAGTTTTATATTTTATTTTAACAGCTGCATTATGTCACAGGAATTTGGCAAATATTTGAAAGAACCCAAAACAAGCTGTTGCGTTTGTGTCTTACAGCTAAATCGTACAATATTCGGATGGACGGTGAGCGGCCCGTTGTCAATTCCCCGAGAGAAAACCCATCAGCTCGGAACAACTTCATCAATTGTCCCAAAACAGCCTGATGAGCACAGACCACTTCAAGAAGCCTTTGTGTTGGACTGCTTTAAAACTTTTAATAATATGGTTCAGAAAACACAAAAGTTCAGCATAGACACGGTGATCAAAACACGAATTGTTTGTAAGCGATAACAAAAGCAGAATGCTTTAGAACAAGTGAAGGAGATCAAGAAGACTGACTTGAGGAGACTGTCAGGATTTCACCTGGCAATGCGTCTGCCGTGGACTCCTCGGGAAGGAAACGCTTGACCTGTTGGAATACACAGCGGCTTTAAATATTACACACAGTGACATAAACTGCACCTTAAATCTCCAACTCAAAACAGACAAACGCATGCAAAGAAATCATTCTGTAACCGTATATTTCATATGAAATAAAGCTTGTCACGTTGGAAGCATGCTTCTTTTCTTCCAAGTGCAACACTGCAGCTCAATTTCCAAGGGCATCTCAATATAGTAGACCAAGGAAAGAAACGTTTCACAATTGTAATTCTTCAACATTTTGATGAGTATGAATATATTTGACCAGCTCAGAAGTATTTTATTCTATTTGGCTGAAACGTTACCTCCTCTCTTGGCGCGCCCACCTCGGCTCCCTGGCCAACGTTGCAGCTGTCTGCTGGGCGCGGCCCTGGTCGGAGCGCTGCTCGTATCTGTCGCGCAGCATCCAAAGAGGAGCGTTTTCAGTGAAATGTCCTGAGAATTGCGGGCGGTGATGTTCGATCACCCAATGCACCTGCAGAGCTGGACGAAGGCTCCTGGCTGGTGGACGGCAGGCTGGCTGTGTCGGAAGGCTGACTGGGTTCCACCAAATCATCCTGAGATACCACAGCGTCCACCGAACTCTCGGCACTGGGCCTGGAACTTGTGTCAAATGCATATTTACCTTTAACATTTTGGAACTACAATCAAGTTCCTGCAGAGACCCAAGCGTCTAAAACAATGGCCGCCCCTGAAACCATCACAGCTGCTGGCTTTCCAACGCAGATAGATAACAGTTGTGATGACAGCAGCGACTTACTTATCGGGGTCAGACTCAAGGAAGACGTCGTCTCGTTCCTCGCTTGTACTGGCGGTGCCTGGTGCAAGTATGCCGGGAGTGGACGTGCTCACCATGGGAACCGACTGAGAGGCCTGCTCTGCTGCATCTGACGGAACGGCGTCAGAGAAGACTACGGGTTGGAGAAAGGTCAGTCAGTGTAAATGCACCGATTCTTTGCGCGCGTGTCCAAATGAGAACTAAGTGATACCTGGGGCTGTCACTTGAAGCTGTGTGGTGGGCACGCTATACCCGTCAGACTCCTCCTCGTGAGATGTGAGGAACATGGGGCTGTCAAACATCCCAAGACCTAAAGACCGTCACAATCACATGAAATATTTTTGGATTAAAAGTGGGTACATAACTGGGCGGAGGGGGGTGTACCTCCTTGGGCTGCAAGCTGGCCGAGATCTGAGCTGGTCTGCGGCACTTCGTCCGATTGGGCGAAACGGAAGGTCCTTGCAGTCATTTGGGGAGAGCTGCTGAAGAAAACACCAGAGTTTCAGGGAACAGAAGCACGGAAAGACGAAAGTTTATAGAACCCGCAGACGATTGTTGATAATAAAAGTGATGACTTCATTGTGAACTCAAAAGAAGACAAACGAAAGCAGTCTGCTCGGCCCCACATGACAAATAAGGCACGTGTGCCCTCGCAAGATGTAGTTGTTCAACAACACCACCACCACAAAGCTATTGCTGAATTATTGTGTGATGTATTAACCGGCAATAAATGATTCTCGTGCGAGACTTACTGGACAGCCTGGTCAAAACTGTCCGAGCGGTGCGGCACCACCAGTGTGGGCGCGCTCGGTACCATCCTGTCCTCTTCGTCAATGAGATGCTGCTGCAAAAAGGAGCGGCTAATGAGTATCATCTTATGTGTGCACATGAATCAAGTTTTGATAAGACGTGACTTACAGCACTGCTGGGGACCCCAGAGAGCTGAGGGACCCTGCCTGCCGACTGGCGACGAGCAGGGATGCGCTGGTGGGACATCTAATAGAATCACAAAGGCATATTTTGATCAAAGGTGATGTGATGTCTTTATTTAAATTGGATGAAATCTGCTCTACTGTGCAGACAAAAACCCGAGTTCCATATTAATAAAGATATTAAATCTACGTTCTACATACTTGGGTGGGGGGAGGTGGATGTGTTGGTCTCCTCGGCGATTGGGGCATACGTATACCGGAGCTTGTGATGGGTTGTTCGGTAGAGAAGGCCTCCATTGTGGTGGCCTCAACTAAAACATTTGGAAATGAGAGTGGAGTGACAAAATTGTCTTTCATATTACAATATTCTGGTTTAGAGCGACCACCAATATTCCTTTTTAAGTAGGAGCACTGTCGAGAGGACTACGAACAGGGACAAGAGGACCATTTTGGCCACCCTCTCCTTCAGACAGACAACAACATTACAACTCTTCAAGTCATGGTGAAGCATTCGATAACTAATTCGATGACTGGACAGGTTGTGAGAACATTGGGCGAGACCAAGGTGGAGCTACACGTGTGCATTAATAAGATTTCCTGGATCTTACAGCTTGCCGTCTGGGAATCTGCTGGCCTCTGGGTGGAGTCGGACGCCCCCAAACTCTCTTCCGTCTCTGTCCCTGGGTCGGTTACGTCAACTCCCTGAGAAGACGAGGAGAAAAAATAAAAAAGTATTGTAAAAAGGAAAAACACATGAGCACACAAAAGTTCAAACAATGTCAAAACGAAGGGAAGCAGAATGATGGACAGAAAATGGCTGCAAAAACAATACAAAGGTGCAAAGGTGAGCGCATGGAAGACCTCATGCAATATTTTCTGTTCGGACGCCAATGTACCTTAGTGCCAACGTCAGTCATTTCGAGCCAGCTGGCAAGGGTTTTTTCTTTCCAGCAAAGGTTGTTAACAGTTAGGATTTGATTACATAACACCCGACCGAGCGAGTTCCACAAAAACAACATGGATAGCGGTTTGCAGATGATCAGGCTACTTTCACTCCAGCCGATTACACAAATTGGTGCTGTGCAGACACTGACTCATCGTGAACGCTGGACGCGCAACTAAGACCCGTGTCAACACAAACGTACATTCGGTAGGAATTAGAGTGGAAATTTTGAGTTGTTGTGCTGGAAACCTGCGTGGGAAGGGTTAACATGTACTGGAAATGACAAGTGTGTGGGTGCGTGTTCAAATCAATAATGTCACGGCGGGTCCATGACACGAGAGTTGCGCTAATCAAACCTCTGCGTCATCTCCTTCGTAGGCTTCATTGCCTTCTCCGCTCTCCTCGTTACTCTCCTCTCCGTCGATCCCCCCGTCTTCTTCCTCCTCTTCTTCTTCCTCCACCTCCTCGTCATCTTCCTCCTCATCGCCCTCTTCGTAGTCCTACAGATGATAAACAACAGGCTCGTGTAAATCCTTGCGCCTTTATCAGACTGATATTTCGTCGTCTTGTTTTCCTTTACCTGCTCATCCTCCTCTTCATCCCCTTCTTCAGGGTTTTCCTCACTCTCCGTATCGGTTACGATGACGATGACTTCGAGCTGCTGCTCAGGAGTTTCACTCGTTGCAAGAGCAACTTCTTGGTGCATGGTGGTAGACTGAGAGGCTGCACTCTCATCATCTTCATCCAGAGCCGCAAGCTCTTCAGTCTATAAGGTCAAAACAACCAACGCTGTTTACAACATAAAAAGCACTGGTGACCATTAGCCAGCATTGTTATGACCAACCCACAGCATCCGCCTTGGTAAATAAATGGATGTGCACTTGACTTTTTTGTGTTGCATACCTGACTGGCTTCTACACCTTCTTGACTGTCTGTCGGTACCACTCCCTCAGCTTCAGCGCTGTCATCGGCCATCATTTCCTCCTGAGACCCATACGACACCAGTGTCTTTTATACATTTCCAAATAAAGCTATGCAAGCTGTGCAAGCTCCTCACCTCGGGCCCCACTCTCTGGATAATGCGCAGCTTCTTGGGTACAGGAGCCCTGGAGGTGTCCTCCTGAGGGGCTTCAGTATCTGTGACAACAGTGCTGCTACTTTCATCTTCTTCACGGGGCCTTTTGGACAACGAAGAGGAGGAAGAAGAAGATCCTGGTGTGGCTGAAACTAAACATATTTGGACAAATCTGAGTGAGGTTGAACATTGGTTGAGTTAACCTACTCTACTTACTTGAAACCATTTGTACAGTACTGATTTCATTTCTTCTCACCAGTTCCGAAGACAGCAGAGGTGGAGGATGTTGAAGGCCATTCCACCTGCGAGCTCTGCGTCGCCTCAATGATCACAGGCGGCGGCGGCGGCTCCTGATTGACTGGCTCGGCATGGGTGACGCTTTGCTGTTGCGTTGGCTGGACAAAAGCTGTGGCTTGCGTCTGGGTTTGTTGCACAGTCAGCATGGGGCTGGCCAAGGTGGTCTGGATGTTGGGGCTCGCCGAGCGCACAGAACCACTGGCGCTCCCGTACACAGTCACATGCTCCACCGGCGGACCCTCTGTGGTCTGCATGGCTGCAAGGAAGTTAAGACATGATGTCAAATTTATGAAATGAATAGCACAATGGATATCCCTTTAAGACTTCAGGTTACTGGATGTCATTGGAGTGGCTCCAAACAATATTTTAGAATGTAGCATGTCCACGGCACGATGAAGACTCACCTTCCTGGGTCTCGACCTGCGTTGTGGGCATGACCGTAGCGGTGGGTGTTGGAGTGGGCACCGTGGCTGGGGTGATCATGGGCCTGATGCTTGCCCTTGGAGTGGGTTTGTTCCCTGGGTTGACAGCCTGCTTGCTAGCTGTGGCCACTACAGGTGTTGGCTTTATGTTGGCAGTTGGCGGGTCAGAGGCACTGGCACTAAGGGCAATGGCGGGCAACACGGTTAGTTCACACCGCCTGCTGGACTAGATCAATGTTTCTTTGAAGTACCTGCCCCTGTCTGCAGCTGGCGTAGACTTAAGACTGATCTGTCGCTGTTCTGTGCTCCTCTGCTGCTCCTGAGGCTAGAACCATAACAGAAACAAATTTGATTTCATTCTCTACTCAACAACGTTTTTTTTTTTTTCTTTTCTGGAAAAGAAACACTTGGCGCCAAGACTCACTTTGCTTGGACCCGCCTCAGAAGACTCATCTTTTTGGTCTTGTCTCTCTTGCTGACCTCGCAGTTCTCTCAGCTCTCTCTCTTGTCGGTTAAAGCGTCCCTCGTACTGAGATTTGATAGCGCTTACGCGCACCTCTAACTCGTCACTTTGCTGCTTCTGCTCCTCAAATCGCTGCTTTAGCTCCTCATTTTCCTTCCGCAGCTCATCTTTAGCGCCTGGACATGAATAAAATGTATATTTAAGACAACCAAATACAAAAGTACAACTTGAGACTGATGGGAAGAACAAGATTGACATATTTTCTGTGCTTGAATTACTCATCCCTACCAATTGAAAACATTCTCAGTATTTGACTTAAGCACACAAATATACAATTGGAATTGCCCTCTTACTCAAGAGCTGGTTGATTCTTTGCTTGGCAAAAACAATCGCCTTCCTGGTCTTTTCCACTTTGTCTGCTATTTGCTGTTGGAGTGTCTCCTCTTTGTCCTGCAGCTCTTGCCTTAGCCTGCCCAGCTCTGTCTGAAGCCTGGAAGATTGTTCCTGAGCATTGTGTACCTCCATTTCACGCTCTGCAACCACCTTTACAAAGGACAACGTAAAAAGAGTTTTCCGTCAAATTGTACCATTTCAGCCACTAGAAATGTATGGCCGTGGACTGTTTCACAATATTCAAGACCAAGAAAGAACATATTTGATGGCTCACCTTGTTCATGTTCTCCAGCTGTCCCTCCAAGTCTTTAATCTTGGTTTCATCTTGGCTAAGAGAATCTTTAAGTACCTGCAGTTCCTGAACCGAGGCTTGACGTGCCTCTTCGTCTTTGGATGGGCCTGCAGCTTCAGCTGTAATCTAGAAGAAGTACAGTACAATATTTATTCATGCTATACACTATAAGATAGTATCAACAATGTTTGGTGCTCTTACCTTGTCATGTTCTACCTTGAGCTCATCATACTGAATCTTGTAGCGGCGTCCAAGCTTCTTGACCTGGGTAATCATCTTCACCTTCTCCTGGATTTCAAGACTTTTGGCAACAACCTCTTCTTTCAGCAAATTTCTCTCATTGGTTATCTTGCTCAAATTATCAGCCAAGTTTTGGATTTGGCTTTGCTGGGATGTGGTGAGATTGCTGGACCTAAAGACGAATATTCACAGAACACAATGAAAGGACGCAGTTAACATTCAATATGCAATATTTTTCCCTGGGAAAAATAAAATAAAAATCTGAGAATATGCAAATCAACATGTGCCAAACTGAGTATTGGAGCATCCACAGTACTGCTTGACTACTGAACTTTATTTTCACAAGCAAAAAATATCATTCCAATTTCTCACCTGATAACCTCTGCTTTGATTCTGTTGTTCTCTTCAGTGAGCTGCTGAATACGTTTAAGGTGTACTTCCTTCTCTGTATGTAGACGCTTGTATTCCTCTGGATCGGAATCTTTCTGTTGACTCACCAAATGCTAAAAAAGAAATGCATAAAGCAGTGCACTTTCAATACACAGGTAACACGATTGAGGTGTAATAGCAAAAGATTACAATTCAGTATTTGGGTCAGGAAATAAGGGCTGCGGAATCCGTACTTCCACAGCTGCCCCCTGGAGGCCAAAATGGGTTGCCAAAAGAAAAGGCTGCACTTGCACTGGCTGCTCTTTCAACGAACCTGTGTCCGAGCCTTCCAGCGCTTGATTTCTTCGTTGAGTATTTTTTGCTCCATTTGTAGCATTCCGCTCTTCTCACTCAGCTCATTGTTTGCCTGTTTCAGTGGCAAAACGTCCGACTCCAGTTTTTGCACCTGGAAAGCAAAAGAGATGAGTCGTCTTCATGAAACTGGAAAGTATGGGAATACACATACTCGCAGGCAAAACACAACTTACCTTATCTTGGGTCTGCTGTAGTTCTTTCTCCAATTTGTCCTTCTCCTCTCGCAGCATCTTGTTTGTCTCCATCAGAATGCTCATGGTTTCAGTCTTTTTCATCAGCTCATCATGCTGGGCCAGGGTCTTTGCTGTCACCTGATACAGAAGAGCAGGCTTGGTTAAAAGTAGTACGTAGGTATAGATGTTTTTCATCCAATTAAGTCAAAGTGCATGTCTGTGAGCAGGGTAGAGGAGAGTGGGTTCCTCCAGCCTCCAAACCTACCTGCATCCTCTCACGAGCAGCACTCAAGCTGTCCTGAACCTCTTTTAGTTCTTGTTCCAGATGTTCAACCCTTAGACGGTAACGCAAAGTCTCCCCTTGAGCAAACTCAAAACGAGACTCTGCAATCTCCTTTTCACGACGCACAAACCTGACACATAATGGTAAAAAAAACAACTTTGTAATTCTATTATTTGGATCTGAATTTGACCAGTCGGATGCAAACTTGAATAGGCGTCATTGATATGCTACCTTAGAATCTCAAGGACTTGTTCTTGAGATTTGCCTTCCTCAGTCAGAGAGATGTTAAGTGGACTCTCACTTGAAGCGCGCTGCAAATTCTCTGCCATTTTGCTACTCATTGCCTGAATCTGTTCATGCAAGAGAGTGTTCTGCCTCTGCAACTCTTCAAAGCGGCTTTCTATCTTGGACATCTCCTCCTGAGATGACAGAAGAAAAAGCTGGTCAGACCGGCATGCACAGTAGATAATAATCCAGTCATTTTTTCCCCCCCCGTTTCAGAAGCAACCTTGAGGATCTTTTCCTGCTCCGCCCAGGATATCTTGGACTCCATGAGCTCGGCGCTGATTCTTTGAGAACTCTCTTCGAGCTGATGTCTGAGCTCAACTGCTTGCAGGGCCTGAGCCTTGGCATCCTGCATAGCCTTCACATCCGCAGCATGCAGCATCATCTCCTGCTCATACTTGTCTTGTGCTTCGGCTGCCAGTTTAGCCTAAAAAAATGGATGGAAAACAATATTCAGATAAGAGAAAAATACCCATTATGCTATGTGGAGGGGGATGTGGCTATTTACCTGCTCTTGGCTGTCTTGTAAAGCCTGCAGCTGCTGGGATTCAGCAGTTGACAAACGCTCTAGTGCCATGTGGTGTTCTGCCTGGGCGCTGATCAGATCCCTTTTAAGCCCATCCATCTAATAAGATGTGGAAGAAGGTTTTTATTTTTTTATTTATCCATTTCCGGATGGATGGATGGATGGATTAAAAAAACGCAGCGTTAAGAAAAGTCTAAAAAGAAAATGGACTACCTGCTCGTTCAGGGAGGTCATTGCCTTCCTATTTTGTTCTTCTATATTCTGTTTCTCTTTCTCAGCCTCCAGAAGCTTCTCCTCAAGAACGCGGTGCTGCTCCTCAGCCTCCTTCACACGAGTTTCAATGGAGGCACAAGCCTGCTCCGTTACCTGCGCAGTAGAAATATGGAAAATCTCCATGTTTTAAAATTGTTTAAATACATGACAAAAGTCTGCCCTTACGTATATAAAAGAAGGTTAACATGATGGTTTTATTTCCTCGGAAGTGTACGTCACCTGTTTCTCTTTTTCCAGAGATTCCTCCAGACTCAGAGCCATGGCTCGGTATTGCTCCATGCTGGAAGTGGCTGCTTTAAGGCTCTCTGCCAACTGCTCTACCCGTGTTTCTGCCTGCAGCAAGCGACCCTGAAGATCCTCCCGCTCTTGATTTGAAACTGAGAGAAGGACCAATATAAGAGTGAATGGCTTGATGTACTCAAAGATGGTCAAGTGAATATTTAGCTAAAAAATGGGACAGACGGACACGATTCCAACCTCTAGTTTTCGGCGTGGAGGGGGAGCCCAGGATGTGACGTTGTTCGCTGCCTCCTTGCTCCATCCTGAGGGAGCGGAGTTCCATCTCGGCAGCATTCAGCATCTCTTTTGTCTTCTGGTGTAAAGCCACTTGCGTTTCCAGTTGCCGCTTTGCTTCCATGACTTGGATCTTCGCAGAGGAAGGAGAAATATTCACAATTTTGCAGTCTGCCATCGACTTGATGTAAACAAAAATGTGAGGTGGCCAACATGTGAGGTTTGCTACCTCTTGGTTTCTGCTGAGCAAATAGCGCTGTTCCACTTCATGCTCCAACCTCTTCTGTAGCTGAGAGATCTCTCGCTCTTGCTTCTCTAGCTGGCTGTTAAGCCACTGACGCGTGTCAGCATCGGAACGCTCGAGTGTAGCCTAGAAAAGACAATACTGGGATCGTTTTGCGTGCATGGCAGTGAGGGAGAAATTTCAGGTAATGGCATTCACCTGAATAGCCTGAAGGTTGGTCAACAAAAGTTTCTGACTCTGTTGTTGGCTCAGGATCATATCCTTCTCTTGATTCAACCTAGACTCAACTAGTTTCAACATGTCTCTCTCTTTACGCAGACCCTCAGAGAGACCCTAGAAAGGACAACGACTAAAGTTAAATGATTTCACAAGCAGCATTTTATTTGAGTCAAAAAATACCTCTGCCATTCCAAGTTTTTCCTGTGCAGCTCGCAGGTCCTCATTTAATGTGTTGATGGTCTGCTCATGCTTCTGTGTGGCAGAGGCCATTTTCTGTTCCTTCTCTCTGAGGGAAGCGATCTCTTTCCTGTAGCCCTCGACATTGTCCTGCAACATCTCATACCTGCCATTGTGGAAAGAAAGCCATGAATTAAAAATGCAAATATCGAAAAACATGATACCATTTGGTTCATGCCAAACATTCAAGACCATTCATTTTATCCTTAGTTGTAGTTATTCAACAAATAGTCCTGCTTTAGAATATCGAACAGACCTCTTGGAGGCAAATTCCAACTGCGTTGCCGTCTTGGCATTCTGGGAGCGAAGATCTGAAAGCTGCTCCAGGAGTTTGTCATTCTGCCCGGTCAGTGCCTTCTCACTCTCCAGTTGTTCCTTTTTATTGGAGGAAAACACCTCCTGCAACTATATATGAACAAATAAACAATTTAAAATCCATCCAAAATTCAGTATTTTGGTCAGAGGTATAGGTCGGCACAACAATCAACACATTTTTACGCAAATAGTGCGACATTTAGATGGATTTTATTCAAACCGAAGAGTAAGGTTCTTAACGGCCACCCTTATCTGTGTGCATTAAGAATAAAGCAATGCTGACATACCTGTCGCAAGGCTGCCTTGGCCTCCAGCGCTTCGGCAGTATCAGTTGCCATGGAGACGAGTGCAGCGGGAGTCCCGGTGGTGGGCGTGGCTGCAGGTGAACGGCGTGGGGTGGATGTGAGGGTGAGTTCCTCAGGTGATGTACCTTGAAGAGAAAATTCAGCTTACATTAGATTTGACTATTATTTTGTGTGGAATCAATTTCTAAAAAAATGTTTCTATTGTCAGTAGTACCATGCTGAGGGAAGGTCACTCCCGTTGCCTGAGCCAACAGCACTCGATACATGTCTCTTTGCCTCATGATGGACTCTGTCATCTTGACGTGCTGGTTGCGTTGCTCCCTCAGAGACTCCACCTCAGTCAGAGTGGTCTCCAAACTCTGCTCCACTTCACCGCGCCTGTGATAGCCAAATTGTTCACATCACGCATATTACATTGTGTAAAAAAAAAAAAGCCAGGAGTAATTTCAGGGATAGAAACGGGCAAAGGTGCGTCTTAAAATAAATTCTATGAACAAACCTGGAGCCGGAGGCTTCGAACTCTTCTTTCTCCTGGGCTTCACTGAGATCCCTGAGGGCCACCAGAAGTCGCTGATTCTGCTTCTGTAGCTCTTCCACGCTGCGGAAGGTCACCAAGTGTTGACTAATGACTTCTGAGGTACTGCTGACATCCGCAGAGCTCAACTCCTCCTCAATTAACACGGGGTTTCCTCTGGCCTCCTCCAGCTCAATAAGAAGGACACGCACCTAAAAAGATATTTGGAAAACATATTGAAAAATGGAAATTTTCTTCATTTTAAAATATAGCTACAAAAAGCTTAAAAAAGAGAAGAACTTACCTGCTGTGCCATGTCTGCAAGCTGCAGTTCAAACCTTTTATTGTTCCTTTCCATAACAGAGGAACGCTTGTTGGCTTCATCAGCTTCATTTTGCAGGCGGTGCACCTCCTGAAACGCAAACAATTGAAAGCTACTGACATGAAATGGAAAAAGGCAAAATGATCTCTACAATTGAAGCAATAGGATGTCAAGTAAAATCGGCCAGAAAAAATTGCCACCTAGAGCACTGGAACGTGCGCACGCCTGCCTGCCTGCCTGCCTGCCTGCTTACCTTGACAGCCTGTTCCAGCTTGGCTGAGAGACTGGCCACTGATTTCTGCATGCGCTCATGCTCATCCCTTTGCCGTTTCAGAATGGGAGCCTTTGCTTCCACTTCTTGCACTATGTCATCGAGATATTTGTTGACCCGCTTGTTCTCCAGGCGCTCCAACTGCAGCTGCTCCTGGCTTTCTACATAGGCAGTGTACAACTACAAAAAAGAAAAAAACACCAATCAATTACAAAACAGTAACAACAGTCAGAATAACCCACAGCGAGCAGAGCAAATTCAAACGTAAATTCCGAAATACTTTACGAATACTTTGAGGGCTAATCATTCTCATTTGAGAGTTGAGATTTAATTTGACACACCTCTGTGAGCTTCATTCCAGGTTTAATCTTTGCCACAGCAGCGGCTGTCGGAGACACTGTTGTTATTTGCGCCTCAGTGAGCACAGATGTGCCAAGTGGACCTAGAAACACAAAATAGGTCAAATGACATATAATGAACAAATGACAAACGAAAAAGGAATCCAAAGACGGGTCTGTTTTCATTGGGTCGTCAAATGTAAAATGCTTTACTGACAAAAATAAAAACATGTACACACACACCTTGCATCTTCGGGAAAAACGGAAGCCAATTACCTCTTCGTTTCGAGTTAGAAAGGAGCTCATTGGCGTTGTCCAGTTCCTTTTCAAGCACTTGGATCTTCTCCTTTAGCTCAGCAACAGTCTTTTCCGAAGCAGCGTTGGCCACTTGCAAATTCTCCTCAAGAGCTTTGTTGGCTGTGACAAAAGGAGAAAACAGAGCGGCAAAATGGAGCATCTCCCTCCTTGGGCAAATATGACCGTTTTTAGCTGTAGCCTCATACCTTCCCCTGCCTCTTGTAGCAGTGTATGCAACTCGTTTACAGCGCGACCCAGTTCTTCACCTTTGGCCTCAGAATCAGCTGCTGCTCCCTGCAGCGGGAATAACACATTAGCATCTACTAAGCGTCCGTTTGTACCAATCAAGTGCTAAAAGTTGATGTCTTGCTGGAATACAACATACCTTGTATAAATTAGAGAGCTTAATGTTGGCATTTAGCTCATTTCTGAACTTTTCCTCTATAGTGGTCTGCTGCTCCTTGGCCTTAAATAAAAAAGAAAAAATAACAACCACATTATTCTAACTCTCAGTCCCAATTTCCAGCCCCATTGTTTGGCCAGTCCTGCAACTTATACATATTAAAAGCTTGGACTCAAAACATCAAGTGGGTTGCACATACTTCTTTCAGTTTGTGGATTAAGTCCTCATTCTGTTTTTGGTGGTTTTCATTCAATGCTTTAAGACTGGCCACTTGTTCCTGAACTCTGTTCAACTACAAAATAGACAGATAATAAAGTTATTAGATCCATGTCTATGACGTTCTCGAAGTTAATATAAACAAAGGAAAGAAACATGCCTCATCCATTTTATTCTCCAGAGTGCATTTCAGTTCCAGGATTTCTTTACCCTTCTGTCGAGATAGGCTCAAAAGTTCTTCACTCTTGGACTTCAACTCTGCATTCAGCCAAGATGTTTGTTCAGCCAGCAGCTCTTTTTCTTGTTCCAGACGCTTCTCTCTGTACTGAATGGCAAACAAAAGGTAGTTAGTTTACCGTTTGTGACATCATATATGGAAGGTGATGGATGCCCCTTGCCAAGTGTGTGAAATCTATTTGTGGCTTCATGTTACCAGGGGAAATATGAAGCAAATACACTATGACTTACTTTAATGTTGACTTCGGCTGCGTCCAGTTCATCTAATCTCAGCTGCTGAGACATCTTGGTGGCATTGACCTCCACCAACTTATCATTCAGTCGCCTTAACTCACCTAGAGGGACAATGAACAGAATAAACACTTGTCCTAGGTTTTTTGGGGGAAGGGGGCAACAAAAATATACAAGAGGAAAGAGTAGTAGACATAGATTGGACAGGTTCCATGAAAAAAGATAAGTGTACCATTTAAATACTCCACCTCCAAGCCTCTTCTCACAAGTGTCCCCACAAGTTCAACCTTTTTCGTCTCCAGTTCTTCCTTGGCTTTTGAAAGCATCGTCTATAACGTAAGAGAATAAATGTGATTGATTTAACTGTTGGTGGTGTAGTCACAACATATATAGCTACAATGTCAGAGACTGAATTAAGGGACTCTGAATGACTTGCTTAGCGTCAGTGAGTGAATGAACAACTTAAAAGTAAAACACATCACCTGTTCTGAAAATGACTTTTCTTGAGCATTCTCATACTGCAGGTTCTTCTCACGGGCACTTTTGAGTTCATTCTCTATAGAATAGGGCAAAATCACATAGTTAGCATGAAGGCTCAAGGGCCATGATTAATTGAGATCACACTGTTACCGATTTTCTCCAACTCCTCTTTAAGGTTACTGTGCTCTTGTGTCTGTCTCAGAAAATCCTCCTGACATTGAGCGAGCTGTTTCACCTTGTCAAATGAATGTTGCTCTGGGGGAGAAGAGGGAATCGCAAGCACAGTGATAGTTGACGTTATTGCGAGGTACGCAATAAGTACGCTAACCATAGCATTGCTTACCGATTGATCTAAAAAGGGCATGTAATACAGCGACTGATTCGCTATGACGGTGGCGAAATAAATTGCAGTGTAAACAACAGCAAGAGCGAGCTATATGTGAAATTAAAGCAGAATTGTAAACTACAGTAATATACTATTTACGAACGGTGTCCATGGTGAGCGAAGCCGAACATTTTAGCACCACTCGCAAGCCAAATAACGGTACATATCTTACCGCTGTCAACTCGGAATTGCTCCCGTTGGGCTTTGAGAGTGTCGATTTCATAGCACTGATCAGATAAAATCTTCTCAAGTTTGTTAAGTGTTCCTTTTGACAACTTCGACAGCTCGGAACCATCCAAGTCTTGCAGCATGAGTGCCGCCATTTTTCTGAGTGACGCATGCGTAGAACTGGCATTTGTGCTCGTCAACAAATATCTGGTGCATTGTGGGAGATATTTTAATTTCACGCAGGGCAAAACAGGTAAATGACACATTTGTGGAAATATTGAAATTAAATCACACAGAATTTTTTTTTTTTACGTGGCCATTAAATAAGGCCTTCTGTGTGGGTTTGGTGATTCCATTTCGTATCACCAGCAGATGGCGCTCACAGAGCATAAATCTGTACTTTTATTCCCTAGCAAGTTATCACTGAATGCCCCATAGTTTAATCATTAAAGATGGTGCAATTGACTGAAAATACAGATGTCGTAGAAATTTGACTCCCCACAGAGAAGAGTGTTTTTAACAACTTTCCAAATTTGAACAATAAAAGTTGTCAAATACTGAAAACTGCTTCAAAATTGTAAAGCCCTTGTCTTCGCTCTCAAATTCTGTGGGCGTGTCCACGGAATGCGTAAAACCTCATCCATTGAAAAAAAGGATTCCAGAAACTTTCTTATTCGTACTTATCCCTACATTTAACAACGTGACGAGTGGCCGCCAGCTTTGGGGTATTTTCTAAAAATTGTGAAGTGAGCAGGTCAGTTATTATTATTTCTCAAATTTAAGACAAATTGCTTGCTTTCTCAGCGAAATACATCTACTGTACTTATTTGTTTCATCATCATTTTCAGTCAAAAATGTGAACGTGAGAGGAATGAAAGGAGAGGTTTGTCTCCAGGCAGCGGAATTATTTTCACCTCAGCTGTTACACCTGGTTACCACCATATGCACCAAACATATTTTGTTGAAGCTGAGCACTACACACTTAATGAAGACACATTTGAAGGCGTTGAAACGTGGTGACACAAGCTGCCACCCAAAGAGTGATTTATACTGACAGTGGCATTCCATCGATTTTAATGGCACCGTACAGGTGCACATTTCATATTTCAGACACAGCAGAAATTTGCACGAACAAGATGAAGGAATAACATTAGCCTGGATGGCGTGACAAACACAGGTGAGGTCGGCCTAAAGGTGAATGTGGGGGGTGTTGCAGCTTGAGCTCTGCATGTTGTTTTGCAGGGATGTGCCTGTAGCAATTTTCTTGAAAATCAGGCAACAGCTACGTATTTATTGTAACGTACATATCAGGGGATAGTTCCAGTCACATCAATGAAGCGATTACATTTTCATTCAGCCAGTAAACACATATCAAAGTTATGTAATATCCTTGATGTCCCTTGTCCATATTTACTGAGAGTGAGTGACCAAGAGTGTGCTATATAGCACATGACATCATCACGGTGAAATTTGTTTATGTGGCTGAACTAGAGCGTGACGGATGGGCTCTTACAAGTCCAAACACAAAAGGCAAAAACATCCTATAATTAGTGAATCTGTATAATGAATTAGAAACGTATTAGCAAGACAGATTTGGGGGTGGAGTCATGTGAGCGCAGAGACAATCATTTAGGCAGGCGTTAATTGGCCGGTATAATGAGTCACCCCGTGATATTTGTTTCCAAGAATTAAAAACAAACAAACAAACAAAACAGTATTTCATTCTTATTCAGTTATTCAGTTTCTGATATTGGTGGATCCGTTTTATTGCAAGGCACATCCGGTCTTGAAGACGGGCGGAGTCAGAGACCTGGTGGCCGACATGTTTCGACAACTCGAGAAAGTCGTGGTCTATAAATAATGGTGTAAAAAACATCAGGTGTTATCAGCTTGAGGCTATGCAAGCCGTGTCAGATGTGGTCACGTGAAAACACTGGCTCATGTTCATCGTCAGAAGAATATTTATAACTGTGGCCAAATTCAAACGAGGGCAAACTAATTAGCAATGGAGTGCTGTTTTGCAAGCAATAGGCGATATATCACGGAACCTTCAGGCATAAAACCACAAAAGTAGACAATCATATCAATTGATGCAGTTGGTTAGGTTTTTTTTTCTGCTGAAAGGATAAAGCTGGCTTGGTAATTTGCTTTTTCAGCAAATGTGCAAATGGAATATGGTGTGCTAATATGGCAGTGCTTCAATTAAATGACACAATACAAGATACAAATATCTTAAAAACCTGATGTGCTAGGATTTAGAGATGGGTATGATTGGAGAAAACAAACCAAAACAGAAATTTCAGGTTGTTTTATTCTTTCAAATGATGGTGAAATGATAATAATGACAATATATACGGCACTAAAATCACTAACAAAATATGATGATTATGCAGCTCTGTTTGCACTAAATATTGTCCACACAAAATGTTGTCCAATATAGTGACTTTTTCTTCACCCAGATGTGGTTACAACCCGGATCCACACCCGCATTTCTTTGGTAAGTTTTTTTTTTTTTTTCTAGAAACAGCCCTTTGGTTAACTATCAAAACAGTTTGAAGGACCTGAGTATAAATTCAGAATTTATAAATCAATCCAGTCAAGCGCTAAAACACTTTCAAATGTTGCATGATGCACTTGGAAGGTCAAATATTTCAAAACAAAACATTACCTTATTGGTTAACATAAAATGCTTTTGGCTTTTGTTTGGGTGATGCTGCTATTCTAATTTGAATCCAAATCTGTAAATAGTGCTTATCAAGTCTACATCCAAGCACCCAAACAAGCTTTTTTTTTCGGTTCCTCAGCAGCTACAAATTACTCCACATCCTGCTCCTCTTCATCATCCAGCACCGGCAGCTCTTTCTCCGGCAGCAAACCGTAACTGTTGAGGAAGGTCTCCACGTCTGTGGCAAAGAACTCCTCGTTTAAGTGCTGCATGCATGCCAAGAAGTTCCCGAGCAGTTCGCCTGCCTTGTAGACCAAAAGCGTAGGCAACACCTCATCTGAGAATCTCTCAGCAGCACCTGAGGAAACGGCGTCAATCCTGCAGAACTTAACGGTGGGATATTCTGCGGCCAGACAGTCGAGGCAGTTGTTGAGCTCTTCGCAGCCTTTGATTCCGATCTTGTAGATGTGGACCACCACCACCGTGCTGTGATGTTCCTTCTCGATGACTTCCAGGAAGGCCTCCCCGCTGTCCAGGTCGTGGACTCCTTCAAACTTGGGACCAAAGCTGAGCTTGTCGTGCATCTCCTGCATGCAGCGCTTTCTGTATTTTTTAAGACAGCCCTCGTCTTCTTCCTTGAGCATTTCGTACTCTTGCACGCTCATCTGAAAAGAATTACAAATGGGATTTTGCAAGATTTCATGTTCTCTGCTATTTTGTCTTCAAAAGAGATGGGATGTACCTTGCGGTTAAGATTTGCCCTGGAGTCCTCCTTTGTCCGATGAGGGGATGACATTTGTCGGAGCAGTTCCCGTTTTGCGGGAGGCAGGTTTTCCTGCTCCATGCTCTCCAACTTGAACCGCCTCCAGTCATTGATAACACCCTTGGGACCTTTTGAAAGATCCACAACTAGGATTCAGCTATTGTTTACATTAGCTAGCCATAGAAAATGAGTCCCATTCATTTTGAACTGTACTTGACACACACACAACATTTGAGTGAATCCCACACCAAGCACACAATGTTTAGAAATCATTTTTAAACATTGTTTTACTCACCCGTGTGGGTTGCCGTTTCTTCCAGGTCAATCTGGTCAAACATGTTTCTGTGTAAAGCAGAACTGGAATTAATAATGATGACTTTTTCAGATTACAGCATGTGCTGAAAACAATAATAGCGACTGATAGCTTTTTTTAAATATAATTGATTTATTTATCCATTTATTTATATATTGATTGTCGATAACTAGTAGAGATAAAAAGAAACCTATTTAAAAAAAAAAAGGAAAAACATGAAGCTGACATGCTGAACTCATTCACTATGTTTTATATGCAAGACCAAATTGGAATAGCGCTTGACTATACTCCAGATTTGCTTAGAGTTAGTTAGATTGTGCGTGATTCCGAGGATATTTAATTAAATTAATGCTGTCTAAGAGGATTAGTTGACTGTAGCGGGTCTCTTGGTGCCTTTGTGAGTTCTTACAGATACTGTTTTTACAAAGAAGATTGCTACTGCGTGAAATATGAAACCTAGTTACAATATGTTGCAAACGTTTTTAAAGTATGTCATTGTATAAAATTGGTGGATGTTAGATTTTTCTGTCACAGCAAATGGATTAAATTGCCAACTGTTTGAATGAGTTTGGTCTTCCTGCATCTTTAAAGCTGGCTGATATCAGGTCTTTGTCACTGGGAAAGATTTGTCTTGATTAGTTCTAGCTGGAACACGTGCCCAAGTCTTGTATGAATGCGTCGTTGTTTCATTTCTGGACGTGCATGTGTGTTTCAAAGAGACAGATACACAGTCAGTTCTTTGAGGAAAGATGAACCCATGACACTGGAGCAAAATAACTTGCTCTTTGTAGTCAGAGTTTGTTGAAGACTACATTTTGGAGCTAAGCTTCCACAATTTATAGGCTATTTAAATCTCTCCGTATGATTCTCAATGTTATAAGTCAATTCTAAATTTTCAATTTAAAGTGGTTGAATAAGAGAGGAACATTAGTTTCATGATCCCCAGGATAAAAGTCTAAAAGTAAATATATTGTTCAATATGTTGAATAATTATTGACGTACAGTAACACTCAAGTCAAATTTGAAATCGGCGTCTTACCTTTCACGACAATATCTTGAAGTAACTTCACAGTGGTCTGCGCCCGATTGACTTCACAGAATTGTCTGTCGCTGCTTGTTGTGAGTTCTGTCCAGCCAATGAGCGCAGCTCTAATGAGGATTTCAAAAAAGACGCTATAGACCTAACGGAAATAGATCCTAAGAGGATTTCACTTCAGGAATTAGAAGCCTCTACTTGATGCAGGCCCAACTATGAGAGAGATACAGGGAGAGCGAGCGAGCGAGAGAGGGAGGGAGAGAGAGAGGTGGAGAGAGAGAGTTTCATTAATATTTTCTTTAATAGTTTTCCCCTCTTGACATACATATCACGCGCTCAAAATGAACAAGAGTTGACTGATGCAAGAGCTAGCTAGCGTACACAATAGGTCTTCAAATTTTCAACAAATGTTTTCTTTGTAATTCACTGAAGTGTCTGTGAGGCGTTCCAAAATTCACATGTAATAAACACATGATGACAAACTTATAAAACATAAAGCACCTCCAGCTAGGGATGTCTCATCACGCGCCTTCTCAAAACAAAAATGGCACTGTTGTCTCTGAGCTGTATCCAATGTCTTTGCCTTGCTCTCGCTCACGCAATGAAAACGACATATTAGACAACCCTTATTGTTATGATTACATTGTATATTGTGCTCCAAAACTGCAACAAGCATATTGTTAAATGACACTGTCATTTAAAAGTGAATAAAACTGTGCCTTTGCAAAGGTGGACAGAGGAGCATTTAACATTTGATGGACATCATTAGATTGTCAAAATGATCTGGATGGTCGTTGTCCACCACAAACAGCAGATTTATATACATTAAAAAAGTTCAACAATGACATTTGTCTTCATTGGCCCACTTGTAAAACGAGTGATGAATCGTCCAACGTTTTCTCAATGAGCTTGTGCAATTGTCTGACTTCTGTGTCGTC
This sequence comes from Syngnathus acus, assembly GCF_901709675.1. NCBI lineage: Eukaryota > Metazoa > Chordata > Actinopteri > Syngnathiformes > Syngnathidae > Syngnathus > Syngnathus acus. The sequence continues at coordinate 1,280,025 of NC_051090.1, read as the reverse complement.
TTTCTGCCCTTTTGCGTCCTGTAGTTATTGGCTTAAAGGATTAGCAGACTTTTTCAATTCAGCCACACAGTGCATGTCAGGTGGGGTTTTCATCATCTCGTTCTCTTACTAAGTACTGGAGATGCTTAAATTGGAAGCGAGTACAGCAGATTATTTCGCTGGGAATGTTCCAAGACCTGAAAATACATCATAAGCCTTGCTCCAATAAAAAATAGATTTTTAAACATTTGCATCGACAGTTTTTTTGCTCTTAATTCCACTTAGCAACATCTCTAATGCTCATAAAACAATGGCTCGCTCACCTCCTTGATGACTCCACTGTATTCTTCGGTTATATAATGACACTAGAGGTCAGCACTTTACCTTTGTGCGTCAGAGCTCAGGGACTCTATGAAAGACATTCAACCATTTAATAGTCTTAGTGTTGGTTGTATTGTGTTTTTTTTTATTCTCAATGATGAGTCGCAAGTGTCAATGACAACAAACTCCAAGTGCCCATAATAAAAATTCAGTACAACATTTAGTTTTCTTCATATGATTGTAGTTTTGTGTTGGATAGTATTGTTGATGGCCTAAATCCTCATAGGTGGACTGGATTATATTTGTTTTCTGTAATTCTGTCATTCTATCCACACAGTCCACTGGGAGGAGCTACAGCAACACAAAAACAAACTATTGTAGAGTACTGCAGTCATGCACTAAAGTCTTTGGGAGGAGCCATGAAGGTTCAAAAGTGACGGGGGTCACATTCAGGGGCCTCAGAAAATCAATTTTTTTTTTTTTTTTTTGCGGCACTCAATATATTTATTTATTTATTGAGTGAGAACAATTTTAGTGTTTGGCCCCAGGCTGACATAAAAACCTATGTTTGTGTTTTCTGTTTGTGTTTATCAAGCTCAGTATTTTAAGTAGAAATAGTCTAAACTCCAAACCTTGAACTTCCTGCTAAGGGTTCACTCTATACTTCACTTCCCCTTCAGTCAGTTTGTTCGAGCCCAGCTTTGGAAATGTGCATCTTCTTCCTGTGGTCACCATTGAATGTCTGAAAATGTCTGATATCACCGAGTGACAGTTTAGTTCACAGGTGTCAAACTCAAGGCCCGGGGGCCAGATACGGCCCGCCAGATCATTTTATGTGGCCCGCGAAGACAAATTGTGCATCAAATTTGTGTGTCATTACTAGAATTGCAAATTGTCTTCACTTTTAATATCTTTTTTTTTTTAATATTTGACCAGTTTTTACTCTTCTGATTTGAACACGAGTTATTTGTCAGTTTGTATTGTAGCTTTTACTGTATATAATATGAGGTGATCATACATTTATTTGGGTTGACAGTCATAATGGCCCTCCGAAAGAAGCTATGACTACAATGCGGCCCGTGAAAAAAATGAGTTTGACACCCCTGGTTTAGTTGAACAAATGCAGGCAATTACGCAAAATAAACAAATCCCTCAGTTCATTTGACAACATCGACATTTTCCCGGTGGGCCACTTTCATTTCCTCTTAACCCTTTTCAAGGAGGAAGTAGACAGTATATATGGACATTGTAAAAGTGAGGGAGGGATAAGCTTTGGAGAATCATTTACAGGCTGTATATATTTTTTCCAGTTAAACAATGTCGCGTTTCTTTCTACAATTTGACAACATTGTATCTAATAATATTTGATCAAAATACATTACCATCAAGTAGCATCGAAACATTTATCAAATTGTCTTTATCAGCGTGGCAACAAGATTTGATACAATGAGTTTGTTACTATTATAACAATGATTTACAGCCACATATGCTAATAAAAATCCAATGCTTATAAAGCTCTCTACTTAAGTAAACTATTTATACTCCTTGTTTGGAAAGGTTTGGGACAAACACAACTGGCGGCCAGCTGTTTTACACAAATTTATAGTGTGAATGAATGAATTTCGTAGAAGCAAAATGATCTGAAGTGGCAAGTGTCACAATCTCAAGTGTAGCCTTCCAAAATTGTAACGATGACATCACCAACGCATATCCTGTTTGTATCAAAGAACAGATAGCATACAGTTGTTCCGGAATATTTTTCAAACCTGTCCCCAGACATGTTGTGGCAACACCTCACACATGTCATGGAAACATTTGGCCAGGTAAAACTTGCCAAAGGCGGCCGGTGATGAACAATATCCTTGTTGTTATTAGGCACAAAACATCCGCCAAATATGTCTTATCAGTACCACTGTCTTGTTTTAACAATGTACTCATTTATGGAATTGAGTTAACAAAAATGGCCTGTGAATGTGCTTTCAAAAGTATTCATCAATACTCTGTGAACTACTTTCATCATTTTTTTTGCATCACACTGGAATTTCTGATGTGATACCTGCTGAAGTAATGCCCTTGACAAATTTTTCATCCATTTGCAATATGTATGACTCAAACCTCAAACGATTACCGAACTGAAGATGGAAATGCAACGGGTAATCGGCGAAATCGACAGGGACGTCTGCAAAAGAGTTATCGTTAATTTCAACTATCGGATGACTGCCTGCAGAGAAAGTGGAGGTGGACATATGCTCGATATCATTTTTCATTATTAAATTGAAGTATATGTTGAATGAAATTAAATAAAAATGTTGAATTTTGCATCGATTTTGGCTGATTTATTGCATTTTTAAGAACTGCGTACTTTATGAAACACCCTATATTTTCTGAGAAAAATTAAGTGGCATTATTTTTAGTGACTAAAATTTGTTCCTGTGTGACTCGACTAGTTTTCTTCTGTCTCAAGTTCTCACGTGAAACCAAGTCGCCATCATTTCCTCATACGTTCGTCTGTCCGTCGATCCTCAATGAGATACATTTTTCAAAAAAGGAAACGTACGGACTGCAGCATCCATTTTCTAAAACTATATAAGCACCAATCCCTAAAAAGTGAACCATGGTCATTTTAGGTCTTTATTGTTCTTCCCATTTATAATATTGTGATGAGTCATCTTAGCATAAGTTACAAAAGAAATTGCGTTTCATGATTCAGGTATAACTGTTGCTTCACAGACAATTGTCTGTTGTGTCTTTGATGAGTCAATAGCAGTAAATATTTTCCCAAGCCTTGTCTACAAATGGAATGAAGACAAACAATAGTAGGAGAGGTAAGCAAGCAGATATGAAAGCTATTCAAGGTGTGTCAAGGTGAGAGTCACCGGACGTTACCAACATTGGGAAAACAAGGGAGACACCAAGTCAAATAGTTGACATTCCCAAGTCATTTGTGATAGATACCCTGTCATAGTTTCAACAAAGTAGAACACAGTCAACTATTTTTATGAATCGGGTCAAACATATTAAGTCGAGCACATGTAGTATATTTGTGTAGCACTGAGGCACCTGGAGCATCTCCAACCGTAGTATTTCCATAAAAGCAACTGAAAGCATTATCATGATGAGTCAGCGTTCTGTACGTTAAGGTGATCTCTGGATGTCTGACTTTGAGAGACTAATTATCGGGCTTAAATTGGGCAGATTCCAATGACTTTATTGTCATGTCTTGTTTTCTTGAATGTCTTCTGCATGTTTTGCTCATTAGGTTTTGTTTCTCGTCAGCTCGGTCATTTCTAAACCAATCTTAACACTCGTTCCTTGTTCAGCTGTTTCGTTTTTGTTTCATCACTTCCGTCCACTGGTTTCTTCATTGTTTTTTCTTTCTGCCAATTTGTATCTCTCCATGTCATGAGAATGTGACAACTGGTAGCAGTTTTCAACGAATTAGACCAATTGTTTGGTTTAAAAAAAATTCTTCCTCCAGTTGGATGCCTCAGTACTTTTTTCTTTGTAAAGTAAGAATAAATGGAAGAATCTGAATATGGGTTTTCCTTACACCTGAGACACACCAATGAATAATTTGAATGTGAAAAAGCTCCCCACAGTCACAGCCACGCTCACATTTGCCCACTTCAAGAAGTGACTCAAGTGAAACTCCTGTGATTGATTAAACAATGACATCATAGGCATCTTTGCTCAGTTAGGGTGAATGATGCCAAAAGACCTCAATTAGAAACTTGAAAAACATACACCCACACACACCGGCACTCTCGGGAAAATAGTCACCTTGTCTGTCATACGACAGTTTCTAATGACTCATTGAGTGATTATCAGAAATACAAATGAAAATGTGAATACTTGTAAGTACAATGACGGATCAATAGATACAACTGTGTAACTCAAAGCTTTCCAGGAAAAGGACTATTTAATCAAACCGCATAAAAAAGGCACCTACCCTCCAAAACCTAAAAAAAAGGGACTTCTTGTCATGGAACGGATGGAGCAGGGCAACCAAGTGCAACTTGGACCAGCTTGGTTTATTGAAGAAAACAAACTAACAGACTCGGCAAACTGACATGACTTAACAAAAGAACAAGCGGACTGACCGACAGGGACGTGAAACAAAGGACGTAAAGACATTAATGATCCGACGGGCGGGGGTAGTGAGGGGCAGACAGGACTTAAATACACGACAGGTAACAAGAGACAGGTGAGAATGATCATGGGCACACAGGAGGGGAGGGGCGAGCACACCGACGGAAACCGTGACAACAGACACACACATTGTAAAACGGCTGGGGACGAGACGTGACACTTCACTATATTTCAACAGTATATTATTATATAGTACATCTATAATATTCCCCAAAAAGCTCAAAAGGTACAACAAGAGTGAACTCTGAACCCTTTCTGTGACTATTTAAACATGACATATAAATGACGCCAACGTTTTATTGAGTCATTCCAGTGTGTATGTTATAGAGTAAAATGAGTTCCAGGATGTGGTGAGATGTTGGTTAAGGGGTAAACTGGTCATCTCGAGTCCCCTCAGTCCAATCAAAGTGACCAGTTACTCACCATGCTGTCATGTTTTGTGAATTTCCCTACTGTGGGGTCGTAATCATCCAAGAATTTCATTTGATATTTTCCAGAATCCAGATTGTATCGCTAACCTTAGAATGACTTTCTGGATGATTGAGCTACAAATGAGAGAGAATTGAGGTGTCACGCGATGTGGATGGGTCACTGCCAGAGCTTGGAGTGTTCACGGCAGCTGGCATGAGCTCAAATCCCATTCAAGCCCACACCTGCAAGGCTTCACGTACTCGAACATCTTTTCTTGGCTCATTCCCGCCATGCCTAATCTGGTTTCAGAGTTACAGAGAAAGAAAACACTCGAGTTCCCTGAGAACCTTCCATTTACAGCCCGCTTATCCTGATCCTGTACCAGAAGGCTACATAACAACCGTGGTATGAAATAATAACACTCTTGGGCAAAGTGACAGTCCGGAAAGCCAACAATGTGCACACACACAATTAGGTCATTTTCATGCCGTGATGGAGCAAGTATTTGTGAAAGGGAATCCTGTGGAGGACAAAGACCTGCAGGCGGAGGAGGCCAGCGAGGCAGTTGAAAAGACAACTGATGCACATGACTTGATTATTGTCTTGTTTTTTTTGCCAAAGTAACAACCCGGAGTGAACGGGAAAAAGTCAAAGTGTTGTCCGTCCGTATTGATGGGAAAATGCGGCTGTCATTGTTTGTGCCGAAAGGAGGAGGCTCGGCCGTGGCCTGACTCACGACTCTGTGCTGACAGTCACGTCAACAAACCTTATTTCATTTGGAGTGAGACCCAAGAAAAATAATTGCCTTATATTGCCAGCCTCTGTCGCTGACATACCGTTTCCTCTTAGCTGACGTTTCCTTTCACATCATGTCCAGTAAAAAGGATGGACCATCTTTCCCGGTCAAACGTTTGTCCAAACATGGACTTTTTCGGAAATGTTCCTGAAAGCCTGAATAAAAGGCGTAGTAAGTGCTCATAAAAATTCAGATGAAATTTGGGTTAAATGCAAATGCATCTTATGTTCAATTAAATACACCACACTCAAAGTAAAAAATTGGATTGACCCACCCAACTTTGGGTTGTTATGAAATGTAACTCAAAATAACAAACATTCAGCCATGAGTACATCAGAAATATAATTTAATGATGAGAAATACTTTACATCACATGTGAGCCACATTAAAGTGCCACTATTTCACTGTCTACAGTAGCCTCGTGGTCCAGATCGTAACATATATTATGGAACAGTAAAACAGAAGAAAAGTCATACAAGCAGCTCTCGGTCTTAAAACACAGTCAAAAAAAAAAAAAAAAAAAAAAAAACTATGATGGAATTGTAAACTAGCTTTCAAGTATCAGGTTGCAGTTCTTGAGGTCTTTCATTTTACAATAAATTTATACACGCTCCTTTAATAAATAAAAAGTATGGACATTTCCATACAAAGTCTGCGAACATAAAATATTCTTCTATTATAAATAGTATAAATATTTTTTTTTTTTAAATAAATAAATAAATAATTAGTTCAACCAAATACAAAAAAAAAAAAAAAAAAAAAAATTTAGAGCTCACTAGTCCTTTCTTTCAAAACAACTGTGGGGTTCATGTCACCACTTTGTGATGGGGATGCGCTGGAGTTGATGACGATGGAGCCTGTATCTTCAATGTTGGGCACGTGAAATGTGGCCACTGGGCAGGGGCCCCGCACATTATTACACACGAGCCTCTGCAGAGATGCCGTGTTGACAATATCAAATCCTACACTGCCTCCAAAGGTGCTGGGCTTCCAGTATTCTGGGGAGCAGATGGGGTTCCCCATCAAGCCCTTGAGTGAGAAAGGAGCCCCCATCTCCACCATGGTCTCCCCAAAGATGGCATTGGCTCTGGGTTTTTCCACAAGTAGACCCGGGTAGAGCTCCACGGCGTCGACATCTCCGTACATCTCTTGGAGCACTGCTGCCATTTCTGTTTCCCCTGTAGGAGGCGCAAGGAGGAAATATTTGTCTTTAGTTAGTCGTCCATCTGGTTCATCGAAGATTGTCTGTCTCATTTTTAGACTGGATACATGTATTTATAGAAAGGAGTGGTAAATTTAGCACTCAGCGTTCCTCCTCCATTCGTCAAATAGCCATGTTAGGTTAATTGAGGAAAATAATCTGCTCATAGGCGCGGGTTTTCTTTCTGTCTTCCTCATGCGTAGTTTTCGTTCCGCTCGAGCAAGTATCCACTTCCTTTTGTTTACATCTTGTTGTTCAATCTGTCTATCTCAATTTGAGATGAACATGGAAGTGATAAAACACTGTCGCTAAGCGTGTCGTATTTTCGACGTAGCAAGCGTGTAGTATTTTCAATGCGGCAATAATGTCACATTGCTTAAGCTTCCTGTTGCTTTAGCAGTCACAGACAACGGTACTAAAAAAAAACACCTCACCTGTCAAGTCCTCAAAAGACTTGTAGGGAGCCATAGAGAATCTTTTCCTGTAGGCGTTCAAAGGCTGGTAACGCATTTGTCTGCTGCCCTCAATGGATTTAACGGACACGTACATAATCGGTGCTGGGACGTTACGACCGCCGGCAACCTACAAAAATAGTAACAGAAAAGCTGTTATGCATAAAGTATCATCACTGTCGATAATGATGTCATTGTTGGCAAAAAAAAACCTACCCGTCCAGCTATCTGCTTGGTGAAGGACTCCACCAGGTTGGCAATGCCATGCTCAGTCACTACCGAGGTGTTGAAGACAAACTGTTTGTAGTTATAGTTTTTGTCCTCGATGTGGAAGGAGTCGGGCATCAGCGGGTGCCAGTGGTACAAGGTGTTGAACTCTGACGCAATGCGGTTCTGGTACTGGAAACGCTGGCTGAACAGCAGCTCGGGATCAAATTTGAGCTTGAAGTTATAGCCGCTCAGGTGCTGCACGTAGTCCTCAATCACAATCTTGATGGTTTCTCCTGTTGGCCGGACAATCGATTCAGGAAAATGAGACAACGATGAACACATTCTCAATCCGGTTTCCTAATGTCGAGGCTCAAATAAAAAGCCCAGTATATGCAACAGAGTCTGAGGTGGGTGATTGGTAAAACCGATTGCATAACTTCCACTTTTGCAAAGTTCCGTTGAATGAGCTTACCTATCAGAATGAGCCGCGAGGTCTGAAAGAGTCTTTCGTCATCCCAATAAGGGTGGACTTGCTTCAAAACGTCACAGACGCGGTTGTGTTCCCGCAGCCAAATGGTGGCGTACATCATGAGACCGGGGACCAGGCCGAAAGCCTCGTGACCCACGGCAAAGCGGTGAGAGTCGGGGACATGAGGAGGGTAGTGCATCTCAACGCCCACGTCCTTTACTGTAGGAGGATACATCTCCCCATCCAAGATCTGTAGTTAGAGTAAATGAAACGTGAGACACTTGTGCGCTCAAGGGATTCTCCTGACACACCAGCTCCACATGTACCTGATGTTTCAGTTTGCCGTCCTTGAACAGCCTCAGTTTGTGTTGCTTGTCCAGGGTGTCTCCATAGATGTGGCTGAGGTCCACCTGGAAAACAATTCATATAAATATAATATTTGAAACGTGAAGATACTCATCCCATGAGATAACAGCAAGCTGTAGTCTTACCCCGTGACCTTTGGCCAGCGTGAAGGCAGGGCCTCTCTTCATGTCCGTTTTAAAGAACTGGTGTGTAAAGTGCTGCGCGAAGAATGCAAACATAAGGTTGCTGCCCTGTGGATCAGGGATGAAGTTTCTCCTCATCAGTAGCGTCTCGGCGAGAAGCTTCGCATCAGGGAGCGCCTTTTTACCTGGATGAAGCATGGCAACCGGTCATTCAAAGATTCAACTCAAATGCTTTTTTGTTGAAAGAACCTCACTTGGCCAGTTTTTTTTTTTTTTTAACCTGATCCCCCACAAGCCTACGAAGACAGCCCAATTCCCATTTTACAAGATGACTTCCTCTGATGTAATGGGACTCAGCCAACCACCCACCCACCCCTTGCCGAGTATTCAGGAATCTAAGAAAACTGGTTTTTGAGGCAGAGAAAAAAAACACTCACCAATGACTCCCATAGGAGTTGGGCAATCGTTTGGAACCGGAGGGAGGGCTCTTGTATAGTAGGAAAGGTTGGAATAAGCTTCCCAGTTTTTGTAATCGTAATCCGCGTTGTAGGTTGGAGGGCTGTCGATCATGTGGGAGCGAGCTAGAAGAAGAAAAAAAAGAATGGCTGTTAGTTTGGATTTATTGCGATACCGTCTCCTGGCTAAGGCTCTCCTCAATGGACTTACATGTCAGAACATATTTCATGATGGCATTTCTGAGGAATGAGATGTTATTGATGATGTTCCAGAAGCCCTTGAAGTGGGTGAGAAGATAGTGGACTGTGTTGGGAGTAGGTTTCAGGAGCATCTTTAGCCGGGTGAGGAATTCAGCTGTAAAGATTCGAGACAAACATTAGTCACTCAGAAAAGAAACTATTTCCAAGTCGATTAGATCTCTTGATGTACTCACGCGTGGTGCAGTTTGGACCGTAATAGCCGGTACGTGTGCAGTCGCACTCATAAGCGTCAGATCCCAGGGCTGTGCAAACACCTCTGTTCTGGCATGGCTCTGAGCAGCATAGGTTACCTGAGAAACACCAAGAGGGAAAGTCAACCATCAAATCAACAGAAGCACACTCATGCGTTCAATCAAGTAGATTGGTGACTTACCTCCTTCACATACAAGACAGCCAAGAGACAAGAACACAAGCGTTAAAGTGGATTTGTTCATACTCCAAAGACTTTGCAAGAACCTCCCCGCTGTTGTTCCTCTCTGAGAGTTGAACGTTAGACCGTCCCAGCCTGCGCACGGGAGCACCTTTATAGCGCTCGTGGGTGACGTCATTAAATTCTCATGCGACTCTCGCTCTAACAGGCGCGCGCAGACGTCCAAGTCACTACAACCCACTCGTTTGATTTTCAATTGGTGTGAGTCATCTTAACGCATGGTATCGCCCCCTCACTGTAATTGAATTATTCAGACAAATAACAATTGTTGTATGATGTTATATTGTGTTTTTCTTGTTTCTTTCTTTGCTTTTTTGGATGGCACTATTTGTGTACAATGATGAACTTTCGCAGGACAAAAAAAATAAAATCATAAGAAATGCTTGGTATGTGGTGAAAAAGACCTAAAGGCATAGTTGGAGGTGATAACCGTCAAAAGTTCACTCGGTTCGTGTTGAGGTAGTGAATTGATTGCTTTTGGAAGTCGTGAATCGCGCCCCCAAGTGGATGCAGAAGCCAAGACGCATTGTGCGTAATTGGAGCGCAGCTACGTACTACTAACTTTCTCTGCCCAAATTCACCTTTGCTGTCTCACGTCGACGACGCTAGCGTCTCTTTTTCATGATCAATGTTTTGTGTTTTCTGAAAAGTTGACGTGTCGCTCCCGTTCAAGTCAACGCTGCTTCTCCGCGTCAAGCGCCGCCTCCCTCCGCGACAGTCGTGGAATGAGTGATCGCGCATGACACTACTTTTTTGCAGGATTTATGAACTCGAAACGTCTTATTTCAGGTATGTATACTTTTTTTTCTCTTATACGTTTATGTTTTTTGCCATTAATGAGACTGGCACACTGGTAAAAAGAAATGTTGTGGCTGTAACTGCCGTTTACGCAATTTTGGATAACAAGGAAACCAAAGTTTAGTAACTTCAGCCCAGATATGAAACCTTTGTTGTTGTTGCCGTGATCTATTTTAGCCCGGATCAGATGATATAAGATGATAAGTATGCACGTCGTTGTTCTTGTTATTTGGTCTAAGAAGCTCTTCAACGTCATGTGAAGCATGTCCACTGCCGCGTTTTATTATGTAAATAATCTTACAATTTATGACATGTCCAGCCGGGGAAAAAAAAAAATCAGACAGAACTTGTTAGAGTGGACTGTAGCAGGCGTGAATGGAGTAGCTATGAATCACGAATTTGTACCGATGGCTCTAGGGAATTGGCCAATGCCCAGAACTTGTATGAAAATGTCTGTCATTCATTGCGTTTCACTTTAATTTTATTTGCATTGAGCCAAATAAAGAAAAACAAGGTTGTTGTACTGCTTTATTTTTATTTATTTATGTATTTATTTATATGTATTTTTATTTTAGAATAATGTTTAGTACCCCCACTGTTTATTTCGTATCAGTAGGCTACTTTGGGGAAAGGAAGACATTTTCCACCAACCTATAGAAACCTTTGAGTGAAGCAATATTTGGTGTTGGACAGCCATCTGCCTCAACTGTTGGGTTACAGAGGAAAAAAATGGAAAGGCATTGTGACGACTTCAACTAACACACACTGTAAATGATGCTTATAACCAATAATGTAGCTGTCAATCAACCAAATGATCAATCAATAGACTCATCTGTATGATGATCATCCACTAGAAAACATACAGGACAAGAACATTTAAAAAGTATCAGTGTTTCCTCACATCAACGAGCCATTTGGCTTGCACTCGCACTTGCTGTGTGGTCTCTCAGTTGTGCTTGTGCTTTAAAAAGCACGTGCGCTGTTGGATTTCATGAGTTCACCACTATGATGGCAAGTGCATTTTTACATATTGTATCTTTAAACATCTTAAATGCTAGCGCATGCTGTTGATTTTTCAAGATTTGAAGTACTACTGCAAATATTTGAAGAGATCCAAGTATAAATGTGATGCAGGGGAGCGACGGTTTTGAAAATTGCCGACTGTGCATTTTTGTTGCCTCTTTTGCGTGATTACTGTGGCTTTTATTGACACACACGCACGCACGCACGCACACGGAGCCCTGCATGCGCTCTTTGTCTGCTGCAGAACAAGGGCCAGAATGAGCTGGCACTTGTAGAATTTGGATCAGTGAGGCAAACTACGTGACGGTTTGGATGACCACGGAATCTTCCTACGTGCTCCCAGTCTCGTCACCGATGGCACTCTGCTGAATAGATGGGAACGGATGAGACAACACTGAATTGAATTCCCCAGACGCACATACAAATCTGAAATGTTCAAATGACATCTGATGTGTTGTTTGTAAACTGGATCCAAAAGTCGAAAGAGTTTGCATGAAAACATGAAACTGATTGGTTTCAATTTACAGGCTCGAACGGAGTAAAGTGAGGACTGAGATGTTCTTCTCCTGAACTCCATCTTGATAAAGGCTTCCATCATTCACATAAAAACATGGCATCTAATATAATTGTGGGTATTCATGTTTTTGTTGTTGTTGTATATGTGATAATATGTGAAATAGACAGACTAAGCTCCCTTAGCATTTTGGGGAATTTGGCAGCTTTTATTGAATGCTTTTTTTCACAACTCTTTTCCCCATCTTATGTGATTTTCTTCTTGCTAAGCTGGTGGCATTATATAATATGACATTTAATCCTGCATTTCAGGTGGAGCAACAATTTTCCCACAAGTTCACGGTGACAGTTGTTCGAGCCGAGAGTGTCACGAAGGGAAAACTTGGGGACTTGTGTGAGTCTGCTATCTGTTTTTATTAAGTAACACTCATTCTGCAACAGATACAGTGTATACATTTTGGACCAAGCGTCATAAATACAAAAAGAGACCACCCGGCATCATGATGTTTTTCAATTTCGGTGCAGGAACAGCATTTCAAACCCAAACCATTTTTCATTCATTTTTTTTCCCGTTCAGAAATGCGAGTGAATAATTGTCATTTCACATCTCATTCATGCAACAACAATCTGCTTTACTATTTCCCCATTCTCGAAAGCATCATTTTTAGGGTTGCTGTATATCTATATTTGTTGACGTGCGTGTGTGTGTTTGCGCAGTGGACACACCAGATCCATATGTGGAGTTGTTCATCCCGACAACCCCAGACAGCAGGAAGAAGACCAAGCACATAGACAACAACGTCAATCCAAAATGGAACGAGACGTTTCATTTCATACTAGACCCCAACCTGCAGAATGTCCTTGAGGTTGGAATTGTTTGATTTTTTTTTTTTTTGGAAACATTCTTGCCATTAATGGTGATCCGAGATAATAATGTAGTTCGACTTGTTTACTCAGGTCACATTAATGGATGCCAATTATGTGGTGGACGAGACTCTCGGGACTGCCTCCTTTGACATCTCCGACCTCAAAGTTGGCCACAAACAGAAGGAGACCTTCCTCATTGGCAAAGTGAGCCACAACACATGTTGGGTTTTGCACTTCTCAAACATGCGTGTTTAAACAACACTTGCAGTTGGTGGAATTGAATAACATGTCTTGTTATTGTTTTGATAGGCAACCAAGGTCTACTTAGAGATGTTCCTGGAGATATGGTAAGGTTTTTCCTTTCCTTTTTTTTTTGAGGTTTAGGCCATGCCCATTTCATAATCAATAAAGAGGTTCAAAATGTTTTTTTACCGCAAAAGCATCTTTAGTTTGAGTCAAATGCACGTCTCTGTGCCTCCAGCACCAAATTGGATCTACGGTTCAGCCTGGCCTTGTGTGACAATGAGAAGCAGTTCCGACAGAGGCGACGAGAAAGAGTGACGCTGGGCATCAAGAAGCTACTCCACATGGAGAAGCCTCAATTCCTTCCCAGCTCACCGGAAGAGGTGTTTAAGACGAGAATTTGTATCAATATGTCGAATTTTGGAAAGAGGAAAAAAACATGACACCGTACATATACAAAATGTATTTTTGCTTTTAATTTCTATCAATTAAATGAATGAATGAATAATATACAATAATTAACAATATTGCTAATGCCAAAAGTCTTAAACATTGTGTTCTTGTTCCTTGCACAAAGTTGTATTTTCTGTGATGCCCTTGAGGCCGGCCGCCTGTAATCTGCAAGTGTTCATCCTGTCCAGGAAGTTCTTGAGGAATGAGATAGCCCGCTGCTGTCTTCACTTGTAGCAATGTCACAACGTGACACCTTTTTTTTTGTCAGAAGGTTTCTCGGAATAATGTTGGACTTTTCAAACATCTGTTCATGACATCAGCACATTGCTGGCACACCAAGCAATGGCCAATCCATCATGAGGAAATAGTGGAATATTTCTGACGGGATTTAGATTAGCTTTAGGTTATGAAGGCAGAGAAAATAAGTTGTAAGGATGAGATGGTTTGACGCAAACCGATGACGCTCCTCTTGTGTGCGGGACAGGTACCCATCATTGCTGTCTCGGGTTCAGGAGGTGGCTTTCGTGCCATGGTCGGCTACTCGGGTGTGACGAAGGCCCTCTTTGAGTCTGGAGTTCTAGATTGTGCCACTTATATTGCCGGTCTTTCCGGATCCACCTGGTAGGTAGTCCCGAAATGGCCCAGATTTCAATAACAAGCTCACTTTGTGTAGCCTGACATTTGTTGCCAATAATATCAACTTGTCTTGGAGCATTCTGTTAACTCATTCAGTGCCATTTATCGTCCAAGCGTCCCTCTCTTTTGCAACTTTCATGTGTTGCATTCAAATAAATGCATCTCTACTCTCTCTAGGTACATGTCCAGCCTCTACTCCCACCCTGACTTTCCAAACATAGGCCCAAAAGAGATCAACAAGGAACTAATGAAGAGAGTTAGCAGTAACCCATTGAGGCTTTTGCTGCCCCAACACATAACCAACTACATCCAAGCCTTGTGGACCAAGAAGGCTTCTGGACAGCCAGTGACCTTCACCGATATCTTTGGTATGCTTATCGGGGAAACACTCGTACCTGCGGTAAGAGTCGATGGATTTTTTTTCTGGAGTATACAATGAACTTCCACTCCATCAGTCCATGTTTTTCTTCTCCTTAGAGGATGGACATCAAGTTAAGTGACATTCAGGAGAAAATAAACCAGGCCCAAAGTCCTCTTCCTCTCTTCACCTGTCTGCATGTTAAGCCTGATGTTTCCGAGCTCATGTTCGCAGGTAAATATTGTCTTCGGAGCATCGACCGTTATCGAACCCTTCAGACATTTTCTTTCTAAAAGGTGACTAGCACGCAATGTCTATTACGTCTCGACTCTTCTGACACAATAAAATACCCTGGTGTCAACGGATGGCTTTGCAATTTTCCATAGCAATAATCACTATAACAATTGCGTCAGTGTACATTTGCGTGCATTTCTGTGTCTATTTTTAATCCCATGCCTGGAAGGCTTGTTGTATGTCATGCAAGCCTGAACAAATATGTCACTTGACTTTCATGTAACCCGTATGGAATAACCCTCTTTGTTGGCCCCGAGGCCCCTATCAACTAAGAGCCCAACATCAGACATGAAGTCTTCCCTGGAAAACAGTGTTACCCACTATTATAACATCCATTTGAATTCGAAGGCAAGAGGCAAGCTCCATCCTTTACCATTAGTTAAACATCTTCAATTGTAATGACGTGTCTTTGGAATGTGAGAGGAAACCGGAGAACCAAACCTTTCTGATACCGGTACTTCTTCGGCTTCCTCCCACATTCCACAAACATATCTATCTAATGGGCTAAGTATGTACTGTATGTGCTCCGCGATGGACTGGCAGCCAATCCAAGGGTGTCGGCTTGCTTTTGTCCGAAATCATCCGAGAGGCATGATAACCAAAAGTACGATTGGATACATTAAAGCGAGTCAATCGGGTCCAATTTGTAACGTTTCAAATCGGCCACGGTTGACAAAGCGGACGCACAGCCGCCAAACATTGAGACTATTTTGGGGGGGAAGAGTCATTGAGAGTGCTTTGGCATTTGAACAGACAGTAGCGTTGCACGGTAGCAGCTGAGTCAGCACTAGCAGACATACGCTGAGTTCCGCAGTCTAAAGTGCCCCTTTGCCAAGTTAACTTGGGAATTGACTTGCAGACTGGGTGGAGTTCAGCCCTTATGAAATTGGAATGGCAAAATACGGCACCTTCATGACACCTGACTTGTTCGGAAGCAAGTTCTTCATGGGGACGGTTGTCAAGAAATACGAAGAAAACCCTCTTCACTTTCTAATGGGTGAGAAAAGTGTGATTGAGAATATGCCATGGCCTTTACAACTGAAATTCCAAATAATTGTATGTTTGGCCTGTGGCAGGTGTGTGGGGCAGCGCCTTTTCCATTCTTTTCAACAGAGTGCTTGGGGTCAAAAACACACCAGGAGGCTCCACCATGGAGGAGGAGTTAGGTAAGCATTTCCCCTCACTGTTGGCCTTTCGTCTTTCTCTACTCCTCTCCTGTTTCACTTGAATGCTTTGGCTAACTGCTGAGCAGCAATCCAGACTTTCCAGCTCATGCGAGAAGTCTCAAAGCAGGAAAATGGTGTTTGACTTCTTTCCAAACAGCAACCCATTTGGTTTACTGCTCATCAGTAAAGTCAAAGTCAGCTTTATTGTCAATCTCTCCACATGTCAAGACACACAAAGAAATCGAAATTACGTTTCCACTATCCCACGGTGACAAGACATAGTACACGACATACATACATACAAGCAAACAACACAAAATAAAAACAAGAAGGCATAAATAAGAGTGATGAATAAATCATAAATAAACAAATAACACAATAAATAAGAGGAGCAAAACGGAGCAAGTGTGCATACAGCAGACAGTCAGAATATAGCGCAAAGGTACAGTAAAACAATAATCCAACGGTGACAATTATTTTCATTAAAGTAAATAACATTAAAGGGGAACATAAAAAAAAAAAAAAGAACATTGCAGCTTTCTAGACCATCTATGAAGATCCAATCGATCCATAATCCAATCTTGCGTTCCGTTCCGGCTCAGTGATGGTGTGAAAGGTTGTCTGTCTTGACTGGCAACTAATCCAGGGTGTAGTCTGCCTTTCACGCAAAATCATCTGGGATGGCTTCCAGCTTCCTACGACCCTGTAGTTGTTTTTTCAGCCATTCAGAGGTCGACTTTCTGGTATGTACGCTGGAGCGTTGAGCCTGTGTGCAGATGGTCAGCAGCAGCAGCAGACATCACACTGCCGCCCGCCACCATGTTTGACTGTTGGCACAATGTTTCAAAGTCTTTGTTTGAAATGCTATGTTAGGTACCAGGCCACACAGCTTGCAAAATGTTCCCATTTTGTCTTAGCAGTCCATCGAATATTTCTTCCAAACGTTTTGGGTACCGTCGTATCGTTTCTCGGAAAGTTCTTTTTCCCCACAGTGGTGTTTTATTTGCCTTTGAACTCGCTGATCTTTGCTTTGAGTCCCGACCGCAGACCTCAAATGAGGTTAGTTGTGGGCGCTTTTTTTCACCTCCCTAATTTGGGATGGCTGACCACTTCTGGGAAGGTTCACCGCTGTTGACAGTTTTTTTCCCCATGCTCTGATCATGGTTTCCTCAAGTCCCAAAACCTTGGAAATAGCTTTTCAGACTTACATTTCTTCTTGGATTGCTGTGGATCGTGGCATCATGTGATTCTTTTTGATCAATGAATAATAATAATAAAAATGTTGCATTCCACTTCAATCCACAAAGCCAGAAAATTTCATTCGCCAAAATCATCCGAATGAACGATTGACCGCATAGTTCAATTGATCTTCCATTTTCTTGTTTCTTCACGTAAGTATTTCCACACCTTTCCAGGGCCTTTGAATGTGTTTGTGTGTAGTGATGGTCTTTGTTGTTCCCACAACAGTTGCGAGGTATCAACTTCCAGGGGAATTTGTTTCGGTCCAATGCATTTGTTTAGGATGACCTTTGCATGTAGAGGCACAAAGCATTGATAGTGCCAACCAAACGTGTGGAAACTTCTCCGCCCTGTTAAAGAATGGCTTGTATTACATTTCTGCTTTCGTCTATTTTGGGTGTGATAAAGAATTGTCAAATGCCAAATCCTTTGGGCACAGTGTTGATGTGTGGAACAATAAGGACCTAATTTAGTCAAGATTTGCATGTGCAAACATGATGCTCACTCCAAAGAAATATGAGGCTGATCTAATCCAGGGTTGTGAACATTTTTCAAATGCCAGGAACCTAAAGGATTGCGACATCTCTTTTTCACAATACAATTTGACAGCTTGTAAAGGATCTAAGCACTGACTTGGCGCCAGTCACCGACGGGCAGGACTCCCACCTTATTGCCGATGACTAAACTCTATATTTCCTTGCATCAACGCTCTTTGACAATTAGAGCTGGCCTCTCCCATAGTAGTTATTCAGGTTTTCTGTGCCAAATTTGAAAAGCTTTGTCACTCAGAATACATCCAATTTCATCAAACTAAAATGATCCTTTCTTTTCTGTTTGAACAATGTTTGTTTGCCTCCAATTCCTTTCCTTCAAACTGCGCCTGTGGTGCTTTTCCAAATGTTTCGCGTCGTCTTTTACAGAGCAGATCAAACCACAGCACATCGTCGGAGATGACAGCATGGACAACGAGGATGAAGTCCGCAAAGGTGAGCTACAATCTGCCATGCTATTTTTACAGACTCTGTTGACTTATTCAGATCTATTACGAGGAAAGTGGAAATCCTGACCGTGTGTTTTTCATATCTGTGGAAAACTTTCCATTTGCATGGATTATTACATTCAAAGGTCAACATTGTGCGCCCCGCCATCTCACCATACAAATGTGGCGTGAAGAATGAATAGAGCAAATGAGAAAGAACATTTGGCGTTTGCTCCAAATAGTCTCACTACATAAATTGTACATTCCATCAAACCCCATCAATGCACATGAAAATGTTTTAGAAAAGCCAATGAAATTTCTCCCCATATCTTTTTGATAATGGCCACATTTATTTGAAAATACTGACAAGCTCCCACATTACTTTGATCAGATATTGGTACATGAATGACTCTGGATTGCAGAAAAATCCAGAGTCCGATTTGTTTTCTTCTCAAGCTCTCTGTTCTGTTCTGGATGTGCTATCTAACTTGACTTTGAAAAACACGCTGGCGGTCAGGCGGCACAGAGAACCAGGAGGCCGATGACGAGTATCATCGCACTGCTCAGGCCAGCTGGGTTCAACGGATGTTCACGTCGCTCTTCAGCGACTCCGCCTTGTTCAACACCAGAGAAGGCCGCGCCGGCAAGGTGACCCAAATCACAATATCATCACCGTTACGCCCATATGCCAATGGAAATTTCACCTTGTCACTCTTTTTTTTTTTTCCAACAGGTGCATAACTTCATGTTGGGTCTGAACCTGAACACCAGCATGCCTTTCTCTCCCGTCAGTGGGCTCATCCGCTCCGCAGCTACACCCGAGGAAGAGGTGGATGCCGTCACAGGTTATACAAACAAGCCATGTTTATTTGGCTTTATTCTCTTTGACCACGCAAATGCGCATGTTCTACATTCAGGCCACATTAGAAATAACCACTCGCTATCTTATTCATTTGATTGACGATCATTTAAGGGAAAACAATTCTTTTTTTAAATTCATAATAACAGCTGTTTAATGACATGCTTGTTTTTCAAGTTTGTCCATGCCAACAAATGTGACACTCCTATATGAGGCATTTATTCCAGTCTTGTTTGCCTTAATTGTACCTTTTCAGACCCGGATGAGTTTGACCGTATCTACGAGCCTCTGGATGTGAAAAGTAAGAAGATCCACGTGGTGGATAGCGGCCTGACGTACAACCTTCCCTACCCTCTCCTCCTGCGGCCCCAACGTGGCGTCGACCTCATCATCTCCTTTGATTTCTCTGCACGACCGAGTGACTCCAGCCCCCCGTTTAAGGTCTGACTCCACTGTGTGTCATGACAGATTTGTAATTAAACAAATACAGCTCGCTAGATACGCCTTTGGCAGTAAATATGTACATCATGCTAGCAGTTGCAGAAGTTGTTTGATTTTGAATAAGCACGATTTATGATTGAATGGATTCAATGTACACACCAGGAGATCCTGTTGGCTGAAAAGTGGGCTCGAATGAACAAGCTTCCGTTCCCGAAAATCGATCCCAAAGTCTTCGACCGCGAGGGCCTCAAGGAATGCTACGTGTTCAAACCCAAGAAAGGCGAAAAGAACTGCCCGACTGTCATCCACTTTGTCCTGGTGAACATTAACTTCAGGCAGTTCAAAGCGCCGGGTAAGAGCGAGCCAGCGAGCGAGCGTACATATGGCGAGCGAGCTTTCCACAGGGAAAACATTCTAACTGCACCCTTTATGCTATTTTACCGTAAGGGCACATGAGGCATGGCTTCCTTGAAGTTACGCGAGACCACCACTAATTGTTTCTTGCCACTTGTGCCCCATTGCTCACCATTGAAACGTGTATGCTCAGGGTCATTGCGGTCGGTTATCGATGGAAATGATGTGTTTTTAAAGCCACATGCATTTTTGCCGTCTGGATCGCCTGTGCGCATAGACAGCGGCTGTTTGCAAGAATGATGAGGAGCCAGGTACCGGCAGGCAGGCATGCCGGTAGGGAATCTGTCAGAGCAGTGGGAGAGTTACTCTATGTGTAAACAGGTCATGTATCCTTATACATTCTCACAAAGACATCCTAACACCTCATTTCCGTCCGTCTCCAGTGGCTCTTTATGTTCAGTCAGCCATGGGCCCACATACTTCCGCTGTCTGTTTATGGAAGTTATGTAAGTTTTTTTCTTTTTCTAACCAACGGCATATTCCATAAAAGGACTTCCAGTCGCTATCCAAACTGAATACTCAATGAGTTTCCTAGGGGTTGCTTCACTTTTCCGAATTGCAATTTTATTTCCCTCCGTATTGCGTTTTGTCTGAGAATTTGTCCTCAAAAACTAGCTAATGCGTCATGTGTGAATTTATTTGACACATGAATGCATGCTAGGCATCCATCCTATAATAGCAGCATTGTCAGAGTAGAGGTTTACATTGCTGACTTTCGGGAAGCTGGTTTAGGATCAATTCCCAGTCACTGCACTCTTAACACTGGATTGTTGAGTAGACCAGGCTGAACTCCATAGATCAATAACAAATGTCCATCTTTTTATGCAAGCGACTTATACTGACAAACAGAACAAAAACAATTATATAAGAAAATATACAATTGACATAGCTATCCATTTTGTTTGGTGGTGTGCCGTGAGATTTTTCAAGGCTTCGTTTGTTTCTTTTCTTATTTGCTTCAGTACGACTCAATTTAACAAAACAAAAAAACAACTTCCGTTGAAATCTGCTGAGCTCATCACTCCTGATTTGATCATCTGATGACAGGTGTTCCAAGAGAGACTGAGAAGGAGAAAGAGTTTGCAGACTTCGACATCTTTGATGATCCCGAGTCGCCATTCTCCACTTTCAATTTTCAATACTCCAACGAGGCTTACACTCGACTTCACGATCTGATGGAGTTCAACACCCTCAACAACTTGGAGGTCAGTTTGACATTCAATCAAAATACAAATCTTCTTTTCCTCCTTCTCCTTGTTGTCGTCATCGTTATTCTGTATTTATTTCTACAAAATGGTTGTGTACTTCCAGGTTCTTATTGTAGCCCTCATTCTGTGTGGTCATTGGGAATCCTTTGAATATTTGTGCCCATAATCATTACATTGGTCATATTATGGTGCAACTTTAAAACTTTCTACTGTCACTACATGTTTTATCAAGTGTAGTCGTTGTATCACTATGAGAGAGCAGCCTGAGTTTCACTGACTGTAACTGAGTCACTTCCGGCCCGAGTGAGGAGTCAAATGTGATGACGCAATGGTCCTCTCGTGTGGATCACTCCCAAATCCCTCTGCCCCTCCACATTGAAGGCAACATTCGTTGTTTTCGATTCCCATGCTCCGCCCACAATTGTGACGTTGAAGCCTCTGTGAAAAGTACACATTTTGATAACCTCTTGTCAAAGAGCGAAACAAATTGCTTTGGGAAATGAGAAGCTTAGCAAGTGAAGATACATAGATGGCTATTTGGCTGCTGACCAGACAGATGTGCGATAAAGATGACCAATTTCTGCAAATGACCTTCGAGCTTGTCTGAAGACATTGCAAACAGTTCAAATATATTTCAATTCACATAACAAATAGTGAATTCTACTCGAGTGCCTCAGCTCAATTTAACTTGATTCCTTGAAGAACAAAAACAGCTGTTATAAAATAGGCTACTGTGCACACATACGGGACTGTAAGCAAATAAACAAAAACAAACAAAAATAGAATCAAATCAAGTTTGCCAGCCCTACTTATATCTCAATTGTGAATCAGGTCAGAGAAAGCTTCCATACATTCCAAGATAGGCACATCAAGAAGGTACTACTAATCCCTCCACTTGCTTCCTGTAGGTGATTAAAGAAGCCATCAAAGATCGCATCGTGTCTCGGAAGGAGAATCCTTCAAACCTCACGTTGCCCTTCTCCCTCAGTGAAATCCCCAGAAAGAGGCTTCTCAAAAGGAAACTTCATGCCACATCCTGGAATGGGGACAATGACCAACAAGATTGACTTGCATTTTCTTTTTGGAAAATCATCTTGACTTTGTATCTCGTGTCATGACATTGATGCTGAAAGGGATTTCGGAAGCAACTGTGATGTTTACTGGTTGGAATCACACTGACATTTTTCACTTGGCTTCATTTGCACGTAGTGGGAAAACAGCTAACGTTTGCTTTCCCCCTCGCCGAAACTGGATGTCACCATTTTTATACTGTATGAGCAGCAAGATCTTGTTACTGTCTCTGTACTTTTTAAAAAACAACCAAGTCACATATCAATGTGTTTTTATGTTCTTTTTATTTCTGCGTCCTGCACCTTTGAACTGGCATCGATTCATGCTCACTTGAGCCGACGGCACATGATCTCAAATTCGACTTCTGAACGCTCTGTAAGAACTTTGCGTGTACTCTACCTGTTTGTTCGTCTTCATCACGCCATAACAATATAAAACACTTTTTTTTTTTGACTCGTCCAAACATGTCCTCAAGACTGAAATCATCCGAGTGAAGCTTGTAACCATTTGTTTGATGGTAATTGGTAAACACGATGAGTGCTACCCCTCAAACATTTCAATATTGTTTACTCACCCACCCACAGGGAGCGAGTGAGCGAGCGAGCGGGGAGTGCCTGATATCAATGCGGCCATTGTACCTAAACAACGCCTGTTACCATAGAAACTTTACACCTTCTCTACATTCGAACGGAAGGTGTATTTATGAGCCTGACTGTGTTGTTTCAGCCCACTGTGTCAGATAAAGGCTAGCTTTGGCTCATTTCCTCAACCTGACTCCTAAAAGTGGAGTTGAGGCCAGGTTGCCAAGTGGCATCATAAAAGCATAGTCAGTGGAATTTGCCACACCTACACCTCCAGCGGGGGAAGCCTGGAATCTGACACATTCCACCTCCACCTGCAGGGGCAGTGGAAATTGTTCAGATCCGCTGTTGAGCCTGGGTCGTGTTACAGCGCTCTGCTTTGGAAGATATCCGGAAAACAAAACAACCACAAACATTTTTCAGTGTTCTTAGCTAAAGGTTCACTAAATGGGCTGTTGTGAAATTGTTTAACTTTTCATGTTTGCTCCGGTTACATTTTTTATATTATTTTTTTTTTGGACAAGTGGTTACACTGAAATGTCATTTTGACTGGTGATCCCCCCTTTCAGAATTCAAGGTCAGAAGTGTATAAACAAAGGATCTTTTCACATACTGCACCTGAGATGACTGCTAATCACTTATTAACAATAGGTCACATTTTTAGATCTCTTTTAAAACGTGTAAGGTGTTGAGAATTACTGGTATGGTTGGTGAATGACAACTATGTTTAAAGGAATCAAACAAAATAAATATAACGAATAAAAATAATGTTTCGCTTTGAGATATCTTTGCTGAGATTCCAAGTCAACCTGCTGAATAGAAGAAGCATCATGTCTTCAGATGACACTGTAGTTGTCATAGAGGGAATGGAGCTGGGCGACCAAATGCAGCTTGGACCAGGCTTTTTTGGAGAACTCAAAAGACAGACTATAAGAAGCTCGACTCGGGACCAGAGTAACTGCACAAAACCACAAGATAAAGACAGGAACGCCGACGACAGACAAGACGAGAGACGTGAACAATCCGAAAAGGGAGCGACACGCAGACAGGACTTAAATACAGACAGGTAATGAGCGGCAGATGACTGTGATTAGTACATCGATTGAGAGTAGACACAGGAAGGGAGGGGCGAGCACACAGACACTGACAGAAACCATGACAACCTACACATAATGGACTGACCGGGGGCGAGTCGTGACAGTAGTGGTCAAGCATCACATTGGAAATATTTGATTACCTTCAAGCACACGTGATAAACGTTCTGCAGGTCATACTGTACAGAAAGGTGAACAACTACAACAATCCGCAAAACTATGAGGCTGATTTTAGGATCAGAGTGGAGTACAAAACAACTAACCACAGGAACAGTGACCGCCAAACATTTAGAAAACACCTTGAATGTCCCACCCAACATGTCAAGTCATTAAATTGCTCCATTTAATAAGCTGCAATTCTCTTTATGTGGGAGAACAAATTAAGTGCTTAAGATACTTTAGAGCTGAATTCTCCCCTTCATCTTGCAGGAAGATCGTTTTCAAAGATGCCTTGCGGACACAGCTAGGCGTCTTTTTAGCTCTTCATTTGTCAGCTCATTTGTACCCTGCAATGCACTTTACACCAGAGGAAATGATGGGTAGCGTGCATTGCATTCCTTCAGGGCTTTCACGTGAAGGTCATGTATGCGCACGTCTCCTCACCTTTTGATGTGCTGATTCACACATAACACTGATGGGCTGGGGCACTCCCAAAAGCCCTCACGGAGGATACTCATGACCCATGCACGCAACACCGTGCGTGTGTGTGTGTGCGTGTGTGACTGCTCTATCAGATAGCGTGTTAAAAGTTATTTGAGTACCAGTACTGTACATGGAATTTTACTCGCCCCGTGGCAGAAGGCCAACAGTCTAGATGGAGCAGAAAAGGAAATGAAACATTCTTTACTGAACAAGAAGAGTGAGGGAAAAAAAGCCTTAGCTTCAGTGCCCGTTGCCATAGCAACATCACAAGAGTCCCAGTTAATATGACGAGGGTCTTGGTGATCAAAAGAGTGAAGGTTCATTTGTGTTCTGTCAAATACTCCTTGAGAGTTTTTTTTGGAAATTCACTGGCCTGAAGTTCAACATGGAAAGTTTTCCCCACTTCCTGTGACAAATACTTTCACCCAGAGCAGGAAAATCCTAAAAGCCGTGGTGACGCGCAGCTTTCAGGAATCACCAGTGACCACCCACCTGCAGCCAGATAAATACACATTTACACACCATGAATCAGCAAGTATACAGTATATACATTGCTTCTCCTACCATGGAAAGTATGTACACAGTTACGTACATGATTAGCTGCAAGCGCAGGGGAAGGGCAAACTGAATTTTAGGTCTGTTCACCTTGGGTACCCATTATACACCGAAAACCAAAGTGTGAGTGACATCATTTTTTCAGCCCAAAGTTTGGGTTTTCCCACTCTTCATCAGAATATATTTTAATATGTATGTGAGCACAAAAGAACATTCACATATACAGTATGCTATTCCTCACCCAAAATCTTGCACTATTATTGTTCCAGCAATTTTGGCTTTTCTAGCCCCCCCCCGAATTCAAACCGTTCCAAACATATTAGCAGTCATTTTCCACAATTTACCAAATTCTGGCTTTTCCCAGTCTTACACATTTTTACCACCAAAAGCCTCCAATGCAAGTGGATGAGACATTCATCCAGTAAGGTTCCTATCTTTCCCATTTCAACTACTGATAGATAGATAGATAGATAGATAGATAGATAGATAGATAGATAGATAGATAGATAGATAGATAGATAGATAGAGAGATAGAGAGATAGAGAGATAGATAGATAGATAGATAGATAGATAGATAGATATTATCCTAATTTTCCTTTCCACATTTCTTTCTTGACCGATTAAAATAGTTCAAACAATTCTCACATTCCATATTTCAAAAAACAAATAATTTTATGAAGAGAAAGAATTTCAGCTCAGCATTAAATTGCATTCTCAGCAGAAATTATATAGCAGAATTTAAATAATGTGTAAAAAAAAAGTATTAATTGAATAATCAATTATAAAAATGAAAGGATGAGATGATACAAGTTTTTTTTTCTTCTTCAAAATATAGATATGAATGAATCCTTGAACCGTTGCGATTGCAATTTTATAACATTTGTAAGGTGTGGTTGCTCTCTAGCGGCCACGTTCCAGACTGCTTGCAGTTCCATTGTTAGTCTCAGGGCGGCGATAGCGTACAACGCGGAACCAAAAGCCACACAAGGAAAGAGACGACGTCAGTCGCTTGGCTTCCTGCTTGTCACTTGACTGCGAAAAGGCCGGAAATTAAGCTTTAACCTTTGCGCTCTTTCATCCACTTCTTGCCACTTTTTTTTCCATTCCCAAAATGTCAAAGAACGTCATGTCCGCCCGCTTCAGGCGAGTGGACGTGGATGAGTACGACGAGAACAAATTTGTGGACGAGGAGGACGGAGGGGAGAACCAGCTGGGTCCCGACGAGGCGGAGGTGGACTCCCTCATCAGACAATATCCTTTACCTTATTAGCCCACTCTATGCTAGCATGCCATGCATATTGTGAACATTTCTCGTGTAACATCTCATCGTAAAATAGTCCAAAATGATCTTATTAGAGTTTCCGTGGGCGTCTGTTTCTTGCTAATCGGGCGTTTGCATTGAGGCCAGTCACTGCCCAGACTTGCCTGATAGTCACATTCCAGGGGTTTCTCTTTTCAAGTCTTTCCTTGCTCTATGGCTCGAAGCGAGATCCCCCACCCTCCCTTTTTTTTTTCTTTTTCTTCAATGCTCTCGTTTATGCCAGTCATTCGTGACATGCGAGTGAATATTATTTGTTCATTGTGTCACTAATACTGCCGTGCGTGTTGCAAGATGATGCTGCAAAGCAAACGTCCATTCATGTTTGGATGGAATGCCTTATAAGGTCGAAAAGTGCGGAACTTCCTTATTGTAAGCTTTATGCCACGCCTACCCCGACTTTCATCCAATCAGATGGAAGAATCTTGCATTTTAGTTTGCCATTATTTTGGTTGATGATCATTTCACTCAAAGCAGTGTATTTCACATCCTTGATCAAACCCTGCACAGGAGACAACATGGCAGCTCTACACGCGGTCCTCAAGAACCCCCCCATCAACACCAAGAACCAGAACGTCAAGGTGGGGTTGGCTCTCTGCTCTTTTGGCTTCTGTATCAATGTTTACATCTTCACACGTGTCCAATTTGTCACCAGGACCGCGCGGAGGGTCTGGTGCTGAAGGTGCTCAGCGCCTTTAAGAACAGTGACATTGAGAAAGGAGTTCAGTCTCTGGACAAGAACGGCGTGGACCTGCTGATGAAGTATATCTACAAAGGGTTTGAGAGGCCATCAGAAAACAGCAGCGCTGTCCTCTTGCAGTGGCATGAAAAGGTACATTGGTCTGCTCCAGTCAGAAATTTGGCCATTATAGTAGTTTATTAGTCCCAGGCTCATACAATCTTTATGAACTGTAATAATTCTATTGTAATCATTATAATGAATAATATTCATTTATTTAATTATTATTATAACTAATTATATTCTAATCATTATATTGATTGCAGGGATGAAACAGCATGAAATAAATATACTGTATTGTAGGCTCTAAAATGATTGTTAGTATTTGATTTTGTTCAAAGTAATGCAAACAAAACAACAGGTACTTCCTTAGAATAAGAAAAATAAAACTAAGTCGAAATGTGCCAAGTCAATAAATGCATTTGTGTACATTTGTAGGCGCTGGCCGCCGGAGGAGTGGGCAGTATTGTACGAGTGCTGACGGCCAGGAAGACGGTTTAAATGTGGAGCACGTGTTTGACAGACACACACACACACGCACACACATACACAATGTAACAGATGGCATACAAGGAAAATCAGTTGAGTAGCGCCGGTGGGATTGTGTCCGATCAAATTGCTAGACAAAATCTTTGCTGGGTTCTAAAAGAATTTGGCACATTTATCTTTGTGCTCAAAGTCATGTTTGTTACTAAGTGCACACACGCATCCTCTGTTTCTGTCTCAAAGTGCTTCAGATAGGACTAATGACCCTAGGGAATTATTATTATTCTTATTTTTTTTTAAATAAGGAATATTTTCTTGTCATGACCAAATCCCAACTTCATTCAAAAATTGAAAATGTTTTGGAGCAAAATCAGTCATTTTTGTTTAATGAGAGAGACTAATAATAGGTGATGCATATTTGGTCTGTGTGTTTATGCACAGACTTCAATTAAAAAAAAAAAAGAAAATTGCTCTTGCCTCCAGGTTTTCTGTACCTGACCTTTTGCATCTTTTGTGTGCTCTGTACCTAAGTTCCAATATAATGCACATTGATTTGTCATTCTCATCATTATCCCAAACATTTTGTATAACCAGATGAAACCTGTTAAGGTTTTGTCTGCCTTACGAGGTAGAGCTCATCTGTTGCCAAATAAAACAATTAGATTACTTGTGAGTTTATAGGAATGACTTGGATGCCCTTGTGTAATGGAGAACAAAAAATGAACGGTGTAAGAGCAGCAACCTTTTTCCATAACTCGTTTCCTTGGCAGTTTCTTATTTCCCTGCTTATTTCAGATCACGCGTGGGTGAAGTTTCCTCATTGTTTCACCAAAGCTTCACAACATTTGACTTTATTTTCATTCTCAGAAATAGAGTCAAAGGTTCAATCTTGATATCTGGTTCTGCATCCTCAGATGCTCGATGTATTTTCTAATGCAGTATAGGCTGTTTTGACATGACCAGAAGAACTGTACAATTGTCTTCTGCTTCATGTATTTCTAGTTGCAGGGTAAGGAGTCAAGGAAACATACCAAACTGATGTACAAAAAAAAAAACTGCCTTACGACATATTCCTTTTTTATGTTTGTGCTTTTTTTGACAAAAAAACAAAACAATAAATGGTATGAATGCTGGTTGAATTTTCTTTTGTGTTCTTTGAGTCCATTTTCTAGCTGACTAGGGATGAGAGGCAAGGTACACGCTGATCGCAGGGCAAATATAAGATATATACATACACTGCCATTCATAAAACACGGCTTGGGAAGTAGTGATGTGCATTCCAGATCTTTTAAGTGAACTGAATCTTTAGAATCAGTTCACTCAATAGATTCGTTCAAACGAATCGTTCAACGAATGGTCCCCCCCACTGATCCTTTTTTTTGTTCTCTTTTTTTATAAATCAAATAATCACAATTCATGGTCAAAGCTTAAATGAAAGTGAAAAGTGCCACGCTCGCACTCACCCCCACTTTCTGATTGGCTGGTTGATCTGTGACGTCCCTCGGACACTCCATTAGGTGCACCGCCATTTTCACCAGCAATCTATTGTAAAATTGCAGTACATATATTAGATACCAATATTTAAGCGTATATATGCATACACGTCACTTAAAAACGACTATAAGTGTTATAAAATCAAGATGACCCAAAGAGAAGCATAATCTCCCCCTTTTTGCATAACGGCGCATCCCTTCATGCAATAAAGTTAGCCGTTAGCTTGGAGAAAACGTGCATAAAAGAAGTGGTGTTTCAGTGAGTAACCACTCACCACTTTCACTCACCAGTAACCACTTTCTTTCCTTGGCAAATCGTAAATGGACATTCTGGCTCAGGAGGGAGACGCAACACGTTCACTGAGTGATCCGTTGATGCACGGAGGGAAGGAAGGCAGTTCACCCATCTATTGCATTATTAATTGCCTGGTTCGCGAACGGCAACGTCAGGATTCGTTCCCTCACTGATCCATTCACGCGATGAACTGGAAATGCAAATCACTCACTCGACCTGACTCGTTCACTCACAGATGCGTTCAGTTGGGGAACGGGAAATGCGATTCACAACTCGTTCGTAAACGGGAAGTGACGTCATTTTCTTCTGCGTTTTGTTTTACGGCGAGGTTAAAGTTAAAGTCCCACTGATCATCACACACACATCTGGGTGTGGTGAAATTTGTCCTCTGCATTGAACCCATCCCCGTGTGAATTTGATCCATCCCCTGGGGGAGAGGGGAGCAGTGAGCAGCAGCCGTGCCGCGCTCGGGGATCATTTGGTGATCTAATCCCCCAATTCCAACCCCTGATGCTAAATGCCAAGCAGGGAGGCAATGGGTCCCTTATTTATAGTCTTTGGTATGACCCGGAAGAGGTGGCACCATGGCACCAGCTTCAATGCGCATTACCGACACCTACTGGTTGGAGTCGTATGAACTGAAAAAAGAACGAATCACTTTAGGAAGTGATTCGTTCACTCTCGTTCACTGAAATGATTCGTTCTTTTAAACGATTCGTTCACTCACGAGCCAACACGATTGGGAAGACCATGCAAGCACAGCAAGACATTGAAGCTTAATTGCACTGTGATGTCATTTTATTTTTATTTTAAAAAAAAAAAGAGAAAATAATGACAGTACATAGCAATACATGTAACAAAACAAAAACACTTCTGTACAAATCCCCAAAAATAAAATACATCTCGGCATCAATTGGTGAATCACTCGAGGTTCTTATGATGCGTGGTTACAATGGATGATGATACCTGAGGGTGCCATGCAGTCACATCTTATACATGCCACTTTTCCACAATGTCATTTGATTCAAGAACTTCCCAGTCAGTTAAAAGTTGGAATATTTGGACAAAAACCTTGTGATACACCTCCAAATAAATGAATCAACAGGGATTCAATGTCATTGCTCCTCAATTTTTAATTCTTTCCTGACGTGCTCCCAGACCTGAAGCCCACTAAACAGCTTTGGAATCAACTATGATTAAATTAAAAGCAATCAATCGTCCAGGACTATTTAAACCCACGTTCCCAATAGCCCCTCACACACAAGATAATGTTCATATTCATTCTCTAAAAGTAAACTCAATGAATCCCAGTGGCGTTGGATGAAGAGGATACAAGCTTTTGTCATGTTAAGTGCTCTCAGTAAGGGAAGGCGGAGACAGCGATGTAGACAATGAAGGTGGTCTGGTACTCGATGCCTCCGTCTTGGCTGTAAGAGAGGGCTCGCACCTTCATGCGGTACGTGCGAGGCTCTCGTAAGGGTCGAGTAGTAAACAGCACCCCTTTCAGGTTCTCGTCTCGAATAGCGAAAGGTAACGTGACGTCCTCATCCACCACAAGGAAGTTGGTCCGAGGGTGCATCACTCCATCCTGCGTGTAGGCCACCAATCGGATGAGGTCTTGGTTGGCGGCGATGCCGAACGGAAGAGACAGGAGCTTGTACTCCAGGGCGTATGGGCTCAGAGCGCATTCCAGGTCATTTGGAGGACAGTTCTTCAGACAGAACCTGAAAGATATAGAATGAGGATTGATCTGTAAAGAGCGTGGAACAATTTTGGTTTTGAAATATATATCAAATGATTACAATGAGCTAAGAATCCATTGAGCATGCTGATTTGCAATGTGAATTTGAAACACAACAACTGTAATGTCATTCATCTTATCTGCATTTACCCCGTGGTGGGCTCTCTCTGGTAGTTTGGTGGACAAGGTGTGTCAATGCATTGGTAACTTCCTCTCATGTTGAAGCACATGCGGTTGGCTCCACATTGGATGTTCTGCTCAAGACATTCGTCCATATCTGGAAATACAACGGGCAACTTGCATCCAAATGTCTTTTATGTGCTGCATTGAAGTGGCCCAGAAGCCAGGCGCTCGCTCGCTTGCTCGCTCGCTCACCTTGGCACGTCTTGCCGTTGGCCATGAGGTGGTAACCGGCCGGGCAAAGACACCTGTGGCTTCCTGGTGTGTTCATACACTCGTGCTGGCAGGAATCCCTCACCTCGCACTCGTTGATATCTGCCACACAATGCCAGCAGTGTATCATCAAGTTGCGAATTGGAAGGCATCACTCTATTCTGCCTCTTCCATGAGCCAAATCCTAGAAACACCTTTCAATATAATGCAATGGCATTTGACACCAAAGCTAAAGTCGAACTGTGAGTGGTAGATGAATTTCCCATCAAGAATTATAATCAGTAGCATAAAATAGCGACAGAACAAACATTTTACAGTCCACATTGAAGCAGGTGAACAGTTTTTTTTTCTGTGTGACCCTGCCTACTCTCCATAGTTACCTAAGCAGCGGCCATCCTTGGACACAAACCCCTCGCGACAAGCTTTGGGGCCCTGATTTATGGGCAGTCCTCTTCGGCTCCGCCCCCTTTTGGCGGCGGTGTACGAGTGATAGCTGTGCGAAGCCAAGTTGTGGTAGAGGCGCTCAGGAAAGGACGTTCGGAAGCCGTAAGAGTAACTCTCATAAGTCGGCAGGCGCTCGAGCCCGGCGCAAGACTTGCCGTCCCCCAGCAGGAAGCGCCCTGGTGGGCAGGTGCAGCGAAAGCTGCCCCGGGTGTTGACGCACTGGTGGGCACAGGGCTGCGGAAGCCGCTCGCATTCATTTATATCTGCCCAGCGCCGGGAGGACACAATAGAGAGAGAGAGAGAGGAGAGAACAAGTGTAGGAAAGAAAGCAGATGACCAGGAGAGAAAGAAAAGAAATGTGGTGCGGGGAGATGAGGATGGGGGGGGGGAAGGGGATACATCAGTTACCCCTATGTACACCAACACATTTCTATTCCTCATGAAATGGATTGAGCGAGCCTTTTCTTCCTCCTTCAACTTACAAAAAGATTGATCGAGCAAGTTTGCCACACAGTGTGATTGAATTGTGATAGTCAAGACGTGTTAATGATGTTACAGGCAGGAGTGTGCTGTTATGAAGCAGAGCTGGGAAAAAAGATTTAACAAGTGACAGCAATGTGAAATGAAAAGGTGCTGGTCTTGGTGCGCTTCAAGTGCAAGTCCTAACCACTGAGACGTGGAGAATGGAGCCCCTGACTATCTTCTTTGACTTCTTCTTATGCTGGAGCAAAAAGAAAAAGGCACGCTACCATGCAGTGCATCTTTAAAGGGAGGCAGTTGGCAGCGCTCGAGTTGCGTAAGCAAGCAGCCACCTTTAACAAGATGGCAAAAAACGTGTCTGTTTACAAGTAACAGGTGAGTTCGCTTGTAGACACAAAGAAGCAACGATAAAAAGATGAATAATCATCCCTTTGAGATCTAGCAAATGAACGTAACGTGAGCGAGAAAATGAGCCGCTCAGTGTTTGAAAGCCAAAGATGACGTACGTACGTACCGAGACAAGGCCTGCCCACTCCTTGAGATCGGTAGCCGCGTGGACACGTGCAGTGGTAACTCCCTCTGGTGTTTTCACAGATCTGGTTGTATCGGCACTGATGGGTGCCATCGTTGCACTCGTCGATATCTACCACAGTGTGTTGCCAGTCAATGAACACTGCTAGGATGGATGGCGGGCGGACATGCGCAATGAGCACACCGTACTGACCTACGCACGTCCCGTTGGCACCTTTGGTCATCCCGGCGGGGCACAGGTCGATGCAGTTGTAGCCGCCACGGGTATTTTTACACTGCTGGTCGGATCGACAGACCCTCTGTCTGCACTCGTTTATATCTGAAGGGACAATTTGGAATGATATGACTTTCATACAAATAGGTGCAAACCATTGGTAAACATGTTGAGTATCGTTTTCATTTCACGCTCACCGACACAGCGTCGATTCCTGAGCTGGAAGCCAGGCTCGCAGGCGCAGCGATAACTACCGACGGTGTTCAGGCAAAGTTGATTGCATGGATTGGATTCCTGGCACTCATTTATATCTGAAGATTTAAAAACAGCCGTCCGTCACTGGAAAGAAGCTCAATTGAATGATTTTGCTGAGGTGACAATGGCAACAAATACATTTGACTTTGTCAATTACTTACATACAATCAAATTCTGGATTCAGACATGTTTTAAAGTAATTGTCTAGTCTACTTCCAAAAAATGTAATTCAACGTATAGTCTACTTCAGAACGTATCTCGGTCCAGATGACTTTATTTTATTCTATCGCAAGAAAATGGAGTAAATGCAAAATGTTTTGAATTTGACCTGTGCAACCGTGGCCGGCAGTCGTTCTTCTGAACCCGCGGCCGCAGCGCATAACGCAGCGGTATGATCCAATAGTGTTGTCGCATTCCTGTCCATCATGACACATGGTCGCACCCAGCAAACACTCATCAACATCTAGCGGGGACCAACATTTGTTTCGGTTAGCACAACAATGGACATTCAACGCCGCCGCCGCGTATGTGTGGATGAGCTGTGTTTACCTTGACAGGTCTTGCCGTCAGCTGAGATGGCGAGCCCTCGGGGACACGAGCAGTAGTAAGTGCCCATGGCGTTGTGACATGCGTGAGAACACGGGTTTCCCACTTCACACTCATTCTCATCTGCAATGTATAAACCATCCTTCAGCCCATCACTATAGCGTAAAAAGAGCCACGGGCAAGAACACCAAACCTGCACAGTAGGGCCCGGCAGAAACCAAAGTAAATCCATGAGGACACTGGTTACTGCGATCACCTGGAATGAAAACGAAAAGTGGCATGAAGATGAGAAAACCACACAGAAGCGCCTGCAACCTACAGTAGGAAGTCAAAGTACGAAAAGCTGGGTCCCTTCATCTCAAAATAGCACTGTACCCTTGGTGATACGAGCTTGGATGGTGTATTCCAGCGCCTCTTCCACGCTGTGATACTGAGCGCTGACGGCGGTGGCGTGAAGCGTCTGCACCAAGTAGGGCATCTTGCCCCTGGACACGTCGTAGGAGATGGTGTGGTTCCAAGAGTAGGGCACGCTCTCCCCGTCAATGCTGAACATGCGGGTGGACAGAGCGTAGACCTGACCCGGGCCTGTTTGGATGTAGTCCTCGGTGTAGTCCTGATAGGAACACAGCACGCTTGAGTCACTCTTTATTTTGCGTGATCACCCCATCTTATGAACTTCATTTGAAAGATAGAAACAATATCATTGTTACAAATGAGAAGCAAGGGAATGTAAATTCATTTGTGCACCTTGATGCTGATCTCGGCATGTGAAGGCAGCTGAAGGATTTGTCCATTTATGATGATGTCCAGCAACAATGCTCCATCTGCGTCTAAGCCCCGGGCAATGTGAGTCATCCTTAGAATTTCACCTAAGTTTGAGAAGAAACAATGGAGAGTTGAAGCATTATGATCCCTGCAATATTTTTGTTTGATCAATTCTAGTTTCCAGACAGAAGCACATGACCCAATATTTGTGGTTCTTTGCATAGCAGTGAAGTTCATGTAGGCAGCAGCTCATCTACCTGTGGCAAATTCCACCTGAGTTTCTCGCCTGAAGATAGCTCCAGTTAACGTGTACCCGTTGACAGCCTCGCCGACTTCCTGAGCAGTGGTCCAGTAGATGGGATTCAGAATGGAAATGAGCTTCCTCATTGCAGGCCCTTCAATGAAAGTGAGAGGACACAGGGAGGGTTTTTAATAGCGCAGGTCCCAGGGAATAACCGTTGAGATTGTCAAGTTCTGGGTCAGGACCCAAAGGTGTGTCATGGGCAAATAAGAAAAAAAAAAGTTGGATTTTGTTAGAACAGTACTGAGGGATAGCAAGTTTCTACAGAGATCTGACAAGATTGTGTCAAAAATGATGATTCACTTGTTACTTGCTACTCAACTGAGAACCAATCGTTCAAATATTCTTTTTTTTGTAACTGACCTAGTGATCTTGGTATATTGGAAATAGATGCTTTGATGAGTTTGCCCCCAGACGCGGTGTCGACGGCAGTGGCGTTCAATATGGCGATACCAAAGTCAATATCATTGATATTCCCTATAATGCTTCCTCGTGCCATCTGGGGCCCCCCTGGAAAACACACACAAGATTTCAGCTTTCGGTGCAAGAACTTGCATATGGACATAGCTTACCTGGACAGGCCTCAAGGTTACACCTGGACAGTTGGGAGGAGTCTCCCGGGCACGAGCGGCCGCCGTGACTAGGTGACGGGTTGTTGCAGAGACGCAAGCGTGTCCTTTGTCCGCCCCCGCAGGAAGCAGAGCATTCTCCCCAAGACTGCCATAGTCCCCAGTTACCATCAGCTGCAATAGTGCAAAACACCCTCAAGACATCCTCACAAACAGCTTGAAGGACACAACTCAAATTACGCACCGGGACATACGCCCGTGTTGCATCTTTGTATTTGTGCGTCTGCGCCTGCACACGCTCTGCCACCATTGGCCGGCCTGGGGTCGTCACATGTCCTGTGGCGCCGCATCTGCCCTCCGTTGCACGTCTTGCTGCAACGACCCCAACTGCTCCACGGAGCCCAGTTCCCGTTGACTAATAGACAGAATACAAAACGCTTAACCGCAGGGAGTCACACTTAGCAAAGCGGTGAGAACTCACTTGGACAGGGCTCGCTATTACAAAAGTCAAGGTGTACGTCGTTGCCTTCGCACTGCCTGCCGCCGTATTGCGGGCCAGGGCTGGCGCAGAGGCGTGTTCTCTGTCTGGTGCCACCCCCACAGGAGACGCTGCAGGCTCCCCAGCTCACCCACGATGACCACTTCCCATCAACTAGTGAACGGAATCATTTGTTGAGTTAGCTACAGCACATGCCGGAAAAAGGATAGTTCACTCGTACAAATGAATTCCACGGCGTGCTTACCGGGACATGCTCTCTCTTTGCACACTTGAGTTTGTGTGTCTGTGCCATCGCACGGTGACCCATGGAATGCGGGCGGGGGGTTGTTGCACAGCCGGATTCTGGACTGCATCCCTTTTCCACAGGTCTCACTGCATGGGCTCCAAGGAAGCCAAGGCCCCCAGCCACCTGCCACTGCACAAGTCAAAATGCTATGGGAAAAGAAGTATCATGGCAAAATAACATGAGCCATTACCTGGACAAGGTCGGACACTACACATGATGACCTCAAGGGCCCTTCCCTCACACGGCCTGCCTCCATGCTGAGCCGGGGGCTTAGCGCAGCTCCGCACCCTGGTTCTGTTACCGTGTCCACATGTGCGAGAGCACTCCTCCCACGAAGACCACTCTGACCACTTACCATCAACTATAAATTGAAATGTACAAATCCTCAAGCCTCGCGCGTCACGTCCACCATCCCCAGCCGTTAACGGTACCCGTACCCGGACAAGGCTTCCCGTGACAACTGCGTGTCTCCGTATCCGATCCTGCACAGTGGCGTCCCCCGTTAGCGGGAAGTGGATTGTTACATTGTCGCTGCCTCTTCTGGGAACCAATTCCACATGTTGAACTGCAAGGGCCCCATTCGGCCCACTCCGAGTAGCCTCCGTGCACTGAGGAAAAATAAATTGTGAGCCTTTTGTAATCGTGTACGAGTATCGCAGACTTACCTCGAACAGTCAGTCCAACCCGAACCAGTACTGATCCAAGTAAGTTTCTCGCCACGCATTCATACTCAGCTGTGTCCTCCTTCTGGGCACTGTTCACCCTGAGGGAGCCGTTTGACAGACTGGAGAAGTGGTCGCTGGCTAAAAGAGGGCGTCCTCGGCGAGACCATTCTATCACAGGGGTGGGCTCACCCTCCGCCTGGCAATTGAGCACCAATGTAGTGCCGGCGTCCACCACCGTTGTTACGGGCTCTACTGTAAAGGTGGGCGCACCTGGGAAAAAAATACAAGTGTTTTTCAGCACGCTCAGCCCGGAAAGATATTTTCACACAGCTTACTTACTCTGTAGGGTCAGGGAGACACTTTTTTGCACAACGCCAGCAATATTTACTGCCACACAAATATAGGTGCCTGCATCTTCAACCTGTGGAAAAATTCCATTAAAACCCACAAGTTGACAAAAAGAAGCAATTATCCGTGGAAATGTGACCTTGTATTAGACACGCACGATCTAAAGTTCTTTCCTACCACTGTGCCATAGATGGCCAGAGAACCGTTGTCCAGTTGACGGACGCGGTCGTCGATGTGTAAGTTGACTCCATTTTTGCTCCACTGGATGGTAGGAAGCGGGTCTCCCCGAACGTCACAGTTCAGGACGGCATTGGCGCCGAGAGGTTCGACACGATTGGAGTGAAGGTCCCCGTCAATGATGGGAGGCTCTGAATGTGGAGAGATGTCATGGGAATGAATGGTTGAAGCTGCAAGTAAATGAGGGATGTCATCTTACCTTTGACATCTACAAAAGCCAAAGAGTTGATGCTTCCAACTGGGTTTTCTGCCACACAGGTGTAAGTGCCAGCATCTTCTTTACTCAATCTCTCGATCACCAACTCACTGTGGCCGCTCATGTGATCATAGTGAACTACAGCATCAAGAGATCAGACACAATGGTAGAAAATAGATCCTCCCGACCTCATCTAAGATCAGTAGTATTTTATTTTATTTTATTTCGTAACACAAGTCAACACAACTTAGCTTTAGTGGATTACATCTTAAACAAAATAAAAAGTATTGGGACACTGGGCTATCACAGTAACAATAACATTAGAAAAATATGGTGAAAAAAGTAGATAGTCACGGCTACTGTATAAATGATATAAAATAAGGACATTTTCAGAAATACTTTTATGGTGGCATTTTGCTTGCACCTGGAACGATGTTGTTGTTGAAGGCCCATGTGATCCTGGGCAGGGGGATCCCGCTGACTCCGCATTCCAGCAGGAGGCGCTCGCCCTTGTTGAGGGAGATGTCACCAAGCAACTCGGTGAAGACCGGCTGGGTATGAACAGACAGACTCACGGTCCGACTGTCGTGACCCAAATCATTGCTGGCTACACATGTGTAACTTCCTGCATCACCAGGCTGATGTCAAACGGAGGGAGATGATCATTTTTCACATGAGACAGTACACAGGCAATATACGGAGCTGGAGTCCTCACCTGAGCGGTCTCAATCACAAGCTCCCCAGAAGGCAAAATGGTGTATTCTCCTGTTTGCACTCCTAAAAGAACACCGTCCTTCTCCCAAGACAGGCTGGGTTGTGGGACGCCCTTGGCCACACATGCCAGCTGGGCCTGCTTACCTTCCACCACAACTACTTCCTCTTCTAAGTCAAGAATGGAGGGGGGGACTGCAAAGGGGACATTTTTTGGAATGAGCTGATTCCAATAAGCAAACAGTGCTGTTTGTGTTGAACTCACTCTGCACGGTCAGGCTCATCTCCAGGCTTGCGCTTCCCGCCGAGTTGGAGGCGGTGCAAGTGTAAATTCCCGTATCGGCCGGGTGGACGAATGCCACTTGTAAGGAGCCCGAAGCCAGCGCTCGCTGACGTACGGATTCCCCCACGGGCTGCCCGTCTTTGTGCCACGTCACGGAAGGTGGAGGGACGCCATCCGATCGACAATGCAGCGTCACCGAGGAGTCCACGGGAGCCAGGTACTTTTGCCTGTCTGATCTGATGACTGGAGGTACTGGGGAGTGATCAGATCAAGTGAATAGGATTTCCAATATTTTGAAGCAGTTATGTCTTACTTACCCTGGACTCTGAGTTTGGTCTTGCCCAAGGCTGTACCCGCTGGGTTTTGAGCCACGCATATATAAGTTCCAGAGTTGGACACAGACGCCTTGATGATCTGGAGACTCCCGTTAGGTAGCACTGTGAAACTTCCACCTATCGGAGAACGAGACTTTTCTTCGACAATCCGTCACGTAAGAATAATGGCTGACAAAGTGTTTACCTGCGGTGTGTATATTGATGCCCTCCTTCTGCCAGGTGATTGTCGGCCTTGGTGAGCCTGTGGCCCTGCAGGGCAGCACGATGGGATTATTGAGGATCACCTCCAGGGTGGATGGGTGGGAATGGATCTCGGGAAGCTCTAAGAAAATGGTGAAAAAAGAACATGTGGATGCAAAGCAAGGCCGATTTGCTCAAATCTCCCTGAAAAGAAGTCTTACCCTGCACAGTGAGCAGCACGTGGCGTTGAGTCGAGCCTGCGGCGTTCTTCGCTGTGCATGAATAGCGTCCTGCGTGACTGAGCTCAGCTGAGCTTATTTCAATTTGACCTGAACACAGCCCAATATATCAACATCACTGCAATGTATAGATCAACCTCATCATGAAATATAAAGGCAGTTCCAACAAAAAGCATGAGAACACCGACCCGTGTGCAAGATCCTGTATCCTTGTCCCAGCTTGAGCGTCTCAACGCCATCTTTGCTCCAATGAATTGTGGGATCTGGGATGCCCGAGGCAGTACAGGCAATGACCACTGGTGACAGTCTCGCGACGACGAGGTCTGTGGGTTCATCAGCTATGGATGGAGGAACTAGGAAGACGACAGTAGCCAAACGCTCACTTTTCGATTCACCCTGAGCAATAAAAATGGAGAGTCGTGATGTTAGTCACCTTGGACAGTGAGATTGATGAATCTGGCATCTTCCCCCGCCTCATTGGAGACAAAACATTCGTACAAAGCCGTGTCCTCCACTGTGGGTGCTATCACTACCAGTGAACCCGAACTGAGCAATCTACAAAGGACAAATCACAAAGTTCCGTCAGAAGATGAAAGACACTGGAGAGAATTACTGACTACTGGCTTTGTGTAGCGCTTAGAATTAGCAAAATACAGCTTGAAATGACGAGAAGATGACGATAAAACAGAGGGGTAGAAAAACCTGAATCAACCTGTACATATTCT
Source organism: Syngnathus acus (assembly GCF_901709675.1). Classification (NCBI taxonomy): domain Eukaryota; kingdom Metazoa; phylum Chordata; class Actinopteri; order Syngnathiformes; family Syngnathidae; genus Syngnathus; species Syngnathus acus. The sequence continues at coordinate 1,239,695 of NC_051090.1, read as the reverse complement.
GGTTCTGGTCAGTATTGAGTTCTTGTCCGTTTTTCATCCAGACCACCGAGGGCTTGGGTATGCCACTGGCCTCACAAGCGAGGGTGGTTTGAACATTGACGGTAACCGTCACATTGGTGCGTCCATCAAGGATAGAGGGAGGCACTGAACGGTGAGAGCATATCAAAACAGTTTGGTGATGGACACTTTATTTTTTGATGTCTTTGCATGGTTTTCTTTCTGTCCCCCCACCATATACTTCGAGGTCTACTCTCTTGCGTTGCGTCCCCGCCGGGTTCGTGGCCATACACAAATAGCGGCCGGTGTCGGTCACCTGCGCAGAGTGGATGTGTAACGAGCCATCATCCATAAAGGTATGCCTGCACACACAATAGGAGCAAATATTGATGGGAAGCGAGAAAATGCAAAAATCAGCTTTAGAGTTCATTTGTGTGTACCTGGGGTTACTTCCAGCCAATACAGCTCCATGTTTTCTCCATGTGACCCGGGGTGCTGGCACACCGTTGACAATACACTCAAGCACAACTGGCTTATCAAGAAGAACAAACACGGTCTGAGGGCCGTCTTTGATTGTCGGTGCCACTGAAGAAGAAGAAGACACATTGTTATGTTAACATTGTGAATTGGCATCGACATGAATACATCTATTTACCATTGACGGTCAGGTTAAACTCGCGTGTGGTTTTGCCAACAATGTTACTGGCCACACACGTATATTGGGCCTTGTCACTCAGCTCAGCCATGTTGATCTGTAAGTAGCGGCCCTCAGAGAGAAAGCGCACACGTGCAGACACCTACGCGATGGCAAAAAAATCATTCAGGCACACACCTCAGGAGAAGTCAGTGCGTGGGGAAGAAAAAAACTTTTGTGTGATTTTCTCGACCTGCAATGGTTGACCATCTTTAAGCCAGCTTAGAGTTGGAGGTGGAACAGCATCAGACTTGCATTCCAGAGTCACCTGTCTGTTCTGTAGCACGGACACATCCTGAGGAGTGCTCTCCCCCGCAATGTTAGGAGGAACTTAAACCAAAAAAAAAAAAAAACATTTTACAGCCCATTCAAAGGGTGAAGATAAAATGACAATGAATATATTTCCGTCTCTCACCATGCACTCGCACTAAGAATTCTTTGTCATCATCTCCTGCTGGACTGTTGGCTAAGCAGTTGTATCTGCCAGTGTCCTCCAACTGAATTCACATTTGAACATACGTCTTAGGTTATTAAATCCACGCGTGGCATGTACTGCGCGGCGCTGTGAATAGTTTTGAATAACCCAAGCAAAGTATCACTATTGGAATTTGCCACCTGTGCCGATGCGACGCGGAGCACTTTTCCTCCTTGAAGGAGTCGCAGGCTGTCTGTTTGTGGGATCGGACGTCCATCCTTCAGCCACGTCAAGGAGGGCGGAGGAATACCCGAGGCCTCACACTGAAGCTCCAGTACATTATTAACCACCGCGGAAACTTCGGTTGCTCCATCAGATGCCTTGATTTGCGGAGGCTCTGAAAACAAACCACACATCAGCACCACAAATCCAAGAAGAGTTAAACGGCCTTCTATGATTTCACCTACCGAGAACTTTCAAATGAAAATGACGGCTTGCTTGACCAGCGGTGTTGCTGACAATACAAGTGTAATGTCCTGCGTCACTGACTTGAGCCTGGAGGAACTGAATTGTTGTGTTTTGGTTGACTCGTTTCAGTTGGGTGTCATACGAGAGGAGTTCCCCCTCTTTGAGCCAGCTGACAGACGGGGTTGGGCTTCCATCGGCTAAACACAACAGAGAAGCCCGGTTCCCTCGAACTACAGTCACCTCATCCGTGCTCCCTGCTCCATCCAGAACTGGGGGGACTAAGACAGAGGGGAAAGAAAGTCCCCAATGATAATTCCTGTCAAACGTCATCCCATGGCAGACTCACCATTCACATGTAGGTTGTAATGTCTGTTGTCAACTCCCGCTCGATTTGATGCCACACAGGTGTAGGTGCCAGCATCAGACACTTGGGTGCGTGTAATCCTGGTTGACACATCCCACATGTATGAATCATATCATTGACTTGTCATACTGTTTTGGAGTGCCTACCGGAGCAGCTGGCCAGCAGAGAGAAGACGTATGTGTGAAGACACTGGAAGGGGGAGGCCGTTTCTGAGCCAATTAAGCTGGGGCGGAGGAGATCCTGTCGCTACGCATTCGATGCTGACCGAGTTGTCCAGGACTGCCGTCAATTCCTCGACTTTTTCATCGTTGGCCTCAATCGCAGGAGGCACTGAGGGAGTAAAAGAAACTTCAGGTTATTACCGGGGGAACAAATACAATGACAAACGTACGTATTTGACCAACCATATATATTCAAATTGAATATCCGGTCTTCTTCTCCGGCACTGTTGGAGGCCACGCAGGTATACTTGCCACTGTCAGTGGTGTAGGTAGCAGTCACTGTGAGAATGCTGCCATCTGGACTGATCCTAAGCAACACCACAGCATCATCGGTATAGCAGAGCAGAGCATAGCAGCAATATCCACATCTTCTTGCTGGCAGTCATGTACCTGAAGTCCTTATTCCCTGTATTGTTCATAACTTGTCCATCTTTTAACCATTGGATGGTCGGAGTTGGCGATCCCTGGACATGGCATGCCAGCTGTATGCTTTCATTTAGCAGGACCCCAATCTCACTGGGTAACTCTGATCCAGAGATACTGGGGGGAACTTCAGAGAGTATTGTTGCTTTTAGCTCCAGTCACCCAATGTGAATCAGGTAAGAAGATGTTCTTGTCTCCAGTTACCTTGTATGGTGAGGTGGTAGTTTTTCTGCGCTTTGCCTTGCACATTGGAGGCCGAGCAAGTATAAGTGCCACTGTCAGACAACTGTGACCGTGCAATCTGAAGCTTGCTGCCTCCAGAGAAGATGTGCATCTCCAAAGAAACTGAGCTTTCTAAACAAATCACATACATGAAATTGTCATTCTCGAAAAGGAATAGAACAATGCCATTTCATCCACCACGGTAAAAGAAGGTCCCGGCATATGTTCACCTATCGGTTGTCCGTTCTTCAACCACGTGAGACTGGGAGGCGGGATCCCGGCAGCATCACAGGAAAAGGTGACTGGATTGCTGATGGTTTCGACAACCTTTTCCTCAGCAGGACCGTCAATGTGAGGGGGAACTGCAATTGATAGCAAAATAAATCTTGACTTCAAAAATCTAGGGGCATATGAATGGAAGAATTGCATCATCGGCTAAACCCGAATACCGTAAATATTCAGATGGAAGTTCTTATCCATCTGACCGGCAATGTTGGTTGCCTTGCACACATATTGTCCGGTATCAGACACCTGAAAATAAAATGAGATCAATTCGGAAAACGTACAAATCACGATTCAAACTCATTTATTATAACGATGCCTCACTTCTGAGGCTCTGATCCGAAGCATTTGCCCTCCAGCAAGAATGCTCAAGTTGACAGACTCTGTCACCATCCTTCCATTCTTGTACCAGGTGATGATGGGAGGAGGAACTGCATTGGATTCACACTCCAAAGTCACCGATTCCCCCGCAAGCACATTCACCACAACGGGAGAATCGCCGTTCTTGTCCCGGATACTGGGAGGAACTGAGGAGAAAACAACTCTCCAATTTGATGATTTGTGTCTTCCACTCGCTTGACATAAAGGGAGGACTTACCAAACACGGTGAGGTAAATGTTCTTGTAAGCCTCTCCTGCCGCATTCGTGGCAACACAAGTGTACTTCCCGCCGTCTGATACTTTGGCTTTCAAGATTTGTAAAGTACGACCACCTGCGGGCACAAATGAAGCTGCTAACCTAACTCGTTCTCCGTCCACGTGACTTATAACATACCCGGCATGATGAGTGCATTGGCGTTGGCCTGAAGTGGCCCCCTGTCATTTAACCAAGTCAAGGTAGGAGGGGGGAAAGCCATGGCTTCGCATGACAGGAACACAAAGTTGTTCACCACCACTGTCACATTCTCATGGTTTAGGCCTAAAATAGTAGGAGGAACTAGAAGAAGAGAGATACGGACATAAAGTTGTAGAAGAAAACGAAACAAATCTATATTTGAGGTGTTTTTTATGCCTTACCGTGGACATTAAGATTGAAGGATTTCTCAACACTTCCAGCCACATTGTCAGCCACACACACGTAGCATCCAGTGTCAGACACTTGAGCTGCCAACAACTGACAGAGAAGGCACGCTTGGTAAGCATTCATTCCATGACATCGTACTCGGTGATCTCAAAATGAGATCGGTAACAGTCACCTGAAGTGTTCTGCCATTGGAGAGAATCTTACGAGGTCCGTCAGAGCTGATTGGCTGGTTGTCCTTCAACCAGGTGATCTTAGGGGCGGGGTTGCCATCCACATGGCATTCCAACAAGCTTGTTTTATTGACTAAGACCGTCACCTCGTCAGGTAAATCGTTGTGTACCCCTCGTAGCGTGGGGGGCACTGATGTAACACACAAATACAGCGCAGTGAAGCGGAGGCTTCAAAATACTACGTTGAGTCCAAGATCACACTCACATAATACTCGAAGGTCATACTGAATCGAATCTTCTCCTGCTTCATTGACAGCCACACATGTGTACCTGCCCGAGTCCTCCGCCTGAGTCCTGGGGATCTGTAACACTCTTCCTCCTGACAGGAAAGCACGGACACATGAGCATGCACTCGTTGGTTCTTTCTTTCTGCTCTCTCACCTGGCATGATCAAAATGTTGTCATTGGAGTTCAGGGCCTGGCCATTTCTGTACCAGGTGAGAGTCGGTGGCGGTACGGCATTGCTCTCACAATATAGAGAGATTGGATTGTTGAGAATCACATCACGGGCATCCACCCCGAAATCGGACGGGGACAGTGGATCACCAGTTCTGGTGAAACTGGGAGGAACTGAGAAAAAAGGGGAGGAACAAAAAAAAAATGAACTGCAGATATTTTCAAAGAGATGCGTAGAAGAAGAAGCTCATGATGATGAAAAAAACCAAATACAGCAATGATATCAACCCCATCAAATTCACTGTTGGTCTCAGGCACATGATCATCATCAGTCAACCCAGTTCACCTTGTATATTTACATCAAAGTCCTTCTCGTCCTCTCCAGCTACATTCGTGGCTACGCAAGTGTAACGGCCAGTGCGGGACACCTGAGCATGTCGGATCTGAACAATCCGACCATTAGCTGCAATGGACACGTGCTCATCTGCCCGCAGAATCTATGAAGAAGAAGAAGAAGAAGAAGAAGAAGCATCAGCGAGAGGAAAGGCCCTTTCATTGACAGATATAAAACCCAAAAAGTGGAAAAGAGATGGTGTGTGTACCTTTCCGTCCATGTACCACTGCAGTGCTGGGCTAGGAAAGGCCTGCGCTGCGCACTCCAACGTTAGCGTTCCATTGACCTTGATCTTGACTTCTTTAGGCGCTAGTCCATCACCCGGGATGTCGTTTTTATCGATTTGCGGGGGAACTGGGGTGAAAGCAGCATTATGGGTATTTGAATGAGGAGTTGTGGGACAGCCTTAGTGGATGACGTGCATGGCGTAAACTCACCGTATACTTTGACATCAAACAGCTTGAGTGTCTCTCCAGCCTCATTCGTGGCAACACAAGTGTAACGTCCAGCATCCTCTTCTTTTGCGTTAAGAATCTGCAGGCTCCGCCCACCTGGAGAAGGAGAAACAAAATGTATCAATCCCTTTCAATGATACATTACTGACATCAAATTTATATTTGACTAGATTAATATAACCTGGAAGAACTCTGGCATTAGGACCGGACTCAAAGGAAATGCCATCTTTGAGCCAGGTGATCAGTGCGGGGGGGAACGACTGAACTTCGCACACCAGCGAGGTGGGGCTACTCAAGGTTACCGTCACCTCTTCGGCCGAACCGTCCGGTCCTGACCCGGCAATGGTGGGAGAAACTGAAGAGAATACAAGACAGTCAAATAAACGAACACTTTGAATCCGTCCTGCGTATGTACCCAGGACATTGAGGTTGAAATGGCGACTGCGATCTCCTGCGTTGTTCGACGCGAGGCAGCTGTATCTGCCGGTGTCAGCCACTTGCACGCCGGAAATGACGAGGTAACGCCCATGAGACATGACATGGTGGCGTGTGTCGGCCAGTAATCGTTTTCCATCCTTTAGCCACGTGATTTCTGGAATTGGGTTGCCTAAAGAAAAACAGACTTGAGTATTTTACAAAGCTTGGTGTTGCAAAAACGTTCCAGGACTGATGGGACAAAAGATATATATACCAGAGGCCTCACAGGTCAGCGTAACGTTGTGCCTTTCCTTCACTTTGGTGTCCGTGACACTTCCTTCTTCCACGATACTTGGTGGAACTGCTTGCGATGAGGTCGAAATGTAGAAAAAGGTCATCAATGTCTTCAGTAACCAATTAGAAGGACTATTCATTTACCAAGGATGTTTAGGTCCAAATGTTTCTTTTCTTCTCCAGCGCTGTTTGATGCGATGCAGGTGTACCTCCCGCCATCCTCGATGGCCGCGTGCATTAGACGCAGGCTACGCCCTCCTAGGCCATCAACGTATTTAATTTTGTCATTATTTTGCAATGATTACTTTGAACATTCAGCATCAAATGTAAGAAGTTGCCCTGACCTGAAAGCACACGAACAGAACTGCTCCCGCTGATCGGTCGACCGTCCTTCAGCCAGGCGATGGCAGGAAGAGGAATGCCGGAGGCCTCGCAGCTCAGAGCCACAGGGTTCTTCACCGCAACGCTGACATTTTCTGGGAACTGAACCTGGCCCACGATAGTTGGTGGGACTGGAAAAGGCAGGAAAAAGGTCAACTCAAACGCAGAGTGCAATTGGACTCCGGGTTACCACTTCCTACCTACCGTGCACGCTGATGTCGTGCTTGCTGTCGGCCTGCCCTGCCGCATTAACCGCGATGCACGTGTAGCGTCCCGTGTCTGAAATCTTAGCATCTTGAATCTGAAGCAGCCTTCCCTCATTCAGAAGCTTAGCGCTACGCAGCCCTGTGACGGGCCGTCCGTCTTTCAGCCAGGTGAGCGTCGGCCGTGGCAGGCCATCCGCCGCGCACTGTAACGTCACGTTGCCTCCTTTTGTCACAACCACGGCATCGGTGTCACCCTCGCCGTGTCTGATGGAAGGGCGGACTAAAGTGAGAAGAGCACATAGGTGTCGATTTGAGCAATAGACATGTTTCTCGGCAGTACAAAATTCCATACTTTTTCTTTTAATATTTATTTCAAATCATTCAGTGCCATAGACTTCAAAGATTTTAACCGGGCTGGCAGCGAACGAGGTAGATCGACGACAACAAATGAATTGGACTCGACTGAAGCTGATAAATGGATGCCTCGGAGCGTACGAACCGTAAACCTGCAGGCTGTACTCCTTGGATGCGCTGCCGGCTGCACTGGAAGCCGTACAGACGTAGTTCGCTGCGTCCGCCCTTTCTGCGTTGGAAATCTGCAGCTGACGACCTCCCGATAAAACCCTGAGCCGCTCGTCGGACTGGAGTACCGCACCTGGTGCGCAAGAAAAGGTGAGAATCACATGACTTTTAGTACAGTAAAAGCATATACGTAGCGGTTCTATTTACCATCCTTTCTCCAGCTTAGACTGGGAGGTGGTATGCCAGTGGATTCGCACAGCAGTGTGATGAGATTTCCTTCAACCACTGTGAGTGGTGACACCTCTTGTGAGCCTCGAATGCTTGGAGAAACTGTCGTGGAGATAAACACATTTCATTGACTTTGGAAAATCTTTTGCTAAGAATGGGAGATGATTTGCACTGCAAAAAGTAAGTGGAAAACACTTTTTATTTTTAAATGATTTCCAAAACAAAGTGCAGAACTCACCCCACACATTCACATTATAGTTCTTCTCTGTCTTGCCAGCAATGTTGGTGGCTTCACAGGTATAGCGGCCTGAGTCCTGCACTTGAGCACTGTCAAGCTAGCAATCAGAAGAATCAGCTCAATACCAACCCTGGCACTGCACATTACATGACGAACACAAATCCAGTCGTGGTCGATTAAAAACGGTCACTTATTTCATAATGAAGAGGTTTATTGAACCTTGAGCAAACTCCTATCCTCTGAGAAAGCCAGACCAGGTTTCCTGAACAGCGGGCGGCCATCTTTGCGCCACGACAGAGCGGGTGGGGGAATGGCATCGCTCAGGCAGTGCAGCTCCAAAGGACTGCCGAGCATCACGGTGGCGTTCATCTCCTCCCCCTTGATGTTGGGCGCCACTGGGGAAGATATGGATATTTAAAAACAAAATTCCCAATACAGGAGATTCAATGATTAAGTACCAACATTTTGCTCAAATGAAGACTACGATGATGAAGACAGAAAATAGCTCACATTGAATTCTATGATGAGTATAGACAGCTGTTAAGTAGCCCGTGGAGACCTACCCGAATATTTCTTGTTATCTGAGGCCGTGATCTAACCTGATTCTCTAATTTGGGCATCTGGTTTATGCCTCGTGCCAAGCCAGCAGCAATAACGTCAATCAACTAACGTTTGCGTATTTTCGGTCAGGGCAGCCGTTTGACTAAACGCCTTCACTATAATAATCCTCCATATCCTCGCTAGGGTGCTGGGGAAACTCAATTAAATCAGCTGAAATATGTCGTCAGTCTACAACTGCACTGGTACTTGTCATGACTTCTTTTCACAAGACCCTCTGCTTGTTTGTTTAAACGTGTCCTGATTGATAAAATGACTGCAAGGCAATTTCCTCTGTCTTCTGTATGACAGACAGAGAGCAAGTCAGGAAGCTGCTGAAGCATGGTAGCAATTACCGCAGCAAATCTGCCTTTATTTGGTCGGGATCTTTCAGAGGAAACGCACACTGTGTGGATGTTTGCATTGTGCGTACATCCAGTGCCTGTTTAAACAGACATGGGAGAGACTTTGTGATTCCCTGCCTGCCTGTAAACTGGGCGCCAAAGTGACATCCGTTTCGATTGGGCTTGTATAAGCCATCATGTTCGGCTCCCTGCAGGAAGCTGACAATGTTTATTGAAAGGCTAAGCTTGTTCTGGCCGTGCATTTCAAGACCCCCGTGATACGCCACCGGTGTGATCTGTCCGTCTGCTGGAAGACAAAGTGCAGTCTGAATTTTTCAATAAAACAAAGAATGGAAGCTTGGAAAAGGAACAATGGAACACGCTGCCTGCTGCTCTCGGCTTGCCAACGCTTTTGAACATTTATCATCATCAAAGCTTTTTTTTACTACTTTGCACATTTTATGGCACCAAAAAAGATCAGATCAGATGATTGTCAAATCCTAAATGAGAAAGTGAATAAAGATTCTTAGACGCCACCACATGGACCAAACTTTGATGGGCACTGTTCAGAAGTAACAAATGGTCCAGGGGAATATGGAGAAAGAACATAACGGCACCATACTGAAGAATCAATCAATCGCCTCACCGTAAACCCTTAGATCATAATCTCGCTGTTGCTCTCCTCCAGCGTTGACAGCGACACAGGTATAGCGGCCCATGTCACTCACCTGTGCACTGCTCAGAGACAGCACCTTGCCACTGGACAAGACCTGAGGGATAGCCACAGTAAGCGAGTCTTAGGCGGGGCGGGGATAATAATGAGATCACATTTACATTTATCATAGGATGATATGCAGAAATAACCTGTATTCCATGAGATACACTTGTCACTGGGCTTCCATCTTTGAGCCAGGTGAGACTCGGTAAGGGCACGCCAGTCGCCTCGCATTCCAGTCTGCCAGCCTCGTTCACGACGACTGTTACTGTGCCACCTCGGCTAGAGATGACTGGAGGCACTACAAAAGAAATGGGAGAAAAATGCTTTGATTGGATTTACTGCGCAAAGCCACAACAGCAGTCTTGACATTCTTACTGATACAGACAAAGGATCCAAAAAGCATCTGTTGGAAGTGGCAAAGAAAAGAAAAGACACTGACCAAACACCTGCAAGCTGTGGGATGTCTCGGCAACTCCAGCCAAGTTGACTGCTACACATCTGTACAGCCCTGCGTCGGATAGCTGAGCTCTTTCCATCTCCAACACTTGGCCACGTTTCAGCAGAGTCACCCCGGCTGTGCTTGTCAGAGGTCGGCCGTCTTTGTACCATGTTATCGCTAGGACACCAAAGAGCTTGTGTCAATATCAGGTGGTGAGCATTTGCACTGACGACATTTGGAATTTCTTGTATGCCTGTTTTGCAATTTCAATATTTTAGTTCTAGTTTAGTCCCAGCCCAAAACTTCGAATCGAATCGAACGCGAAACCCGATATTTTTACACTTTCTCATTTGGCAAACCCTGGTCGATCTGGAATGCAACATTACATCCAAACTACAAACACATCCCAAGAAAAGTCTTCAATTATGCTGGAATGTGGCTGCTTATCAGCACACTGCACACTGCACGCTACGGTGCATGGAAAGAATGGCGGTGGGAATCAAGTCGCCTGTAGGGAGCCATCTGAGATCAATTTTCTGCTGATACCTTCACGGAAAAGCGCGGGTCAGTTGAAAGTCTGCCTTTGAACTGGAGAAGAGGACAGGAAGGAAGACGTTTGTGAGTCTCACCAGGTAACGGACTGCCTGTGGCCTTGCACTCGAGCTCAGTAGAGAAGCCTGACAAGATGGTCTGGTTGATGACTTCCCCAGAGGCTGAGATGCTGGGCGGCACTGCCAAACACACACAAGAGTTAAATAGAAGCTCAACGTATCAGATGAAACAAGATGTCTTGTTTCGTTACCATGGACACTGAGCCGTAGGCTTTTCTGAGCTTCGCCCGCAGCATTGGTGGCCAGGCAGGTGTATTTCCCAGAATCTTCTTGTCTTGCCCCTGTGATCTTCAGCACTCTGCCTGCTGACTCCAGCTGTTGTGCAAAAGCCATGCACAGAAAGACAACAAACACGTCTCATTCAGTTCATGCTCAAGTGGATTTTTAAAGTGGGTCTATATATAAAGAAATAAACAATGACTCTTTGTTGCACTCAAATAATCACTCAAGCAACCTTAAAGTGCTCCTGTGATGCATCGAGGGGTCGACCATCTTTAAGCCAGGTAAGAGTGGGCGCGGGGATGCCACTGGAGATGCACTCCAGATTGATTGCTTTGTGCAGGACCACCGCACGCTCAGCGGTACCAGTGGAACGAATCGATGACGGAACTGGAATAGTTCAGAGGGTAGACTCATTGTCTATTTTGCAGAACAGGAGAATAGGCCGAGTGGCAGAAAATAGAAATATTCACCCAAACATTTCCCGCAGCTTGCATTTAGAGAGGACATTTTTGCATTACAATACGTATGCACAACTGTTGAAAAGAGTTCCTTCTACTCTTACCTTGCACAAGCACATTGAAGTCCTTCTCATGGTCTCCTCCTTCATTGGAGGCCACACATTGAAAGCGACCCGCGTCGGAGACCTGAGCGCGGGGGATAATCAGTCGCCATCCACTGGCTGCAAGTCGCAGCCCGTCTCCAGGTCTGACGACTTGCCCGTCTTTATACCACCTGAGGACGGCCAAGGTCAAATTGACTTTCTTTATTCTGAGGTCAAAATAAATCTTACGTTATGGTAGGTGCCGGCGTCCCGGTGGCGTGGCAGTCCAGCTCCAGAGGGTTGTGTATTATGACAGTGCTGTCAGTCATCTCATCTCCTCCATCAATTATGGGCGGCACTAAGGCAAAGAATCATTTCGTTACAAATACTCTGCTATTTGGAATGGGAATTTGGAATTTGCGCGTACCCAAAACGATGACGTCGTACGTGACTTCTGTCTCCCCAGCAATGCTCGTTGCCACGCAAACGTAGCGTCCCGAGTCCGACACCGTAGCTGACAGCATTTCTATTTTCCTCCCTTGGTCGAGGACTCGGACATTGTCTCCATGCTGGACTGGAACGCCGTCTCTCAGCCAGGTAAGGGAAGGGGGAGGGTAGCCACCAGCTTCACACTCCAAGATGAGAGGCTTACTCAGGACCACCTTTCTTTCAGAAGATCCACTCTGTCCCCCTGCTATGGAAGGAGGCACTGCGGGTGGAGGACGAAAAATGAGACACGACGGAAAATAACTCGGATGACCTGCTATTATATTTCCACTTCAGCCTCACCAAACTAAAGCAGAAAATGACTTTAAATCTCACACACACTCTCAAAATATGCTTCGTCAACATTTGAAGTAACTCAGCATAAAAATTGATATTGATATCTTACAGTAGACATCAAGCTCAAAGCTCTTTTCAGCAGTCCCGGCCACGTTGGTCACCTTGCAGGCGTACCGGCCGGCATCTGACGCCTGCGCCCGAGGGATCTTCAGGTAACGACCCTGCTCCACGTACTGCGACTGGCGGCTCGACAGGACGGCCTCTCCTTTTCGGTACCAGTTGACGACGGGGAGTGGGACTCCCCGCGCTTCGCACTCAAGCGTAACTACTGTGTCCAGCAGGGCGCTAACTTCCGTTGTTTGGTCACCGCCTCGGATGGATGGGGGAACTTGCAACACACAAACACACGTCTGACTTTCCAGTGTTTCATTCCTCTGCTGTTGAGTAACATTCCCGATATTTTGTCCTGCCATCTGATGAAAAGGGATTGCCTTTACCATACACTTTGAGATTGAAGTCCTTGGACTGTTTCCCAGCCGTGTTCATGACACTACATTGATACCTCGCCTGGTCTCCAAGACGGGCACTCCGAATTCTTAAAACTTGACCATGGTCGAGGACCTCCAAGTTTGGATCCCCAAGAAAAACCACCCTGGAAACATGACAGAGCATAAGTGAAAGGGACTGATTGAAGAAGGACTTTCTAATATTATTGGCTACTAACTTTCTGTCCTTGTACCACTGGATTGTGGGAAACGGCACGCCTTTCACCTTGCACTCCAATCTGATCTCTTGTTTGAGAGTGCCGGACAGATCATGGGGAGAGTCGGACCCTGCAATGCTGGGCGGGACTGTGGCACAGAGGGAATGTGGTTAATGAATCAGCCGTTCCTCCCATCGTGTATAAGAAATCAAATGGACTGACACCTTCGGATGGAAAACCATTTATAAGAACACAAAGTTGAAGTAGGCGAAGAGAGAGAAAAACTCCACACAGGAATGCACAAGCCAAGATGTCTTATCCTGTCTCTTTGGACTCACCCAATACATTGACAAAGAAGTCTTTTTCTGTGCTCCCGGCAATGTTGATGGCTTTGCAGGTGTAGCTGCCTGCTTCTGCTGTGGCAGCCTTCAGTAGTTTTAGGCTTTTCCCCTTATCCACAATCTGGATACTGTTACTGGCCTCTACCTATTGAACAACATTAGGATGATTAAAAAAAGACATTTTCCATCATCTCAGACCATACTGATGGAATGCTCATAAAAGTCTGCTTCCAGTAAAAACCAAGACAAACTCTTGAAATATAACAGATGAGTTTGTTCAGGGTGAGTTTACTTACGAGAATTCCATCTTTGTACCAAGTGATAACTGGGGTGGGGCTTCCTGTTATATCACAAACCAAACTGGTGGGCTGGCTCTGAACGACAGAAAGGTTTCCCGAAGCGTCACTGTCTCGAAATGTTGGGGGAACTGAAAAGCAATTGATTTGATTACAATAGGAGAGATGCAGTTGGAGTGGTGTTGTGAACATGAATTGTCACCATTGACTTTGAGCTGGTACTTCTTCTCTGTCGAGCCAACATCATTAGCAGCGGTGCAGACATACTCTCCGTCGTCCAACGGTGATAAAGATGCGAGAATCAACAGAGTGCCATCCTCCAGGATAGACACGCCGGGCTCATTGCCGGTCAGCTCCCGGCCGTTACGTAGCCATCGAATCACTGGCTTGGGAAGGCCTGCGTCAAGAAAAAAAACATTTAGCATAGCGGATGATCACTAAATTATGAGTGATGTACCTTTGGCTGGGCAGGGGAAGGCAATTCGTTGGTTTGCAACTCTCTCCTGGAAGGGACTATTGAATGGGGGCTCCAAGATTTCAACCACTGGGGGAACTGAAAATACACACCGCAACATTTTTACAAAAAGATGAATCAGTACGACATGAGCAGAGTGTGAGATGGCCTTGAAAATGGAATTAGCAAACAATAATGAATACAGCAATATCCTCATAATATTTGAACGCAACCTTGGATTAGTAGTTGAATTTGAGCTTCATCACTGCCTGCCATGTTGACTGCTGTACAGGTGTAAGTTCCTTCATCGTCCAGGCCCACTGGGTCCAAAGTGAGAGTGCCATCAGGTGACATAGGATAAGTCCGGCCATCTTTTGTCCAGGAAAGGGCGGGCTTCGGTACACCTTGGGCTATGCACAGAAGCTCCACAAGATGACCCATCTGGACTTTCATGACCTTGGGACCAGCCTGGATACTCGGGGGCACTGATGGGGAGAGGTTAACAATGTAATGAGCTTTATTTGCTAGTACTGTCGTTGAATGTGAATGCAAACTTACCCAGAACACTCAATTCTATGGTTTGAGTTAGGTTGCCAGCAATGTTGGAGGCAAGACATACATAGAGGCCACTGTCTGACAATTTGGTCTCGAAGATTTTCAGTGACCCTGAGGAGAGCTGATGGTGCCTGGAAGAAACACATGGAATAAATATTAAAAGCTAGTTGACTTAAGTGCGGTTGAATGGCAGTTACAATTCATATTTTCTATCCTAGTCTGTCCCAATAGACACAGAGGTTTGGGACTGTTGAAATATTTTCCAAAATGAGTGTTTGACCTTGGGGAGTAAGGAGAGATGAGCTGCCTCTCCTTGGCCCAGCTAATGGAGGGTGGAGGGACACTCTGGACTTCACAGGGTAAAATTGCATCCTTGCCCTCAATCACCGACATCCTTGTTGGGTCAGAGGAGCCTCTGGCACCAGCAGCATTGGACCTCGGGCGAACTGGAAATGCAAAGGATACATGGGAAAAGGTGTCAAGACATCAAATAATGCTAATTCTCACAATTGGTTCTTCATCCCTTTTTTTAAAAACGGAATTTTGCATTCGTCCATGTAAAAAAGCTCTCCAGAGATGTACACGCGTTGAAAATAAATAAATAAAATGTCTGTGATTCTATAGTTACATATAGCTGCATCGTTCTAATGACTTCAGAAATCCCACATTTTATTTCACAAGAGCCATTCCAAGAAGACATTTAATACAATTATTTAAAACATATCATTGTGGGGTTTCCCAAAATGTAAGAAATCTCATTTTGCATATGCATTACCATAAACGGTAAGCTGAACTTTTCTTGAGGTGTGACCAGCAGCATTGGCAGCTGTGCAGAGGAACTCTCCCGTCTCATTTCCAGAGGGTGAGGCAATCAGCAAGCTGCCGTCAGAGTCCAAGGAGAAGGCTGGACCACCCAAGTTAAAAGGCTCCCCACCCTTCAAAACAGATCGCAAAGGGTGAATGGAAGCAGCAAAACACAAAGCATTATATGTTATTAGTAGTTAGGCAGTAGCATCTAACCCAACGCATAAAAGCAAAGGTCAGCGTGGCGCCGAGCGTACAAGCCAGTTCACACAGGTAGTTTAATGGCGCAAACACATGGAGGACAAACATGTGGCCTCCCACAGACACGCACGGAATATTGAAATTCCAGAGTCCATTTACAATGTAACTTGATTTCCAGGCATGTGACACTAAACAACCCCTGGAATTCTTCAACCGTAGCTTGAGATATTCAACACACACACACACACACACACACACACACACACACACACACACACACACACACACACACACACACACACACACACACACACACACACACACACACACACACACACACACACACAATATCCAAAAGCATATTAGTGTCACCTAGACAAAGCTCATCACATATAACAAGAAAATCGTATTATTCCCTAAGAGGTGTGCCTGCGTGACATATGATTCCAGTTGGGAAATGATGTGTCATAAAATGCTTCTGCTTGTGGATTGATGTTTTGGAAATGATTTCATGCGACTGTTGTCATGCCATGATCATGACTGAGTGTGTACACAGCCCAGCAAAGTCAGATTAGAATTCATACTGGATGTATTCCTTTGCCTTATTTTGTAGACCACAACTCTAACTTGAAAATTCAGAATATGACATAATAACAAAATATTGTACAGACCTTGGACCAGGTGATCCGAGGCGTCGGTATCCCACTGGCACGGCAGGGCAGAGCGATGGGCGTCCCCTCGATAGTGCTGAAAACTTGAGGGCCATGCTGAATGGATGGAATCACTAAAAGCCAAAACAAAGTTGGAAAGTCATTGCAAAAATGTGGTGGATGAACTATTTTAACATTACCGGGTTGTCTTGCATCTCAGAAGCATCTGGAGAATGTCTTTCCTTCACTCAAGACACACTATTGGCCAAGCTAATGCATTTTCCTGTTCTCTTCGGCTTGTTGCTATGCCATAAAGGCAACCTGTTTTATTTTTCTACACTCACAGGCCAACATAAATGAGCCTCAAAACAATGCAATATAGAAAATACGTTGATCTTGTCTATCTACCGTGGACGTTGACAGTGGTGGTGTGGTTGGTGGCCCCAACGAGGCTCTCAGCCAAGCAAGTGTAGTCGCCGGCATCGTTGAGCTGAACTCGCTCAATGTGCAGACTGCCATCCCTCCGCACGCTCACATACTCATCTGAAGTCACCTGAAAAATACCAGCTGTATTCAACTTTTGTTGAACTTCTATTTATCGAGGTTATGTTGTACTCACAAAGCCGTAGTTATGGAGCCATTGTCTCTCGGGCAGCGGATTGCCGGCCAATAGAACGCAGGGTAATGTCACCTGCTGGTCCTTGATCACACTGATCACACTTGGGCTCATTGCAATGACAGGCGGTACTGCAAATGACATTTGTAGGTTCAAGCACTTGGTCATAAAAAATGTTTATTCCGTTCATTAGTGAAGCATTTTGGCACACATCACATGGTGAGACCAACACCTCTAAAAACCATCATCAATTAGTTGCTGTAAACACAATGCAATATAAACATCATGTGCATTTTCCACATCTACCCTTTGTTTGTAATCATACGTCGTTGCAAGAAACAGTTTGTGAACTGACTAGAATTACCGAGATTTCTGGATAAATTAGTCACCAAATCTGATGTTCGTTTTAGCCACAGCAATAGATAAAGTGTTTTCTAATCAAATGTTCCATACTTTTGCCAAACACAACCTTTAAAAATCACGGTGCATTTTTTGGACAAAGCACAGTTTGTGAACTTTTGGCTTTAATGAGCAGTCCAGGCTCCTTTGGGAGCAATGACCTCAACCAAACGTTCCTGCAGTCGCACATCAAACATTTGCAATTGTCAGGAGGAATTTTGTACCATACCTCTTGACAAAACAATTTCACTTCAGCTTACTCTTTGTACACAGAGTTTACATGACATGGTTTACAACACGCTTGATCTATTTGGAGATTGTATATTAACAGCAATGATGTCATCTGGGAAATTTAGAAATACAAATGGGTGTGGACAGAAGATGAGTCCTTGGTAAATACAATCTCACACACACAGATTGTGATTCGACTATGTCTGGGATGCTCAGGTTTCCTTATGCCTGTGTTTGTGTTTATACGTGTGAATGTAACGATGTACTTTTTGACCTGTGACCTACATATAGAATGTTTTCACACAGTTAAACAGAAACACTTGTTAACAAGGTACATGTGTTGGAGCACTAATGAAGTAGCACATGTCAAAGCGACACATGAACAATTGTGGTATTCATTTTGTTGCTGTTCTTTTTGGTTAGAGTCATCATTCTCTGGGAACAATGAATGACATAAAACAAAAGTTACAGTCTGAACATGTTTCATATTGAATCTCGGACTTACCCAGTCCTGTCACAGTGATGCTGGCTTGGCTTTGGATCTTGCCAAAATGGTTTGATGCCTCGCAGACATATTGGGCCTCATCCTCAACCCACAAGTCTGACAAGACAAAGAAATCGTATGTGAACCCAAAATAATATGGTTCACAATAAATAAGGAAATGACACTCACTAGCGATATGAAGACCTCTCTTGTCTTGAGTAACGATGCTATGTCCGCGGTACTTATTGAAAAGGGGCAAAGCGTCCAGTCTCCTCCAGGTGACTTGCGGAGCTGGATAGCCTTGGGCTTGGCACGCCAGTGTCACGTCGGAACCGATGTCCGCCGCCGCGTTTAATGGCTCCTGGGTGAACTTTGGTGCATCTGCAATAAAGTTGAAGAAGACAGAGGTCATTAAATGTCATCTGCGCGTCAGCCGCCCATTAAGTAAAGATTGAAGACACATCAAAAAGCGACTGATGCGTGCGTCACTTCTATGCAATAATGCCCTTCTTTTTGTATTTGTGTGCAAAATATCCAAGTCAATTATCTTTCTCTGTGAATCACACAGCTAATTAAAATCATTACGTGTCCTTGATCTAACCAAATGTCTCGTTGACTGCCAGGACAAAAAGACCTTTGTTTTATGCACCCACCCAGAAGTTCTGGGTGCTTCACTGACATGTCACACATTGCTAGCTGTCCCGACACCGTTCCCTCTGTCTGTCTGAGAACAAACCAAATGTTGTCTTTGATAACATCAGTTACCATGAAGTCGTCCAAATCATACAAAATAAATGGAGCTTTTATTTTGAAAGTTGTGCTTGGTATCAAAACTGAGATCGTTGAAGAAAGACATTTACCGTTCTGGATTTATCAACAATAAAGTGGGCTCGTTGCCAGATCTGCATTCCTATTATTGTGATTTTATGACTTGAACAAAAGAAACAATGCAGTACATACCGCCCACATCAAGAGCAAGCTTTCCCGTCGAAGTACCGGCAGTGTTGGTAGCCACGCAAGTGTAGTCTCCGGCATCAACTTCCTTCGTATTCTTGATGGTCATTGTACCTGCCAGTGCATCGATGTCCAGCGAAGATGTCGACTGCAATTGGAAATCACCTGGACAGCGCAAGCCATTCATTAGCTTTACACTTTACAAAAAAAAAAAAAGATTGTAATATATTTGCTCTTTGTTGTTACCTTTGTACCACCAGATCTCCGGCCGAGGGATTCCAGATGCAGAACATGCCATCACGGTGGTTTCTCCGATACCACTGAGAATCTCATTCACGGCCACCGTCACCACAGGAGATTCTGCGGACGACAAAGCAAAGCAGTTAAGGACGTACTGGACAGTTCATGTTTTTATTGTAAAAATCTCATATGTGTTTATTCAGAAAAACTCTGTGTGCATTAATCACCGATATAAGCGAGGATAGAAACAGAGGAATCGGTTCCCGCTTGGTTGCTGGCCAAGCAGCCGTAGACGCCTTCATCCATCTTCTCCATGTTTCTTATTGATAGTGTGCCATCCCCAGTCATTCTGTGTCTGAAACAAATATATTTATAGTTTAATAGAGCGCTCATAAAATATCGGGGCTTTTCAAAAGACGATTGAAGCAAACCTGCTTGATGCCATGATAAACATGCCGTTGTGCGTCCAGGCCAGGAGAGGTGGCGGGTAGCCGCTGGCCGAGCATTTGATCTTCACTTCTTCTCCTGATGTAAACGTCTGGTTGCGAGGCACCACTGAGACACGAGGTGTTTCTAAAAGAAAAACGACATTCTGGATTTATATAACAAAGCACACTAGTCAAAAAGCATTTGTCTGTTTCTAGTTCAGGCACTCATGAATTGAATCAAACTGGAAGTCAACTAATAATCTCCCACAAGCGGACCTGGTCAGAAGTGTGCAATCTTCAGAGATGAGCCAATTGATTCATGACGTGAGCGTCATCCCTTTAAGGGTGTGTTCCACTCTAGCTGCCAAATTCAGTCATTGAACATTGCTTGTAGAAACGTCAGCGTGGGAAACTGTGCTTCCAATTGCAGTGTGCGTCAAAGATGGAAAAACTTCATTTTTTTTCTCCGAGACAAACTGCAATAACATTCTGTCTGTGTGCACTTCACGTATGTTTTGTCAACTTAATGTGAACCGACTGTCACATCAACTCTAGTGTTGTGGGTCATCAGACGTGACCCTCTTCAAAGCCAGGCAAATGACTAGGATAGCAAAGACCAAGGCATAATTACAACCCCCCAGGGCTTGCTAACAGCTGTTTGACAGAGTGAGTGGGAGGGAGATCAAGCACACACACAAAATAGGTCACGACGGATGGATGGATCCATCCATCCATCCGCTGTAGAAGGAGGAATTTCCGTCATTGGATATGGCCTGGGAATTGACTTCTCGGTTGTCTAACAAAGTAAACACGATCGAGAGTCAGATTGTTTCTCTTCCTTGTTCTTTCTCGGCCTCCTGAGTCTGGGATTATCTGCTACTGGCGGATCTAATGGCTGTGCTGCATGAACATTTCCTGGCAAGCACTGAGGTGCCACTGATACTTTTCTATCATTAGTGCTACAACCAGCTCCTGATTCTTGAAATGTGAAGAGCAGAACTCTCTAGGAATGTAAACTCCTGCCACCAAGGGAAGCATCAATCTTTCTCGTGTCTAATAAAGCATCAGCGTGAATTGTAGTGAGCCAAAGAGGGAAGTAGGGCAGGTGTCTCCATTTTGACAAAACCGAAAAAAGACACGGATGTAGAAAACCCCCCCGTTACCTTGCACAATGAGGTTGACCCGCTTTGCTGTCATCCCTCCTTCATTTACAGCGATGCACTCATACCAGCCTGAGTGATGGGGCGTGACGGAAGATACTTGAAGTGAAAGGTTAGTCAAGACGCGTATCCGAGGGTCCAGACGGGCATGGAGACCCTCTCTCAACCAAGTCAGGTTGAAGCTGACTGTGCTGGCAACATGGCAGGTGAGGACAGCTTGGGATCCGGGAGAACTTGTCACATTGCCTTCAACTGTGATGGCAGGAGGTGGCTCTGCAGAAGGACCAGGAGTTCATATGATCAAGTAGGAAACAAAAAGATGTTCTTGCGACATAGATACGAATGTTGGGACTGAAGTAGTACTCCGCACCTTTCAGATATATACTCATTCATTCATTCATTCATTGACTGACTATAAAACTAAGAAATGAAAGTATGTGCTCACCCGATACATCCAGAAAGGTGCGAGCTCGTCCTGTCCCGGCGCTGTTGATAGCGATGCACTCATAGTAGCCTTCATCCTTTGAAGTTACCACTTGTATTTCCCATGAGCCTGTGTCGGACTCCCTGGAATTCAATTCTAATTTAATTCCAATTCAATTCTACAACGTCCAATTCCTTTTTGCCCTTTTCGGTTACTACCTGAATAGCTGATCCACCCCAAGTCGTCTTCCGTCACTGCTGAAGCGAAGAGTGAAGGGAATTAGGCTTTCCACTTGACATGTAACAGTCCCTTTTTGGAGATAATAACCATGGGTAATAGCTGGCATCAGCACTTTGGGGGCATCTAAGAAGAAACATCAGAAAGCAAAGTCAGTTGTTGACAATGCCAATTTATGAACAGCCCGGCCGGCATGGCTGCATCACCCACCTGGTATAATACTTGAGAAGGACACACTGGAGACTCTCTGGAAAACAAAACCATCTCGGTCATATCCTGTCACCCGCAGAAAGAAGGCTTCATCGGGTGGAATAAAATCGGTGATGTTCCAGAGGCTGTATGGCTGGCGTTCAGGGTAGTAGCGGATAGGCAGAGTTTTAATCACTTTGCCCGTTATCGCCAAGAGCTCGAGCCTATCGGGCCGAGCAGGTGGAGAGAGTCCAGTTATGTTCAGCAGGATGTGGGTGGGAATACCTGCAAAAGTTCCAAAACTTGTGAGATGGTGGCACAAAATTGAAAAGAATAGATGCAAGACAAAAGAAATATTTGCTCTCATGAACCTTGAACTGGACGACTCAACGTCTTTTTGAAATCCATCGTGGGCTTTCGGGAGAACCCGGCTCGGAAGTCTATGCTGCTGAGCCCGGAGATACGAACTGAGTGTCTTCCTTCACTAGAAGTCTGCAATTAAAAGAGAGGACGGGACAAATATTATTTGTTGTTCCTTTGACTGACAACCAAAGCTGTATCGTGATGTGCATAAGGTATAACCGAAACTAAGATTCATCAGCACTCCAACCTAGTCAAGTCAAGTCAAGTCAAGTCAAGTCAAGTCAAGTTTATTTGTATAGCCCTAAATCAACAAAAATTGACAATTATTCTCAAAGCATCCCCTGATCTTAAGTTCCCAAACATTCCTATCATTACAAATCCTCACGCTAAGCATTTTAACAGTTGTTAGCGATGCCTTCATAATGACAAAACCGATTGGCAGTCTTCTATGTGGGTGCCTGCAAGTGTAGACAAGCCAAAATGATTGAAGTGTGTGACATTCAAACATCTGATCTTATAAAACCTCACCAATTTGAAAATGACCCAATCAGTCTGACATTCATACTTTAATCAGACACACGCAAGCACTATAATCAAAAGCGTCTAACAGTGTTTGATGTCTTGCCCACATGGAGGCCAAGTCATTACTACCAAAGTAGAGCTTTGGGAAAACACCTTGGAGGTGTTCGTCACAATCTGTCAGTAGAATTTGCCCAACATGAAAGAGAGCACAACACATGCAGGATAATGAAAGTCCATCTCCAAAGAATGCTTCTACTTCTGGGCGAAGAGAACATCTGCTAAAAATGAGGAAATCTGCCATTTGAACAAAATGGCAAATATCCAAGCTGCAGTTTTGGAAGATACAAAATAATACTAATCATCATATGAATGATTTCAGAGAGACATTCCGCATGAAAGACAGCTGCTTAAGGACACGGCAACAACTGGGTGAAACACTTTTCTCCATTGCGCTGTAAAATGTTTGATTCGAAGCAGATTAAAAAGGATCCAAGTCAGAACGTTCAACTTAACCACTGTCACAGACTATTAGGATGATTGAAACGCAGCATGGCAGCAGCGTGAAATCCCCATGAAGTATGTTTCCACACTTCTTTTGAATGTCCTGAGAAACATATGGGAAAGACCTATTTTTAGTCTCGCTGTGGAGGAGTTGAATTTGGAAAACGGCTCCATTGTCAGCACCCTGGACAAGAAAGCAGGGTGGGCTTATTTTTTATTATTACTGGAGGGGGATCAATGGGAATACAAGAAAGATACAGTAAGTGATCAAATATGACAGAAGCCTTTGGATGAAAGAAATCAATGTGATTGTGCTTCCAAAATTGGACTCATAGTGGATTACACATTTCTGTGGACACAGTAGTGCTGGAACAGAAAAGTTGAGCACAATAAATTGTCCAAAAAAAAAAGAAATCTCGGTACGCTAAAGCAGTAAGATTTAGGAGCAACAGCGAGAGCTCGTTATTTATGAATTCATTGGCGTGGCTGGGTGTTCCAAATCCTTTTGTAAAACATTGAACTTGAAGAAAATGTTTGACTGGAGAACTTGAGTCATTTGGGACGAATCTTAAGTGATGCCACAGTTGTTCGGTTTGTATGTTTCCCAATAAATCAAGAGAGCACTGACATCATGAAGCGTCACAGCAGAGACTACACGGCCTCTTCCGCAAATCATTCAGGTAAAAATGCTTGTCATGTCCCAACATCTGGCATTGACACTGCACTTTAGCGTCCCTCCCGTTTGGCGTTACTTTGATGGAAGGGAATTATGCAAGTGTGGTGCCATACGATGTCTGCACCAAAAAAAAGAAAAAATGTCCGTGTTTCAGCGTATTGCCTCCATCTCTATCGACCTGGACTGTTTGCAGAGAACGTGCATGTCAAATGGATTCATTATCACTGAACACAATGATATATTAGTGCAGTAATTCAATTTAAGAACCTCTCTCAGATATGATTTGTAGCCTCATCAGAAAGTTGCAGAATTGTTTAGCGCCGGGATTCAACATTTCCAGACTGGATTTTCTACCTTGATAACCCACAAGCCGGTCTGCGGCTCCTTGATGTTGACAACTTTGGCAGAGTTGGGAATGTGCAACAGCTCAGTCAGACCGTCACTCTTGCCCACCATCCTTCCTGAAAGCAAAACATGACGAACATGGGGCAATAATTTGGCTTTTCCGCCATCACACAAATTCATTTTACTCAGGTACTCAGGTTAAATAGTACTGCTGTAAATTATTTGAGGAGATCACAACAGTCATCCTACCCTGAGGGTTTATAATTTGGATGTCTGGATTGGGGCCACTGAGGGAAACAGTGACTTCCTTGAGACTGGGGTCAAAGGGGATCCGCCAGGTGTTGCTGACCCCATTGGAGTGATCGGTTGACAACAGGTGGACCTTGGAGGACTGCACAGCCTCTTCCACCCATTTCAAAACCTGTCACATAAAAAAAATAATGATGATTAATATCCATCTGCAATCTTTCTGTCCATCATCCATTGGCTGAATTTCGAAAGAACCATTCATCAATTATGTCCAATTTTAATCACAGTCCAAAAGCCATTTTGAACGCATTAAAATCATTTGTAAAGATTGACACTAACTACATCTCTAATCATTTATGACCTGACAGCTCAAAGTGCATTGTAGCTCTGCTGCTTTTTAAATTCTGGAGCTCGACCATGACGGACTGCTTTTATCACTGTAGCCAAGGCAGGTGTTTGTGAATCCAAATATTTCACTTGTGACTCAGATCATTTGAAACTTGGACTTCAAAGTTGAGAGGAGTACAGAAATGCACTCCTGAATTTCTTTTTAGTAGCACCCTTACCTCATTGACCTGTTTCTTGTCGAGATGAAAAACCTGTCCAGAGCTGGTGGAAGCAATTTCCTCATATGCCTTGTAGCCAATGTGAGTCCTGTCATCACAATCCCCCGTCAACACAAACACCACCTGCATCCACACCACAGAAAAGTATCAGTCTCACTTATCATCAACTATTTATGGTGAAGAATATCAGCCGGCCAGACCTGGGACTGTTTCTGCTGAATGAGTTGAAGGACGTCGTAGGTGAGCTTGTAATCTTTGGAGCGGGCATCCGTAAAGACGTAAATGAAGGATCCGGGCAGTGAGATCTCCAGGGCAATTTTGATAGCGCCAATGCTCATCTCTGGACAGTCACCGCCACCCTGGCAATGAAAACAATTGCAAAAGTGTGCAGGGATGATAAAGCAAAAACAACAACCTAAATGTGGGTAACCCTTGACCTATGTGAAGCACAACACTGCCTCAAGACATTCGAACTGACTAATCAGGTCTAGAATTGTTGTAGAGCTCAAATCTTGTGGAGCGTGCAGTCAGTCGTCACGTAACCGAGTGATAAGAAACAAAGCGAGTCGATTAGAAAAGCATGCGATTGCCCTTCTTGCTCGTTATTCTTTGCTCATATCTGTGTCTGGCTGCCTGCTGAGGTCAAAGAGAAACATCCTCTCTCTGCAGGATTCCAAGGCATGAGACGGACAGACAGACAGACTACTTCTGGACTTTGACATGGACATTTTGTTTTCTTGCGCAATGCGGCCGATTGAGCACATTTAAAAAATGCAAAAACTGCATGACGTCAGTTCAAAGGTCTTTAAAGTTGGTGCCTGCTCAACTCACCTGAACATACAGCTCCCTCAGCTCATACTGGAATTTCTTTGGATCTGTTGTGATAGTTACGGGTCCGATTTCTGCAAAGAAATATGGAAAGTCAATCACACAGCTCAATGAAAATCACTCCATCTGAACATTTGTGACGACTTTCGGGGACTTCATTCGATATACAGGTGGTTTGTGTTTGCAGATAAAAAAAGAATTAAATGATCTGATGTTGATTATCATCATCATCATCATCAACTTTTGTGGCTAATATTTAACAAATCAAATGAATGACATTTTCATGACGCAAGCCATGTGTGCATGACGACATACCGCAAAGGAGGAACCTGACTACAATCCTGGCTGGAGCCAAAAGGAAAGGACAGAAGGAAACGAAAAAGAACACATAATTGGCATGAACAAAGCGAAATGAATGAACTCAGAGTGAAAGAATGCTGGTAAAATTGTTAAGAGCGACGGAAAAGGAAAAAACTGAGCAGCATAGATCAGACAACAAACAGATATAAAGATGTGCACCTCTTCCGTTTGCCTCACTTTACTGCTCATGCCAAGTTGACGTCAGTCATCAAAGCTTCAGGTACTCTTACAGCAGCCATCTGCAATGCCGCCAATGCAGCCCACATCTGCACATCACGTGCAAAATGAAAAACACTCCAATGGTCATCTAATGAGGCAGGGCAAAAGTGAGCGAATGTCCACTCGGGATCTCATTCCGACAAGCAGCCAGACGGAGTGGCAATTGGATTCAGTGGGGTGTGACAACATCAACAGCGCACATTGTTTGGTGAAGTGAGAAAGTATGAAGATCATTTGGGAAAAAGACATCTTCTTTAAGTCAGCTATATGGCACAGCAGGCCAAGCCAACTGAAAACAGGAATATAAAACTTTTTTAAAGATAGAAAGGAGTATTATGATTTGGTCTTTGTTCTTCTGGAACTAAATGCTCACAAAAGAGTTCAATAAACAAAAAAAAACAACAACACAGTAACCTCTGAGATTGAACGCAATCCTTTCAGTGCTGCTTGTCAATTGCCGGCAGTCAGGGTCTTTTTTTTTTTGGAGCCCACACACTCGTATGTTCAGTTCTCAACAAGTAGCTGTTACAGCACTTAAAAGGGAGCAGATGCTATAAAGCCACGCTGAGCACTGTCATTCTGCTGACTCGGGAGAAAATGTGCCCGTACAAGAGTGGCTGTCAGTGACCATCAGCTATAGGGTGTAATTCATTCCATCGCTCGCTCGGTCCCACTGTGAGAACACATGTGGAACTGCACACTGTTTAGCATGCATTAGCGAGCATGTCGTGTAAAATGTGCACATGTTCACCACTAGTATTTCACTTTTAGGATTCATCAGAGCCATCTATCAAACAGTAAAATCCCTAGATGTCGGAGTAAAGCAACATTTCAACCCCACCTTGCCTTGGCTCTGATGCCTTCTTGTATTTTCCAGACCTACAGCACATCCTTAATCATCAAGCTAGGATTTTTTCCTTGGGGGACCAAATCAGAAAATACTGATAAAGATTTATTATATGGGTGGGGAAAAAAATCCAGTAAAAATTGGAAAATACCCAAAATTAAATTTTCTGGTCTGGCATATTATTATTATTTTTTCAGTGCCCCTAGGGCTCCGCCCCTCGCTCCGTCACTGCAGCAAAGTTAGTATAATTTTTCATCCCCTTTTGACCCGTGTTTCCACAGCTGACCCTTGACCTTAATGGCTGTTCAAGCATGCACTTGAACTCCACAATCCGGTTATGGTCCGCACATCTGGATCACATTATCACCGTCAACTTTTATTTGTCCAAACTCATGCATACGCAGGGGAAATTGCATTCAATTAACAAGCCTTCCAATTTTAATCAATATCAAAATGGATGGATAAATCATTCTGACGTGACTTTAATGACTGTTCTAACCATAAAAGGTTTGATGAGGCAATAACTATGCCGCTCTGATGAATTCCAGATGAACCTTCTCGGAGACAAGCAAATCTAGATTTCTCCCTTGGCTCCCTCCGAAAATGAATATGAATTTGGTAGTATTAAGCTTTGCGGAAATCGAAGGTGCGCATCAGCAAATACATAATCCAGGAGGAGCAATGTCCAACAAGCCAGAAAAAAGGTTCTGAGAAAGTTCATGACCCCGGCCAGGTCTTTGTGATAGTGTTGTTCCTTTCTCAGCACAACAACCAAAGTTTAAAGAGCTAAAAAGTGACAGCTGAATAAAGCGCCGGTGTTGCTCGCTTATCAAATGGCTTAAGGCTTCTCACCGAAAGGTCACAATGAGCATCTGTGACTAAGCCTCAGCAGCGTTTTATGAATCATTTGATTCGCTTAATTGCCCAAATTGCTTCGTTTAAGGTGAGGCTCTACACTAAGTGGCAACATGTCTGCAAATCTCCTGACTGAGCACTTTGTAACGAGCACATTCAGCACTGACTATACGGCACAAAGTTTCTTGTTTGTTTTCAAAAGCAAAGCGTCATTATAAAACTGACAAAGAAAGCCAAGATGCAGCAGATTAGCAAAGTAGACCACACACACTGATGCTTATTAAGAGATTTCCAGTCTGTGCACCAGAGCTTACTAAAGCAACTCTTGGCTTTGCCCGACTGTGATGCAAAAAAAAAAAGGACATGAATGAAATGGTGTTATCCTTTCCTGTTGCCCCCGTGATGAAAATCGCTTCGGGTGGTCAGTCGTGACAAATAGACACATGGTAAGAGTTAGACGGCGCTCAGATCAACACGTCTGGCCCCAAGGCACAACATACCTCAAACAAATCAATTAACGCAGTCATTGGTTAGAGGTCACTTGAATTCTGACATCTAACCAAACGTCGCAAAACAGTTTCGGCTATTCGCTTACGGTTAACGCTTCAATTTCCTTGCTGCAGTTTCACACAAGTTGGGCTCGATTTTTGTCGATTTTGTCAAGCGCATTTGCCAATTTGGAAGATCTGCCTTTGCCGAGCTTAGTGGTCTGGCACAGCAGAAGAAGTCTTGGTGAGAGACAGACATATTTCATTCATAAATATGACAACAATGGGCATTTAATTCTACATTTTTTTCAAGTCGGTCAGCTGTGACAACTTGCAGCCCGCAATCTAATAGAATTGCTGACATCGGGTCATTTTGACATATATTAAAGGTACACCTGAATATTTTCAGTCTATAGCATACATAAAGAAATTGGCCTAATTGTTTCATCTTTACTTCTCTGACTTCATCACAACTTATTTTTCGTACTTAATCAGAGTAGGATAGACATTCCCGTAAACCTCGGGTATGTTCCCTTCCAAAATAAGAGGGGGATAACCCTTGAGCTGGTGCTAATTACAAAGCTAGATGGAGTAAAAGGCACTTTGGGAAAGGCTGTAAGCCAATTGAAATCTATTGTAGCAGGTTAAAAGACACACACTCTGTTCTCCTCCAGCTCCTCGACTATCTTTTGGCATTCCTGTCTAATGGCATCATTATTATTAACTGGGTCCAGCTCCTTGTAATCTAAACGGCTGCTCTAAAATGAACAACACAAAGGGGATGGATGGATGGATGGATGGATGGATGGATGGATGGATGGATGGATGGATGGATGGATGGATGGTGGACAATGAAGAGCAACAAAGAGATGAGTGCCTTTGAGCTTTCAGCTAAACCATCATTTCATCGCTCCAAACTTGCACAGTCCTCTAACTAAAGAGAGCCGGCCGGTCAGGGCAGGTCATCACGTTAGCAGAAGCAATCTCCAGAATGCACCCAAAGAAAAGGTGCCGAATGGCCCAATCTCAACTCTAGCGTTGGTTTTCAAGAGATTTCGTTTTGCTTTCTCACTCTGCAGGATGGAAAGGTCAGGGGATTTGGGGGGTTTCCTGGCTAAACCAAATATCCACGCATCCTCTTGACACTCGCTTGACACACACACACACACACACACACACACAGCAAAGCACACAACACAGGGCGAGTGAAACAAACACACTGTTGGATGTTTACGCTCTCTCTGATTTAAATGGAGCCAACTCAAACAGGAGGGCCGCTTTTATCATACTGGGTCAGCATTGCAATCCAAAAGACACACTTTCTAATCATAAAAAAGATTCTTTGGGAAAGTCAAATTGAAATATACGGCCAAGGAAGAACAACAGACACTGGGGGAAGAACATTTGGGGAAATGTCCTGCTACTTTGGCTGCGCTCCTCATCCTCCACTTCCCTCAAGGTTTTGGAGAACACATTCGCATATCCTCGTAAAAGTTTTGGGAAAGAAATAGATGTCATATGGCGGCGGGCGGGCGGGCGGGCGGACAAACGCCCAGACAACAATAGAGCTTTTGTCTGATCAGACAGTTGCTTAGCATTAAGTCTTAATACGCGACACTTGCCTCCCTCCTTTTATTATCTACTAATGATCTGACATTTTTGCCTTTCCCCAGGGCCACCAAATAATGAATTCATCATTTGTATACACTGTGCATAGTTTCTTCCGGAAGATTATTATTCTAGGCAACACAACTGCTTGCTTAAATAAATGATTGCAAAAATGCGCTTCAATCAAATGTGTGCCGTGCGGAAATTTAGCGGAGGAAAACAAACATCTGGAATAGGAATCCTACATACTATCTCCCGGCTTCATGTTAAATGCATTCAACTAAAGTCTTGAAGCCGTTCGATTGGATTTGAAAGGAGACTATTGAAGATTTGATAAGAACAGTGTTCCCTTCATAAAATAATCGAGAGGAACTTGGTTGGTTTGTCTTGAAGCAGCTGAGGCAAAATGGAGTGACCTACTTTGCTGCAGTCAAATTGAAACTCATTTGCAGTTTGAGGAGCAGAAACAACTCCGCCCGTGACCGATTGGCTGAAGATCCGAAGCCACTTTCAAGCAATGGAGCGGACTACACTGTCAGACATTTTTCACTTCAGCTTCTAATATCCAGATCGACACAGTAGACATAAACCCTTGTGATGCAGAAAACCTTCAGAATGTTTTGAAATGTCCACATATTAATAGTCCAATAATTAGCCTTATGGGGTATATTTGTTAACTGAGAGACATCCAATATATAATACAGCCCTATATTTTCTGACAGCTCCATTTTCTCATTATTTGTCTTCATGAGCAAGCACAGTGCACTACAGCAGGCGCAGTGCGAATGATGAACATCTGTGTAGACATGCACCAAACCTCATCTGGAGACTGGAGGTGTGAGCAACACGGACGGGCTTGGGCGGATCGTGAGCAAACTATTACATTTCTCACTTTTCCAAAGAATAAAGCAGCAGCCTTTAAATGCAAGAGGAAGATGAGCTTCATTTGTCAGACCTGGATCATGGAAGGGAACCAAAGCAAAATTGTAGAGTGGTCGAGTTGGTCTACTCAAGGATGTCTCCAGAATCTTGGACGCCCCCTCTATTACTTGGACTAGGTCGTCGTACATGGAGCCGGTCACGTCAAACACGAATGCGAGGGTGGATGCGCCCTCCGGGATGTCCTCTTCTGCGGCTTCGTTGCCCGTGTCCTGCCCGTATGAGAGCGCCACTGAAAGCGCAAAAAAGAACCACCCGAATCGGGTTCCCATTTCAAATGCTCAAATATCGTCTCTTCAAAAAAAAAACGTCAGTCTTGGTAGCAGGGCGCAGACATTGAGCGTTTAAGAAGACCCCCAAAAGATAGGCCAAATAAAAGTATTGCGCATTGATGCAGCTTTGGTGCGCGTCCGTGCCTCCTCTTTTTACGCAGCGACCTGCGGGCTTCTTCCTCGCTTCAAGTCGCTCTTGTGTCGTGAGCGTGCAAAGTGGTCTTTGCTGAACTCTTAAAGACCACCTCTCAGCTGAGCCTCCAAGACGCACACGAGCTCGAAAAGAGCAAGCAGCAGCGCTCTGATTGGACGCGCCGCTGCTGCTTTTTTGGATCAAGCTTGTGGAGGGGATCGCTGTGTGCGTGCATGCACTCTTCGTAAACACGCATGCACACGCACACGAACGATCATCACATGATATGTCATGATGTCTACTTTGCGAACTGTCAACACCACAATCAAAACGATTTCATATCGACTGCGCTACATTCATTTTGCATATGTATAAAACACGAGCACTGGCTGTTGCATGTCACAACGTTTGGCATTCAAAAAAGGAAATACTGCATACCAGAGAGGAGGTACTTTTTTTAAGCACAGATCTGGCGCCATCTAGTGATCGCAGACTGAAGCACAGGCGGGCTTACTGCCAGAGCCAAAACGGTTTTGAATACGCACTACCGTTTATTCTTACGTTTTTATGTTCATGGTTTGTTTTTATATGGTTTATAAATGATATCATTAGAATGATTCAACAAAATAACAGGGAATAATATTGTGAAAAAAATGTAAATA
Source organism: Syngnathus acus (assembly GCF_901709675.1). NCBI lineage: Eukaryota > Metazoa > Chordata > Actinopteri > Syngnathiformes > Syngnathidae > Syngnathus > Syngnathus acus. Next base: position 1,207,771 of record NC_051090.1, on the reverse strand, counting down.
TTGAAAGTTTGCCCAACATTTTTTTACCATTGTTTTCGTACAGCAAATAATATGGCCAACACGAGAATAAAGACTCATCAGTCCTCGGTGTCTTACCTTCATCCTTTAAAATCCAGTGAATGAGCTCAAGCTCCAAACTCCTTCATATGCCTTCATTGCTGTCCTTGCTTGACCTGCAAAAAAGGTGGAGAAATGCATGAGGATTAGCGCATGTAATCATATTATACAAATAATTATGATATAAACATTTATTTTGTGAATATTTAAAGCCTATTCTGACGTCACACCTTGTCTTAAAATCACCACAACTGCACTGATGACTGTAGCCATAATGACTGTTTATAGACGCTGGAGGGCGCAATTAACATATTTTACAGGTATGTATCTCAAATAACATCAAGTCAAAACAACTCCAATTTGGAACTTTGTGCTGGAAAACCTTGGGAAAAGATTCACAAAACACAGTTTTACAATGAATCTGAGTATTATTAGGGTCTTTTTTGTGTTGCTCCTGCTTTACTACTTTGTTGCTTTTTAGGAGGAAAGCCAACAGCAGCAGAGGTCGCATAAATTTCCTCGATGAAAGCAAGCTGGAAATGTCCATGGAAACATTCAAATGGGAATCCAAAGCTCACTGACCAAAACGTTCAGACATTCAGACAGACATTTTGCATGGCAAACAAATAAGGAAGGACAGGAAAAGGCAGAGTGAAACTGCACCTTGTTAAATGTGCCTTTCAGGATGTGATTGCGTAAGATATTTCTTAACATAAATAAGTCACATCACTTTCTCAACAAGAGCCAGAGGTACATCGAGTTCCCACCGAGCTTATACAAGACATATCACCAGATTTCACTTGCATGCTGAAAGATGAGCTTGATAGCCAGCGTCTAAGAAAACATGAGTAATCTCAGAGAAATGTGGGTTGATCAAATAGTGTGGATCTACGTGACTGAAAACTGACTCAGAAAAAAAAGATGAGGTTAACTGTTTTGGAGAATATTACCTGAAGAACCTTGAGGAGGTCAAAGGTCACTGGCCTAGTTCCTTCCAAAGTTACAAAAATGTTTGGTCAAAGTATGGACACAATCATGCATCGAAATGAAAAAAAAGATTCTTGGTTGTGGTGATAACATTCACCTCAATGAGTACAGCGTGCAGGCTCACTGGTCCTACGTGACACAAAGAGCGGCCTGTTTGTGAGCCAGCCAGAGAACAAGTGTGACATGTTCCATCCCTCCAGCACCAGTTAGCAAGCACAACACCTGCCCTGGAGCTTGGAGCCTGGCCCACTTGATTAATCCCTGGAGTCATTTCCTCTCATCACTGGAAAGTTTGTCTTTTGTTGTGAACACAGTTAACTAACTCATATGATGCACGCCACCAGCATGTCCTTGCTATTCTTCCGTTTGACCCTTGGCTGCCACTCTTATTCATGTCTCCATCAGTCTCTTGTCAATGTTAACGGGGGATTATTTTGAATATCAGATGAGAATGACACAATCTGTTCAAATACACAGTGAGGGGAGTGTTGCTTAAAGATACTCGAAATAACTCCATGGAAAACAAAAAACTTCCTCAAAGATGGGGTCGCCAAGTTAAGGGCTGGGTCACGATTTGTTTGTACCAACCCGGAACACGGTGTGTTGCCAGAACAGTAAAGCGGTGTGGGTGGGTGCTGCGGGTGTGCCAGGAAATGTGTCAAGGTGACAGATGGAATGAGGACAAAGAGCATGCACAAAGCCTTTCAATGGCCACCCACTGATTCTTCATTTACATTTGTCATTGTTGATAGTAATCAACCTGTCTGCCAAGTGGGTGGCATGGTTCACAGTTTTATTATTATTCAATAGTATATATTATTGCTACTATTAAATAATAATCATTTCATCATTCTCTTCCTCACTGCCATTTTTTGCCACTGTTTTCTTTACCAGCAAATTCAGCCTCAATATTTTGCCAAGCGTGACTTATTGCAACCTGAGGGAAATCAAAAGCAGACTTCCCCCATCTGTCACACTTTGTGGGCATGTTTGCACTGCTATGTCATTAGCACCATATCCTTTGTGAATAGAGCGTTGACGGCGCAAATGAAATGCTATCTGCGGCTGCGGTTTATTCTTTGTCAATTTGATCCTCGGTGGTTGGCTCCTTTGCTTCAATTGAATTGACACGATGTTATCTGATGTCATTCTGTCTGGCACGTGGCGCTATGCTGGAAGTGATCTCGTGTGTGTTTAATAGATTTTCCGTACAAATCAAGTTTGAAGTGCTCATTGGGTGAAGCATCACGCAAAGACTCAGCAGTAATAACAGCAACCAATAGTGGTGTGGCATAAATGATGACAAGCTCGTGGAACAGATGTTGGGATGATGGGGATTTGAGTGGAAGACTAGCACGTCATGGAGAATAGGGAGAAGGAGAGTGGGTGGACATGCATTACGCAACAATCTTCGTCGTCTCTCCGAGCGAGCCTTTTATGTTAAGCCACGAAGCAGCAGATGCGCAACGCACTGGAAACATGCAAGAACATCCCAAGACGACCCACACATTGGAAATCGTTCATACGCAAAGTATATCATGACTGTCAACCGGAATGAATTGACAAATGCAGAGCGGAGTTACCATCCATCCATTAACCAAAACCGCTTATCCTCACCAAGCATAGTATATATGAAGCACACTGTAGGATTAGTCAAAGCACTAAAGGTTCGAATGGGAGGGGGGGGGGGGCATTATACAGAGATAGCACTTAGTATAGTAGAATGGGACAACATTTATTCAGGCCTTAAGAGAAAAAAAAAGAGATACTTTATATTTTTAAATGATACAATTTTCTATGTTGATTGTTTTTCTATTTTATGCGACACTAGAGCGAAGACGATCTCACGCCAAAGTAAATATGAAGGTAAATGCCTCCAGATCTATGCAGTTGCTGGCATAACAAAACTACTTGCAGGAAAGAGAAGGTCCCGGTCCCAAAAATAGCATGAAAACAAAATGATCATGTTTACATATTCCACATGATAAGCATTCAAACATTGCTCGAGGACAGAAAAGTCCTGTTCATTTTCAGTCATGTTAAATGTGTGGCTTTGTAGCACGGGTCTTGAAGAGTAAATCATTTGTCAGTAAGCATGAAATGAAATGCAAATGGCTGTAAAAACTTCATGTGGTTTTTGAGCTACCATAGTCCAGCCAACAATCATTGGCATTCCAGCCTGCAGCCTAAATACTGCAGAGAACTGTTGCTTAGAAACACAAATAAATAAATGGCTGTTGTACTTTTAATCACATCAAATATTTCAAGTGAAATTGTTTGTGTGTGTGCGCGCCTTCGGGTTGACCTGCATTGTTCACATTTGCTATACAATAACCTACTGAGGAGGTCTGCGTTGCAACATCAGGAGCATTTTTGCTCTCTGAAGGTCGTCTGGAATTTGAGTCAAACAATTATTAACAATGATTGGACCCGTATACTTGGAAGGTGGACTTTGGCTACTGCTTCCACATTTTCAGTGTCACAAAGCTTGTCTTCTTTGGCAGGTCATAACATTCCAAGGTTAACTTAATAATGTAAGGATTTCATTTGGGCATCTCAAGCAGGGATGCAAAATCATTTTTTTTAAATATAGTCAAAATTGAAATCAATTCTACTAGGCCACAAATTACTGTTCAAAACAAAACTCTTCACAGCCATGGAAAAATATTGGGAAAAGTATCACACACACTCCAGAAGAGCCCCACTTTTGATCGTTTAAGGATTAGACGTTTTGCAAACTCTGCATTTACAGGCTCCATGAGAATGACACGCTTTTTGGGTTCATGGTAGATGATGCAGGACAGCACTTTTGTTTGTTATTTTTGATCTTCTGTTTTGTCGGCTTGCTCATGCAGAACAGAGGCTCTTTATGCTGGAACATTTTTTCTATTTGGGAGTATTGCCGCACCAAGCGACTACATCCCACAGGCATGCACGTACGTACGTGCATGCCTGTGGAGCATGAACATGGCCTATATGACATGTTTTTTGTGTTGTTTACTTGTATGTATATTGTGTATTATGTCTTGTCACCGTGGGATGGTGGGAACGTCATTTCGATTTCTTTGTGTCTTGGCATGTGAAGAAATTGACAATAAAGCTGACTTTGACTTTGATATTAAAGGTGACATCATAAAAGGACAATGCATATAAGGATAGCAACTGATTAATGAAAGAATCAGGCCAATACAGATGACAGAATAAACACAATTAAATTGAACTTTTGTTCTATACGCATGGTCAATCTACGACAAAGACAAAGGACAATCGATTGACCCTGCCATTGCAATACTTTTGTCGGAAACTGTACGTTCTCTTTCTCAAAGCGAAATCCCTGAGCAATGCGTGATGAATCGACAACTGTTTCTGCATTGAAGAAAGCGCAGCATTGTTATTTGGATTTTCTTATGAATAATTCAGCTCCACAGATGGCGTGCTGTAAACATCTTCAGTGACAAATTGCGGTTATTCCTCCCCACAAAATTTCCATGTGACGATCACCAGTGATGAAATTTGCTTATCTGTGGTATGGATATTTATATCGTATCATTTTTCCACGACTCGGGATTACATTACAGATTCCCAAGCAAGCAGGTTGCATAACAAGGAAAAGACAAATAAGAGTTGATAGCTGATTAAAATTACAGAGAGCCAGGATGACTTCTATTTTGGAAATGAGAGCATCCAAGGCAAGGAACGAGATGACGAGACTGATTGTCGAAAACAAATTTTCCAAAGATTGAGAATGTTGAAAAAGACTTCTATTGATCTAAATCTTCTGGCTCGAGCTGTCAATTGATTAGCAGAGCACCTAAATTTGACATCTTGAGTTTGCATTTATGTCCATGTGGCTTTTCTCTAACTTGAGCGAGCACTGATCACATTTTGCAGTGTGGCACCTTGAAGTAAAACTTGAACTGTTAGTTGCTCTCTGCGAGGCTGACCATTTATTTCCATTTCCACCAAATATGGTTTGAGTGTGTCTGCGCAGTTGTGTATTTATTTTTTCTACAATGATTCATTTCCAGCAGCAGTAAAACAGGAAGGGCCATTTTAAAAATAAGAGCTGACAAATGTACTCAAGTATGAAGGGGCTTCTCTGTTTTTACATTGGACATAGTTATTTGATACATTTTGTGCCTTTACTTATCACTCATTTGTACTCAGACTGTATTATGATCATTTATATAGAACAGTGAAAGAGAAAAAGGTGGGAAAATGCTGGCGTTTACAGGCAGTTGAAAAGAAGCTACAGCAAAATTGGTTATGATTGTAATGGCTTATTACTTGCTGTTAAACTACTCAGACATGAAAATAAACATTTCCTCGGAGAAACCATCCGCAGTGGGTGTATTGCCACATTTTCGTTCTGTCGTGGTGGGCGCCATGATTTTCCACACTGCAAAATAGCTAACCACCTACACAATGTTTGACAATGATGTCATTATAATATTCTCTGCAAGAGAAGAGGAATTGATTAATTCACTGGTTACAATAAGATATGTTATGAGAAAAAATATTATTTGATGGTGGCGCTACAGACTGCCATGCAAACAACTGGCCTCAGAGGAAAAACAATATCAGTCCAATTTGCTTTTTTTTCAAATGTTAAACTAAAAAAATAACAATTCATTACTACTAGGGAAAAAAGTATTGTTGTCCCAAGCAAAAATAAGAGTTGGCCTCACTATTCAAACACATTGGAGGGCAGCGCAGGTCAGTCAATCATGAGGTCAACTTAATCAATTTCGCAGCCTATCGGAAAATTGATTACCACATTCACGTGGAACACATTCAGTTTTTTTTTTTTACGTGGTTCATCTCTTTGCTGAATAGTGGGGAAGCTCCAATTGGAGAAAGATTCAACTGAAAGGCCAACCTATCTGTTTACCTTAATTAGAGGAACCTTCTCAGAACATCTTTAATGTTTAATACATATCCAATATTCTATTTGCTTCCAAGCGTATACACACGGACAGCAGTACTAGCCACATGTTACTGCTGGGCCCAGATACCTGAAATATTCATAGCTTCCTTGTAGGAGCAGATTTTTGCAGCCTCACTGAACAAATCTTTGGAGAAGCGGTGGAGGGCAGAGGGGGGCAGGCAGGCAGGCGCGCTGCCAGAGTCGACAACACCACATAGCAAAATAAAACATTTCGAAGCAGAGGGCAGTCTCAGATGTACACAAAAGAGCGAGCATATGACACGCACTTTGGATTTATGACCATTTCAAATTTACAACATCGAGAAGCACTGCACCTTTTGGCCAATCTTGTTCTAGCATGGAGTTATTCTTGTAGCTATTTCACGCATAGACTACACATAAACGAAGGTTTCCAACTCGACCAACTCATCTTTGCGTAAGAATTCATTTGTATTAAAGTGATTCATTCATTTTAATCTTATTAGTGATGCATGAACTAAGACTGTTTAGTGGGGGTAATAGGATGTTCCTTCACAATGACGTTTGTGCACTTGTGTGCAGCTTTGGGCGTTCCTTCAAACATCAGCCTCAGGGTTGCTGCAGTGGCGCTTAGTCACAAGTAGTAGAAGTGACAAAGAGAAAGTCATTTCAGTACAGTAGATTAAAGCAAGCAAGTGTGCTTATTAGTAAATAATAGAACTGCACTCTGGCATGAATTGGATTTGTTTCTATTTATAGTGGGTAATGAAAAATGATAACTATCTTTTAAAGCAAAATGTGTTCTGCTGCTGATAAGTGAAAGTTTGTTTTGACATTTTATATCGTTGATTACGTGCAATACGTGTAACGTTACCTCAGTCTTGGCAAGAGAAGACGTGTTTACACCTGGTGGCGTTGCAAGACTACCTGGCTGTAATTCTAATCTTTGTCATACATTGTAAATTGCATCACTTACCATCTGGGGGCGTGCGGAATATACACGCCTCTTTGTGACGTCACTTAGTGCGTGTCTCCTACGTACTAGTCGGGAGCGCGCCTGGCTTGCTGGCAGTCAGTCAGTCGGTCAGTCAGAGAGCGTGAGTGGACCAAGACTGGACGAGTCACCCCTGCAAACCGCAAAACGAAGCAACACCCAGCCGAGCCGAGCAGAGCCGAGCCAGCAGCCGAACAAGCAGCTCCTGAAGCCGTCTTGCCTCCTTTCTTCAACCACAACCGACCAACTCTTTAATTCTCATTAAATATGTCTAATATCGTCTGCTGTCAAACACCTCAGGTAAGACAAAAGAAATGTTACTACTGAGACGCCATCGTTGCTGTTAAATTTAGATTTTTTTTTATGCGTGTCATTTCTGAATATGTATCGCCACGCTTTAACGGATGGAAATGGCTGTCTTCAATTCTCTGCTGCTGGAAATGGCCGCCCCCCCATCACCGACAATATCGCGCACTAAATAAAGGTTCATTTGTCCTTCCTCACCATCGCGAATTTTCTGGTGGCGCACATGGACAAAGGGTGCAATCATGCGCCGTCCGTTGTCTGCCTCTAAATCGAACCCTGTTAGCTAGCGCGTGAGTCTCGTGGTTACCATCCCAGCTCAGCAGGTTGTAGCCACCGGAAAGCTAACAAGGACTGCTAACCATCATCGTACGCTATTTTCGCGTCACGTTTCAACGGTGTCGTGTTGCGTCTGGATTTGGCGCCCGAACCGCTCCCCGGTGGCGGGCCGGGCCGGGCGGGATGTATGTCGCGGCACAGGGCCAAGCGTCAGCAGCGTGTTACACATTCCGCGATCAAGATTAGGGGGAAGAGGCACAAGGACATTTGTGGCTAAAACATAAAAGCTTCGAAACGCGTGGCCTCCTTATAGTAAAAAAAAAAAAAATCTCAACGTGCAACGGCATCATTTAGGTCTGAATATTGCCGTAGGGCCAACAAGACAATCGATCGCCTACTAAATGGGATTGTATTCAGGGTTAATGCGTCGAGGGTTGTAGAGTGGAGACTTCCTTTCGTGCCAAATCCGTCCTGCTGCGCTAATAATCCGTTGCGGAAACCGGTGGCCAAAAAGAGTTTCCTAATTGGAGTAATTCTCTAACAACCTGCCTAATTACTCATTACAAAGAGGGGACAAACGTTTCCATATAGTTTTTTTTTTGACTGCAGGCGAATGATATAAAAATAATCTAGAATGCATAACCTATAATTAATATTAACGGTTGTAGATGCAATCAATTTATAGAAAGAAAATGCTATTTAAGAAAAATGAGATACCGTTACACTTGATTGAAGCCTTCGTTTAAAATTCCATTCCATTTGCTATAGGCAAATCGATGCAGTACATTTCCATTGGAACTGTGCGACACCTCTTGCAGTAGACTATCATCGCCACAAGAGGGCGCTCTAACGTGTTACGATTTTCAATGTCAGACGTGCACTCAACCGGTCACATGGAAACATGGAATTTTTGCTCTCGGGGCTCAACCCCCTCTTCTTTCCTATGCTCCTTTCAGCATAATCGTCACTACTTCAACAAACCTCAATTGATTGCACAATGTAGATGTATTTCTGTGTCCAGTGGTAATGTGATGCAATGTTGACATAACCCCATGGAGCTGTGGGTGGGGCTGGGGGCTACTTACTGGGTGGAGGGAGGCACGAGGGTAGTAAGTCAGCAGACAAAGTGCAGCTTAGACCATTCACTGGGAGTTGCGTAATCAGTCCAAAGTAGGTCAGTGTTCCCACCATCAACGCAAACTGGGAGAATTGGAACGCCGGTGCTGCTCTGCTTGTGCTTTAGTGGATTCTAGAAGGAATGCAGCAATAAACTCATTTCTTGAACCCTTTTTTAAAATTCTTATTGCTCTAAATTTTGCCAACCCCAAAGAAATCCCGCCCCCCCCATAATCATGTCCCAGTCCACTTTGTCCTTTCCATGCATTTTTTTTTCGTTGGGATGTTGTATGTCTTGTTTTAGTCACATTGCACCGTGTGGTTTTGCTTTATTTCAATCTTTGGTCATCTACATCATTGCATAATAAAGACGCTTTGAAAGTAAATGGTTTCCCCATCTGACTAGTCACAAGTTCTGCATTTGTATATTTATGCATGTATACATTCTCAATTCCCTACACAGAAAATTCTTTTTTTTAGTGTTGTGCTCAGGGTGAAGAGGGCATTTAAACTACACTTCATATCGCTACTGTGCTGACTAGTACATTGCACACATAACGCATCGTATGCCAAGTACCGACCGAGAGTAAGTCTATTTGCGAAAGCGCGTTTTCTATTTCAGATTGAGCCAGCTGCCCTAGTCTATCTTCAGTTGGGTTTAAAATGTGGACTTCTTGATTGATGAGATCAAAAATTCAGCCTTTGTTCATTCATGGCTTTTTTTTTTTTTTTTGTCCCTCTCTCCTCCAGGTTATGATGTACGACAAACACAGAATAAGTACAGCTCTATAGCCAACGGGTTCACGAGGACTTGATTACAGTCGCTTCAAGCCTGATAGTTTGCTGCCTCTCTCCCTTCTGCTGCCACCTGTGTCGTCCACTAGCATTTCTTCTCACCACTTCCCCATCCCACCCACTCTTTGGGTGAAGAAGACTAGAGTTTCCCCAGACACTCTTGCCTGTTTGACTACCTTCAGCTCCCGTTCGACACTTGGAGCAGCGTTTCCCCAGATTTGACTTATTCTTCATTAGGTAAGACTACATTCATGTCATATGTTTAGCTGCTAACAATGATATTAAAAATAACCCGTGTGCTGTGTGGTTAATTGTTTTTAAACCGCCGGTAACACCTGTGAACTTTTCAACAGGCAGACAAAGCAAATTGCGCTAAAATGATTCCAAACGGTTACCTGATCTTTGAGGACGAGAGTTTCCTGGATTCCACTGTGGCCAAAATGAATGCCCTGAGAAAGAGTGGGCAGTTCTGCGACGTTAGACTGCAGGTATGACCTAAATTCAAACACATGTGCAAGTGCATCATATCAATGGTGCTTTCCAGAAAGAAACAAACTTTGCTATTACACAAAGAAAATGGAGACCATTTTTTTTTTTTTTGGACAGGTATGTGGCCACGAGTTGATGGCCCATCGTGCTGTCCTGGCTTGCTGCAGTCCATACCTGTTTGAAATCTTCAACAGTGACATTGAACCTCATGGAGTGTCTCATGTCACTTTTGAGGACTTGGACCCAGAGGCTGTGGAGATCCTGCTTAACTATGCCTACACTGCCCAGTAAGTACTAGTCGCTGACTTTTTTTTTTTTTTGCTTGACTTTATATTGAGAGATGTTCTCCCATGAGAATAGTACTGTAGGATTGTTTACCAAACTTTGTTTTCTTGTATCCCAGGCTCAAGGCAGATAAGGAGCTAGTCAAGGACGTCTACTCTGCTGCCAAAAGGTTCAAGATGGAGCGAGTCAAGCAGGTCTGTTTTCCATCAAATACTTGAGATAACTTGTGTTTGGTGGAACCATACAAAGTGATATAATTACCTTTTTTTTTTTAGATTTGCGGCGACTACCTGCTGTCTAAAATGGATTCCCAGAACGCCATTTCTTTTCGGAACTTTGCCAGCTCAATGGGAGATGCCAGAGTTTTGGCCAAAGTGGATGCCTACATCCAAGACCATCTACTGGAAGTGTCTGAACAGGATGACTTTCTCAAACTTCCCCGCCTCAAGGTGAAACGTGTGACAACACATGCACGACTAATGTCATCGACTTGGCATGTGCAACCAAGCTGGTCAAATATAGTTACAAAATGACTGACCTTTTAGTCTTGTCCATTAAGTACACTACGAGCCAGCAGCTGAGTCTTACTTGGACTAACACTGGATAAGATTAGTATTTACCGGCTACCGTTTTGACTTTTAACCAGATTACGTGTCAGTTGTATTTGCTCAGCGAGTAGATTTGGGCCAAGGCAAATCACACATTTTTAAATAGCATGATGAATTGTCTTTGAACTGTTACTGTACCCACTAGTTCACCTTTTAATGCAACCTTACCCATAGGTTGCGTGAGCTGTAAATAGCGACACGCACGCAACAAAAGCCGCTCATTGCTTCTGTACTATCAGGGAGCGATGATGCGACACGGTCAAGTTGCCAGGTGGCAGTTTGCCGCGCCTTTAGTTGGAAAAACAAAGAAATGTTCTACTCGGAACCTGCTTTGCAGCGGCGTCAGATGACTTGCCCAATAGGAGACTGGGTTGGCCGGGTGATCTAATATTGAAGTTACGGTAATACAGCAAAAGCATCTGTTTTACTTCCTGCTCGGCTGCTAACCAATCCCTTTCAAATATGTGAAAGCGTGCCCTGGAGTGCCTGCTGTTGGCCATGCCCGAGAAAACCAAGTGCGGTGCGAAAAGGCCTTTAGAATATTTCTAAATTGGCCTAATTGACTCCAGCGTGTGAACTAAACTCTTTCCTCCTGTTTGTCCACAGTTAGAAGTGATGCTAGAAGACAACCTGACTCTGCCCAGCAATGGCAAGCTTTACTCCAAGGTGCTCACCTGGGTGCAGCGTAGCCTTTGGGAGAATGGAGAGCAACTGGAACAACTCATGGAGGAGGTCAGTAGGCTGTGTGTGCCCTTTGAACTCTAAGCGCAATTGTCATCCCCCCCCCCCCTTTGATTCCTCCTGTTTTTGACATTAAGAAGGCATGAAGGGGGCTCAAATAGAGCTAGCATGCTGTTGTCATGCTGCTATGTCAGGATTGTTCTTTTCCCTCTGATTTGTTGAGGTTTTGCAGTAAGAAACTGTATTCCTGAACCATGCCACAAATTAGAGGTGAGACCAAAAGAGCCCCTATTTGCTCTTGGTTATTTCTTTTTTTGGTTTGCTTTGTTTTCACTCTTCTCCTTTGGGTTGTGGTTGATTTTCTTATGACACCATCTAAGCATTACAGTGCTCTTCTGCTGTGAAACGCAGAGAAAAGATTCTTGAAGGTTTGACCCTTGATTCATCGGTTTACTGCCACTTGACTATCTGAACAGGTGCACGTTTCTTGTGTTCCAGAACTAACAGGCACTCCTCCCCGTTGATTTATCTCTCCTGTAGGGTTATTTGCAGCAGCAAGGGACCAGACTGAGGAGCCGGGACTGAGCCGCCAGGGTAATGAGTCAGAGAATGGAGAAGCGCTCGCTACTGCCTCTTGGCAGCCTCTCTTTGCAGCCAAGCAACACTGCTACCATCTGTCTGTCCGTGCCTATGGCACACATGCAATTCTCACTACGGAGGAACCGATAGATTTGTTTCACTACTGCCAAAATGCAAGCTAATACAGGCTAACCACGCAGATCCCCACAAAGGCAGCTAGCCATCCATCCATCCATTTGGCTACTGAGCCTTACTGCCTTTCACAGATATATTTTTCCACCACCCCCTCGCTACTCCCCCCCCCCCACAAAAACACTTTTTTTTGCTAGATGTCCTTACTCATGTGGCAACAACAGAAAACACGCAGACCTCGAAATTTTTTTGTAACTGATAACGGCGCCCAGCGATTAGGCCACAAATGTTTTGCCTTGTGTGTTTGACTGCCTATTGTGACTTCCGTCACAATGAGCAGCTTCTTCAGCTGGGGGAAGCAGCAGCCTGGAAAATGTGGGGACAAATAGAGCCCCCGCTATTCTTCATCCTTCACAGAAGATCTCGCTGACTGGAGCGCATCGTTCTTCACCCGATCCCTTTTTTGTTTGTTTTTCGATGCATTTTAGGAAGAGTACTCTTGCCAGCCAGGCTCTTGGCATCTTCTTGAGCACAAACGTTGACGTCTATGTGCCGTGGATTCAGTTTGTCTTTTAAGGAAACTCCTCATCCCAAGAAGCTCCGTTTCAAGGACTTGTCCCTCTCCGCTTTCCTCCTCTTATCCCCATTATGGCGGGGGGGGGGGTTATACCGCGTTACCATGGAGACAGCCACATGGGTGTGTTGTTCCTGTTTGTCTTCCAGGTGCAAATGCTGTACTACTCATCTGACCACAAGCTGGTGGATGGAGGGCTGGTGATTGAGGGGCATACTGAGGTGTTTGGTGGCGAGGAGGACCACCTTCAGTTTGTGCAGGTATTCAAGAAGCGTGCCTAGTCAGCTTCACTGCAATGACTTCTCGACCACGTTTTGATCCGCAGAAGGCTAGAAGGATTTCGCACATAGTGGGCGGGCTTAAAAAGTCGGTGGTTGTCAGTTTGGGTTAAGGTTCATCTGAAGACTGGACTCTGAATTGTCTGTGTCAGAATTGAGGTCAGGGGTGAGATTATACGGGTCCACATTAAAGCAACCGGAAGAGAAGGCAGCCTTAAGTCCGATTAGCCGGCATCAGTTGGCTTTTGGTGTCTGCGTGCGGGCGTGCGCGTGGAGCAGGCATGGCTTCTGTAGCTGCGCTATGCTCTTGCAGAAGAAGCCGGTCAGAGAGAGCACCCAGAGACCAATGAGCGCCAGTTCCTCGGGAAGCCTGTCACCCTCCAACCAAGCAGCAAATGCCCCCAAACAAACCACCGTGAGAGAGTGGAAGTATATCGCCTCTGAGAAGACAACAAGTAAGCCCATTTATAACAGTGTGCCGTGTACGCCATCCTGTCCTTGTCTGTAAGCACAATTTTTCTTTCCCCACAGACAACATCTACTTGTGTCTGGCTGTGCTGGACGGGGTGTTGTGTGTGATCTTCTTGCACGGCCGCAGCAGCCCCCAGACGTCTCCCACTGCCACCCCCTGCCTGTTGAAGAGCCTCAGCTTTGAGGCCCAACCCGAGGAGCTGGAGGAGCACCAACTACCCCCCATGAGTTACGCCCGCTCTGGACTGGGCACGGCCGCCATCAACTCGAGGCTTATTGCAGCAGGTTGGTACACAAATGATCCCAAGGCTCTTTCCCTTTCTGTTGATTGTCTTTGACTGTCTTTTTGACCTGGTTGCAGGGGGCTACAACAGAGAGGAATGTCTGAGGACTGTAGAGTGTTACGACCCCAAAGAGGACCGCTGGACCTTCATTGCGCCCATGCGAACTCCAAGGGCTCGTTTCCAAATGGCTGCGCTAATGGTATGCTGGTTGTCTTGATGCCACTTGGGCTTCTCCGACGGGGAGCTCTTGTACTTAATGAAGTCAGGGTTCCTGTGCCTTCGAGCTAAATCTTCTCCATATGTACTTGACAGGGACGGCTCTACGTTATCGGAGGTTCAAATGGACATTCTGACGAGCTGAGCTGTGGGGAGATGTACGATCCAGTCGCTGATGAGTGGGTTCAGGTGCCTGAGCTCAGGACCAACCGCTGCAATGCAGGTGTCTGCTCCTTGAACAACAAACTCTACGTCGTGGGAGGGTCAGACCCCTGTGGGCAGAAAGGACTGAAGAACTGTGATGCCTTTGACCCAGTCACCAAAACTTGGGCTAGTTGCGCTCCCCTCAACATGAGTAAGTGTTATTTTACCCTCTTCTCCAGTTCTGGTGGTATCCAAGCTAAATCACCGGTTGCTTCCTTTTCAGGACGGCACCAGGCTGCAGTGTGCGAGTTGGATGGTTTTATGTACGTGATCGGAGGTGCCGAGTCCTGGAACTGTCTGAACACCGTGGAACGCTACAACCCTCTGAACAACACCTGGGGCCTGATAGCACCCATGAATGTGGCCCGCAGGGGGGCTGGCGTGGCCGTCTGTGATGGTAAGCTCGAGTTGCACCCAACCCCCAATTCCATTTTCATTTGTTACCGACCCGTGTTACCCAGGCAAACTCTTTGTCGTCGGCGGCTTCGACGGCTCCCACGCGCTCCGCTGCGTGGAGGTCTACGACCCAGCACGGAATGAGTGGAGGATGCTAGGCAGCATGACTACATCCCGCAGCAATCCGGGCGTGGTCATGCTGGGCGACAGCATCTACGCCGTGGGCGGCTTTGACGGCAACAACTTCCTGAACACAATGGAGGTGTACAACCCAGAGGCGGACGAGTGGAGCGACTGCATCAAGCCCCTCTTTCCATTCCCCGAGTGACACAGCGCTGCTGCACCTAAACCAAACTAACAGGCTTAGTGACATAATCGTGTTTCGTGATCCTATATATATATATATATATACGTGTGTGAGTGTGTGTGTGTGTGTGCGTGAGCTGAGTGGATGTTGGGGAGGGAGAATCTTTGACGAAGGGGTCTTCAGTGAAGACTGGCTTATATTAGGCGGGGCAGGGCTTGTTGCCCAAAGCAACACAAATGAAGCCTTTTCATATTGCGTACATTGTTCTACGTGCTGTACATATTGTTAGTGTCATATGCCAACATTTAATACACACACACACACATAGTGCTTTTCTTTTTCCTCTTTAGACTTGAAACGTGAGGGTTTTCACAACTACTGGTTACTATGAAAGTGCAAGTTTGATAAGAATTGAAGTTTTCTGTTGGATGTCGTTTTACTCCGAAGCCTTATGATTTAACACCTATCACTGATTCCCCCTCATTTTAAACAATTTGGTTTGTGTTTGGAATCTTAAATAATGGCCTTTTTATATTTTTATACACAAGATTTCTCAAAACGTTGATAGCAGACAGCTTAAGTCTTCAACCAGTGCCAGTTTTGATTTTTTTTTTTTTTTGTCTGCTGGTGTCATGCAGAGCCAAGCTTCTAACTTAGTTTTTGTGATTGTGGATGCAGTTACTGGAAAGATGTCTGCTTTGGCATTTGTCAAACAATGACAGTTTTTTCTTTTTCCTGGAAGGAGTGTTATGAAGACGACCGTTCTCACATTTATAATATTTCTTAATAAATCATTTCAATTTGATTTGTGTCCTAATTCATTGACTTTTAGTTCAAATGGGAATCATGAGATGGAGATGGCAAAGTTGCCAGACGATCAGTAACTGAACACACTGCAAGCCTTGATTGTGGCTTACTGTATATTTAGCACCTTACTTCATCCACAGATAAGGTCAAGTCTGATCTTTCATTGCCACCAATTTCTCAAGACAACCACAGATGTGCTTCCTGCTTAGTTGACCTCAACAGAATGCCAGAGCAGACAGCAGATGCGTGACCTCAGGATTACGTGCGGAACAGGATGTCACGACCAAATCGACCTCAATTCTCAATCTGTCAGATATACAAGCACGTATGCTTGGTAGGTATTTCCCGATACGCTCGTATGCATGCTTCTGATTTTATTCCACTTTCTAAATAACGCGCAACCCAAATTTGGCATAAAATCGAGGTTCATCTGTATTTAAATCAACAAAAGCACATTCATAGTTCAAAAATACAAAACTCCTTCGAAGCTTTCCGGACTGCGTTTTTGTCCACATAACTGAAACAATCCAATGTAACGGATATTATTTTATGTACATTTTTCAAAAGAACTAATATAAACAAATATTGTGGATGGAGAACAAGGACAACAAAACCTGTAGCAGACTGGTTGCTACACACCCGAGTTATCCAGGTGTCCAGCTACAACAAGAACTCACTTTGGATCCCTTTTTGAGCTCATTGCAAACACACCAAGCACTCCCACAGTTTAGCATAACATTGGTCAGTCAAACCTGAGTCGTGAGCTGGTCCTGTGAAGGTTGACTACATGTTTAGGTTGACGTGCTGAGCTGTGGTCTGAACACAGTGGTCCAAGGCTTCCTTTAGCTCTGTCAGTTGGTTCACACCAATGTTCAGTTTCTCTCTAGGGGTACAAAAGAATTCAAAAGAAAGTTAGCCAGAATCTCTTTTGCCACCCCCTGCATGAAGAAACAAACTTTTTTTTTTTTTTTTTTTTTTTAAACATAAGGATTATACACGCCTGGCAAAGCGGAAACGGAAATCCCTAACTTCTTTACTGAAATGGTGCTGTCAAATGTATTCCTGTGATTATTGTTCTACCATGTGTCAAAATGCGTTGCTCCACCGTTTGTGTTGATAAACGTTCATCAAATCATCCATGAATGCAAGTGCTCTCATTGTGTTCAAAGTCGGATAATAGGGAATAATAAAGGATTATCTTATCTTATAAAACACTGAGCTGTGGCACGAAATGGGAAGTTACTCATGAACCACTTTGAGGTTAGACATTGGCGCCCTCCTGCCATAAGACAAAAGAGCGGCAATAACCTTGGCTGCAGTTCAGTGTTGGCAACGGCTGCTGAGCAGCAGACGCAGCGAGGGAACACGGTGTTTGTTTGCTTTGTGTCAAAGTACAGCATTTCAGGGAGAAGCATGTTGCCTTCCATTGGCAATTGATTTAGCCTTCCATTCTATGCTTTAGTAAAAGAGACCAATTTTGAGAGACCGCTTCAACAAGCAGAAGAGTGAAAGAATTCTCAACACAAGCAAAACGTCACTGTCACAGCCACTGGACTTGATCAACAGTGCGAGCGCACGCACGCACAAAAAGCTGGAGTGCCTCGGAGCCTCTTGTGTTACGCAACTGCCCAAACGTGACAGGTAACCAACCGTAATGACAGAACATTGAGCCGCATGAGACACCGGAGAGATGACATCACTCATTCAAGTACCACGGGGCAGGCTGACTAGCTCCATGGCGACCATCTCTTAGTCAACACAAAGGACTGCTGCCTACCAACACCAAACACCACCATCAGATGTTTAACCAATGATAGTTTTTTAATCAGCGTCATTATTCCCATTCATATTATTAGCCAGCAACAATAATACAAATAAGCGATATCGTATTATAAAGAAGATACTTGATCTAATTAGGCAAGCCTTGTATCATTTCAGACACTTTTGTGTCTATAAACTGCATTCTTTTGTATGCGAGTTGTGAGAGTCAAATCAATGTATTCGATTTTGGAATGAGGCTGTAACACAGCAAAATGTGGAAAAAGTGAAGCACTGTGAAGATTTTCCACATGCACTGCACATTCAGTCAGGCTCAGTTACAACTTGACTTCTGGGCAAAAGCCTAAATAAACAGGAGGCCCTCCAATGCAACTCCAAAAGACCAATCAGCAGATATGATGGGTGATCTAACTGCAGCTACTCATTCATCTATTTTTGTTTGTGCCAAACTTTGGTCATTGTTCATGAACCCCCTGCAAAGCTGCTTGTGGCTATGTGTGCTGTTTTGGGAAAAGAAATAAATGGAACTTAAGACCTTGAGTAAACAAGAACATGGTTTACTCAAGCTTGGTTCAACATGTTCTATTCGTCTGGTCCTGCTTAAATGACTCGGATTGCTCAAACGTTCCCCCTACTGTTGTGAAGTGTCATTTATGTTCAAATGAACGAGTGCTTTCCAGCCTTGACGCTATTTTAGGCCGTCGACTATTCCGGGTCATTAAGAGAAAACAATCTTGTTTCACTGTGCATCTTCACCAGGTCTTTTGCTATAATTGTTGGGTAGCACAAAGCATGTTCATCCACTCATCTCCTTCCTCAGTGATTTGATGAACAGTATTTGTGTCCTACCTATAGTCGGTTTGTGAGAAACAAGAGAGTAGGTCCGTGTCCGCCAGTGGGAAATTAACATCAACCATCTGAAACCAAATGCACAAGTATTCAAACTAACTTTCAAACTCAAGCCGGACCAAATCTAGACAACTTTTCAGTGACAACAAAAATAGGCACTGACCTTATTGGATCTGATGGTGCTGAGAAGCTCCTGCACTTCTCGCAAACCGGCAGAAGAGCACAGAACACTAAAAAAATCAATGAAAATAAAAAAAATGTCCATGTGACATACAGACTTTTACTATATTACAAATTTTACATCACAATCTTAATTGAGCATAATTTGCACAACCACATTATCTCAGTCTGCCTTATTTTTCTTATTGAAAAGCTTCTAACTATAGGCTATCGATCGTCCTAATGGTGGAAAAATTAAAATAATTGATCCTGGTCTCATGTTTTTGATCACAAAAATATAATAGAGCCGCTGAATATAACGATGAGAGAATCTGGATTGTGATAGTGAGGCAAGTATGTGGAAATACCCGATAAAGGCTTGGAGCAGCTGCGAGACCATGGAGGATATTTGGCTCAGACAGACAACGGCATCCTGTGGTGGAGCAGGACCTCCAACTGACAAGGCACTCTGTCTGGTATGAGGGTCAAAGGCCAGAGCTTTGAACACTTCCATGCTGGGATGATGACAGAAAAGTAGACAAACCGGCAGTAAATTTCACATTTCAGAGATTTTTTTCTTTCTTATTGGTGCTGTTGCTGTCCAAATGATTTACAGTAGTAAAACTTAATAGCGTTGCCCTGGCTGCTGGAAACTGTGTGTAAAGCCATAAGCTACACACACGGATACGACAGTATGGGAAAATAGCAGGAAAAAAAAAGGCTAATACAAAAATGAAACATAACGTGGACTTCCCGTGGTACTTTGCACTGTACTATGTGGATCTTCAAGGTGAACAAGTAGAACAGAACATTGTGACAAGACGGCACACATTTTTGTCAAGCCTCAAACCTCCAGTGCTGGGCAAAGTTATGTACTCAGGGGCCCTATTTCATCATTAAAACTGACAAGATAGGACAGGTAACATGAAGATGAGGTCGGGAAAAACAAATGTGTTGGAAATGATGTAATCATACATTCTTTTAAACGTATTTATAATTTAATGAAACCAATTTAATAAAGTAAAAATATCAAACATATCCAAACTACTTGATTTGACAAATATTTTTAGTGTGTAAATGAAACACAAAATATGGTAGCTGCCACTACGCTCACCTTATTTCACAGACTTTACACCAAATGTTCTCAAACATGGCCCAGACCTCTTGGTGAGGGACATGAGAGGACGGTGGTTGTTTGGCTTCGTCATCCTCGTTCATTACAACATCACTGGCGGCTGATTCAGGCTTGATGAGAACATTTGAAGAGGAGACCTTGTTTATTTGTAGAACAACAACGCACCTAAAAATGAATGAATCAAGCAGACCTGAGGTTGTAGCTTCTGGATGATGTTGTTCATTGCAGTTAGTGCCCTGGGAACCAGGCTGACCCTTTTCCCAAATTCCTTGACAAACTCCTTTGCTTCTTGAACAGTCACCAAAATTGAACTACGGTCCCTAGATTGACCTGCAAGAACAAAAAAAACACCTTTATGCCCTTTAAGGTCTTCTCATCCATATTTAAAGGCAACAGTCATGACATCCATGTCGAACTGCAATACATCAAGAAGGAAACGCAAAATGGACGATTTGCTTATTATTAGAATGGTGGAATCAATACCAAATATAGGTACCCAAATTATGCTGGAGATTAATGTTCAGTTTGACACTTCTGGAAAGGTATTTAATAATGCGAGGTATTGCAGTTAAAGTTTATAGTGTTGTAGAACTAACCGCAGCGCAACATACCGCGACCGCTGTGTTCCCAACATGACTTTATATAGCTACAAGGGACAAGCAACAGCAGGGATGGGCAATTTTTCATCGGTGCTACTCGGTGGCCAAACAGCACCACCGCGCACTCCTAATCGGATGCCTCATAAATAGGCCATTTTAAATATGGACAAAATATGTGCATGTGTGCAAAATACATGCTCCCAATATATTTCCTTTCTCATCATACATTTCACTATCCTAACCCAACAACAAGGTCTTTGAAAGCAATAACAAAATAACAACATATTATGATGCCCCTCTTGCACAACATTTAGCATTCAAAGATAACTTCGACCTATTGAAGAAAAAAAAAAGAAGCCTAGAATTGAGCTTGGTCATTTTCCCACCACTCAGCCTTCAGAGGCAAGCCTTTTCTCTACCTTCTCCATTATTTGCCAGCTCTTTTAGACAGGAATGGCACAAATGGACAATAGTGCTTGTGGACCAAGGACACGCGCAACAACATCATGGACGAGAAGGATGAGTGACTGTGCTAAAGTACACGTCCCTACCCAGATGCACAGTTGGAAAGAAGGGGAGGCTGATTTTCTGCATTGATGATACATGATTAAGGGTCATTTCATTAGATTACAGTAAAGGGACTGAGAGCCAGCCCTATGACGAGGCGCCCGCCGCAGAATGACTCAGCAGTGCACTGACACATATCAGAGAAGGTGACCTAATTCCGTCTGTTGTTCTGGGGAGTTCTGCTGCAGTGCAGAGCAGCCAACGTCATTCCCCAGTGGACCGAGGCTTTTGAGCAGGCGATGGATGACTCAGTTACAACTTGTGTTCACTGAGAAACCAGTCAGCTCTTTACAGCTCGTATGCATTAGCATTTCAATTTGTAAGACAATCATCACAATTTTGGAAACACATATTACATTACAGGTTCTACAAGTTCTATTTTTTTGGCACCCCATATTAGCCCTTGCATGTATGTTATTGATTGATCATTGAATACTTATTTTCTACCATCATTTACAAATAAATTGTCTAAAAATGTGAGTTCCAGTGTGTGACGATCATTGGGACTTTGACTTTGACTTTTCTTTTTCCCACATCCTGTTTCTTACCTATTATACAGACTGCTTACCTCGTTTAAAGAAGTCGATGAGCTTTATAACTGTTTGCAGCAAAGGTCGTGGGACAATGAAGCCAAATACAGCTATCCAGTGCTTTTTCAAACAATGTAAAATGTCAAGAAGATCCCAGGGCGGCTTGATGTAGATGATCTAGAGAAAAGTACACAAAATCCCATATTTGAATGCATGTGACACATTTGCGTGAAAACAAACAGACCAGCAGGTGTGATTAACTTAGAATTGAGATGACACTAAATCACTCGTTCAAATATTTGCACATGTTCCATCAGAAGTGAAAATGTTCCTCCATTACATTCATACCTCTTGCCATAAGTCACCATAAGAAGCTTTCATCTCCATCTCGAGCACATTGGACAGCACCTCCTGCAGGCAGCCCTTGAGCTCAGAGACACATCTTTCGATATTCTTGTCCTCTTCCACTCTGGGGCTTTTGCTATCTGGAATGAGATGCATGTGTCTACATGAGTGGAGGTACAGTCATGAGAACAGAAGCTAAGCTTTTCTCAAACACGTATGTACATGTTAACATGACAGAAATGACTGAACATACACTGCGATGCAATGTCAAGTGTATTGGAGCACCTGGTGATTACACCTAGAGAAGTCACAGTTTGTTTAAATAACAAACAAAAAAATGAATAAAAGGAAAATATTGTGGAACAAATCAAACAGAAATGTGTAAAATATGACACATATTGACACTATTGGAACACATAACAAGGATTATCATCCTTATAACTTCATGAATGAAATGAAAATTCTGTCTGAGTTGATCCTAAATGTGTTTGATGGGTGTTGAGGTATGAGCATTAGGAGGGGTAATGATAGAGATAATAAGAAAGGCGAACATGGAATGTGCATGGGTGGTACAGTATGTGCTGTTGCCAAGTTATTTCTTGTTGTTCATACTGTCTCACCTTCCTTTGGGAGACATAAAGACAGACGTTCTTGAGTAAGCGACGGCGCTGCTGTGCAACTGCTTCCCGGCATTAGCGGGGGCATTGGCGCGTCCATTTCAGGAAGCCTCTGGAGCACATTGCTTTGGAGGTGCTTCAGGTCGTGTCGTGATTTCTCAACCTCTGCCTCCAAGTCGGCCTTGCTCAAGGCCTGAACTCCACTAAGGACAGCCTTGGTGCATAGATTTTTATCATTTCTAAAGTAGCAGGAGAAAATGAGAAGAAAAGATGACATGATGCATATGCATGATATGCAGTGGACACAGGGCTGCTGCTGCAGAAGCAGTGTCGCGAGGGGGAAACTCACGTGCACAGAATGAGAGCACAGTCTGGGTACAAACTCTGATACTGAAGGCAGCACTGCAGCACTTTGTCATCATTATTCTCAGCCATAAGACTATCTGAGGGGAATGACAGAGACAGAATGAGAAAAAAAGAATTCCAGCACACAGAAGGCAAAGCACAATCTGGAGGTTTAAGTTTTGACTTATTATTGCCACGTCATGAGCGATATAATGACTGAATTACCTGTAGAAAGAAATAGCAGAGTAATACTACCACTTAGTGGACATACGGTAGCACTGTACTCACTGTTACTTTCAGCAGCCTGCTGCATTGACTGCCCCCAAAGGTGTCTTTCTCGCCTTTTCAGAGAGTTATAGATATAGGAAATGGCGGGACAAGCCAGATGAGCCACGGAATTTGTGAGGCCTTTCCCCTTTTTGAGAGAATCCAGCTCCTGAAGCACCACCCAGGGGATTAGGACAATTGGCAAACCCAAAGCTACAAACACAGGAAATGTGCATCAGACGACAAGCTCATTCGATAGGTATCTCAACATGGCCAATATAGCTTGTGATAACACAATTCCAACATTTATGGCAGGGTCTTTTTAAATTGTGGCATCATTTCAAAATTGACATCACCTCCAAGGCCCCGATGTTGCATCTTTTTCACATAATCCAAATGACTAAGGAGAATATTGGTGTCCAAAACAAGGATTACATTTTGCTGAGCAGGATGTGCACCTGAAAAAATAAAAGTAAACATTCATGAGGTGATATGACAACAGTTTAGACATTTGGATCAAATATTCCCATCCCTATGTCATAATATAGAGTCCAATTTGTCCGAACTAAACTCACAGGACACTTTAGCGTGTGATGCAGTAAGTGCAAACTGCAACCGTATTAACGGAAATACTATTAAAACGCAATTGCTGATCTTTTTTTTTTATCTCTCCCATTTTATCAGACAGTGCCAAAACTCACAGAGAGTACTTGTCGCCCTCTCTTCTGGGGGGTCTATATCCATACAGGTGAGCTCTCCATAGCTCTGCATTACATCCACCTCTAATCTCTTCTCAAAGCGGGCAAGGTGAAGCTCTTCTGCCACTTGCATCTAGAATGGACAACAAAAAGCATGATTTGAACTTAACTTTCAGGCCTCATATGCACACACTCACCTGCTGTGCCAAGACCTCACTTGTAGTGGGAGGGACATATAACAAAGATGAAGTCTTGTCTTTTTTTTCCCAGCTATGAGCATGTTTCAAGCTGTTTGTGGCTGCCTCAGAAACACTGTGTTCACTCCCACATGTGGCTGTCCTGCTTGTAGCCGTAACATCATTCTTGTTGTCTTTTGTGTTTGCCTCCACTAGCTCTGGTTCAACCTTCTTTGGAATCTTGAAACTAGAATGTAGAATTGTTGGTATTTTGGGCCGAGCAATTGACACCTTAGCGATTTTAAAGGACACTTTGGGCTTGGATGAATGAGAGAACTGTTCTTCGGATTTCCTTCTATCCAAGATTACTTTTTCTTCCAAGGACAGTTCCGGACTTTTCTTAGAGGTCTCTTGGATTATCTCTGTTTGCTTGTCCCTTATCGAGTCCTTGGCGTGAGGAAGGGTCTGGCTTTGTTCTTCGGTCTTGATAGTTTTGCTCTCTTTCTGGTTCTTGTGCAATTCTTTGCATTTACTCTTCAGCAAATCCTGGCACTGTTTCCGTTGCTCAGCTGAAACGTAAATGGGACTCGTTTGCTTCTTTTTTAGTCTAGGTGGGCTCATGTAGTGAGACTTTTCATCGGAATCATATTTGGAGTCTTTTTTGTCTTTCAGATCATCTCTAGCTCGCTTTCTGATGTGCCAGGATCTTGATGGACTCTTTTCCTTGATTTTACTACCACTGGTGACCTTATCTTTGTTTGCAATTGGAGGCTCCGCTTTGTTGGCCACATCTGCCTGAGACACCCGTCTCTTGTCTGTTTTTTCTGTAGTATGGAGTTTGTAGACAGCCTTTTTGATTTGGCGACTTTCTTCTTCAACACGAGCAGTACCTTCTCTGTGTTTTGTACATTGGCTTTAAGTGGAGGAAGAAATGCAACGACAAGGACAGAAATTATTCGCAAAACGTTCATCATTGGTGGCACTCAATTTTCATTGAAGATGCAAGAATTATATCTCACCTAGAACTTCGGTTTTCATTGTCCTTTCTTTTGGATGTGTCATCCTTTCGTTGATCTTTGGATCCCTAAAATAAGATACAATAGATATCGAATCACATTTCAACACGTCTGTTCTTGACTTTGAATCTGTACCAACAATTTGTTTGTGAAGATCTTAATGGCTTATTATTTGATCCATCCATTGTTCATCACTTTACAGTCAATTCATTAGCCTCAAATGTAACTTGTGTATATATAGTCTAACAGTGCACACAAGATAATAAAAGATGAGTCTTACCTCGTCTTCCTTGGAAGACCTCTTGCGCTTTCTTTTTCTTGACGTTCCAGACATATTCTGCAGATGTATTTTAATCTTTAGGCACTACAATTGTACCATACAGTACTAGAACTGTATGGTAAGCGTAAATTGTAACATTTTGGTTGACATTCCTACCTACAAATGGAATTGCTACTTTCCTTTCAACAGACAATTTGACATTAGAATGTTAATAGTACTTTTGAAGATAGCTTTCCAAAGCATTTAAAAGATAACAATGTTCGCTTTTGTTATGCTAGCCATGACAGTTGAAACATCGCAGCCGAAAGGCGGTATTGCCTTTTTTATTCATGTAAACTGTTGCTGTATATTAAACAATAAATATAAAATACGCTTTACTTGGTTAAAATGTGAAACTGTCAGAAATTCCTCAGAAGTGTCGTGACATACCAAACCAGCTGTCTTGTCTTCTTCTCCCACGGCTTACGTTAATGTTTTTTTTTTCCCTCATCCCCGGCACATTACCGCCTCTATCGGTTGTTGTGCGGCGGTACAGGTGGGACACCAAATTGCACTCATGAGTTACAGACGGTATTGATGAACTATTAACATGCAATTTAAGACGCCTTAAAATCCTTTGGCTTGAAAAATATAGTCACACATGGGAGAGGAAGCGGACAAAGTGAGGGCGGGGGCAGCTGAAGGTCAGTGGGAGAAAAGAGCCAGTTTGAGTTCGTCTTGACATTTGTTTTTCTTATTATTATTATTATTATTATGTCTAAAACACTTGTGTTCAGCAAATCACACTCGCATGTATGTTTTGGACTGGTGGCTTTCCACAGTGGTGAAATGTCCTTTAAAAATGGCTCCCTTGCAATGATTTGAACGTGCCACATAGTGGCACTGTAACTCCACTGAGATTTGCTCCCACGCCTCCAATTTGCTAACCTGGCAAGAGGCAGATTGAGGCAAAATTACTAATTTCCACCAGAATATAATAACCCGACATTAGCAGACCACATTCGTCTTTTGAAACAAATCCTGAAAAGCATTTTTTATGAAGACTTTGAAAGTGACATAGTGATTTCTGATGTTTTGCATCTTAGCTGTCTTGTTCCAGCTGGTGAGGATAAAGTTAAAATGGTCTTGGACTGGAATACAAATACTTAAAAGCCCTTGAGACAATTACATGTTAAATGCTTATTTAATGAAATCAGTGGCATGTTTAAAAAGGGAAACACTCTGTTTGGTGGTTCATAAAAAGGGACAATGTGGTATGCAGTGACATTGAAGAGGCCACATCTCCCATGATCAAATTCACTTTTTTCGTGGAGATAATTCAAAACGGTCTTTGCGCAACCGCAGCTTCGCTGTGAATCAGATACAGAGGCAAAATGGAATTGTTTGTATGAAAAGACAATAAAAACAAATGAATTGCCCCTCAGTTCATGTTCTTGGATAGCTTTTGTTTGGAAATGTCCTAGTTCAGTGCAGAATCCTACTGGGGGCCTCAAATGTCCTTAAGAACGGAAATACCTTGAAGAGGCGCAGTGAAATGCCTGATCTGAACCCACTTCAAACTTAGCCTTTGGAAACCTTTGCTACTCTTGGAATGGCAATTTTGACCACCATTTTCAACATTCAAATATATTGTACGAGAATACTTTCAAGTGCAGAACAATGAGTGGATTTATTGCTCTCTAATCAGCTCCAGGTAGAGAAGGATCACATTCCTCCACACCTGGTGAACAATTTTGCAAGGATGCTTGCTTGAAAGAAGGTCTGGTCTGGTCCTCCTGGCCCTAGAACTGTCAACGTGCTCTTTCCTTCCTCCCTACGCTTTTGGTTTTTGAAGTTTGGCGAGAATGATTTGCGAGACAGTATACCTGTATTTTAGCAGATCCAGCTGCTACCTTACAATTTTACGACACTCATATAACTGTAGCAAGAGTTGTGCGTACGTTTGTACTTATTCCAATTCATAGTTGATAGACTATCAAATGAAGCTTCAAATTGGCTTCATAAACCAGTTGTTAGATTTTTTTTACCCCTCAACACATGTTCCCTTAATGTCGACGCTCGTACTCTGTGGCGACAGCTTCAAACTCGTGTGCAGATAGCAATGATCTGCTTTTTACCAATTAAATATGTTCAAAAAAAGTACACTTTAAATCTGCTTATCAGATCCCTCTGGTCTTATTCCTCTGCCTGGATGTCCTTCGTGTTGTCTGACACGCTTGTTGAAATGTTGCCCCCTTTCAAGTGAATTCAACAACATTTGGCTTCAATAACGGAGCAAACTTCAACAGACAGTAGAATGCTTTAGTTGCGTGTATGTGAATGATCTCAAGCCCATGCAATGTTGTTAGTATGTGTGGGGAATTAAGCGTCTTTGTGCCACTCATGGTTGAGTCACAAATGGAAGTATAGTACTGTTTGAACTGACAATATTCTTTTAGACTTTTGGATTGACTTCAATTGACTTTCTTTGCAGGTAAATCCTGAAGCAAGCTTTTAGTCAACCATAAAAACATCTCCAAAGTCCTGCCAACGTTAGAAAGCACTGCTCTATGTATTTTATGCTCCCAGTTGGTGGACACGCTCAAACATGGCGAATAAGAAACTCTTGAATCTTGAACAGGTGTGCGTGAAAAAGCCCGGGGGCTGCACTTGCCTCCGTGATGGGCGTGTCCACGAGGAACCGCTTCACTCCCTCGCTGCGAGCTGGCACTGGCGCGCACTAAAGACCCAAAGAGATAACGGCAACGAGAAGATCTGGACAAGCGGACTTGCCACTTCCAATTGAATCATTGCAATCTGCAGTCGGTGTCATGTCACTTCGCGGGGTCGTCTTGATGATCCTGTGCGCGGTCCTGGCTGTGACGCGCGCTCGCCGGACTTCTGCGGAGCACGAGGATGTTGAGGAGAAGATGAATAGCGCCAGATGCACCTCCAGGTGTCTCACTTTGCATATGACCCAGATTACCGCTACCTTCAGACACTTCCAGGTCAGTAGATCGATCTGATTTCCTCATCAATTCATGTCTAAAGCATGAAGCTTCATTTATAGTTGTTGATCATGCAGTTTGTGTATTTGAAAATCAAACATGTATTTGTATAGCTGACAAAATGAATCATCTATTTCAAATTCCTTTATTGTGTGGAATGCAAGATTAACAGCAATATTAGGCCATGACCGAGTTTGAAAAGCCACTTATTTTTAACAGCTTCAACATGTGCATGGTGTGGAGTAGGTGGGAAAGTCATTAACCACAAAGTTCAGCCCAAATGGTTCTAATGGTGGAGCCCCCACTCCACCATTAGAACCATGTTCCACATGTTGACGCATAAAAGCACGCTTTGGCCTGCACCCCGTCCCTTCACAATTGACTTTCACCACCTGTGTCGTGGCTAATGAGCGTGGCCCCGAGTTGACTCTCCAACTAAGTCGTGTATGTGTGTGTTGGGGTACGCAAGCTTGTACGTGTGTGTGTGTGTGTACTGGGGTGTTTGAAATGGAGGTGTGCGAAAGGGACTCAATGATCTCCAACAAGAATCAGCCTGGTAACGCTGCCCGTGTGAGTTTGTTTGCTGTTTTTAGCTCCTGCTTTCACCAGCAGGATTTCCTCACTTTGTGCTGCTAACAATATGCTTCCAGAACTTTTGTTTACAGTCTGTGTACCGCTGTGTGAAATCATGCCACGTTTTCTCTATACTCTGCATTTATCCTCTGTCATTTGACTTGCATGTATCCATCCGCTGCCCTGAAATATTCTGCCATGGAAATAATGTGATGCTCATGTCATGCACAAAATCCCCCATATGCTGAGCCATATTTTACATGTTAACAAGCGTGATATAGTCACTATAATTACAAAGATATATGACCTTTGAGTCACTTGTTAAATATATTGTATTGCATTCAACAGTCCCCATCTGAGGGTGATGATGACTAGATCATGTGTAAGTTATGATCTGTCAATGTGTGCAGTCCCCACCCTGAAAGAAATCACCATCATAACATTTGAAAGGACTTTTGATAACATGACTCGAAAGTCTGACAATAGCAAGAGAAAATGTCGTTTTTCTCATCCTCCTCTGTCACCACACATTGACTCAAGCTCGCATTCTTCCTCCGGCTTGATGTCGGTGAACCCTGTGTTTGTGGCTTGCTCAAGTGTGTGTGGCTTGACTCTAGCCAATAGAATGTGAATCTCGCCACCTCTCTTTCGGGCGCCTGTGGATTTTCCAAGACTTATTTTCTCGTATGTTGTCATCGTTTAATTTGAGCTCTTTTGTCTGTGCACATTCAAATGCTGCTTTCATGTAAACTCCACAAAACAGCCTCGTCTGGATAGTTCCATCTTTTTTCAAAGTAGGTCCATAGTACCGATGGCCGGATAGGCCGAGCCAAGGCCCAGAGCCCGTACAAGTGAATGAACCGTCTGTCTTATTTATTTATGCGTGTCTATGAGTGGCAGTTTGTCTGCGGTAGGTAATCGGACCAAGCGGTCATGCTCTGAAAAAAGACCAGAGACAACCAACGGTAAGGTCAGGTTGCACCGATTCAGGCTTAGTCAGGCGAGAAGACAGGATGGAGAGAGAGAGAGAAATGGAGCCACTAGCGGTGCTTTTGTCTTTCCGTCAGTCTTTTGCACTAGCTGTCTTAAAATCCATTTGGATGTCAAGAAAATATCTGTACACCTTTATCAGTGATTAAGTCTTTGGTAGCTTTCTGGTTCGGGTTGTTTGATTCGTGTGAGTGCGTCGTACTTTCCTCGGGCTTGCTGCGCTTCCCTGCTGGAAGAGATGGAGGTAGCCTGGCACAATAGTTCCTGCATAAGAACATCCACGGGTGCCCTCAGAGGAAGTCCAAATTGATTTCGAATAAGTTCTGTTTATTTTATTGATTTGTTTCTGTTTCTGTTAACTACACTTTTAGTCATATTTGTAAATTGTTTGTGTGCAGCGGCCCTTGACTAGTGTCATTTTTTTACAATGCTAATGCGTTCTTTTTGACTATGTATCATGACTACAGACATTTCGAATCACATGCGATGAAGAATATCCATGTTTGGCTATGGTGCTCGTCCACGTAAATACACATGGCTTTTGTCAAAGAATGACTGAAACCATAATCCACAGTCAAAGCCCAAAATAAACTTGTTCTTGCTTGAGCATGAGTGGACAATGTAGCTGTAATTATGTGAACATTGCGAACAATGTGAACGATTATGCGAACAATTACAACCGCAGCTTGGCACACAATGTTTGTTTGTTGAATTCATTGATGGTCTACCTTGTGAAATACATTGCAGCAAACAACAATGTTAGGTTTACTGTCTCGCACGCGGCAAAGAAGATGATGATTTTGAAATGATATAAAGACTTGCTTCATTTGGCAGAATCAAGAAGCAGCCTGCATAGACCTCCCAGTCATTCGATCGGTCCGAGAGGGTTGAGAAATCTTTTGCTGATGTGGGGGTGACTGTCACCTGAAACCTAGATAAGACATTCCAAGACGGTTGTACAATTTGGAATTCAGTTACTATTTATAATAGGGCTGGCTGGGCCATTTAGCAACTCGAATGCCACAAAATGGAGATGCCACTTTTGAATTTCTTCTGGGATTTCTCATCTTAATTGGAGCGGCTCCTCTATTTATTTTCATCCATATAGGCTGAAACTTTGTGATGCTAAAGTCGAATACTTCCAACTAGTAGAATTCCAACTGTTGCGATGCTTTTCAGGATGTGGCCTGACTACAAACGTATCACGAACAATTAGGGGCTTCTGTCGGGAAAGGTTCCACCTCAGAATTGTGATTTTTGGGAAGCACTGGTGAGTGGAAGCTAGTCATGATGCATTTACAAGCATTGGTGCTCACACACTGTTCGTCTCTGGTCATCTGCGACTGATTAGCCGAGTTAATGCCGCATGTTAAATGGACTTTTGACTGCACCTCACCACAAAGAGTAACCGCAACACCCACATGCACCCTTACTTTCCTTTTCTCTGGCAAACACTTTTTTTTTTATTGACGCATCTGGTTCAAGTGTGATTTATATCGGTCTTGTTGCATGTCCACAGCTGTACAAGGGTTGCCCGTTTAGACACTTGTGAAATCATACATTCTTCTTGAACATCATCGAACAAATTAATCATCTCAGCACTATTACTATAATTGATAAGAACACGAATCAACATTTAACATAGTTGCTTTTAAATTCAACAGTTTGACAACAAGGCAAAGATGCTTGCTGAATAATTGCACCCAGTGTCCTCATATGTTTGTTTGTGTTGGTGTTGTGGTGTCAGTCTGGGATTTCTTTGTTTTTTTCCCCTCTTTGGATATGGAAATGTGACACTATGACGTGAGCAATTCTCAGTTTTTCCACTAGTTATGCGTGGCCATGTAGTACTTATGTTATGGCACATCTATGATTAACTCCACTGTAGACTTAGCATTCTACGTGGTATAAATCAATCTTTAACTTTACGATTCAAATCACACATTGCATACCTCCGTGTGTGAATGTTTATGCTTCAATTTGAGATGAAATTGAAGTGCAATTAACTGACAAAGCAACCGGGACCGGGCCGCAGTCTTGACTGTATTTGGATCAGGAACAGGAAAAAAAGATGACAGTAGATCCGTCCAAAGATAAGGAGACAGTCGTCGAACCGCAAGTCGTCTTGACTGAGCATCACTGAGCATTTGATTGATAGAATTCCAGCGTGGAGTTTAAAAGGCTCCTTAATACAAGGTCGACTACGTTCATCTGGCAGCACTACAATGGCATTCTGCAAAATGAAAAGAATTGGAAAGTCAAGCCAAAAGCACTAAAAGCACTCCGTTGTTTTGTTCCATCATAAACTCGATCCCGATGGAGTACAATGACATGTTCTGGAGAAGAAATATTTTTGTCAATGCAGGTGAGGGGAGTTGAAGTCAGTTGTATTTACACCGCCACTATCATTCAGTCTTAAAAGTTCATTCAACTTGAAGCTCTTAGCCCTTCACGCCAACGTCACAATAAAGGAGAAAAGTGTGTGCACATGGGTGAGTTGAGTTTTAAGCTAAATGCAGCTCACTTAGGAGAGGGTTTAGTCGTCATTAAAAGGGCTTAGCTTTCCTACACATAAGCGCACAGACAGACAGGCAGGCAGGCAGGCAGGCAGGCAGGCAGGCAGGCAGACAGACAGACAGATACAGGCTAATACTATTGAGGCAACAGACAGGTTGTGCTGTTAGGGATGTTTGGATGCTCAATGGCGGATTCACACAATTATGGTAGCAAAGCATTTTATAGGCAACAAACTATGTGAGACTACAAAATAGTATCTATAGATATGTATTGCACTTGTGACATCACTGTTGGGTTTGGAGTCTAACATGACTTGCATTTGAACTTTTTTCTTCTTTCAACAAATTTGACAAACTGTATTTTTTCTGAAATGATTTAATAAATATTTTAACTAAAATGAAAGTTATTTCAACAAATAAGCAACATCATTTTCTACAAGAAATTCGGGTTTTTTTTCGATCAACGGGAGTCTCCCCCTAGTGGCTACTACAGAAAAAGACATGTTTAAGAAAAGACTGTATTCATCCTTCTAAATTTGAATACCTTTTTCTTCTTCCCCTAGAATGACCAAGTTCTGGTTTGGTGTGAGAACCACAGGCGCTGTGCACAGGTAAGTACACAAATGCTGTTGAAGTACAACACTGAATTAACCTCAGTTGACGTCATGTTGTTTGAATTTCTGTTGCTCTTGTTATTTGGTGTCTGAGCAACTATTGAGTTGTTTTGAAAATGTGTGAATACTGTAATGCATACTTTCATCATGATGTTGGACTACTTGAATAAATATTATAATTCTAAACTCCATCCACCTTTATTAGAATACCATCCTTTTCCAACAGTTCCAGTGTCTGTGCTGGAGGCTCAGTTTTACAAGTTTTTTTCTCAGCTGGAAGACATATTTCATTTTTGCCATTTTCCATCTTGGCTGCAAGTTTGCATCATTCACTAAAGCAATATGTACATTTCACAAGGAATATGGAGGTCAAAATGGTTCTGTGTCTCTATGAACCACATTGCACAAAATCCCGCACATTGTATGTTAACTAGAATGCAGCCATAAACTATTCTGTGAACACAAAAGAGCATTAACCGATGTCAGGTGTGATCAAAATGCTCTCACATCTGATCTTCTGGGCCAAATCACACCTCATTGGTAGCGTTAGTTACCAAGTATGGACAAAAACTGCACACAACCATGCACTGCTTATTGGTTGCCATGGTAATTTAGAAGAGGAAAGGTCCTTTTTTTGGAGTACTTTAAATTTGTCATCAGTTCTCGACCATTTTCTTATGTTGGCAGAAAACCACTGTAAACACCAGTGTCATTTTCATCCAAACGTTTATCCAATTAATTACAGTAAAGTTACTGTCAGGTTCAATCAATTCATTTTTTTTATTGAAGCTCTCATAAAGCCTTTTGGCAATAAACCTTTGGAGGAACATTTCCACAAAGTCTTGGAGAAGGTAGTCCCAGAGGAGCCTCATATATTATTGCCACATTATGAAACACTTGTAGCAGATCTTATCTGCACTATAGCGCAAATCGCAGGGCATTAGGAACATAAATACTTCATATTACCAAGGCTGGAGTCCATTTGAGCCAACAAGCGGGAGACAGCTGATATTGGTAAACTGGGTCTCATAAACTGTCGTGTTTTATCTGTTCTTTGATGACATGAACTTTCTATATCAAAGACACACGTCAGACAGATGTTGCAGCAACACATATGGTTTGTGTCACATCACCAGCAAATCCATGGAAAACTCACTCAGCAGCAAATTCCTCTTTTCGCTTCTACTCCCATTTTATCTCCGTCCTTCTCACAATAGCAAAATAAGAATAGGTACCAGGTGCGAGGCTGCGGGATGTCCACTAACACATTGTAGCGCCTTAGAAAAGATTTTATTTGACACCCATTCCGTTGGCAATTTACACATGCTTACAAAAGAAACAGCCTACATGTACAGTATCTGTTTTACGGAATTGAAATTTTAGCCTAGGGCGCGACAAAAACAACGCTCTTTAGTTTGAACTCGACTTAATTACAATCATCTCATTTCAAATTTAAACATTTTTAATCATTTAATTACTACTACAATTCAAACTTCTGATACAAGTTGTCCACTATATGTGTATAATGTGTTTTTTTCCCACATATGTATGACTTTTTTGGTGTTGTTGGAAATACCATTTATATCTATAAGTATCTGATTAGTTGTTTAAATTGGACTTTTTATGGATTTTTGTTCTGTTCTCTTTAAATCAGTAAGATGGAAGAAATAATTGAAGCCAGAAACAGTGGGTAGCTGAGGGAGATGGACGGACAGACGGATGGGGGGGGTGGGCTGGAGGTTGGGGCCGAAACCTCGGTTTTTATATGCTGTCTGGTTGTGATTTGCAAAGAGCCATCATTCAGCAGTTCTGTCAACCTTCTGTGTGTTGTCTGAGCCCTTGAAAAATACGATCTGCTTTATCCCCTCTCGCTTCTTGTTCATCGAGGGCCGAGAACCAACATTTTATTTGATGATATTCTCCTTCCCAAATCTGCACATCTGCAACATTTGCACTTTTTGATTCCCTTTCCCACACATTACTAAAGCTCCTTTCAAGTTTCATGGAAATGCCATTTGTTGGACGTGATCATTTCAGAAATCCAAATAAAAAGTGACATTTATTTTCTTCTTCCTTGTATCAAGTGCCTTCAACCATGTAAAGAGCTTTGGGACACCAACAAGATGCTGAAGTCATGTGAGGTAAAATATCAGCACTGTTTGATTGAATTTCCATTCTATTTCTATTTTTATGTTTTGATTTCTATTTGTTTTATTTCCGAATGAACGAATGAATTTCCCATTGCCGTCTCTCATGCGTTCAACAGAAGCAGACGGAGTGTATGACCAGCAGCGAGTTTCTGACCTCTCTGAGGTCATCCAGACAGGGCGACTGCCCTCCGCCACAGCGTGCCACCGGTTTTGCCGCAGCCTG
The DNA here is from genome assembly GCF_901709675.1 of Syngnathus acus. NCBI lineage: Eukaryota > Metazoa > Chordata > Actinopteri > Syngnathiformes > Syngnathidae > Syngnathus > Syngnathus acus. Next base: position 1,172,608 of record NC_051090.1, on the reverse strand, counting down.
CGTGGAAAGCTGCTCGCTAGACCGACATTGTCCATCCCCTCGGAAGTGTTGCTTCAATGGATGCGGACGCACGTGTCAAACGCCAGCTAATCTTTACAAAGGTGACCCCCGACCGACCGACCTCGTGATGTTTGTTGATTAAAAGTCATTCCTGTTTTGTTGTTCACAGATTTCAATGGGTAAAAAGAAATCAAGCACAACTATTAATATATAAAACCAGAATTGCAAAGCACTTTTGCCATGTGTGTAGGAATAATTACAAAACAAAAGTGTTCTCTTCCACCTGCAGGCGTTCCTCTGAAACCCCGCCGAGATATGAGCTTCGCGGAAGATCCCACGGGTCGGCTCAAAGTGACGTGGGTGTCCAAGTTCAACGTCAGCGTGGAGCCGGTTCTTTATGTCCTCCAGTCACGCTGGAACACGGGCATTCACCCCAGTGAAGATAACGCGTCCCCGTGGATGACTGTTGCCATGGTAAATAAGCATCTTTTTCTCATCCCAGGCCAGCCTTGGGGGATTTGATATTGCCGCAGGTTTAACAGTTGAACAAGCTCAAAAGCTCGTGCAACGTATCTCATACCTCATCATTCACTGCGGGGATGATGGAGCCTTTCCACCTCATCAGTGGACTGCCTAAACCTTTTCCCCAGCCCAGTCTGACACACTCGTATGAACGTTTGGGAGAGTGTGCGTGTAGGCTGTTTGAGGTTAGGTAAATAAGCAGAGCTTAAAAAGGAACCACTGGGAGCCACAGTGGTTCCACCGACTGACTCTGAATGACTGAACATTCATTATGGACTTAAATAGATGACGGCTCGTGTCTGTGTGTGCTGAGCCAGCTACTGTACACAACTGTAGCAGTTTGACACTGATGTGTATTTTAATTACTATTGCCTGTCTTCATGTCATTTTAATGTTATTTTACGAAGGGCAGCATGGTCATGCACTTGTGAGAGGAATGTTTATTTACAATAGTGGCCCCCGTTGTCTCATTTTTATAATCGGTGATTGTATCCAACCTCATTTGGAATAGGTTTACCTAATGAGCACAAGCAATTTATAATAAAATATAGATGGATGAGTCATCTATTATTTTGTTAGCAACACCATGAATATTTCCATCCCATATTCAGCACTGTCAAATGAAAATGACAAATACCACACTTGATGATTTTCGCACTTCATTTGCATGTGCTGTTGAAAGAACTTAGCCTTACAACCTCTGACAAAAGTTTTTTTCTCAAACTTTTATTACGAGTGCCTCCATTTGCTGCCACAACTGACATTCAAAGTATGCACTTGCAATTTATTCCACAAGTGATGACAGTCATGATGACAGACAGTCATCACTTTGGTTTGATGAATCAAGTGTTGACAACGAAGGACCGTGAATCATTTTGAGCATATTTTTTCACTCAACTGCATCTTGGTTTTGTTTTTTTTAGACTCTTTGCGAAGATGCGCTACTGTCAGATCTGAGACCTCAGCGTTGGTATCAGTTCAGAGTGGCGGCAGTCAACAGTCAAGGCAGCAGGGGCTTCACCACACCAAGCAAGCACCACATCTCCAATAAAGGTCAGACGAGCACACTCACCGAGTGAGCTGTGCTTTACTCACCTGACCATAATATCAACAAAAGTGCAGCTGATTTGTTGGCTTCATGCTAAAATTGTGCATACCTGTGTGTGTGTGTGTTAAATTAGGGTTCGGTGTCAAAGGGTAAAGACACACACACACACACCGACATTCCAAATAGCATCTGATAGCAGTCAGAGTGGTGTGTTTCTACTTCATTGGACTGATTAGTCAGGGGTGAGGGGTCAGGGGTTAGAAATCAGGAAGCTAGCAGATGTCAAGCAGGTTCCTCGTGTGTTTTCTAGCGTGACCTCACCAGTCGACAGTGCCGCTTCTCTTTGGTAATCACAGGAGAATGTGGAATTCAGAACTCATCCTGATGTCTTGCAAAATACTCAAATCCATCTGGCTGATGAGCAACAAAATAAACAAAGGCCTTGGAGAAAGAGAAAAACATGACCTAGCCCATCAATTCTAATATGAAACTTTGGCCTGTGCATGAAAGGCCATCCGGTGGTCTCTGGCCAGTGGGAGAGCTGCCATGGGGGAAGTGCTTTTAATCAGATACTTTTTGTAGTTGTAATCAAATACAGCGAGGGACTAACGAGACACAGGCTCTGTGTCCAAATATCAGCGACCTCACCACTTGTACTTCGATGCAAACGTAGATGTCTACGTTGCGGTAGCTACTGAAAACCTTCTTGTCACGCTCGCTCACCTTTGATGCTATTAATCCAATTGGCTGAATGGACCTCAATCAGATCAAGAGGAAATGAGCCTTTTCCCCTTGCGCTTACCCTGATCAGGCACAAGTCTAGAGAGCTCTGATTTCATTGCATTTTTTGAAATGCAACATATTTGATAGCCGGATAAAGAGAAAGCAATTCCATGTGGCTCAAGTCCTAAATAAAATGTCTTTCTCGCTTTCTCTCTTGCTGCAGATCCGGCACCTCCACAAGCTCCGGTAAATATACGAGTGAGCAACCAAACTCTGGTTGGGATGACAGAAAGGTACTCAGCTAATAATAATCATAATACAGATTGTGAATCTTTTTTGCTGCACTAACCGAAAGGTCATTATAAGGTTCCAAAAGTTGCTTGACTTTTATGTTTGCCGTGTTTTGACATGTTGACTTGGTCTCCATAGGTCAGGGGGAAGCGTGGCCGCCTTAATACACTGGGACCCCCCTGAGGATGGAGACTTGCCAGTTCGCAACTACAGAGTCACCTGGATGTCTCGACATAGGAGACAAAAACACACACAGGAATTACATCACAAGACGCGCAGCCAGTTTATCAAGGAGAGTAAAAAAAGAAGCAACAGCAGAATGACTCAAGGGGTAAGCAAATATTTATTTCAATTCTACATTAACTGTATAGTTACAATCAAAGTTTTACAATCGTGACCTTTTGAGCCTGGAACTAATGAATTGACTTATTTCATATGGAAACCATTAAAATGAAAATACGATTAAAACTTGGAAGCCATGTTCTGTTGAACTTAGCCTTTTCCGGTCAATATCTTTTGATGGTAAGTTAGCAAAGTGTATCAGGGCCTTTGACGTAATCGGCGATCTTGAAAAAAATAAAAATGAAGGGCATAAACATGAAGCCTTTTGAATGCAAGTTTGCTCATATGGTTTTAGCCATCCTAAGTAGTAATGGCGATCCCAGACTGGGCCCTTTGGAGCCTTTTATCTTTAGTCAGGTCCTGTGTTCTGCTTGGCTGGGAGGCCTGGAATTTAAATGAGGCCTCTTAACAAGTGTTTTTTTTTTTTACTTGCAGCTGCATCAACTTACTAGGCACACGAAAAGACAGGAGCATCACAACAGGTTGCAAGCAGCAAGAACAGCACAAAAGTTATTATAGTGGCTATCACGAAAGATGAGGAGGTTATTTTTTAGAGACGTTGCGGGATATGCGGCATTAAAAGGAAATGGAAGGACGCTTCATCAAACATGAAAACTGCAATTAGTACTTCTGAATATATATTGGTTTCTTTCATATATCATCTGACACCCATCGCTAAAAAAAGAAATCCAGGCTTTTCTTTTTGAATGTCACATACACACGGCCATATGTTTTTTCAATCTTGGTTGCACTAGAAATACTTGAAGCTCATTTTCTCTTCCAGTCACCAAAGAACTGCTTTTAACTCAGGTCTGTGATATTTTGTCTTATACACACACATAGGCACTAACATGTTATCGTCCAAGCATCTCTTTGTTGTGGCTGGTTCGGGTCCACACGGCCAGACAGATTTGATTGACTAAGAGTCGGTAATGAGCTGTCAATCAAATAGTGGTCTAATGCAGAACAGGTCTTGCCTGTCAATCAAATGAGAGGAGAGCAAACACATCATCACTGTGTGAAGAGAAGAGGATTGAAGAATTTGAAGAATGATAAATATAGCATTAGCAATGACTGTGGTGGTGGTGGTGGTTTTTCAAGCAGCAGAGCATTGGCGTATTTTTTGTATAGGACACCCGTCACCCGATCTAATAGTGAAGATTCCATTTTTGTGTTGTGTTTTAGGTGCAGTGTGAGCTGTGGCTCCAGGGCTTTCGCCCTGATACTTCCTACTTCCTGTCTGTACAGTCAGTGGCCTACTGGGGTCAGAAGAGACTCAAGAGCCCAAGAGCTCACATTGCCTTTACTACAGTCCCTAGTAAAGGTCAATTATATACAACACCCTTTTGTTATCTGATTGTTCCATTTCATTTGTTATATTTTAAAAACATCCCCCCCCCCACCTCCTCTCCATTAGAGTCTACGAAAGGAGAAGCCTTCTCCAATGAGCTCCCCTCGGCGTCTTCCTCATCATCCCCGTCATCCTCTTCCCCATCCTCCCCTGAGCTCCCCCATTTGTCTTCTCTTCCTCACCCCGAATCCCCTCTTGACCCCGTTGTCCCTGGTGACCTTCGCCTGGAGGTTGCTGCCCCCCATTACCGTGGCGGTCAGCTACGGGTCAAGGTGTTCTGGAAGAGGTCGAAGCATGGTGGGTTGATCAAGGAACACGCAACTGCTGAGGACGTCACAATGGTGGAATCATCATGTCCCTCTCTCTACTGTGGTGCAAATAGAAGGGATTCATAGGACACATAGAAGATAAAAAGGGTCACACCTTTTTTAGGAGAAAAATATTTGACTTTACTATGACTAATTCTTCCATGTATTTTTTTAAAAGAGCTTTGGCTAAAAATGAAACGTGCCCCTTATTGTATTGAAAGGATGGTAGCAGCAGGGCAGGGATTTTTAGCCCTGAGTTGTTCATGCAGGCTTCCTCTTCTGATATCATCTAGAACAGAACCAAATGTAGCATGAGAGACAAAACCCAAGGGAGGCTCTCCACGCTCATCTGCCCTGTAGATTTTGGCAGCTGGATAGTAAGAGGAGATTTATAAAATGAATAACATCTCACTTTGGACTGTCATCAAAATGAATGTAGAATAACAGGATTTGGACGTGTTGCTTTTGTTTTTTTGTATTGCAGCCAGGAATGGTCACCCCGGTCCATACATTTTGCGGTGGCGCCCGCATGCTTGCAGTGCTAACGTTACGGGAAGTGAGGGCACAGCGAGCGTGCAGGTACATTCTCATGCTTGATTAATGATGTGTCAGTTTTGCTGTTACATATGTGACTCAGGGAGCTTGGGTTTCAAAACCATAACTCACCCCCCCCCCCCCTTCATTGGAATGCCCCCATCTACTGTGTTAGTGTAAGCATGTCTCTTGGCCATCATCACTTTACTTTTGTCATCATCTCTGTCTCCGATTTCTTAGCTTCTATTGAAGTGTGTCTTGACCAAGAACTGAAAAATCCGTGCTCGCTAAAAATATACACTTGCAGCATTTTTTTATGAAAATGATGCTCTTTGAAAGTGGTTTCTTTTGTTCAGTGCATCTTTCAATCTTTATTAGACATCTTTCATTCTTTAATAGTGCCAATATACTTAACTGCCAAGGTCACATTGTTGAAAGTGATCTTTATTGCATTATGAAATAAATATTCTAAAAGTTTCCAAAAGGGAAAACCCCCCCCAGCAATATGTCACTTCAATAAATCATGGCTTACCTCACAAATCTGGCCGTATTTTCACCCTGCAGGGTACCCATTACACCATTACGGGCTTACTGTTTGCATGTAAGTACTGGCTAGCTGTGGCGATGAAAAGTGATCCTGAGTCAGAAGCCGTTGCCTGGGTTACCACCCCAATTTGCTCATCCGTCAGGGTCAAAGGAGGCAAAGCCTTGGCCTGCAACAATGAAGGTATACGGACCATACTCAAAATGCTTCTTTTCATAATACACATTTGAATGACTGAAATCAAAATGTTGTCAATGTACAATCGCACAGCATGAAAACAAATACCAAGTCGATTTTGAAACGAAATCTCTCCTATTCTTTTGGTCAGAGCGCCGTCTAGCAGGCAGAAAGGTGGTACTGCGCCCAGAGCGCCTGACGGCAGATTTTCAGCAAGCCAACGGTACACTGCTGGCTATGTTTCGCTGGAGGGTCTCTCAACATGCACTGGACCTGGCAGAGATTCATGGCTTCCAATTCACTTGGACCCTGCAGTCAGGTGTGACCTTGGGAGCAGAAGGTCACGAGGACACGCTTATCTCTCAGACACAGACAATTGCGCCGGTGAGACAGAAGTCCACGTGCTGTTTATTATTTTAAGCAGCCACTCATGAGTCACCATTTCCATTGCTGAAAATGTGTCTTACCTCTCAGTCTCAGCGGGCGGTGATAGTTCAGGGCCTTCAGAATGACAGCCTTTACCAGGTACGACTTCAAGTTTTAACAGCCGGAGGCAGCAATGGCACTGCGGTCTCTAAGACTTTTCACACTCCTGCACTGTGAGGTAGTTTTTCTTTTCTTTTCATGCTGATGTGTTTAAAAACGTGCATTTTTCCCATCAATTCATAACCCTCTATTTTTTTCCTTTCAGGTTCAAGTGCTACAGAACTCTGCTGCACCACTTTTGTGCAACATATTCTTCAAAACCAACTTTTAAAAATCAACAACTGTTTTTTATTTAAGTCATGAGAGTAGCAGATAAAGATTTTCCCTCTTGTCTTGATGACTTTTCCCAATACCATACTTTTCACTATAAAATGAAACAAAATATACACTCTACATACATTGGTGGACTAAAGATATACGCCAATGTTCAATTTAAGAAGGCACTCTTTGCCACTGGAACCAGATGACATCCGTAAAGTGGTATTGGACGCCTCTTTTGTTTTCTTTTATTATGTAGACATCCCAGTTAGAAAATGTTCTAGCACTGACCTCAAGTACGAAATGTATAGCTATGGATTGTGTTTATTGCAGTGGGACTGCAACACTGTCTTTTATGTGTAAACGCAAATAGTCTGTATTTCAGGTGTTTTTATTTTTAAACCTTTGCCCTGGAATGTGTATGAATATTTGTGTTTTATATATGTTGGGTCTCTTCCAGCAACAATAAGCATCATGCCTTTTCCACACTGTTTTTGCTGTACTTGTGGAAGAAACAGAATTTATGTTGAAAAACCCTTTATGTTGCCTTGTTTTTTATGTTTAGGATTGACATTTTATTTTACTGATGTTCATTTTGTGCATACTTCCTTCTGTTCTTCAGCTGACAGTTGTATTTATTGTTTTTATTTCTTGATATTTGTAATTAAATTGAAAGTAACCATGCGCTGTGTTAATGGTATTTATGTGTGCTATGTTATTGTGGATTTATATCGAGAGCGAGAGAGAGATATGACGATAGATCGGCGCTTGCCCTGGTAGACGAAGCTTCGCTCGTGTGTCTCCGGAAAGAGCCGAGGGGAACTGACATCGTGACCGTGACGTCATCAATGCGCGTCGTCAATTTGATGCTCGTATCCTCACTATATGAGACAAAACTCTTGCATCCCACCGACAAGGTAAATGATATGATTGTTTCATGTATGCGTTGTCTCAACCTTTGACAATATGCACAGTAAGAATCGAAAGTATCTACTCCAAACTTTCTCTTTGTCCACCGTCGCCTCGTCTCTGTTTTGGCTGGCTCTAGCTAACGCCGTTAGCTTCAGGATGGCGACTAACTTTACAAGTCCACAAAAATAACTTACTAGCACATGCATCCAGAGGTGTGAATCCTAAAATATATATATAGATGTATATATCATAACCGCTTATGTGATATTTTTAGTTTGGCCGAATGATTTGACCATTGGTTTTACATTAGCAGACGCTGTAGCGGGGAATCATTGCACTGTTTGCAAATGATCGAATAAAGTCGGTGAAATGATGACAATGTTTTTGAGTCTATCAAAAGGTGTTCTGCGTTAAGGTAAGTGTAATCTCGTCAAATCCAGTTGATTGTGCAACCCTCATCTCCAGTTGTTCACCAAATAGCAACTGTGTCACTAAACAAAATAGAATATTTTTCATCAGCATGCACGAATGCAAATAAGTTGATTGAATTTAGTTCATGATTAGTGGTCATGTCATTTTGCTGCATAACAGCAGAAATGTAAAAATGTCACAAGTACACCATATTATTAAATCCTATTTTCCAGAGAGAATATACTTTGTAAAATATGCCTTCTGTGCTGTATGCTGATGTTTCTTTCTGTATTTCACACTTGAAATTCTTCTTTTTGTTCCTCATTAGGAGTCACTTGTGGAGTAATCCTGATCCAAAGTATGATATCGAACTGCAACTGAGCTACACTCCATACCACCAATTTGTGTTCTGCTACCACCTGTAACATTGTCTGGGAATACCCAGAGGAAAACGATTATTTTTGTTTTGGGTCCAGTTTAAAAGAGAGACCAAGAATATTCCTCACCACATGGAAAAAAAGAGCAATATGGGAGAAGAGATCAGAGTTTGAAGTCTCTGGGATGGGGTTAAATGACCAAAGGAGTACGTCATGGTTCACAGCAACTCTGCTTCCCCAATGAAAACATCTCTTCCACCTAATATAACAGAGGCAGCACCTCCTGAGCAAGCAGCACCTCTTCCAGTGCTGCCTCTCATAGAAACTTCTGACAAGGACCCGTCTCATATCCAAGCTAAAGCACTTGACTCAAATGTTACCTCCATTTCAAATATCCCCCAGCCCACGACTCAGAATCTCGCAGAAGCTGGTTCACCGGTTCTAACCCCTAAAACAGCACTTCAAGGTAACTCAAGTCCGGCCTCGGACTGGTCCTCTTCCCACCCAGCAACCCACGCCCATAGTACAATTAATGGCCGGACATCAGGCAGAAAGAGGACTCCCAAGACCTGTGACTGTTGCGGCCCCAACAAAAGGGGACATGATGTCACAACCTCAGGTCGAGGGAAAGGGAGGGGACGAGGCAGAGGAAGGGGCTCCGGAAGAAACATCCATGACAAAAGTGGGGACGATATTATGGGAATTATAGACTTTGATCTGACAGGGGACGTCTTGGAGGATGTTGAGGATAAAAATGACATCCATGAAGGGATGAAAATATCAACTACCCAGCCAGGGCCAACTGTTCCTTCACGTGTCTGTATCTCTCTACTCGATGGGAACGTCTTGGACAACGGCCAGGCGGATTTCCCGCAAGTGAGCGTGCCAGCTTCAAAAGGGGGAACTTTCATTGGAATGAAACAAGGTGTAGAAAATGACAATTCTGAAAATGCCCAAACCCTGTCCGATTCAGGGGCTCACGTCAACAGTGCATCAGTTACATCGCAGGTTGGAAACGGAGATTCATTGGGTTTGTCTGAAACAGAATCCAAAAGGGAGACACTTGACGACAAAAGCGGCGAAACAGGAAACGGGACGCTTTGCTCATCCGGAGGCTCAGCTTCACCTTCGAGGCCAGCAAGTCCTCAGAACCACGACTCAGAGATGCAAGTAGAACTGGAGCGGAACAGAACGGACTCGTCATCTCTTTGCCTCTCACCTCTTTTTTCCAATGGAAACGAAAGTTCACCTGCAGAGCGCGATCCCGGCGCCACAGCCATGGAAACGGACTGTGCGAATCCAAGTGCGCTTTCTACTTCAAACCGTGATCCTATTCGCGTATGCAGCACGCAGTACAGCTGCGCGCTGATAGACCACCGTTTGTACTGTCACCCCGCAACGTGGGAGAAGAACCTGTCCGAAGAAACAGACGTGCAAGAGATGGATGGAGACACGCCAAGTGATAGCCTGGAGAGACTTATTATTCTAGTCCATGGTAAGATTGATGTTTTGGAACACAAACGGTAGTCCTCACATCATCACACTATTTAACATGATTGAAATCAAATTGCACGTACATAAGAGTCGTAAGCATTGAATTGAATCTGTTTTTCCATCTGCTTTCATCATGAAAAACCTCTAATCTTGGCTTTAGACTTTTTGGAGGGCTTCTACATCAAATACGGCAGTTTCATTCCCCTCAGCGAGACCGATGTTCTGGAATACCTGAAGACAAACGGCGACTGTGGCGACTTCAGAAAGCTGTTAGTGCACGCTAAATGCTCTTTTAGCTTTCAACTTTTCTTGTGCTAATGTGACACATTTTTGTTTTAGGGGTCTAAACATCCAACGGGAAATGGCGCGCTATAAGGCGGCACTAGCCTCTGCACCTGTTGCCGGCTTCATGGTTATCTATAACAAACATACGTTGAGTCTGGAAGATCTTGGAACGCTGGAGGACCAGAACTGGATCAATGACCAGGTGAGGGGAAATCTCAAAATTCGATCGAAAGAAAATCCATTCATTACTTTGCTGGCTTTTTATTCAAGCCATTTCATGACGTTGCCCTAAAACTGTGCACAGCAGCCACAAAAGAGTAATGACTATTATTAGGCAAACTAGTGACACTTTTCCATTCGTCACAGTCACACACCACTCCACTCCACTCCACTTTACTCACACATTTGTGATCTCAGTAAACCTGAGATGTGTTCAATGACCGCTCACAAAGTAGAACATTTATTTGAGCAGCTACGTCGAGACACTTAAATCATCTTTTACACCGCTTCTCTTTGTTTCATCAGATTATCAACACATATGGAGACTTGATTATGGAAGCTGCCCAGCACAATGTGAGTGATACTTGGAAATGCTAAGTCAGAGCATAGTAGAATCTGAATTATGCTTTTAGATCAACGAAATCATCTTTATTTTTTGTATTTCTACTTTCTAGGTCCATTTTTTCAACAGTTTCTTCCACAAGCAGTTGGATGCCAAAGGCTATGAAGGTGTAAAGAGATGGACCAAAAAAGTAAGGACACCATTCGACTTTAAAGAATCACATTGCAGTTCAGCAAATATAGCACCTTCTTGTTCTACTACCATTTTACTTTAGTACTAATACTGTAATGATAATGACAGTGAGTGTATCATATGCATCAGTGTATCGATGTTTTTGTTTTTTTCTTTCTTTCAGGTGGATTTATTCTCTAAGTGGCTACTGCTCATTCCCATCCATTTAGAAATCCATTGGTCTCTCGTCAGCGTGACCATGGCAACTAAAACCATCAATTACTTTGACAGCCAAGGCATTGTCTTCCGACACACTGCGGACGTGAGTGTTGTGTTGATATCATTTGATGCCAAACGCTGCTCATGACACCGGATGATTTGTCGTCGATGTTGTTTCTGAAGCAACGCCGATTCTTGAGTTTGTGATGTTGAACATTTGAGCTAGGCATCGATTCAGATGAATATTGTGTTTCTTTTGCTCACTTGAGCATTATCGCATCGCTTTAAGAGAAAATGTTGTTGCTCCTCGATTAGAACATCATGAAGTACCTTCAGTCTGAAGCTCAAGAGAAGAAAAAGACGGAATTCCTGAAAGGTTGGAAGATTGCAATCATCAAGGTAAGCAGTTAAGAAATGTGAAATTGTAATCTACGAGGCTTGAAATACTCCTGCCTGTTATATCTTTGACTTAATGTGCCATGAATATGAATACAAATGAAGGATTTGTTATTGAGCTCGACTTGTTGACTCCTCAGGGGATTCCTCAGCAGAAAAATGACAGCGACTGTGGCGTTTTTGTCCTTGAGGTAAGGACTTCTTCCATTTCAAGTTGCGTCTCATCACGTGCATGTTTCATTGTCATTCCGTCGCCTGGTCTGTTTTCCGTCTTGGCAGAATGACATATGAAGAAGGAACTTGCGGTGTCTTGAGCGTTTGACATCCGAGCCAGCTCAGGTTCTCACGTGTCTTTGTCTTTGTGCTTCCGCCAGTACTGCCGTTGTCTCTCGCTGAAGAAGCCTCTGTTGTTCAGTCAAGACGACATGCCTCGCATCCGCAAACGAATCTATAAGGAGCTGTGCGACAGACACCTCAACTCTTAAAAGTGCGATCACTCGCCTATTTCCGTACACAAGTCCGCCGTGCTTCCCGGACGGATCGGTGCATCTGTTACGCAACGTTAACAAGCGACTGGGCCGCCTGCAGATTGCTCTGGTACGACTCGGAAAGAACTACTGACGTGGCTCCCTACTGATGCTGGACTCGTACGTTTCACGTTGCCTTTCCTTTTTTTGCATTTAACATGGCCAGTCGATCGAAACCTGCAACTCTCGAGGACAGGATCTCTCCCTTGGACACCTCCCCGCTCGGACCAAAACCAATGGCCATTTTAAACATTTTAAAGTGCATATATTATGCAGGACTCATGTTTGCGTTATCCAACGTGTAAATCAAGGACGGAGGTGTTCACCTCAAACTTGATTTCTGTTTTGGACTGCTAACATTTGCACGGATATCGAAGCTTATACTTTGGAGTTTAGAATAACAAGCGAATGTACCGCCTGGGTATCCTTCCTTCCTTCCTTCCCTGCAGGGTTGTGACTTGGCTCATTTTGGCTGTGGCCCCCAAGAAAGGGTTCCAGAGTTAACTTGGTTTTGAGCATCATGTCTTTATCCTGCGAAACCAAATAGTTGCTTCTTCATCCGTCCCCCTGCACCCCCCAAATCTTATTTTGCCTCTACCAGAATGTTCAGCTAGCAAAACGTTGATTTGCAAAAACATTCACGCGTTTGAATTAATATATACGTTGTCATTGTTAGATGTGCAGATAAAGCTGTCCATGTGAAGGCCACAGTTGTGTTAGCCTAGAAGTTGAACTTGAAGATGTTTGTGTAGACGCATCGATGGCGCTTGATAAAGACGTACTTCCTCGGTTACCTGCCATTGACAAACAAGTGGACCTCGCTTCTTCGTTCCTGGGCGTCTTTTCCATCTCGCTGTTACTGTTGTATCCTGTTGAGCGGACTTGGAGAATTGAGCTCCTATAATTGCTTGGTTTCGTTAAACACCACAGGAGAATCTTTGTTTTGTTTTGTTTTTTACTTCAAGACTGCTGCCCACGTGATGCTTTTCTCTTTGTATTGCTCTTGTATATCTTTGATAAGGTAACATTGACGCAACAACATACATGCAGTGACTGGATTGTTTTACCTGTACTTGAGCTCATAACCCACCGGCATGTTTTTTTTTCTTTTTTAATCAGATGAAACGTTCCAGATAAATACTCAACTCTAGTTGGTGAGTTGTTTTATTTTATTTATTTCAACTATTTGTTATTTTAGTGGTCATCTGATCTTCACAACACATCAAATCAACTATTTAAAGGGACAATGTGTATTTTTCTGTCGCCATCTAGTGGTGAACTGATAGAATGTAACGACTTGAGTTTGAAGCGTGTGCATTTTGAAGCACATGCACTATGGTGCCTCAAAGACGCCACACTCGCAAGCCCACCACCCCGTTTTTCAGCAGAGGTGCTAGCAAAATGTCTTCACAAATAACTTCTAGTGTTCCCTCAAGTCATGAAGTAGTTTGCTGTAGTCATTGATGCAGGAAATTTGTGAGCAGAAATACCCATGTTATATCATTCACAATTATTATGATTATATTAAAAAATGTACCTTGATGTGACAGAGCATATATTTTTTTGCATACTATTGAAAAATCCTGTGGGTTCTCAAGTGAATGAACATTCAAAATGAATCCATGTTTTGAGTAATCTCAGTAACTTGAACTGTGAGGAACTAAAATTCAAAAATATAAAGTGTTCTTATAAGTCAATTAAAATAGACAAATTATAATTCCAAATGAAATTTATAGTTACAAAAAGAATATTTTTGTAATGCTCAATTCAGGTTTTCTCTTGTCATTTACTGGATTTCTTCTGAGCCACATTTCTCAGCATTACTGCACTACCAACAGTGGCCACGAGAGGTAGCTGTTTATTCTTTTTTTTTCTTTTTCTAAAATATTGTCTCTTCATACCAAGGGTCACCGACCTTTTCTTAACATAGACTACCTCTGGGGTACGAATTAATGTGAAGGGCCACCAGTGTGATGCAGACTTCTAAAGTCACTGATTCACTCAAACTACCTTTGTGTTATTAAATATTCATTTACGGGAAGACTAACCACGCTAATGATTTGCTGCTTTGGAAATGCAAATCGCCCAATCTACCCAAATATGAATTCATCATCAGTGATTTATTCATTCAAGCAGCGTGGTCCGTCTTTCTGCTATTTCCCCTGACATCACCGAGCAAGCAAGCAGGCAGGCAGGCAGGCAGGCAGGCAGGCAGGCAGGCCTTATAATCAGCTTCAATGCTGCTCAACTCTCTTTGCTCTTTCACATTGATGACACTAAATGAGGTATTTTTCCACTGAGCTCTGATCTGCCGGTTTATCTTTCCCCATTGAGACACGTAAATCCCCAATATTTTGGCGGAGATGTGTCAGCTGCCGGCCGGCCTCATCGGAGCTGTTTATCAACAGATGGCCATCCTAATCTTCCTCATCTGCCTCACCACAGCAACACTTCTGCTGTCATCTCAGATGTTTACAAGCTAGAGAAAATGGACAAGCAGTCATTTGACAATGGAAAACATTGTATTGCAGAGGATATATATGTATGTAATCAAACGTTGAGTGCCTGGCCTCCCATCAGATGTGATTGTTGATGTGAGCCTACTTCCTTTTCTCTCCAAATATAGTGCAATCAGCGGGCACTTTGGCTCATCTCCCTCCTCATCACCATGACAATAGCCCTACCTTGAATGAAAGCAAAGTGACCTCTTTCTTTCTGTCATTTAAGCCTTTATGTTGTTTACCTTCGCCACAACATTTGTTTTACTATCTTACTTCTTCTGCTAATTCCGAATAGGACTTCAGTATGACACCCAAATCCAGGTCCAGAAATGGAACATGCTGCCACCCACAGTTTGTCTTTTGCCACAGGTGTTTGGAATCAGCCGGCAGGTAAACAAGAAACTTTTGACATGAATGCAGTTTCTGTATGGTCCCGCCATTCCAAAGCCTGCATCTTTGTTATTGGCCGATTTCTCATCATTCCATTTACTCCTGCAGTTTTTTATCAAGTCCTAGGGGAGCCATATATGGAAATGCCCCGCCTGTTTTCCATGCAACGCACCTGAAATGATCACCATTGTTTTCTGAGCCTGCTGATTATTTCAAGCGGGTGTGTTGCATGCAAAACAGGCTCTCGTAGGACCAGAGTGTTGTTATCCTTCAGCTGACTGACACATGTCGTTGTCCCACCAACCTGAGCCTTCAAGTCTCTCAATTGGTCCACGCAGCGGAGGAGAGAGAGAGGGAGGGAGGGAGGGAGGGGGGCGGATACAGGAGGGAGGGAAACTCACGCTGATGGAGCTCCGTGTTTGCACGGGACAACTTTCAACTGGGGTTCACGATTTGTCGTTGACGCTCTTTTGCGGAATATTGGTGTTTATATAAGAAGTGGCAGCGAAGCCCAGAAGAAGTGGATCGAAGCGCACGCACGGATCAGCCAGCCAGCCAGCCCGCTGTTGAGGTAGCAAGCTGTCAAGTACAAAGAGGATGGCGCAATCATCAAGGGATCAAAGACGTGAAGGCTACGGTAACTAAGATGCTCCTCACCGTGTAAATAAAACAAAACAAATCGTCAAAGCACCGGGATTCCCTTTGTCCCCACGTGTGGAGCAGGCTCAACTGAGGTAAGCAACACTCGCTTTGTGTCCGCTTAGTAAATTGCATAACCATTTGTTGTTTCCAAAAAAGCCTTGCTAATTCAATAGTTCAACCTTTCAAAATACAAATCATTTGAAAAAGTTGCACGGGAATACATTTGAAAAGAAATTTGTGCACGCGCGCGCGCGTATATTTACTGTCAAACGGAGCTTTGTCCGGAAAGCCATGCACTCTATTGATTGATGCCGAAAATGTTTTGCATTATACATTTAATGCTACGTTTAAATATTTTGGGTTAGCGTGTTTTGGTGAAGATGTCCAAAAAACTATGTAGCACAATGGCTGTTCATAAACAAACAATTCTTTTTGGGGGTAGCGGGCACGAAGTCACTTAAGTGTGTCTCCATTATCTTTCTTCTTTCATTTTGCCACAAAATATACCTCTGAGTTCCAATTTTTCTTCACAATATATTTGTAGTTGTTAAAACCTGTGATTTCAATCACAATGCATGAGGCATTGTGCGTACACAATGATAATAAATCAGAGATGAGGAATCCGGGTCCAAAGAGTATAAAAAAAAAAAACGGTTTGGCTTTTAACACGGGTGCTTCTACTCTTCTACCTGTCAGTGGAAGCACCTGTGGCTAAAGCCAAAGTGTGGCAAGGACTTGTGGATCCGGATTCCTCATCTGTGCATGATTTATATAGAATGGCCTTTTATTGTCAATTTACAATGCAATTGTATCATGAAATTGGAGAGCTTCTCCCTTTCCAGTGCAAATAAGTATGAAGGAAAAGAAATCCAAACAATAAACATGAAAAAATTAAGAAGTATAACGAATACAAGTATCTTATTTACTCTTTATTGTAACGTTTTTGTTGAACAATGATTGAATCAGGTGATGGCTTGGATGACACGGAGTTCCAACAGACGCAACCAATGTCCACCTTGCGTGATGCCTATTGGCCTTTCACTTTCTGCTTGGTCATGCCTACATTTCTGCAGGCTAAGTGGAATTGACATTTCATGTAGAGACAAATGTGTGCGCGCGCATGCATTCATTTTTGACTGAATTGTGGCCACGAATGCAAACTGGGTGCTCCACAGGAAATTGTAATCGTATCACTGATAGTCAAGGCACATTTTATGATAAAGGGCTGAGTTCTGTTAGCTATCTCTCTCAGATCATTTCATTTTGATAAACAGTATTCGGTCATATGTTCCTTCTAAACTTCTTTTTTAGGGTGTATGAAGTGTGTGTGACATTTTATTTTATTTCTAATTTTTAGTTAACATTAACAGGTTTTGCATTTCCTGATTTTTCATTTAGTATTTTTACTTTTCCTGATGAAGTCATCTATCACAACCAATTTGCAACTGCAATGTTTATGGAAGTCGAGCTGCAGGCTTGGAGCCCGATTTGAATGGCATGGATTTAGAAGCAACAGCAGTCTGATGATTGTTTGAAATGTAGGTTGATCACATGCACATAATCCTCTGCTAACGATGAAGGCTGCGTGTGAAAATGGCATGCACAAGTGCTTATCTTCCATGTTTACGTGGCGACAAACGTGCGAGGCTTTGCTTTGTCAAATGCCACTTTGTGTGTGTGTGTGCGCGTTAGATGGAATCACAAGCGTCAATCAATATGAATGTGTACAATTGATACAAAATGCATCCAAAATAATACAATGCAAATACAGTGGTGTCGTCAAATCCATCCATCCGCCCATCCATTTTTTTCTGCCGCTTATCCACATGCACAAAACATTAGTGTATGTGCCAGTGATTAGAATCTACTGGTTTAAAAAAAATCTTTTTTTTATGTTGACTGAGCAAAGATGTACACGTAACAGAAATGTCTATTTGTTTCTTTGCAATGTAGGTCAGAGGATGGTGAAATAATGAAATGCAAATGAGTTAACCTTTTAGTCAGGAAAATGATTCTCTTCAATATAGTGTGGCCAACGGAAAACAAAGCAATGCATATGATTTTTAACTTGTTCATTCTCCCTTTTTCCAACGTGGGCGGCCTACAGAGGCGATATAGGCGAGTGATTAGCAGGATAGTTTTTTCCCGTGTGTATTATGAATGTCATTTTCCAGTTGAAGGGTTGTTGAGTGTAGCTGTGGCAATTTTGACACTCTTTTAAATTTGACCTTGTTAAATGCCATCTGCATGTCAGCATTTATCTGTTGAACTTCATCGAAATGCTTTATTCATAAATATTGGTAGCATCTGGTGCTTTGTATGCTAAATGGCAATTTACCCATTGTAGGGCACTCATTGAAATTGCTGAATGAAATGATTGGTTTACCATACATGCTGTATGTCATTGATGTATTGTCATTTTTATTTTCGATGTTATCTACACGAGTGAAGCTGTTGTATCCTGAAATTGTAGCCTGAGGGCTGCAAGTGTGTTGACTGCAAACAGTAAAGCAGCAAAGGGTAAGCGTATGCATGAAAGGCTTATCTATACGGCCAGTGACATTATGGATGACTTCATACTTGCGGTACACACTGTGATCGGTCGGCTACTAAGATTCCCTGCTGTTGAAGCTGAATGGAAAAAATCATGACGTTTGACATGACAACTATTTTCATGTATTGCCTAGCAACTGTGACATTTACAGTGGTTATGTTACCTGCACCATACTGAAGACCCATTTTTATTTTTTTTAAATATCCTGTCCCACTGGGCCAGTCAGTCAAAAGGATGCGTGGGCTGCGCTTGTTATCTTCACTCCATTAAACCGATTCACAACTTCGTCTCTATTGATGCATGTGAGCGACCTTGACATGCAGCACAGACCGACCGGAGCTGAAATGTGACAGGGTGCCATGCTCTCCATGTCCAAATGACAGATTGAAAGTGAGGGGAAGCAAAATCACATTCTGGGACTAATTTCATCCTGTTAAAACAAATAGTCAGTGAGAACCCCGAGTGCCCTAACGCGGTTATTTGCATAAAATGAAAGCGTATTTTATCATTTGAGTGTTTTTTTCAACGCCTTGCCGTCCTTTCAGATCACCATGGATGAAAATGATTAAATCTGTTCTTCATTCATTGAGTTACAAAAAAATCATAAGATGGTAGGATATGTGCCGTCTAATGACTAAAACCATTAAGTCTGCGTCAGGTCTCATTAGCTTGCTGATTCATTCTGAGAATGGAGATGACAGCGAGAAAAGAATCCAACTAATTTGCCTGTGATTAAAACAGTCACCGGGAATATGGTCAAGATGGTATTGTTTGAGCGTGCCCACCAAAACACATTTTTAAGAGCCTTCCATTTGCAACAGTAAATCTCATGTTCATTTTTTGCACTGTACTGGATAAGCATTTGTATGGCGTCATCACAATTTGTACTGTACCATCTTTCTTCTCTCGCTCTCTCTGACATGCCATGTGATTAGCATCATATTTTCCTTAACTGTGTTTTTCTATTTGTTTTGCAGGTGTTTATGCGAGGACACCTTGCTAGACAGTGAGGAAAGATGAGAAAGAGCCGAAGTGTCCTCACAGTGTCGCCAAACAATGTAAGACATTCAATCACTACAGTACAGAAAATCCATATTTTCAAAGTCTGATTCATTGGAAAAAAACCCTGACTTTTTAATTGACTTGAAATAATTGTTAATTGCAAGTTCCAGAATACGGCCATGCGCGAGTTTTATTCTCATTCTCATATTCTTCTGTTAATCTTACCGAGTCCGAGCCTTCTTAGCGCAAGTATTTGTGCAACTGAGCCATTAAAACATCCAAAGATAAATGACTTGCCTATAATCCAACCTTAATCCTTTGAGACTCACCGCAGTTCTTTGAGATATTGTGTGAAATCAGAACGTGCCAACCTTTGTGGCTGATGGAGTTTAGAGAAGTCACTATGTCGTGTCAAATTGCCTTTTGCCTCCCACAAAGCTCTAATGTATAATTGCGCAATGTGTCATGTTTACACATCAGCATATGTTCCCCTTTCAAAAATGATCCTGGGTATTTTTAGGACGTGCAGCTGTACTTTGTGCTGCACTCTCCTGTGCTTGTGGGTGTCTAATCATGTTTTTTTGCGGAGAATGTGGGTGTGTATTACTCACTCACTCACTCAATCTCCTGATGCAAGTTTGAAAATATGTGCGTGATAAACACTTTGTTCATTTGTTTTGCATCAACTATTGTGAATGCACTTCCAATTTATTGCTTATCTGAATACAGGGCTATAAAAATGCTTTTCTCATTTTATTTGTATGGTTTCCCATTTCAAATGCTTAAGATCATTAAACAAATGTAATGTGTCATTATAAGACAAATGTGTATGACCTGGGTAAACAAAATGCAGTTCTTTTTTTTTTTAAGGACATACAAAGCTATCTAGTCGTGCGTGAACAAGTAATTCAGGCTTCCATTTCTCTATTCCTGGAGACACCTACACTCACTTGCTCCATCCAGCACGCACCCAAACAAGCCATTGAACTGAATAGAAATATGATAGTTGTACATTTAAAAAAAAAAAAAAACTCAATCACTAATAGTTTCCACTAATTGTCCAGGATCCTCTTCCACAAACACCTTTCTTTTTCATCCCTCCCTGTTTGACATCTGACTTGAGCTTGGACATCTGCTCTGCACAGTTGTCAGCAGCTTCCTGCTGAGGTAATCGGGCTTGTATTTACAAAAACCGTAATACTCTCAGATCAGAACAGAACCTGGGTGTCTGGCATAAATGATCAGCCAGTATTATTATGCATTTGGCACCAGCAGTGCAAGCAAACGTTTTAGTTGATTGGGCTGTAAATACATATCCTGTGACATTATTTACATAACGTGGAAACATTTATTTGTGTGTGGCTCATAAAATCGTTCCTGAGAGACAATAGAGGAGAAGATGTAATCTGTATCTCATTGTGTTGTTAGCACTCCCTGGACAACAAACACAAAAGGGTTGTGCATGTAAAGCAAAGTCATAAAAGTGCCTTCAGCAAAATTGGCCCTTTTATGTTCAAGCATCAGACTAGCCAAATGTATCAAATGTCGCCGCATGTTCTGCTCTCCAGAGAAAGTGGCCAATTTATTTTCTCGTCACAGGCAAGGGGGGCTCTGTCTGTCAGTCCAGCATTGACTCAGAGGCCACACCCTGAAGACGCATGAGATTCTCACTTTTCTTCCCCTACCCTAGCAACTCATCCATCCATCTAGCAATCTTCCTGACCACTCTTGATCTTTTTCCTCTCAATGGCTCTTCCAGGTGCCATTTTCTCGGCTCACCTCGTCGTCATTTCCTTCCCGTGACAAAATGGCAAGTGTTTGGGGTCGCTGAGCCTATACGTGCCCTGAGATCTGACAAGAACGTGTTCTCGAATCTGAAATACATTTGAGATTTGAAAGCATCTAATTGTTCTGCCCGTTCATTAGACATTGCCGGCGTAAGATATAGTTGTGATACCAAATTTGGTGAGATTGAATCATTCATCACAGTGATGGCACCTTTGATGATTTCATAAGCAACCAGTGGCCATCAGACAAAATGAAATTCACTCCATCGGTCTTCACCTTCTTTGGTCATCTCCCTCAGAACAATGTTCTTTTCAAACCCCAACAACCCACCCTTGAGTGAATATTAGTTCTCAAGTACATCCCTACTCTTAAGCATAGCTATAGCGCCCCTCAGTGGGAAGACTTATGACATGCCAAAAAAAAAAATGTAATGAGCGCTATCTAAACTTCATGCAACCTCATTGCTTGATCTCTCTTTTTTTTCAGGATGGCAAAGAGGTGTCAGATTGTTGCCTCAGCGAGTCTTTTACGTCCCCGACATGCACGCTCGGGGTGGACCTGCGCAGAGGCCGCAGGCGCTTATCTGGCAACCTGCAGCTGCCACCGTTGTCCTGGCGTCAGGGGGAGAGGGCCCGGACACCAGACAATGAGGTCATGTCTCGGCCCACCTCATTACCTTTTGGAGCCCCTCCCAGGATAGACATCACGCCTGTTGATGGCGAATG
Organism: Syngnathus acus; assembly: GCF_901709675.1. NCBI lineage: Eukaryota > Metazoa > Chordata > Actinopteri > Syngnathiformes > Syngnathidae > Syngnathus > Syngnathus acus. The sequence continues at coordinate 1,151,068 of NC_051090.1, read as the reverse complement.
GTGAGTTCATTTTTTTTTGGTAGACTTGAAATGAGCAAATATGTCTTAGAAGATGCATGCTATGTAGTTTAAGTTTGCGTCTCCATACATTACGGTACGTTTACTCTATTGGGCTTCAAGAGGTAACCAACCCATCAAGCAATATTGAGATTTGTGCATGACTTTGAAGTATTTTACAACTAGAAGAGAAGATTGAAAAATGCCACTGTCAGCCTAGAACTTTGTAAAACGTTGAAAAGTGAATGTAAGAAGCACGTGTTTATTCCAACTATTTGGCATCAATCAGATTGAAATGGTGCTGAGGGTTTTTTTTGTGACTTGCAATGTCACTTTCTACCACGAGAGAGCAGTGAAAACTCACTTTTTTTACATCATCATCATAAAAAGCAGCGTTTACCCCTTCTTGTTACATTATGAATCCTAATTTGGTTTGGAATGAGGACGATGTAATATAAATAATAAGTCTAGGAAAAAGATGTATTTGGCAACCCCCCTCTCCTCCCCGCATCTCTCGGCTTGACTCAGGTCTTTTGAGGATGTGATGACGTCCTCGTTTATGTCGTCATTTCTTTTGTGAGATACAGCTCGGTCCAGTTCGTATTGTTCACGGCAGGCTAGGTGTGTGTTAATCCCTGGCATAGTGACCATCCTCAATTAGGTCCATTTATTTCTCAGTGCACATTGCACACAGTGCATGTGTGCATGTGCATGGCTCCATATCATGTGTGCAATTTTAGTACTTGCCTCTCCTGCTTTTCCACTCCTATTTATTTTAAGTTCTTTATCAATAATCGGAAGGAGAGAGATGGTGGTTATTTTGGCAATCAGTGATTTCTCTTGCTGAGAAACTTAATTGTTTCAAAGCTGAGTGGGCTTTGCAGACTGATTGCTCAAATTATGCAGACATTGGAAGGGATTTGTTTTTGCTAATGAAAATGAATGCTTCCAGTTGAAGCTTTGCTTGTTCTCCCCACTCTCCCTGGGTTTCCTCCCATTATCCAAAATCACAAAGACACTTAGTTGGTCATAGATGTGAATGTGAGCATTTCTCTCTCTCGGTGGTTGTTAAACAACAGAGGACTTTTAGAGAACAATAATGAAAGGAAGACACATTTCAAGGGGAGGAGGGCAAAAACAACTGAAAGCTTTAAAACAAACAAACAAGTAGACTCCAAAAATACAGTAGCGTAGTAGGCCCAAATGTTCAGTTGACTTTCTGAGAGCAGCAATGAAGATTTATTTGGGAAAGCACACTCCTAGAATGACTTTTATAGTCGTGACTTGAACTGAATGTGGGTTCATCCTAATATTAGACCAACGTCAAGGTGTGTGTGTGTGTGTGTGTTTATGAATACAGCGTTTTAATGCGTGTCTTATTTCAAAGAACTTTTTTCTACCATTGCATTGAAAAGCTTTTTTTTTTCCAAAATCATCTGCCCTTTTGAGACCTTTTGTGTTTCAGTTCCAGATACCCATTAAGCCTTAATCGCTTGTGCAAATATTTTTTTTTCTTGGCCTACACTTGCCGCTCCCCTGCCTCGCTAAAGGTTACGACATCATCAGAATGAGCACAAATCCCCTGAAAAAAAGCATAAATAAGCCCGACAACCTGTTACCGAGCATGGCAGCTTGTCGTCACTCCAGCGGCCAGCCAATCATTTGCAGCGGAGGCGCGGCTTGCGCTCGCTGCGTTGCGTGCCCGCTCTCATCCCCGCACTTGCGCGTATCCTGAATGAAAGAGCAAGCGAAGCGTGTTGTGTTGCGCTCGCTCGCTCGCCACTCCGCTTGTGAAAGTGACGCTCAATCTGACTCGGGGCTCTGCATAGTTGGAATCACAGCGGGCGTGCCTTCGGGGACCTCTGAGCTCTTTTCCCACCAAGGAGGTCAGTCGAGGAAGAGTTGATGGAAAGAGCAGAGCAAGACAGGAGGAGGCAATTCCAAGCCCCTTTGAAATTTTTATAAGGGAGCTCTCCAGCATCAAACTGCGTGGATGGACTGCCAGAAAGAGTTTGAGCCAGAGTGACACGTACAGAAAGACAGCAAGGAGCAACTCATGAGTCATCCTGGTCGGTTGGAGGGAAAGAAGCAGCAGCAGCAGCGGCAGCAAATTGTTGTGTCCTCCAAGGAGTTGGATGTAATCCTGCTTGCTGTGTGTAGATGAAAGGACGAGCAGCAGAAAAGCACATTGCAGCAGAGAAAGGGAGTGGGCATGACTGCTGTCTGGCTAATCCCTAAAGCACGGAGGAAAAGCAACCCCAAACAACGCAAAGCCACTTTCTGCTGCATGACTTGTATCTAGCTCTAATCAAGAGGAAGACTAAACCTGCTTTCTCGGAGCCGCTGACTTTGAAGCCAAATTTGAAAGTCATCCAGGCCACAGAGATGTCCTCAAACGAGCTGAGCGTGGAGATGGACTCGTGCATTCGGACGTTCAAGGAGCATATGCATTTAGAACTGGAGCCTCCCAAGGTGGTGGGAGGGAAACGGGGCGCCACGTCCCCCAAACTTTCCCCGCGGAGCTCGCCCAGGCTCTTCCGGAAGCTGATGGTCAACAAGAGCATCAGACAGAGGCGACGCTTCACTGTCGCTCACACCTGGTAAGCAAATGGCCACAAGAAACTAAATGATGGGCAAATTGGGTCGAATTGAGAGAAAGATTGCCTGAGATAAGGGAGTCCACAAACAAATGCGGGGGAAAGACAAGTGGAGCAAATGTACACGCACAACAAGTCAAGAAAAATGGAGTCAATAATCTTCCATATAACAGATCATTCCGATTTAAATGAGAATTTCCAAGTAAGACCAAACTAAAGAAATGACACCTGTCTGGTGATGTGCCACTGGGATGAAAATGATGTCATCTAATACTACAAATCAGATCGAGACTTCCCTGTCCTCTATTTGGATCTCCATTTGCTCATGACCTCGATGCATTTTATTTTCTTGCGCACGAATCGGTTTTAGCTGGTTGCGTTTGCTGCATCTAAGCGTCAATTTGAACCTGTAGCCCGACTGACTACTAGACATGATATGTAGAGCACATGATTTGCCTCGGCATTAACTTCTTCCATCCTCAGATCCTGACTTTATGAATGGATGGATGGATGGCTTTGGCGTTTTCTATTTTTGGCATTTTCACCCCACCCCCATTGCTTTTTCTGCAGTTAGCTGCTGCTGCCACCAGTGAGAACGCGAAGGGAGTGTTTGCTGGGTTATGCAATGTATGGATTAGTGGCATGGGGGTGGGAGGGGGGGGGCTGTCTACTTTTCAGCCTCAAGGTGACTTTTGCCCTTGTAAAAAAACAACAACATCCACAGTTTGAAGGGGATAGCATAAAACAAAAGAGCATATGACCAAGTGGGCTCGTCATTGCAAGGGAAGGGACGGACGGACGGATGATGTGCGTAGAAAGGAAATGAGTCCAGATATGAATCTGTATCCACAAGCTGCACTGTTTGGATGATGGAAAGGAGATAACATGCTCTGCTCTCTGTGTTTTTGGTTTTTTTTCTTTATGGAGATCGTATGCCTTTGCTGACTGTGACACCTTATACACATGTGTGTGGGGGGGGGGGGGGGGGGGGGGATTCATGTACATGCATGTGTAGAATTATGCATATTGGCGGAACGCTATGTTAGGTCTTTTGAGTCTTCTGTGTGGCTCTGCTCTCAGCTCCCAGGGACTCGTATCGCTTTATCTCTTCTTGTATAGCCTGTTTCTGAGCTAAGCGGGATTTGTGGGGGGGTTGGGATTCATGTACGAGAGAATTTTTCTTTAAAAAAAACTCATGCTACCGGTAGGTACCCTTTGTGTTTACTCCTGAATTGCTCCACAGTTTATGAGCTTAAGTTTGGCATGGAACAGCACAACACATTAACTGGCGCCAGTTTGGCCAATTAACAGTCTAAAATTCCCTTAAGTGCATCTTTCTGTAACTGAAAAGACAATCAAATTGAAGTAAACACACATTGAGTCCAATTCTAAAAGGGATGAAATACAGAAGTACACGTTTCACCTTTATAGGCAATCCAGTATTATTCAACAGCCTATTCCAGTCACATCAATATTATGGCTTCCCTCAGAGGTCCACTTACAATAGAACAAAAGCAGACGTGGGAATTGTAGAAATCATTTTGCGGACGAGCAAGCTTCAAAAAAAAAGAAAAGAAAAGATGGGACCGAGAACAGATAGAAGTGTCCGTCTGTGGAGTACACTCTAATCAATGGAAATATTTTGGAGGCTCCTCGGCCTACTAAATGGGTTTAAGACCAATTAAGACCGCAAATCGTCAACAAATAATCAAGAATATATTAAAGTTAAAGTTAAAGTTAAAGTCCCAATGATCGTCACACACACATCTGGGTGTGGTGAAATTTGTCCTCTGCATTTAACCCATCCCCGTGTGATCTTAATCCATCCCCTGGGGGAGAGGGGAGCAGTGAGCAGCAGCGGTGCCGCCGGGCTCGGGAATCATTTGGTGATCTAACCTCCCAATTCCAACCCTTAATGCTGAGTGCCAAGCAGGGAGGCAATGGGTCCCATTTTTATAGTCTTTGGTATGACTCGGCCGGGGTTTGAACCCACAACCTTCCAGTCTCAGGGCGGACACTCTACCACTAGGCCACTGAGCATATTGACATGTCTTTGAACTTTGAACCCAGACATTTTCGAGCATTGGAGTCAGTTATGGATTTGCCTTGAAGCAAGTCTGTCGTTGCTATTGCTTATGCTAACATGATTTGTCCCATGTGAACTCCTGACCACTGGCACTCAGACAATGAGTGTTCTGTTTGAGCCACTCAGCTGTTCCCCTGTCTGTCTGTCTGTCTGTCTGTCTGTCTGCCGGTCTGTCATTTTTACGCTCTTTGTCGTCTTCTGTGTTTTTTGTTTTGCTCTCAGTCTGAGGCTTTCTTTGTGCAACTTCCACACTCGATCGACACTGCCTGGGTTGAGTGTGTGTCTTTGTTTCTGCCGGGAGGCTTTCTGCTTTCTTTCTGCTTTTGTAATCCAAAGCACCACATGAGTAAATGTTTGATGGGCGGGCGGCTAGCTGAGGCGTATAATTGCTCTGTTTTCCACTCCCACAAAAAGCATGTCAAGACAGGAGAAAAAGAAACTAAAGGAAAGTAACCTCGCTATATCGCAGGAGCGAAGGAGAATGCTGATTTTTGTTATAATTGGAATTGCCAGCGCGAGATGGCAGCAGCAAACCTTTATGTTATTTAGTTATTCATGGGCAATCACAAAGTACAATATTGTTGAGTACATTTTCCCATCCAAAACATTTTCTTGCTGTTTTCTGGTGGAAGGGATCAGCGACATTTCCATTAACTTGGATAGGGAGCGATGATCCGAGATATCAACCGTTTGACGTACGAGCATGATCAAGGCAAATGAAACATGTCGCCATTGCTTGAATAAATGGCAACATTCAAGTAAGTGTGACTTGAACTTTGCTTTGCTTTAGTTGTTATCAGAATATATAACGGTGAAAAGGTTTTTGACTTCCTTTTAATTATCTGGGCTAGTTAATTAAAAACACATTTGGATGAGTTGACCATCATATTGGCTCAATCCACCGCACATCATCTTACTTAATGAAGTGAAACATAAAACGTCCTTCCACCTGCACCACCACCATCCTCATCTTCTTCCTCTTCTTCAATCTCCTCTCATGACCTGGTTCAGCACCCTCCATTTCTATCTGCTGCTTCCTCGCTGTGCTGAATCAGCCAAGCACAAAGTTAACTATTAGGGATGGCTGAGGGCGCGTGATGACTCTGTGTGTGTGTGTGTGTGTGTGTGTGTGTGTGTGTGTGTGTGTGTGTGTGTGTGTGTGTGTGTGTGTGTGTGTGTGTGTGTGTGTGTGTGTGTGTGTGTGTGTGTGTGTGTGTGTGTGTGTGTGTGTGTGTGTGTGTGTGTGTGTGTGAGAGAATGCATTCCCATGTCTGTAATGTTTATGATTATCTTGGCAACGATTGGCAAAAACACTTGTGAGCATGTTTCAGTTTGACACGTCAATGAAGCACATGGCACATTACATTTGTGTTCATTTCTTCAAATATTTCTCTTGACTGCTGGCTGTATTTATCGACCCTGCACAACTGTTTCAAAGTTCAGCGCAGAAACAAAGTGTTTGCATGGCCACTGAATTAAGGGAAGACTTTTGTTCCCTTCTGCTGCGGCTATAGAACATATTGTAGCATATATATATACTTCAAGTGCTGTCACTCCCAATCCAAGTGACGGAGTGGATCGGTCCCTCACTTTACTCTTGCCCTTTTTGTGCTCTTCTCTGCTATGTACTGCAGAGAGAAGCAGGAATTTTACATGCTGATGTAAAAAAGAAAAAAAACCCCACTTTGTCCAGTCGTAGAGGCTTAAATAATACATTGCGAGATTGTGTCTCATGTATCACTTTGTCTTCTCAATTACGTAACTGACGTGAACTTTGGTTAATATTCCGTCAAGCTCACGGATATGAAGACTCGTGCTTTTTCCAATCTCCAAACAGCTGACTTTACCCTGACTGGGTAATCCAAGTCATGAAATAAAAAAAATAAAAAAATATATATATTGACATTAACTGAAAAGAAAGTGCAACATCAACCATCTTCTTGGAGCTAATTCTAATGTGCACCAATGCAGAAGTGAGGCAAGATCTTCATTATTCATCTCCTTATCTGATGGAATGAAGTGCACGGCGCGACTGGAGCAGAAACTCCAGCCATTGTTTCTGCTATGCTCGAATCGATAAAGTTCGGTCGAATTTGATTCTTTTTAAATTGACCACAGCAAATGTAACCATTTCAGCATGGCTGCTTATTTCAAAGGTGTACGCAAGCCTTCGCCTTCGCCTCGCCCAAAGTCAACTTGGGGGGCGCCGCTTATTTCATCTGCCTTTGCATATACCTGTGTGTGTTTTTGTCACATGCGTGCGTGTATGCTTTCAATGACTGCTTCTGCATGCACTTGCTGTCTCTTTGACTCATTGTCACAATGACCCTTTGGGGAACCACCACTCAGATTCTTAGTGCGATGCAGTGTGCATGTTCATGTGTGATCAAGTGAGTACAATTGGATTTGAAGTTTGTGCCGTGCGTGTTTGTGAGAGCAAAAACGTACATTAGACTTGCTAAAATTATTGTCCCAGTATATTCTATGTGTAAATATGAATGGAAATAGTTTTCTTTTTTTTTCTTTTTTTTTTATTGTGAATAGGTTGTATATGGCACCTTTGTCTTTTTTTGTAGACCTTTTATATTTTATATATTTTTGTATTATCATGTTTCATTATCCGGATGATCCAGTCTGTAAATAAATTATTATTATTATTATGATTATGATGTTGTTGTGGTAGTTTGACAAGTTGGGGACTAATACAAAGTGTTGGAATAAATGTCTCCAAAGAGCTGTGATCATCATGGAATGTGACATTTGAAGGATTTCTTCTTATGTGTCAGTTTTACTTAACCTTGAGCGGAGATGACGTGCAAAGTAACCTACTAAGGCTCTACGACTATTTATCCTGCTCTTGGGCGGCCAAGAAAAATCCTGCAAATCCCTAAATCTGTCATTGGTGTTGGCAACAAATCAGTAGATTAGACAGTAAAGGAGCAACGAAGGTTACTGAGCAGTCCGACCGCATGATGGAGATTCTCCTTCAGCACCTCTAGTGTCCTTGTCTTTGATTATAAGAATCCTACTGATGAATAAGTCTGCACCACCCCAGAAGATTTAATTAGAGAGTTGTAGATAGAAGTATTTTCATTGAGGGACTCCCAAGTGTATGGGGGACCCTCCGTACATTGATCATTTATTAAAAGACGTCAGTGTGGGCACAACCAATGGCCATGGATCCCAATTTGTCGGATTTGAGTCTCTAAAGTCTGCAATTGATGACTCATAATGAGGACCAGCTTTATATATAAAAAAAAAAAAGAAAGACAGATGAACGTGGCTGTTAGAGCCTGTGAGATCCAGATTGATGGTTTAATGAAAGCCTCAATGGGGCAAAGGTTATTTTGAATATGTTAATAGTTTGCAATGATCTCGAGGTCATCTGTTTGCAACCGGATTAAAACCGAGGGGCTGCTTAGCATAATGTTTATGATAATGCTAATGCATTGTCCCTATTGGCAGGATGTAAAACAAATCTGCAGGAAATGGAAAAGTTAGTTTTTAGGTTACAAAAGGTTTTTAAGCTTTTGCAGGTCACAGATACGAGATTATTTAGATGCGTACTTGTGCTGAGGATGTTTGGGGTGGTTCATTCTTTTTTTTTTTTTTTGGTCAATTTTCTCCCTCTAGCCATATTTTCTGATCTGCCTCCCCCTCTTCTGTGTATTCCTGTTCTCAACACGCCAGCCTTTTCTTTGATTCCTCTGCTTCTCATTTGTCATATGACGAATGGTGCCTGAAGCCCAAACGTCTCTTTCAGATGCATGGCGTTATTCAATCACATTTGTAAAGCCTATTCTAATTGCTGGCACAAAAAAGAAAGATACCAATACGTATTCTAAGCTTATTTATCCAAGAGTGTTGAACAATTTGCGGTATTGTTTCTGAGGGCTGCTTGTAGTGTCAACTAACTGTAATAGATGTCTTTCACTAGGTATTTTATTTTTTGCTTGCATTCAATCTCATCAACCTTTACATCGCCTTCCGTTGTCAATTTATCACCAAACTAGATTTTCTCAAGGCTTTAGCTTGATACCGTCGCTCACTCTGTTATCTTAATTAAAATCATTAGTGGGATATTTTGAATTGGGGATGGCCAAGAGGGACCTGGTGGGGGTAGTTTAGGATTCTCGGCTATTGTTGCGCAGTCCGTGTCTCCGGTCCGGTTCCAGAACAAAATTCACATTTCCCAAATGAAGCCTGCAGCATCACTTGGTTTTCGCTCCTTTTTTTTTTTGTCCATTTGGCTTGTGTGTGCAGGGACAGACTGTCAGGAAAGATGGGATGGAGGCAGAGAGAAGGATAGGCACTTATATACTCTGAGTCATCGCAGCTGCTACAACACCAGGGAACCTAGCGTCAGGGCTGTGCTTAGAGGACTAACCAGAAAATAGTTAGAAGACCATTAATAGCCCCCAATTATACCAATTGCCTCTCATCAAAATGGAATGATGGAGATGAATTATCTTCTGCCGCGACCAACTTAAGCGTAAACAGCTCTAAAAATAAATGAATAAATAAATATGAATTACTACCACATATAATTGACGGCCACCGAGATGACACTACAATTACAAAAAATAAAGTAAACCCTAAAAAGTCCATTGGCGTAAAACTTTTAAGTATGCAGTGGACTCCACTGTGTTGTTGTTTTTTTGAGGCCCTAAATTGTCAAAATATTCATATAAATTGTGCATAGTGAAAATAAAATAGATTGGACATTCTGTAATATTGCTCAGTGTCAAAAATGTTGGTGTCAAAATCCATCTGTGGTAATTGTATGGAATTTTTCCTCATATGGCCAAGAGGTCAAACAAATGAACCAGTCTTAGTCAGTTTGGACATTTGGCCTTGTGCGATGGCCACTGCAGACTGAGCAAATGATTCCGCAAGCTGCTCGCGTCCTGACAGCCAGCCGGCGGGCCGGCAGCGGGTGGGTCGACGGCAAGATAATTGGCGATAAAGTGACATCTTTCAGGCTGGCTGTAGGGGAGCTAGCTAATCAGGTCTTGTCAGCCAAATGGTGCAGTTTGTGTGGTGGAGAGAGAGCAGTGCTAATATGGGTTATTACCCAACAAGAGTCCACTTGACATGTGTCCAAAGTTCTAAAGTCAGTTTAGTATCAACCAAATCAACTCTATTTCTGCAATACATAAATTAGAGATGTTAAAGATATTACTTCTATACTTTATTCAATTGTGGTGCAGAAGAACCAAAAACAAAGGGACATTATTATGAAATGGTATTATTATCATTATTATTGGCAAACATCTTAACTGTGTCATACCCAATGCTCATTTTGATTCTTAATCGTTTATTTGGGTAGTCTGTGTTTATTTATGAGAAGGCGTACATGAAGTTTCGTCAGTAGCAAATGTTGTCGAAACCACTCTTGGTCATTTCTCATTGTACCGAATGCACTGCTCTACTTCTTGGCATGCAGACGATTCTTTCCCGGGAGCCACACATGCTTCCAGTGATATATATATATATATATAACAAAAATGAAAAGTCAAACTTGTACATATATGAGTGGGATGGCATCGTGTTCTCTAGTGACTTGCTTGCAGTTTATCTCCAAAATATTTGGTGTTGCGTGAAAATATGCAGGGCATCTATTTGCATGATGATCAGCATATTCCATGTCAGCCAGATCCACGTTGAATACAGAGTTGTACTTTGCCTGGGCTGCTGTTTACAAGCCGAATGAAACAATAAATACTGCACGGACAAATAGACGAGCAACAACATCCAGAGCAATGAGGTTCATGTATGATGCCAGTTTGAATATTCAACTGGCGGCTTTCCCTGCAATGGGGTCACACCGAGGGGAGGGGAGGGGAGGGGAGGGGAGGGAGGGAGGCACACCTTCCCTTTCCATCTCCATCTCGTCACTCCTCAAGTCTCCTTAGTCAAGCAAGTAGCATGTAAGTGTCCAGACATTTGCTCGTGATGGAAGGTGAGTGAAATGACTCTCTGTGTGTGACAGTCGTGAGATGTCATGGGTGATAATGGCTCTTGTCAACCGAGACAGCTGTCACTCGGTCACCATGGTAACGGCGTGAATCATGTGTGGCTCGACATTTATAACCAGCGACGTGTCTGTTTCGAAAACCCTCAAATAGAGAGGATTGTGAAACGGCATTTCATTTTTTTTATTTATAGGATTTTAAAATTTATATAGGAGTGCTGGGCAAAATTATTCTATAACAATTTATGGACAATTTTTTTATCATGATAATATACTACAAGATAGTCTATGAAAAATGATACAGTATGATCATTTTATTTTGAAGTGGCATGTATCAAATGAGAAATGCATCCAGTAGTGGAGCTATAGAAAATGATCAAATGTAAACAAAAGCATCGTTTTGCAGAAATGAAGATATCAGTCGAAATAAGAATGCTTGACAGAAATTGTTTCAAATAAAAACCAGATCATTTTAAGAACTTTTACTGCGCAGATCTCAAAATCAAAACTCAAACTGTTCGGTATAATTTTGCACCATCCGTTTGTCATGCATTCTTCCTACTAGCATTTTACAATGCAGGTAATAAATGAGTCATCGCAAGCACGCGCCAAATCCAAAATATGACCAACTGGTGTTGATGAGATGCGCCCCTGCCGTGCCGTGTTGAACGTTGTTGACCTGCGCCACCAGACAAGCCCCATGGCCATTGCGCTCGCAGCCAGCCAGCCAGCCGTCACACGCCATTCAGTTCCCATCTTCCTGCCAAGTCTTGCCATCTGCCATCGTCTTTGCACTGCTTCTTGTAAGGAGGCCAGACGCGTTGCACAAAACAACACAACCCTCTGGAACACGCCAAAGTCACACACGCACGCACGCACGCACGTACACAACTTCTCTGACACCTCCTCTTGCTCATAAGTGACAATTTAGGCTGATGGGTGCTAAATGGCAGTGACTCTCAGCAGCCTTAATTGGAATGACGACGCTCGGCGCTGACAAAGACGGCAATTATTCCGAGGTCAGCGAAAAAAGGTCGCGATAGTGAACATGATGATGATGATGCCGGTCTCAATTAGGTTATGGTGTTTTGCCACCGTTAAAAGGTGTCAAATTGAATTCTCCCATTCAGCGTCGTACGGATACTAATCAGCGACATAGTCCTTCTGAATACCCAAGTGAGGCAAATTTAACGCAGCCTCAGATGTAATGGCGCAAAGACGGCATCTCATCTGCCGCAGCTATGGAGGTGCATCCATGAGACTGAGAAATCAATTCCGTTTCACAAGGGCGACACAAAAGCAACGCACTTTTAATTACAGCCTTGTTTACTGATGTCGTTTTTAGCATCCCAGATGGGCTGTGTGTCATTTTGTGGGCCAACTCAAAGTACTTAACCCTGCGTTTGCTGCAGGAGCGGATTAAGTCGTTTAATAGCAACTTGCTTCCAGCTTTGTGTGTTCATTTCTGCTCAAACTCATATGCCGCAAAGTCTGCTAAGCAGTGAAGATGGCAAACATTAGCAAGACAGGTGATTGTGTTAGTTGCCCATATGTTATGGAAGCAAGAATAAAACAGCTGTTTTTTTGTTTTGGGGGGTTTTCTGCCTTGTAGCCCCCCCCCGCCTTTCCTACAAAGATGTGTCTATTTAAAGCTGTAAAGCAGTTTTGTATTGAGTTGCAGTCGTTTGTCCTGACGTTAAAGTAGAACGAGTTGGAGGGCAATGTGTGTCTGAATTTGATTTGAGCAAACTAGTTTGATGCTGATGACAGTCATTTTTGGCCAGTGCACTCTGAAATGTTTCCTCTTTCCTGTGCCAGCCAGGGCCGCTCATTGTTTGTAATAGCTCACAACAGGATTTCTCACGCTGAGCGTGTGACACCAAAGTAGTTAGATGACTAACATGAAGAAAATATTTTTTTTTCTACACTTATGTGGAATGTGTGTGTGTGTGTTGTTTTGGTCATGAACCAGGGGCTATGTTATTGCTGTGACTTGGTACCACTTGCACAATCACAATTGTTCTTTGTAAAATGCATTCTGCTACCAAAAAGGAAGGAAGGATGACAAGGCCTGAGGAGGAAAGTGTACCCACGGCATTGTAGCTTTTTCGGAGACAGCATGAGCATGTCAATTGACTCATTTACTCTGTGAAACCTTTGGTTGCTTTTGGGTGGTGAGCTTTTTGATCCCATATTATGCAGCCTTATAAATGGTACCTTGATGATTCTGGTTCAACTACCAGAATGCTTTTCATGGTAGGTGCGAGCGCATTTGAATGCAGACACCACGACTGTGTCAGTGTGGTCTTGTTAGGCAGAAGCTGCTGCCGCCGCCGCTCTGACTGATCATTTATCCGTGGCGTGCCGTGCTGTGCTGTGAACTGAATATTGGCAGGACCAGACAGAACAGAGGTGGCTCGGCTCGGCTCGGCTCGGTTCGGCTCGGCTGGGCTCTGCGGCTGCTCTGCAGTGAATGACTCAGCTGGATTTCGAGCTGCTCGTCCCTCTTTAATGTTTTGTTTATTGCCACTTTTGAATATGCTGCTGATTGTACTTGTGGCTCACGTCTAGGCTGCATGTCCAACCTAGTACTCGTATGGAATGGAAATGGACTTCAGAATTTCTTCCTTGTTCATTGTAGGCCATTTTCATAATGACTTAATCATAGTTGTAGCATCATCATCATTTCATTTCAGTCAATCAATAAATCCAGTTACATCGGAGAGCGAGCGCCAGACGGCGTGCTGATACGTGAATGACGCACGTCCGTTCTTTCTGCAGTGCCGATGACAAACGCATCGTAAGGCTCCCTTTCAATCCATCTCGGCCTTTTGTTAGATTGCGAGCCCTCTGTTTGTTTTCCTATGCATGTGCGTGGACCAAAGGACAAGGCTTCCGAGCGTATGAGAGAGCTTGGAATCTGAGTCCTGCACTCGGGTTGCAAACTGCCCTGTGTGTGTCTAGGGACACACACTGTTGTAGCCGTGAGCACAAAGAGCACTTTTAAAGTGCCCCCCTGTATGCACGCAGGAAGTATACCTCGACACACTTTGACGTCACTGCACTACTCTAATCGTGTAACTGGATAACTGAGGATCTCCAGGAGAGCCTGGCCTGGAGCTTGCCTTGCTCTCTATCTTCTGCTGGCATCTAACTTGATCCGACTAACATATAAAACGGGACACACAGTTTATTTGACAACAGCAGCCAGATATGGTAACTTTCATATATTAGAAAGGAAGGAAACAAATACGGTTGATCACAATCAAATCATTCGCAGAAGAAATAAGATGCAGGAAGTGATTGGAAGCTTTGAGCTGCATTCATGCACAAAGCTCACAAGAAACAATATTTATGGTGTTTGGATGACCACACGACATGTCATGACATTTGAATTGAGAGGCAAATGGACTTTTTCTTTTCCTTTGGTGCTGATGTTGAGAGCTGTCTGGTGTCTCCCCTGCAAGGGAGCATTCAAAGGCTGTCAAAGTGAAAACAGTGTGAGATCAATGCAGCTTCCCGTGAGGAGCCGTGGAGCCCACGGGTCGACGAGCGCGCGGTCGGTGGGCTGCGACGCACGGCTGAGCCGCCGCCGCGCTTTGGCCGTGCAATGTTTGACCTGACACCGAAACGTCTGTCAACAATCCAAGCACACGTCTACTTTGCTAGCCCACCACTTGATCTTCACTCACTTAAGTGAATTTGATCATGTCTGTTCCAACTTTGAATTGAATAATGTCCGTTTTATTCCATATATTATATTCAGCAGCCGAGCACTTTTTTTTTTTTTTTTTTTTTAATCCACTTTTTGCTTTGCACTTTCTCAATGGTCCACTTCAACAACGGCACTCGAAATGGTCCAACAAAGTTAGCGGCGGGTGCAAATAAAATTCTGTTTGTACTTGCGGAAAGCTATAGAAGCTGTGTTAAGTGTCAAGAGGAAAAACAGCCAATTTTTCCAAACAGGCAAATTGAAGTGTGCCATTTTCAGAGGTCAAAGAGGCGTTCGATGCAAACTCAAGTCATAATTGTTGTCCTTATCTCCTTTGCGGTTTGTTGCTGCTCTACTATCGGCAAAAGTAAGAACACATATTGCTGTGGTGAGATAAGCGGACAGAAAATAAACGACTTTGTAATTTTGCGGCTGACTGTTTAACTTCGAATAGATAAAAAAAAACGACTATTAGTTTCGGCTAACTGTTGTTTTAGAACCTGAAAATGCAAGCACTTACCGACAGGAATGTTTTTAAAATCATGTTTAGATGTGACAATGAAGGACTTTACTGCTAATGTGCTAGATTATAATTTAGCTGACTGTTAAATTCTCATTTGTGCAAATCAAATTTAGCCATGCAGGGTACACATACGAGGTGAACCGGTTCTTTGGTTACTTGAGGCTCAGAGATCATCCATGAAATGTGACCTGTATGTGGTCCACAAAAACCTGAGCTGAGGCCAGGACAAGAAAGTGTCCATTTCAGAGAGACGCCCAAAGAAGTCGTACAAAAACAACAAGCAGTTGAAAGGACAATTGGAATGGGATGGATGCCCTGACCAAAAATGGACTATGTGGATTGTGTTAGGTGAACTGGCCATTTTGTATTGAACACCGCGAGACTTTTCCAAACCTTAATGGGGATTCTTTCTTACCTTTTGATATTATGCTGCCTTGATGATGGTTAAGCAAAGACTCCAGGATGCATCATCTGCCTGCCTGGGTGGCAGGCACTTGATCACGAGAGCTGCTCATTAATAACTTGCCAAAGTCATGAATCAAATCAAGTAAGTGACTGAGCCCAGACTTTGGGCGCAATACACAAAGCAGAAACAAAAGACATTTTTGTTTCGGAGGCTAATCAAGATGATGACATCATCCAGTCTGGAGCTTCCTTTCTGCATCCTGGGTCGGGTATGTGAACTTAAACAAGACATGATAGGGCGGCTGGCTCGCTCGCTGATTGTTATTTCTGTTCAAATTTCTTGACTATTTGCGTCACGTGCAAATGAGTAGCAGTACGTAGTTGGAGGACATCAACATAGTTGGTTGTCACTGATAAGGTACCTCAGTGGTCAAATAATTGACTGCACACTACTGTTCAGTTGTTCTTCTCATTGCAGAATCTTTTTATTTTATTATTCTTTTTTTTTTTTTAAATTAAAAAAAAAAAAGTCTTTATAGGTAGAAGGTTAAACAGGCAACGTTTTAGGGAAAGGTCAATGTTTAGTTTGTAAAGACGCTTTTGTTCCGGATGTGTGGCCTGGTTGTGCCAGTCACGTGCTCCCTGAATCATTTTCACACACAATCTCTTGAAGTAGGATAGCATGAAATGTTTATGTGGGAAGCAATTAGCCTAATGCCGTTGTGTGCTTTGTCTTACTAATTTGCTTCAGGGCATTCCAAATCAAAAAGACGTGAGCCATTTTGCTGTGGTTGGCTTACTATTTACTTCTGCTTGATATTCTTCATTTCCATGTCCCTCTATGGTTTTTAGGCTGGCTGCCAACATCTCAGCACTCACATGCAATTTTCAAAGCTCATTGCAATTTCAAGTCTGTCTCTCTCATGCAGTGCTCTCTTTTTTCCTGCATTCTTCTTTTGCAATGTTGTTTGTGGGGTTTCAACTTAGCCTCTCTCTCTTGTTTTGTTCCGTCTTCTCGCTCGACCAGTGTAAAACTTGCAATTCTTCTTCAATCAGATAACAATGTTTTTGACAACATTTTTCATTCTGCCAAAGGACAACATGACACACGCAATTGAGAATGCTGTCACGACATGAAGGATTCCATTTTGCAGAGCGACTTGCTATGTCTGTTTTAATGTGCCGGTTTTCTCTGTTACATTAATGGTTGATTTGGTTTAAAAGATGGAGATTGAAGGCTTGCAAGCCCCCCTGGTGATGTACACCACAGCATGATTGGCTCTGACGTCAATTTGAATGGAGTGTGTTGTGATGCTGAAAGGAGCAGCGCTCCACTGGCACAGATGACATCAAATATCCATTTTTCAGAGAGACCCATTAGATGTAGTATTCACATTGTTGGAGGACTTTTTTTCTTCCTTGTCTTTTCAGAATGCTTTTTTCTTTGGCCTCCTTTTTCCAGTTCATTTATTCTCTCTCATATCTGTAGCTTGCTGAAATGAGTCGAAGCCCCAATCGCATGCAAATTCGATTGTCTGAATTGCGCAACGTCCTTTTTTCTTGGAAGACGAAAGTGGTCGACGTTCCATGATTTCAATTAGTTTTGTCTCATCTGGCAAATCTAGCAGTATCATGAAAGATGATGAATAGCATTTGCATACTTGACACCCAAGCAAAAATATGTGATATAATGTGAGTTAGATACATTTGTAGTGTGATAATGGACTGGAACTAAATCTTGGAGCAGCAATTCTTTTTCTTCCCTTTAAAAATGACAACAATCAAATGAGAGTTCTTAGCGCCCCAATTGTTTGCAGTTGTTGTTGAAAACACATCATTCTTTTTTGTCCCTTGCTATTTTTAGCTGCTTTGAGGTATCATGTCTGGCTTAGTGTCGACACTGTATAAAAATGGCCGACATGAGAGCAGCACTTTTATGTCACGGCTTGTACTAATAATGTGGCAAGATGAGTGGCTGGCGCACTCAATCACTGCCTTCAAGCATGCAAACGTGTTCCAATATTCTGACCGTCTTGTCAGGCTATTAAAAACGCCACTTGATACAGAAGGTAGCTTCTTATTTTTTCTATCTCATGTTCGTATCAGTCTCCCGCAGCCTGATATTGAGTTCAGTCAGGTCAAACTTGCAGATCAAAGCTGAGACAATTGCAATTTGACAATCATCAAATACACTTGGGCCAAAAGTACAGATGAAAAAAAAAAAAAAGGTCTGTCCTCTTGCATGATTTCTAAATACATAAAGCAGACTGCGCAGTATTATGGGGTACCTATTAAAATAGTGCCACTGTGCTTCCTCTTTATTGCATTGACATTTATCCACTGAACATTTTAAGAGGTGCAGTCAAATTGTAACAAGGGACACAGGACCCCATTGCTTTACCACGCCTGCCTGATAGATCAAGTGTGAAGATCCATTATGGCTGTCACATTATTCGGGTCGCATTTTCCCCATATCTTGCGTGCCACGTGAAATTCATGCATGTATGCCTGGCGACTTAACACGAGATGAGAATCCGATGCAGTAAATCACTGCCATCTTGTGGCTGCAAATTCCTCCCTTGAGAACGGTCATGGCGCCCTCTAGTGTTTACACGAGTGTGGTGTGGTTGTGGTTTGAAGCTGTCTGCTGCAGGATTTGTGGTTTGGAGATGACTGACGGCGGTTTATTTGCCTTAACAGGGTTTATAGTCCCATTCTTTTTTTGTGTCCAAAATGCAGCAATATGATTATTATTGTTTGGTTTGGTGTTGTAATGCAACACTTTACAAAAAGAGATGCTTCTAAAGTTTTTGATTGGTGGTTTGTTCCTATTTGAAAACAATTCTAAAATCACTTTCACTGGTGAGCGATTGAAATACATGAGCAATTTTGTTTTCTAGAAGCTTACAGTGGAGAGGCATCGGGCACAAGCATGCCAGATGGCACCAACACAAGCAAGAAAAGGTGGAGACCTCAAGACAAAATTCAATCCCGCACTTTGATTTGAAATCAAGAAAATGTATTTTTAGCTCAATTGAGGTTACCTTCAGCTCTGACGTCAGTGAATGTTAACACCCATAAATAATGATGATGAGTGACTCCACAGTCCACAGAGTCCACTCCTGATCTTGAAGGTTTCGCTTTACGCTGAAGGGAAGAAGCACTCACTCACACACACAACATGAGGAGGAACTTAGTCTTTGCCAAGTAGAGTCCAGATTAAGCTCAGACAAGAATTGCATGATGAGATGTGATTTGACATGAGCTCGAGTGAGTGTCAGGATGTCTGAATATTTGTTTTACAGCGATATTTACTGCTGGGTAACTTTTTGGAGCCATGCTTATGGTGTGTAGCTTTAAGGTGGCTTTCATAGGCACTGCATGGGTGAGTGTGATTGAATAGAATGGCAGGATGTGTGTATTCATGGCTTGCTGAATTGTGTGACAGACTAGCTGCTTGCCTTGTGTGTCTGCGGTTCCATGTGTGTGCCAGGTAGTGTGTGCATGTGTACGTGTGTTGGGGCAATGTACCGGCGGCGTTCACCTTGTGCCAGAGGAAGGGTTCATTTTGACTTCAGCGAGGAAGTCATCAGGAAACTCCATGCCGCCAACCATGGCCACGCTAACAGGTTAGGACCATTGACATCAGTAATGTGGCCTCTGGTCTTCATTTAGAAGCAGTTTGATGAGAAAGCGCCATGTATGCTTTTGTCTTAAAGTATTGCAGGTTTCTGCTCGCAGCTCTTCTAGTCTGTTTACCTGGAAGCTGCGAGACTTTTTTTTAAAATTATTTTACATGATACTGAGTCAAAAGCAATGACTCCATGTTGTATTGTATGAAATATTTTCATTCAGGCTTCAAGTTGTGGTCCAAAGTCCAAAAAAAATGATGTTAAATATGGCCCGAGAAATCATCTCAGAAAAGTGAATTCCTTAACATAATTGTAGATTTTTTTTTCAACAGGGTTAGAGAAACTAATTACAACGAATGACTTTCTTCTTTAAAAGCAATTTGCCCAACAGTAGTCACATCATCAATAAACACCGGTGAGCTAATTCCATTGGCAATTAAATAAATTGCCATGCATACATAACATCATTATTGTATTGGCATCTTGTGATATGTTTCCCCCCCCCCCCCCCCTCACAAGTCTTTTCTTGGCAACTGCAAATCATGCTTATGTTTTACTACAGCGACATCTGGTAGCTACTTTGTGCGGATTCAACTTCAGGATGTAATGCATTGACACGTGATCATTTGTGTTTACCCAAGAATGTCTGTTTAATCAGGTTATGGAAGAAATGAAATGTGAAAAAGTAGGCTAGGCCTCCCCCCGTGAGGACTGCGGGTATTCTGCCTCAGGTGGAGGAACATGAGATAGGAAAGAAAGGCTTTGTTGGATGGACTCATTTGGCCTTAACAAAAGTATCGATGCTTTGCTACAATTGTCGATTGCCCACACAAAGTGCCCCAGAGTATTCTTTAGCTGCTTTCATAACAAACGGAGGCTGAAATAAGAGAAATCCTGGAAAACATTTTGAACTCATTCAGTGCCATTGACGGTGGTAGACGTCAAAGATATTGACTGGCTTGGCAGTGAATGAGTTAACAATACAGTATTGTCTTTATAAGCACTTTGGTTGATTTGATTTGGATGTCATTTAGCGCCATTTCTGTTGCCAAAACTTGCTTGTGAGCCACCGTTTCGTGGACGCACTGATTGTGGCAATTCTGTAGCTGCTAAGAATCCTATTGAATTTTTGTTCTGATTTTCATTCAAGAAAAATCACGAGTGAACCTTTCTCATGAAAGTTTTGTCTTCCCGAACAGTGGACGGTCGTGTGACACTCGACAGTGTTTTTCCATCGATGGATTTTATGCGAAAGCATGCGCGAGTAATACGAGTAAGAATGAGTTCCCAGCCGATTACACAGAAAAGACTCTTTGTTCCCAAGAGCTGTCTTTGTACTGTTATTCCAAGTCTAAATGCTTGGATATCCTTCTTTTGTCTGCTTAAGCACACTCCAGGGCAAAACGCAGCCACAAGATCAATGATTATTTTCTTACCTTTTGCTAAAGCGCAAAACAATTCGCTAACTGTAAGTGAAAGAAAGAGCTGATGACTGGACGGTTAGTGTCACTGAGGATTTGGTTCAAAAAAATGTCACGCCCAACACAAATGGTCTTGAAATGCAAGGCAAGGCAGCCAAGCGTGCAAAGTGCAGGCAGGCATGCATGCATGCATGCATGTGTGAACATGTATGTTGTACTCTATTGCACTTTGATAGGAACCATTTAAAGCTACCCAATCAAGAGAAACAGCAAATAGTATCAAGGTCCAAGCTTTTTGTTTGATTTTGAATCAATGTGCCGAAGATATCGATTGTGGTGTCGCTCATCCACACTTGAAAATGACCTGAATGATCTTGTTGTCTTTGCAGTTTTGATGTGGAGAATGGCCCCTCAGCCAGCTGCAGTCCTCTGGACCCCCAGGCCTCCCCTGGTTCTGGACTTGTCCTGCACACCAACTTCCCAAATCACAACCAGCGCAGAGAGTCCTTTTTATATCGCTCTGACAGCGACTATGATCTGTCACCCAAGTCCATGTCACGGAACTCGTCCATTGCCTCTGAGCTGTGAGTAGAAACATTCAAGTATTGACCACAGTTTTGCTTCATCTTATTATAATGATAATTCGGTCTTGTTTTGACTTTGGATGTTAAATAGATGAGTCATTTTACACAATGCCTTACAAGGAAGGCCCCCAGAATTGAAGAACTTTCTCCCAGATGTTTTGGAGTCCATCTTTCCCTCTTTATTACAGTGATGGGACTTGCTGGGTCATTTTAGCTTCTGTCCAAGGCTAACGTGGAAGTATTTCAAAAGCCATCAACAGCAAAAAGAAAAAAGCATTCCAACACATTTCTTAGTAGACATTTGTGTGTCCTTCCAGACATGGTGATGACCTGATCGTGACGCCTTTTGCTCAGGTAAATATTTCCCCATCTATTGTTGAAAATTCTGTGGAAAGTGAGGAACTTGTAAGCTTGAACACATTCAATTGCAGGAAACCGCTGTCATTTGTTTGGAGTTCGTAACAAATGTTCCCAGTAGAAATCATTCAAATCCAATTCAATTCAGCCACTCAAACAGCAAGCTTAGAGAAGAATAAAAACAATCGAGTGTGCTTTTACAAAACATTCGATAGAGATACTGTAAAGTTGGAAAGGAAGGCTGAAGTCAACTTTACGCATCGTTTAAAATTCTTATCTGTCATCAAGTGTAAAGTTAAGTGTATTGTTTGGACTAGACCAGGAGCATAAAACATAGTCCTGTGAAAAATATTTGGTGTAACTTCCCCTTTAATGAATGTACTGTGTAACTAGATACTCCAATGGACTTCAACCTGATACCAATGAACCAAACTATGAATTAACCAGCGCTAAATAAATGCATGATAACTAATGACAATCTATATCTCATGTGTCCAGGTCCTGGCAAGCCTTCGAAGTGTGAGAAATAACTTCACTGTACTGACCAATGTCCAGTGTGCCTCCAGCAAGTAAGTTATTCTTTCTTTAATATGTTTATTTTTGGGAACATGTCAAATGTACTCCCTCCCAAAAAGCCCTGCGTATTGCGAGATGAGCAAGGTTACCATAAGATGGCACTATTGGGCTTGTGTTGGCTTCTGGTTGAGTTCAGCTTTCAGCTTTCTGTCCGTCCCTCAGCAGACACATGGACAGACTTCACCTCCATGTGAATGAGTTTGGGGAGAGTTTAAAGATCCCAATATTATAGTATACTTACTCATAATATCGAATTTCATCTATTTTGACAAATATTGCTTTGACTGTCTTCCCTTTTTCCAGGAGGACTCCTGCTGCCGCCACAAATCAGCCTGCAGTCACCAAAGTGTGCCTCCCAGGTAAGAAGCTCACTTGAGAATTTGGCATCTCCATTTATCTGCTGTCATTTTTGGATGTACCCCAGATTGATGATTTTTTTTCCTCACTTCATGGCATTTGAGACAACTTGAATCCTATCTGCGTTGTAGTCCAACTGTATTTGTCATCTGCATCATCACTACAGCAAAACTATCTGGAGCATACGTAGTGATGCGATAAAGCAGCCGACTGAGCGATAACAGAAACCTCCCTCTTTCAGCATGTGATGTCTTTTTTTTTCTTGTGGCATTTACGTGCGTCAGTGAAAGGCAACGTCACATGTGTGAACATGCAGCTGCAAAAAAAAAGAAAAAAGCTCGTCAGCGTTCATGAGTTTTACATTTATAACTCGGCATGACATTGGCAGGAGGTATTTCTTTTCTCTCCTCCTCTCAAATCCTTTTCCGTAAATGTTTCTTTAATGCACTGGAGATACTTGAATGTGTATGTGTGAAGTTTTTAGCTGTGATGGTTTGAACCTTTATCTGAGCATTTGTGGTTGCTTTGGCAAGATGGGCCTTAAATGTGAGTGAGTGAGTGAGTGAGTGAGTGAGTGAGTGAGTGAGTGAGTGAGTGAGTGAGTGAGTGAGTGAGTGAGTGAGTGAGTGAGTGCTTATTGTGACACTATTTGGGTGTGTGTGTGTGTGTGGTGTGAGGAGGTGTTCCTGTGGCTCTGCTTGACGTCAGTGTGCCTTTCTGCGGCTTGTGTTGACTTCCTGTCAAAGCAGATGGAGCAAGTTTTCACTTCCTCCATCAGAACCGCAGCTCATCAGGTGCTGTGTGTGTATGTGTGTGTGTGTGTGTGTGTCACACTTTTGTGTTCAGGCCTGCTGTAAAGACAAATGAGGCGCTTTCTTAATTATGTGTTGAGCATATCTTTATTGCTTCCTCTACGAAGGATAGATCTTTCTTTTTTTTTTTACCAAAATGAAAAGGCTGACACACAGAATTGGGTGAGTGGGTGTAACATGAAACAGGGAAGTTAAAGTTTCTAAAGTTTCATAATGTACATCTACTACGTATATATTGAATTGACTTCATTCAAAGATGTAGGCATGAGTTGCATATGATTCAAATGTTTGTTAGAGGAAGAAAAATGGGAAATGACATCATTTGAGCACATCATAATCATGTGCAATGAAGTCTTTTTCTTTCAAGCGCCCCGGCGGCATACATGCGCCAGAACAATGAACAACAACAACAACAGCAAACACCTGCTTAAATCAGGATATATGAGGAAATCCTTCCACCATTCCAATAAACACAGGAGCTGTTCAGCTTTTCTTTTTTTTTTTTGCTTTTGCGGGGTCACCATTTGGATTAAAACATTTTTTTAGTTACATGAGTTAGTTCGTTATTTTGAGTTATATTTATATGATTAGGCTAATTTGGCTCTGGGTGAAATTGAGTTGTAAACAAAATGAAGAGCTTAAAGATGCACGTTTATTCTGATGATTGATGGCGGTAAAGTCGCTCAACATTCTGGCTTGAACGCCATCTGATGGTCGGTCATGCCCAGCTCAGCTCAGCTCAGCATTTCCGTTTCACCTTTGCTGTTTGCACCAGTCAATGCAAATCCACCGACGTAGACCGCCTTCATCTCTTTTCCGAAAATCGTGCTTCTTTTTTCTTATAAGCCATATATCTGTTGGAGGAGGTGGGCAGGAAGTGTCAGACAGGAAGAGAAGATCAGATTGTTCCTGTTTTGTTGTCATTAACCGTTGAGACTTGACGGAAGCTAAGAGGAACTGTGTCTAGATTAGTTTTGTGTGTGCGTGCGTCTGCACCTTTGTGTGTGTGTGTGTGTGTGTGTGTGTGTGCATGCGTGTGTGTAGACATATATGGAGGTGTTTGTGTGTACGAATGTGTGCGTCAGCGCTAAGTAGAAAAATAGGATGCAGTGAGACAAACGTTGATTGTGTCTGCCCACACAATGCACACGTTAATACAATGTTATCATACGTAAGTGCACAGGTGAATCACATTCCAACTCTCTCGGGACACAAGTCTTGTCCTTGTATAAGCACAAAGAAGAAATACTCAACTGCTGAAGTTACTACTACTAATAAATAATAATATATAATAAATAAAATCATAATAAATAAAGTAATAAATAATATCAATGAATAAATAAACAATGCAAATTCAGGGAAGAGAGGCATACCAAAAGGTTTCCTTCGAACTCTCCACCACTTCCGCAAGACCGACTCTGTAATTCTGTGCGGTGATGTCGCCACATGGGCTTGTGGTAAAAAAAAAAGAAAAAAGATTTTGTAGCAGGGAGCATGTACCATATGTTGTGTGTCAAAATGGATTCACTCTTTGACTCTAACCACTTCATGCTATACATGTCCTGCTGTCCCTCTGTAGCCTGAAAGGATAATGTGCGCTTCATAACAGGATCAGGAAAACATTGTGCTCCATCTCCTCAACATTTCTGTGTGTGAGAACCTGTCACAGATTTGACCTGACTTCCTGATGAAGTCATCCTCATGACATGAAATGCTCTCATACAGGATACTGTATGCTTCTCTTCACCTAGCCTGACCTTCATTCCCAAATGGTCTTCATACTGTACTTTACGTGCCGTTTGTATTTGTCAAGTGTGTCTCTTTCAAGTTTCTATCGCAATCGCTCTCTTGATCACATTTTCCGCCACGGTAAAGATGTTCCGACACTAATCTTTATCCACCTGTGTAAACACTTAACGCTATAGTCAATACATGAGGTGTTCAGCCTTGCTGAAAGTATAGTTTGTTCTTAACAGTCTATGATATTACGTCTACATATGACATCCCTGCATGTGGCGGCAACCACACAACATTTACACATTTTGGAATTCGGAAGGCGCGCCTTCTTAAAAGACGCCCCTTTGCTTTTTGAGAAAATGAAAGGCTTTTAAGCCCGCCTTATGGTGCGGAAAACACAGCATAAATCCATATTTCTTTTGAATGACTTTGCGTCAGGACCAGAGTTTGCCTGCTGGCTTCACTATTCAACTGAAGGTCACAAAGGTGAACGAACGCGGGTTCGAGTCAAACAAACTCAAGCACCCGACTTGAAAGACTGGAATGACGAGACTGGAATTTGCTTCAATGAATATTGACAGGCCCCGCACAGTTCTAGCAGAAGGTCCTTTGGACATTTAAGGCAAAGATGGAACATGTTGACAGGTTCTATAAGTTCTGTGTGTACACATGCTGATAGCGCACTTTGTGTAATATGGATGAGGCTCACCTGAAGAGACTGTTATGTAAATCCTGAGACTTCTTTGCTCTTTAAGGAACATCTCCATTCATAGCATTTCATTTAGATCTATCTCTTCGTATGTCCGGAGATGTGAGCTACTTGTTGAGCCATCTTTACCTGACCTCTCCCCTATCTGTTCCCAGCCACTTCAACCTTGAGCTAAACGCCGTAGGTCAGCATGAAATGGACAGGAATGTGTGTACGTGCTGAGTGTCAGGCCGTCTTTTTTTGTTTTTTTAAAGGCGCCTTCCACAGTAAACAATTGTATGGAAATACATATTCCATACATCATATATCTATTCCTATAACATTACTCTCTATTTTATCTGCAGAACTTGATGATACATACAGTATACACTCAATAGTATGAAAGTCATTTCAGAAAACGACTTTTTAATTTATTTCCTGTGTTTTAAATGTTTAAGTCTTGGTTATAGGTAAATGTGGTTCAATGTTGCCAGTGTATGATCTTTTACTAATTTTACTCAGCTACTTTTGTTCTCCTTACACTTTGACCGTTTTCAAGTCATTCTCTTTGTTAATGCGTTTAGATTTAGGTTGCGTTTGGTTGGTGCCAAATGTGAAATAAATAATGAAGTAAAAATAATCAATATTAATAAATGAATTCGCTACCTCCTTATAAAAGTTCTAAATAAATAAATATATCTTTTTTTTTTTTCTTTCATTGGGGGGCTGGGGGTGTCTTGACAAGCAGCTGCGGTGGTAGTTGACACTTACCTGACAAATGAAGTGTTGAGAGACTTGTCTGCTCTGTTGTAATTTATGCTACCGTTGGGCAAACGAGCAGTCCAGAAAAATGGTTCAAGAAGAGCGTGAACCTTGGCCCGCACAAGTCAAGTCATCAAACTGCCCTGTGTGTGTCAGCACTCTTCTGGCTAGGCCTCGCAGGTAACACGGATGTGCTACGCTGAAAAGTATTGTGTATACAGCGCAGGTTGCTTTGCAAAATGCACGTCTCTCTGTGTATTCACATCCTCAGGGGTGCGTTTGTGTGCGTGAATGTTTACAGAAGCCTTGTTTGCACAAACGCTGCCTCCTCGCATCACTCGTTCAAGTTGTGAGGCTGCTTGTGTTTGGACTGTAAATAAGTGAGAGCCTCCCATTTGGATGTGCGCGCATATAGATGGATGTGTGCGTGTGCGCGTGTGCATGCACACTTGTGACAGATGTGGGTAGCTTCGTGTTTGTTCTCAGAGAGGATGTGAGGAATATCTCATCCCTCCTTTAAACCGCCTGCTCTCTGGCGCTGGACAGATCTAAGAAGTTGTTGATATGTTCTGACTCTTGGCAGCAAAGTGACATCATCACCACTTCTTAGCGGAGCTTCTTGATGCTGCTACGAGCTGCAGTATGCGCTTGTGTGTAAAATGCGTAACAGTTTACCGAGTCACAACTTGAGTCCATATCACCCAGCTGTCAGCTAAGAAATGTTGTGATTTGTTTTGGAGACCATGATGGGAATATGTTATAGCTAGTACAATAAATCAATAAGAGAAAAGAATATTGCATTGTCACCCGCGTTCATAGACCAGTTGAGGATGACGGTGCTGTTTTTTTTAAGGGGAAAAAAAAAATTCTTTACATTTATATAACCTAGAAAGAAAACACTTTTTTTTTTTTTTTTTTTCCATTTTGACATTTGTTTCTGAAATTCAGTTAGTTTTAATTCATTTTTAAAATGTTTACCCGTTTGTATTTTTTTAGTGCTGTTTTTTTTTTTTTTTTTTCTTACTTTTTTTAAACGTATGGAGTATTGGTCAAGTGTAAGATCTAAAAAAAAAAAAGTATTATGTAATAAAGTAAAGCAAAATTTCAGCAAATCTTTAACCTTCCTTCATTGTGGATGTAAAGCAATACTAAAAAAAATATTTTTAAGACAAGGCCCGTGATCAACATGCGCATTTGTGTTTACTTTTCGTCCAATCACTGGAAAATACTCGCAGGGTATCATGAAAAGATTCCTAGAAGATTCAAAACAACATCACGTGTGATTTCATGTGGACAGACGCCATGGACGTTCTGTTTGAAGATGGCGTTCCCACATGCTTTCACTTTCATAGTAAGGGCTAATAGATACGGAAACAAAACGCCGGTTACGTCACATCACCTTATCCACAAATCGTAATCCGATTCTCAATTTCCCATGCCCAAGAGAGGTGTGTGCGAGTGTTATTATTATGAGTATACAGTTGATGGTTTAAGCGGATGTACGTAATCCCAGCGTCGAAATGTGAGCAGCAAAAACATGCCTGCTCCCAAGTCTGCAATGTCATAAACAAGCCAAAGTGCCAAATAGCCAGCCTCCTCATAGCTTGCAATCCATGTTGACACCAAGTCCATCCAAGTGTAGGGAAATCCAGAACAAAGACAAAAACAAATCTTAATTATGTTCATTTGAAAGATTCCAGTCATGGAATGAGGTAGCGAGACATAATGACGTCACATGTTAAAAACAGATTTGGGCCATTTGAATTTTTGAAAAAAATAGTTTTCAATTTTATTTTTAAATGTTTCAATTAAAAACTGCAATAAAATGTGTTATAATATAGACAATTGATCCTGTGTTGAGAATTCCTACTCTTCACTTGACTCAATGTTTCACTTTGTCATTCAATTGAAGGAGAAATCCACGTCAGGTTTTATCGGCGTCCCTCCCCGAAAGAGAGCGAGGACAGCCTCAGTAAGCTTTCCAGCCTGTATTCTGCAACTATTCGAATTATGCCATTGACGTCAGCACAGTCATAAAATAGACGGCAGTTCTTCCCCTCAAGTATTCCCTTGCCAGCAGGCCTGGCCTGTTCAGCCCAGCGCAAATGCTCGGAAACACACAGACGGACGGACCCTTTTGTTTGGGTATTTTGGAACCATCACTCCCCTCCCCCTGAGCTCACCATTATTCTTTGTGGAAAATGACAGAAAGGTGACTTCCAAATAAGAATGAAAAGACATTTTACTCCTCAAAGTGATCTGCAGCTGCCTGGAATGACCTTCATCGAAATGTGCTTTGTGTTTAGGCCGGCCGGGGGGGCAGTCCACGGTTTTGAAGCAATGGGTGCCACATGCCCGTTTTACAAGAATGTTTCATCTGAGATCAGGAAAGTTTGCTGGCAAAAACAATCATATTTTGCAGTGCCAAAATATCCTTATTGCTTCAATTTGATTATGCGATGCTCTTATGTGGTGGACAGCATGCAGGGAGAACCACATGGGCTCTCGCTTGGGTTCTCGTTTGCTACGTAAAGACTCATCTTGTTTGAGGTCACTCCAGGCTGGCGGCCTCAGCTGCTCTTCATATGTTTCTGGATCCTCCTTTGCACGCAAAGCCCCAATGCCTAAGCACGCCACACTCAACACACAATTACATCTCATCCATAAGTGTCATGTTTCTTAGAAAAATATCTCAAAAGCATATTTGGAAAAACAAAGCAAAAACACATATCAAACAAAATTGTCACGTCATCATTTTCTTTTCTTAGCAACATAGCGAGCTTCTTTGGCATTTTAATTTGGCAAACACGGACGGGGAGGTCCAGAGTTTGAGTCTCTCTTGTTGCAATGAGTTCTGCGAAGTACTTTGTAGATAAGAGGGAGGAACACGAGTCTCCGCTGACCAGCGTCGAGATGCCCAAATTAGAATCTCGTAATTACAGCGTGTGCATGGCGTCACTCGTTGGCTGCGAGCTCAAGTCTGAAAGTAAACAAACACACAAACGGTACAGTCATAATGTGTGTTTGTGAATTGCACTGATTCCAAAACGCGTCAACAAAGCGTGCTGCTGTCCATATCGGCTTTTGCTTACCTAGTGTCTAGGGTGCCATTAATGACTTCAATAGAAATGGATGCCCCCCCCCCCCCCACCTCATATTATCACATATACGCAACAGAATCCAGTAAAAAAAAAGTTGAACAATTTTCACATTTATTTTGAAAGTTTTGCAACAAAAAAGAGTTGCAATATCTCACTGTCGGTTTGGATATTTTAACATGAAACGTTGAGTTGTCACACATGATTTGCCTCTGCGGGCCACATCAAATGATGGGCAGGGCCCCCGGGTCTTGTGTTTGATTATAGCAAGACTGAGGGAGCGATTTTGTCTCTCCTAACATAGTTCAGCTCAGGTAACAGACATATACTGTGAAAGTGTGCGATGGACTGTATTTGAATGAACTAAGTAAAAACCAAGTCATTTTGGTCGCAGGACTCAAAGCAGATATCTCTTCTCAAGGCCAAGATGGCATTAAACTAAGCGGTCCTTCGAGCAGAATCTTTGCTAGGACACACAAAGAGCTTCACTGACGTCTGTTAACTTATCAGAATGAGTCAAGCTGTCAAAGAAAACATTTTTGTGATAGCGGCAGATGCGAGACTGATACTGACGCCTGTGGGCCTTGGAGGAACCCCACTGAGGTCAGCCTGTCCCGTAACTTTGTTCTTTCCCGTCCGTCTCATGTGCGTAAATTCCCATGTCTATCTATCTGTGTGTGAAGAACGCACAGTGTGGGAATCGCGTGTGTGTGCGCGAGTTGTGGGAAGAGCTACAGTTTTGGTTACTTTGCTGGGTGTCACTGATACAACATATTATCAGCATTTTTATTATATGAAGATGCTGATAATGAAAGTTTGAAGGGCTTTCTTATATTCTTTTAGGATTTCTTTTTTTAATGTGTATTTTTACATGAAGTAACCTAAATACTGAATCGTAAAAATATGTCAAGCCCGTACTTTTTGTTACAGCTCATACTGTGTGTTGGGTGCTGAAATTTTACGTAGAGCATTTTCTATTCAGGCAGTTTGTTTTATTGGTGCAAACAGTGCACATTAAAGGCCCCTATTCAAAAATGATATTGATAGAAAAATGTCTTCAACACCGTGCAGTGTCTCTCTCAAGCCAGTTGTTTTTTTATTCCGATTCATTGTCTTCCTAATTGCATCCCGCTGTGTTCTATAGTAAATCCAAGTGGAATGTGTACATGTGTATGTTATGATAAGGACGACGGGGAACAATTTGTCCCAGCAGAGCATGAGTGGGTGAGCAATGTGGCTTTATGACACACCACTCGTCATATTTAAGTTGGATGCATGCATGCCCAGTGCATCTTTCACAAATATCTCGGTTGCAATAGTTAAATGTTTCTAATTTGTGACTTGCCATAATTCAGGCTGCATCTCCCTGAATGTAGTGAGCCATGCCCATCAGAACGTTTTTTTTTTTTTTTCTCTTTACATGTGGATGATCGATTTTGCAATATTGTGTAATTTGTCATGATTTGGTTTGTAAAGAGTTTAAAAAAAAAAAAAAATCCAACCAACCGCTATCACCGTCTTTGGTCTTTGTTAGGAAGTGTTGTGTAACCACATGTTTGCTTTCAATAATCTTGCTTGCTGTTTCTCGTAAAAGCACATGTTGCACATCAGCCCCCAAATCATCCCATTTTAAAGACAATTCGTAGATGTCGGAAAGCAGCGGCCCCGAAATTTCAGCAATAGTACAGAGTCATAGCATTCCAAAAACAGTAACACGATGTAGCCAAACATTTCCACGTACTGCTCATAAACAAAACAATTAAAGCAAAGAAGACTCTTCCCTCTGGAGCTGTTGTCGCTTCCCCCTTTTTTTTGGGGGGGGGGGATTTTTGCGAGACCAGAGATTACTGGCGTTAACTCTGTTCAAGCTTTTTCCAAATGTGGACTTGAAAAGAAAAAAAAAAAAAGAAAAATCTAAGAATGAGGAAACCTCTGGATCTATTGTTTATTATTTTTTAATATAAACGTTTTTTTATGCTCATTTGATCTCCATCCTACATAGAGAGGTTTTCCTTTTTCTTGTTAGTCAAAAGCAACTATGAGATAAGGTTTGATGCAAACCACAAAGCGTTTCTTGGACAAAAATTCTTGTTTAAACAGATTTTTCCAATTTGGGAAGATGTTTCAGAGAAGAAAAGTGCTCCTCATAAACACAAACCACCTCAACCGCGTCAGTAATACCAGGAAAGAAAAAGGGGAAAAAAACATTTCCAGTGGAGTTAGTTAAAATATCAGAGGCATGTGGTGTTCAACTAGTTGCACAGCCTCCCTCTGTTTCTCTGGCTGGCCTCGGCAGCAGCAGGAGCAGCGGCAGAGCCTGTGCACGGACGGACGGGCAGGCTGCCAGGTGCCTCTCATGTTTGGGAGAGCAAACAGCCTCACATCTTTGATGGCAAGAAGATCAGAGCGGGAGACACATTCTACGCAGCCACGCTAAGGTCGGCGCAATGCGGACCGGCCGCCGTGTTGTGCTCTGCAGCTAGGATACCCCGAGTATACACCGAGTTTGCACTTGCAACTCTTGAATAGTTGGACTGCCATATTGTCAGAATTGTATTGCCGTTACCGGGATCTTCTCGGCTTGACCTATACAGCGCAATTGGTCAGAAAAATGTTTGTTTGTCCATCTGGCGATGCCAGTGATGGACGTAGTATAAAAATTGGATGTTGTTACACGAGCAGAAGGTGCCTTTGTGCGTACTGTCCTCCCATACACAGAAAAATGCTGACTCAGGCTCTCTGGCCAAGAACTCCGAATTCAACCATGGTACCAGAGCTATTTTTTTTATTTTTATTTTTTGAGACAAGAGAGCGCCACTCTTGGGTGCCACCTAATGATTCAGCCTCCTTCGAAGCAGCTAAGCAAGGGTGCAGCTTTCTGCTCAGTCCGTTCTGACTGTGCTGCTTGCTTGGTGACAGATGAGGCGTACCAGAAGCTGGCCACGGAGACTACGGAGGAGTTGGACTGGTGTCTGGACCAGCTGGAGACCATCCAGACCTATCGCTCTGTCAGCGACATGGCCTCCACCAAGGTAGGGCAACTTTGCTCCTTTTGCATTCAGCTTAAGGTTTTCGCTCAAGAAAATATCTGCCATGTTTTCCTGCCATGAAGGAAAATATTGAACAAAAAAAATTCATTTGTTGCACACACATTTGGAATTGAGCATCTTTTACAAGTCCATCACCCAAAAGGAGCCAAATGTTATTGAAATAAGCCTCCAGTTCATCTCCACCGTCACAGTCTTTTCAGAGTACACCAGAAGGTCTTTCAAACTTGATGTCAGTCGTTTCCATCTGTGCTTTTGTGTTTATGAGGGTTTTCTGAAGAAATCCAATCAAATAAGATGGAAGACATGACTCACTTTTGAGTTTGACACTTTTGGGAAAGGCTGCAACTGTAACTAAGCTAATAGTTAGCTATCCTTTTCAACATTTCTATCGCTCTTTCTGTGGTCACCTAAATTCAGCAGACAACCTGTTCAACTTGTTTTTTTATGCAATATATTACATCACAGTTATTTAATCACAAGGTGAAACATGAACGCTATTAATATTTAAATGAGCAAACGTTTGTGGAAGCATTTTTAGACAAACACAGACCCAGACTTTCAAACTGTTGATACACCAGTAGTGGTGTCCTTTTGTATTGTTCAAATTATTTTCTTAATTCCTTAAACGGGAAGACAATTTTGTCATTATTTTTTTTCTGGTTTTAACACTTTCACAATCTGATCCAAATAAAACTCTGTCGTGCATAACAGTTCTGTTTCCGTAGGCAATATTTCAGGTATACCACTATGTGGTTGTTGTTGATGTGGGACTTGGAACTGCCATGCTGCATCCCAGCACGTAAGCTCGTGTGGATCCAACAAGCTGATAAGCAACACATCCGTTTATGGAAATATAGTAACGCCGAGACATTCCCCGTCTTCCTTTGTTTCTACTTGAAACTAAAAATTACACAACTTCTACTCGGCTTACATCTGACCTGCTTTAATTCCTACCCGTCAGGCAAAATGCCCCTCACGACCTCTTGTTTTTACCATGGAAAAACTGCAGTGTCACAGAATCTTTGCACATCGTCGCTAATAAACTTTGCAAAGTGTCATAGAAAGTCAGTCTTGGCAGGTTTTTGGCAAGCAAGTCACAAGTTCTAAAAATGGCAACTGGAGTTCTCTCTGCTGCTTGCATGTTGACAACAGATGTGTCTCAACTTGTGCTAAGCTAAATTTAACATCCTACAAATTGTTCGCACACCTTAATATGATATCTACTCGACAAAAAAACAAACATCCTAGTGGATATGCTAGACCCCAATTCTCAGCCATTACCAAACTCCCATCAAAATGTGTGGGATGCATAGACTATGCCAACGTCTAATCATTGTGGCAAGCCCCTAACATGAAAAATCTTGTCAGCTTTCCACAAATAGAGCGGGTTTTTTCTTTTGGTTGATTGTGTAGACTGAATCCAATTGTGCCCTGGGGCAAAAGCATTTTTTTGCATCAACCTATTTTTGGGATTGACTTGGCTGCCTTTTTTCCCCCAGCCCGTTGTTGTCTTATTTTGCATTGAAATGTCCTTTCAATTGCTTGGTTGGAGTGAGTGTCTCTTCCAAATGTAAAGGCATCTTTGAAGAAGAGTCAATCCCAAAAATGTTTTCTTGCTATCAGAATGATGGTCCCAATTGAGTGTGTCAGCTGCAGGAGGGTACAACAGCAAATGGGATGATGGACAGACAACAGTCCTGAGGCGGGACTACACTCGCGAGGGGAGTGTGTTTGGGTCGGGCAGAGGTCTGGCTCTCTCACACACACGCATAAAGAGACGGCGAATGAGGTAAAGCCTAGTCAGACCTCGCAGTCCCTAGTGAGTCATTGGAGCTGTAGCATTTCCCAGCGTCAGAGAGTCCACGCCACGCTTGGTTCTTTTACTCATGCTCTAGTCAGATTGAGCCACTTGAACCAACGGCTGCTCGAAACTCAACGGCAACATGGGAGCCTGCTATTTTGACAAGAAAGAGAGGAAGTTAGGGAAGCTGAATGGCTGGAGAAAGGTGAGTTTCCCCTCAACACTTTTGGCGCTTTTTTTTTTCCTTTCTGTGGATTTCACTTGTGCTGCCTTCACATGCTGTGCTTAAGTCTAAGTTTAGTGAGTTTCATAAGTATAGCCCATAGTCATGAAATTGATAGTTTCATAGCTTGGTTGTTCACAAAACTTGGATGTGAATATTGCATGATAATGAAGTGAACTTGTGATTTGGCCACACATTCGAATATACTTTACATCCACCCATGGGGAAAAGCTTTTAAAGATTTTTTTTTTTTGGACTGTATTGGGTATTGATGAATCAATTATTTACTTTTTGGCAAATTGTTCTGTTCCATTTACTGCTTTTCAAATTTGATACAACTCAGGTGCAGGCTTTTCACTACACGACTATTCTTAGGGTCTTCCAAACCCCCCAAAAGGTGTTGGACCACCTTCTTTCTTTGTTTGCCCTCCTGTTTTATCTGCAAGTGTTCTACTTGAGAAAATGAAGGTCCAGCCACACAAATGATATTATTGCCACTTGTAAGTGCCTTAACTGATTTGACTTGCTTGCAGCACATTTGCTTAAGAAGACACCAAAACTGAATTGGAAGTGCTGTGATGATTGTATACGCCATAGGCGTAATCTTAACATGAAAAACAAGTCGTGTCTAAAAGACAGTGACAGGAGTTGAGATATTATCTGAGATTAAATTCTCCACTTTAATCTAAAATTTTACGTGTCTGTCATTTTGATAGTCTCTAAATTGGGAGATGTGTAAGGATGCAAGGTTAGAAAGGTCAGTCAGTCCCGGCCTACAGCAGCCTTAACACGGAGCGCCCACTAGTGGACGTTTTGATTTGTATCGTTAAGGAGATGTTGGATGGATGGATGGATGGATGGATGATTTGGATGGATGGGCGGACAGACTGATCTTGCATTTGGGCATGTGCGTGGTTAGTTGGTAGACGGACGGACGGACGGATAGACAGACGGGCAAAGAGAAAGTGTCACGTTGAAGGGAGGGAGGGAGACTCCACGTCCCCCTCGCAACTACCTGTGCGCCTGGCTGGCCTCCACATTGAGCTGTCCAATGGGATCATATCTGAATGGAGGAGCATAGTGTGTTTTTTTTTTTCCCTTCTACTCTCACTGAAATGCCACAGGCTCCCTTCACCTTGCAGCAGCTTTCTTAATCAAGGGGAAAAGGGAGACAGAGGGAAGATGTGCTTGTAGAGCAATAGCGACACTCGGGAAGGCAGCAGAAAAATGACAGACATGATAAGCAATTAGAACATCACATTTCATGCACGATTGAAAAAAATCGATCAAGCATTTATCCCAAAAAAAGAGAGAGTTGACTAATGAGCTGTAAGCGACTGATATTGTTTTTGTCATATGGCCAATAGAAGTTACAGTGGTGCTAAAACATAAACGTCAGACGTGAGCATTGGTCGGCGCAGATAACTGCCTCTGTCTGTTTGTGCACTCGGGAATTTCTTTCAGCCTGTGGGGAAGGAAGCGCAGCTCTTCACCACACTGCAGAGAGACATCATCAGTCATTTTGCCTTTCTTGATATATTCTGCACTGCAGCATTATATAGAAAGCACTCTCTCGCACTTTATCCCTATTTGCCAGCTCTTGCTTCTTTCTTTCTGAATTCTTTCCCTAATCTGGAATCCTCTCAGGGTAGGCTTTGATTTGCCTGCTCGTCTTTATCACCTATATGCATCCGCACACATCTTCAGCCAAAAGGGAGCTTCCCATGGATTGAAATCAAACTATTTAGCAGGAGGGTATCCCTGCAAAAACCTTGCAGATATTGTGGAGTGCATTGCATCCATACTGGCCCTCACGTAAGGCTATATTCCAGTCAGGTGGCCCGATGGAGCCTTATACAATGCGGCATGCGTCCAGGACAGCTCATCGATTGTGCCCGTGAGGCAACCAGACAGCGATTGTTGGCAAGTGGCAGGCGGGCAGTAGAGAAATGGACATGGAAGTGAGCCAGAGACCTTTTTGACTTTGTATGGCTTGGATGTGAGCTGAGGCCATGTGTGTGGTGTGTCCTCGTGACAGCTCAGCAGCTAGAGCACATGTCTGCCTGCAAAGGAAAGAGGGAAACCTATCCTCCCTCTCGCCTCCCTCCCTCCTTCCCTCCCTCCCTCCTGAAAAGAGCCAGCCGCATACTGTCTCCCTGATGTTGTTGCCATGGTGTTTGGGTGTTCTCATTTTTGGGACACGCGGCACAAACAGATATCAGTGGGTTGATGTCAGCTAAATTGGAAAAGGATGCAATTATCTCTCATCTCCTTCGTCCTTTTTTTTCTCTCCACCATCTTGGCTGAAAATAAGCCTCCACGCCGTCGAACATGGGATGTGCCCAGTGATGGGACTAATGAGTCTTCCAGGCTGGCTGTCAGAAGCACAACAACAGAATTGAAGACAAGGAGGGCGGGCGGGCGGGCGTGGAGAAACTGATAATAGAGCTGGTGATAAGATGCTGCGCATTCACGTTCCCTAAAATGTGAGCGCCATTCATTGTCACACTGTGGCACACCTTCCTTCCTTCCTTCCTTCCTTCCTTCCTTCCTTCCTTCCTTCCTTCCTTCCTTCCTTCCTTCCTTCCTTCCTTCCTTCCTTCCTTCCTCACAATGGCTGCCTTCATAATACAGGTGAAGCTTGATTGATACCTGCAGCATTTGCGCGGATTGTTTTTCCTCCCAAAGTTATCTGGGGGAAAAATATAGGACAGTATCCTACAGAAGAAGAAAACATTTTTGTTCCCTCCATATACAGAATTATAGCACATGCCAATCAGAAGCACATCACTCCCCCCTCCCCTTTTCTTCACTTTCTGTCAAATCATGTGTTCTGCATGGAACGTGTTGCTTGGGCTGGCAAACTAAGTTTTGGGGGAAAGTGGAGGAGGGATGAACATGCTGCGAGAGAGAGAGAGAGAGAGAGAGAGAGAGAGAGAGAGAGAGAGAGAGAGAGAGAGAGAGAGAGAGAGAGAGAGAGAGAGAGAGAGAGAGAGAGAGAGAGAGAGAGAGAGAGAGAGAGAGAGAGAGAGAGAGAGAGAGAGAGAGAGAGAGAGAGAGAGAGAGAGAGAGAGAGAGAGAGAGAGAGAGAGAGAGAGAGAGAGAGAGAGGAGAGAGAGAGAGAGAGAGAGAGAGAGAGAGAGAGAGAGAGAGAGAGAGAGAGAGAGAGAGAGAGAGAGAGAGAGAGAGAGAGAGAGAGAGAGAGAGAGAGAGAGAGAGAGAGGGTGGTCAATGGGAGGAGGGGGAGGCACTAGCACGACATTGGTGAGTGCATCGAAGCGAGACAAACCAAGCAGAGGAACCCCCCCTCAAGTCAGATGAACATCGCAGCCTCCCTCCCTCCCTCCCTCCCTCCTTCCTGTCTCCATCGCTATCCCCCCCTCCCGCCTCCCATAGTCATTTCTTCTCCATTATTCATGAGTGCGTTGTGAGTCCCTCTGCTTACGGCTCACAGCTGCTGCCGCTGCTCCAGCCCATCGAGCAGCGCCCATTTTGCCCTTGCATCCATCCATCTTTCCATCCATCCATCCACAGGCATGGAGACACCAAGCTGGCTTCTTTGTCAGCCACCACCAAGCTGCTCTCTAAGCTGCTAAAAAGGAAGAAGACGGGATTTTATTTTGGGGTGCCGCTGAGAGAATCCTATATATTTTTTCCTTATTGGATTATAGTTCTGGCTTTGATTGGGAAGGAGAAAACGGGATCCAAAATGCCTGAAGCCAATTACCTGCTCTCTGTGTCTTGGGGTTACATTAAGGTGTGTGATTCTTAACTACATACTGTGTTGTGAAGCCTAATTATCCAATTCTGTGGAATAGTTATCTTGGAGTTTTGATGCACTGATATTTTTTTTTTTGTCGCTCCATCTCTATCTGCAGAGCTATGTTTGAAGTGTGTTGCTGTGCGGTGTGTGCGTGCGTGCGTGCGTGCGAATGCATCAGTCTGTCAACAGCTGCTTCTGCAGTGCCCTGGCCGGATCTCCGTGTACTCATTCAAAATGGTCAATTCATGTTCAAAGGGAAACAGCATTGAAATGAACAAAATGTATTGAAGTGCAAGCAAAGGTGTTCTTGCTTGATGTTTGCAAAAAAAGTGACGCATGTAAAAATGACAAATGAGCATCATGAGGGAATGTAAGCAAACTGTTCCAGAAGGACAATTTTGAGAGTTTAAAACATTTGGGCAGAGGTCAAAGAAATGAGGATTATTTTGAGTGGAGGTGGGCTGCTAGGATTCCTCCACTTGTTCCACGACTGACATATCTAAAAGTGCAGAATTTTCCATCAAATTCAGAGTCGCCATTTTCTCCTAGGTTTTCCCTGGAAACTGACGCCATTGTTTCTCTCCCCCCCCCCCCCCTCCCTTTTCTCTCTTGCAGTTTAAGAGAATGTTGAATCGGGAGTTGACGCACCTATCTGAGATGAGTCGCTCTGGGAATCAGGTGTCCGAATTCATCTCCAACACTTTCCTAGGTAAAACAATCAAATACATCAGTACATAAATACAAAGAAAAATTTGGATTTTCCCCTCAATATTTACCAAAACTGTGATTTGCACACAACTGAATAAAATAATAATATTTCCTGACACCCAATAAGGCCAAATGGCTCACAAAAGTACATTTTTGCTGTTTTGCTCTGGTGTGGGGGCGTAGCATAAAACACTGCGCCATCCAGTTTGGTCTCCAGGTTTATTGCAGCAGCCTCAAAATGCTCAGTGACAAATTCAAAAATAATGTTCAATTGAGTTGGAAAAAAAGAGTTAGTTGTTAAAATCCCATTCAATGTGGCTTGAACATTCAAGAGAAAATGCTGCTGTAATAATATAATGTAGGTTTCGCAATCAGATAACATGAATTAATTTTAACAGTAGACAATCAACAAATGTTCTCAGAGAGGCTTCGATTTTTCCTCAAGAAAGGATTTGTGATATATTGAGGGTGCGTCTGAATTTGGAAGAAAATGTGGATGAGGAGGTCTATTTATAGACACTGTGCTTGTGATCGATCGGCATCCTGCTCCGCGTAGTGTAAATGGCATATCCCTCCATGCTGGATCCCTGGCGGGGGGGATTAGAGGGAGGGGGGGGGGGGGGGAGGGAGGGAGAAAAAGTGACTGCAGTGAAGGAGAAAAAAAAACAAGAGGTATAGAGGGAACCCCCTTTGCTGGCTGGCTGGCTGGCTGGTGCTTACCAGATTGGGTGAGTCATCTCCAGCTCAGTGCATTTTCACTGCAGGAACGCCTTCCTAAGAGAATCAGATCAGAAAGTAACTTTCCTCCTTAGGAAAGGACAGAAAAGCACTTTAACCGACGAAACAAAGTATTTTCGGCAGCACGGCAAATACAGATCAGCGTAGAATATGAAACATTATACGTAGAAGCTTTCGAGACAAGCTCTCAATAAAAGCTGTCTGAAGCGAGTCACAATTGACCCCCAGTGTTGCGTGATGAGGGAAGGGGGGGGGGGGGTGCAAAGGCTGCTGCAGGAGATGGATGAATGAACAGTTGAGCGAGACAGCAGGTGGACAACACAGGACAGACTCAGCCAATGAACGTGCAGACGACCTGAATGAATGACCTCGGCTAATAGCTTGCAGGTGTTTCCATACCAGCTGCCTTCTCAGGTAGCAATTCCAAGGAAATAAAGGCCTACTATGAAAGCTTCAATGGCCACCTTCACTCACACACAATTGTCTTTTGATTCCTAATGAGAGCATCACCATCTGTGTTTTTGTTTTTTTTTGCAGACAAACAAAATGAGGTGGAGATCCCATCGCCCACCTCCAAGACACGGGAGAAGAAGAAGCAGCACAAGCAGCAGCTGATGACGCAGATCAGCGGCGTCAAGAAGATCTCCCACGGCTCTTCGCTTTCCAGCTGCAGCATCTCGCGTTTCGGTGTCAAAACCGATAAAGAGGAGTTGCTGTCCAAGGAACTGGAGGACCTGAACAAATGGGGCCTGAATATCTTCACCGTTTCCGAGTACTCCAACAGCAGACCTCTTACCTGCATCATGTACGCCATCTTTCAGGTAGGAAGCGTCCACGTTCTCCTCATGTTGAAAGTGATTCATCTCAACTAACACGTCTCCCAATCTTGTGTTTCTTAGGAGCGAGAGCTATTGAAAACGTTTAAGATTCCAGTGGACACGTTTGTGGCCTACATGATGACGCTGGAGGATCACTACCATTCCGACGTGGCCTACCACAACAGCCTGCATGCAGCTGACGTCGCCCAGTCCACGCACATCCTCCTTTCTACTCCAGCCCTCGATGTAAGTTACAGCACAAAGAATTGCACAAGCGACACATGGATGAAAAGAAGACGAGATGAATGCCACAGAGCTGTCATCTTTTGTTTGGTGCTAAGACAAGCTCTCAACAATACTCGGCAAACATTTGTCACTTATGAAATGGATCAGCAAATTAGATCAATTGATCTATGATTAAGTTTGTGCTCGGCTTCCCATTTCTCCAGGCTGTCTTCACCGACCTTGAAATCCTCGCTGCCATCTTTGCCGCTGCCATCCACGATGTTGATCATCCCGGAGTATCGAACCAGTTTCTCATCAATACCAGTATGTTTTGTCAATTGGCTCCGTCCGTCAAGTGTCTTTTTGGGAGAGAGTGACTCATCACTGGTTTTTCACTTGCGAGCAGACTCGGAGCTGGCGCTGATGTACAACGACGAGTCCGTGCTGGAGAATCACCACTTGGCTGTGGGATTCAAACTCCTGCAGGAAGAAGGTTGCGACGTCTTCCAGAACCTCACCAAAAAGCAGCGACAGTCCCTACGCAAGATGGTCATCGACATGGTACGACACCTTGACACCATTCCTCATCTGCATCCTGCATTCTGATCGGCTTCACATGAAAAATGTTCTCCTAGGTTTTAGCTACCGACATGTCCAAACACATGAGTCTGTTGGCCGATCTGAAGACAATGGTGGAAACCAAGAAGGTGACGAGCTCCGGAGTGCTGCTGCTGGACAATTACACAGACAGAATACAGGTAAGGCCTCAACCTCTCATTTACTTGCTTGTAGTGGCTCCAGTAAATTGAAAGACAATTTCAAAAAATCAGTTTACATCTTCAAGGTGCCTCCACCATTTTGTAGTTTTCATTGCCAAGCTAAACAGTTTTTTTTTTTTGTCCTAAGGTGCTGCGAAACATGGTGCACTGCGCCGACCTGAGTAACCCCACAAAATCCCTGGAGTTGTATCGTCAGTGGACCGATCGGATCATGGAGGAATTCTTCCACCAGGGAGACCGAGAGAGGGAACGAGGCATGGAGATCAGTCCCATGTGCGATAAACATACAGCTTCAGTGGAAAAGAGCCAGGTGAGGTGGAGCGTGATAGTTGTTAAGAAAAGAATCAGGCACGCCTAATCCGCATCTCTCTTCTTCCAGGTGGGTTTCATCGACTACATCGTCCACCCTCTGTGGGAAACTTGGGCCGATCTGGTCCATCCCGATGCCCAGGACATCCTGGACACGCTGGAAGACAACAGGAACTGGTACCAGAGCATGATCCCCCAAAGTCCCTCCCCACCCTTTTACGATCAGGGTTCTCATGGACATGGCGGAGGCACAGGAGGCCAGGGACCTGGGGACAAGTTTCAGTTTGAGCTAACCCTGGAGGAGGAGGAGGACTTGGACGGAATAGAGAAAGACGGCGAAGTGGAGGAGCAAGAGGACGAAGATGAGGCAATCGACGAGGAGGAGGACAGCCTAGGAGATTGTCGATCTCCTCCTCCGGACTATCGGGAGGGCGACCCGATGGAGCCCACGTCCACCATCGAGATCGTGACGCACGAGGCGTCGCCCACAGACACATAGGGCTTCCGTCAGCAGCAGAAAGAGTTTTTGGAAAAAGAGGGGCGATCCTCACGCAGCTGTGCTTTTTAACAAGGCCTCAGAAGCAAAGGCTTAGTTTTGGCCCGCACGGGGCCGTCTTGCACTTGGGTGTTTGAAGCCAGCCAGCCAGGCACGGATAGTTTCGGGAGAAGCAGCTTCAGAGTTCTCAGGAAATATTTACTGCAAACATCTTGATGGTCACGCAAGAACGGCGGTAGAAATTGAAGGCTGTAGGCCAGTTTGGGAAATGGGACTGGCAGTAAATGGACATTGACACTACTGAGAGACATTTTGTAACTTAAGACTTTTTACACAGATATAATATAGAAAGAAGTAGCATAGAATAAGATCTACTGATGAAGACCTGTTTGTATAGCAAGAGAAAGCGTTGACTTTTTCCTGTACCATTTGTCGAAGAACTTTTGTGTGCCTTTTTTACTAATGTCTTTATATATTTTTTTTATTTATTGAACACTCTAGTACAGTATGTCTGTGAAATGTTTTTCTTATCTGAGAGAGTAAAATCATTTTTGTATGTCAAAAGGAGAACAGTCTTCCGTGTATTGGGCAATAGAGAAATCCCATGTCGACAAACGACCGACCGACCGACCCTTGGATGAAATTGGGGAAAGTGAATGAATGCGTTTTGTCACAATTGTTTCTTAGTCGGAGCGCAACATTGTTTCAACGCAGCTCCGTTTCATGATGACGTTCATCCGTATATCTTTTCATACTTCTCAATGAAATATCGCTCGTCTTAAAATAGTACGAATACAGTGTGGGCTTCCGAACTTTTCAGGCCAAAACTAGAATTTTCATGCACAGTGGAGTCATGAATGATGGAAAATTGGAGTCATTAACTTTGTTTTGCCTTTTTCAGCGTTTTTCCATACGAGCATGACATCCAAACTCGAAAACAAAATTCAACCATAGTCCTGCCACAAAATGACAGCAAATAATCATTTCAATATATTTTACCACCATGTGTTTGACGCCATGAAAACAACCTACGGGGCCACTTTCACCTAACTTACTAGAGGGCCGGTCTCATGGGTCAAAGAAGAATTTCATATTGTAAAAAAAAAGATATATATATATATGGCATTTTAGTTGCATTTGCGAGTACTTTTATTTCATGGAAAATTTAAGGAAAAAAACTTCTCATCCGAGGCAATTCTATTTTGAACTGGCAGGTATGCTGCAGTCTTAATAATCCTGTTAGTTGGAACTGCTGGTGACCCCAGCCAGGCCCATCTGATGCAATGTCCTTCTCCCCCTATGCAATCAAGGCCCTGCACATTTAAGGTGCTCTTCCAGCTGCCAGCTTTGCTCTGCTCTCATCTCATCAGTGCAACATAGTTGACAAAGCCCTCTCTCCCTCCCTCCCTCCCTCTCTCCCTCCCTCCCTCCCTCTCGCTCTCTGTCTCTTGCCACCAAGGTCAGCAGCCAAAACAATCAGGCCAGCTATTTCTTTCTTGTGATGAAAATCCCTCAAGTGCTGCTTCCGCCCAATGACGTCATTGAAAGGAGAGCATGAAAAAAAAAAAGCCCCTTTACTGTTTTGGGTTTCTAGGACAGTTACAAATCGACTCGCATGGAGTCAAGCAAATTGGAAAAGATTTTATTCCCATCATAGTTTCCAAACGATGGTTTGAAAAGGGTTGTCGACCTCACGTTTCATCCGGTCAAAGTTTGTTTGTCTTGTTAGTGAGCTTACCTTTCTTTGTTTACTAAAATGGTACTTGGTCAAATTTCACTCCAGGATAGTTCACTGGCAATCATGTGTGTGTGTTTTTGTACGGTGGAGTGTGTTGACTTTGCCATTGGCCTTATACTCCTCCCCATCACGCCTCACCTTTGTCTCCAAGTGTTTGTCGCTAAAAGCTCAAGTTGGTCTCTCTGCTGTTTATAACAGTGTATATTTATTGGATATGTTAAGCATGTAAATAAGAAATTCTGGTTGAGTGTAAAGTGAATTTTCTAATTTATATGCACTTGCATTACCTGGAAGTGGTGGTGTCTAATGTGTAGAAGACTCTAGATTGGAGTCTTGTTTTGTTTTCTATATTGTTCTATCGATATATTTACACAAAACACAATTTGACATTGTGTATATAAACTGCACACTGTTTTCCAGTGCCCATCAAAGTAGGAGCTGAAGGAAAGTTGTCATATGACAACCTTGTAACGACAACGTGACCAAATCACCAAAGTTTTCAACTCTTTGAAAATGATTGAACGAAATCGTAAACCAAAAATGATATCATCGCTACGAACTGATGTCTTTTTTTTTTAGCTGCATGCTAATTTGTCTTTGGTTTATCAGGACCATAATTTTCAAAGCTACAAGGTTGTCATGTGACAGCCATTGGGTGACCCAGATGTTAACGCTTGGAAATAGGACACATAAGCAGAACAGACATTTCCTATCCAAATATCCAAATTTCTTATTTGATCTCAGCAGCTTGTTCATGGCAACTGCTCATTTCTAAGCTGCAAAGTTTGAGAATCACAAGGCTAAATGATCTCCTGCACATCATGTAAAAGTGGATGTCACTGCAACGGTCTTGGTGGCATGCGCACGGCACTCACACACACACGCAGTTGATCTGCGATAACAGCAAAATGC
Source organism: Syngnathus acus (assembly GCF_901709675.1). Taxonomy (NCBI): domain Eukaryota; kingdom Metazoa; phylum Chordata; class Actinopteri; order Syngnathiformes; family Syngnathidae; genus Syngnathus; species Syngnathus acus. The sequence continues at coordinate 1,106,190 of NC_051090.1, read as the reverse complement.
TCTTATGTAACTGTGCTACTGTGTAAACTATTCCTGACCAAACTTGTTAGCAGTTTTGGACAAACCATTTTGTTCAGTATTAACATTGTTTATCTCTATGTTGATGCTTTTTGGTCCTAGTTGTCCAAATGGTTAGCCTGATTTAGCACTATCTGCATGACAGGTGATTTTTTCTTATTCTACATTTAGGTCCACCCGTTGTTGCAGGTGGGTTAATAAATGTTTCACACAATGTATGGCATTATATTGTATATTGTGTTTAAAAAGAAATACTTTTTCTAAGAAGCGATTAAAGGTAAAGCATGAATTGATTTCATCTGCTTCTTGTTTTTTTTTTGACTCATTAGTTTCTAGGGTTAAATATAAGTTCTTCATTCAAATATGTAGACCCTGTGGTTTATGTATTAGTGATCAATTATCTGTAAAATATCAAATGAATGCCAATTACGTTTTGACTGCAATTCTCAAAGCTCAAATGAGGTATCCTTCCTGTATCAGTTTGAACAGTGGCTCTTCAAAAGATAACCCAATGACCCGCTTAGGGTCCCTTGGGGCTGCATTAACCTTGCAAGTCGAGCAAGTAAATCAGTCTTGTGATGGCTGTGGCTATTTATACCCTCTGAGCCAATTAGGGGAGTGGCCCACAATGCAGAACATTCTTCCAAAAAATGTATGGATGTCGCAAAATGTGACTTTAGTATGCCGTGCGTGAAAGAAGGAGGAGGTATTGGTCGGAAATACCAAATGACGAGGAAGACTTGTTGGATTTGAGCAGGGCCTCTCTCACACAGTGACAAGGACGAGCAAGTCCTCTCCGTCACGTTGCCATAGCAACTGTGCCAATGTTAAATACCGAGACACATTTTCCAGACATTTCCCTGTGGGATAACGCCACCGTCATCATTTGCAAGCAACATTTCCACAGGCGTTTTTTTTCTCCCTTTTACGCTTCTAATGTAGAAAACATTTCCTTCAATAAAAGCATACCTGAATTGAAATGATACAAATAAAACAACCTCAATCAAATCCCCTTCTTGTCAAATACAGAGGTAATATTTCACAATTCACAGAAATTGAGAATATGATCATTTTGTTTGAAAATCCAAGTCTCGTCAAATGTTGGATGATTTTTATTTCCGAAAAAATGCTGATCCAACCTTTTCACAGCTTGCTAACCTCTACGAGTAGACTTATATCATTTTAGCCTGAAAGCACTGAGTATTAATGTGGCAAAGTGTACATAATGATCTCATTCAGGTTGATTAGTCAAGATCAATAAATGATGACAATATGCTTGGGGAATTATTAACCTGTTTGATAAGTTATGCTGACCGTGTTTTGTAACATTATGCCTGGGGATGCTTGAATAAGACTAATCAGGTAGCAAGACTGTACACCCAATAAAGTGTTTTGTTTTTTTCATCCTATGTGATGATTGGTAGGCACCAGCACTTGATTTTTTGTGTTTGTCCCATCTAGCTTAGCACGGTTCCTTTGAGTATGTGTCGTCAGATCCCTGAAAATCCACACACCTATTTTAAGACGCTTCATGAATTATGGGGGACAGAATTAAATGCGTCACTGGGAGGCCCGGGCAGACTCCTACTTGAGTGTAATATGGTGCACGTACACTCACTGGTAACCTATATGAGCAACACTTGTGGGTGTTGGAGGTGGATGGAAAGCCTTGATGTAATCTTCATTTTACAAATTCCTCTGAGCTCACTTGCCTTCATTCTATCATTTCATCCAGGTTAGCCAGTCTCCTTGTATTGGCACACTTTACGATGCACCGTTTCTTAATATAGCTGGGTTGTAACCTATGAAATGCTTTACAATGCAAAGCATGTTTTCAGTTCAATCTGATGCATTATTATCATTAAACTACTACGAAAGGGCATGTTAGACTGATGTTGACATCTATTTGTGAAACCTAAGACCAAGATTAGAAAAATTGAGAACCAATAATCTGTTCATTAAATAAAATATTCATTTGTTAATTGCAATATATCAGTTTTAATCAAATATTAGAATAAAAACTCTCCTTGTCTCCTAAAAAAAAACACATCTACAATTCATTTACCGTAATTTTCGGACTATAAGTCGCACCGGAGTATAAGTCGCACCAGCCATAAAATGCCCAAAAAAGTGAAAAAAAACATATATGTATATAAGTCGCTCCTGAGTATAAGTCGCCCCCCCCCCCCCCAAACTATGAAAAAAAGCGCGATTTATAGTCCGAAAATTACGGTACTTTGATTGTTACATTTCAATCCCATCATGGTTGTGATGCATAGAGGCACAATGATAAAAAAAAAAGAGTTACAGTCCAAATATAAACTGTGTGTTTAAAAAGTAGTCTCAGTGGCATTAGACTAAACAGACAAAGTCTGCCTGACAGGCATCAGCCGCCCGCCTCAGCATCATCAAATAATTAGTCAGTGGGTGTTGTTTGTTGTGGTGCGTATGTATGCTTGAGTTGTGTCCCTCTGGGCGGGGTAATGACAGAACAGCGCCCCTGACTGACTGGCTGCCAGCCCAAACAGACAGTGCATCCATCGAGAGTGGCCGCTTGGCACGTAGGCCCTGGAAAAGGCATCCTGCCATCTTCCCATCTTATCATTCAACATGTCTTTCCCTGCCGTTGAGTGGAATTCTGTTTTGCTTTGACTGCGGCTTAATCGGTATGCTACCTAATCATAACCCCTTATCAGTCAATGGTTTATAAGGGGCGGTGGGTGGAGTGTTTGCATGGAAGTGGCAGAAGGTCTTGGAAAGAAGACGTGACAGATGCAACATAAGTCAGGGGAAGACGGACAGAGACAAAACAAAATGTGTGTTTGCCAACTCGAGATAAAAAGCAGAACTGCAGGTAGTTTAGTTTTGTAGTGCTGTTTAGTTTTGTCACAATATTTACTGGCTTACTCCCCATAGAGAGAAGTAAATTGCCATTTTATATTGTTATCTAAGTGGGCCCAACTCGAATACATTTATTACCCCGCAGTATTTTCAAATGATTGTCAAATGCCAGTGTGTGGCATACACTTGTAGCATTTTCAAATTATTTTCTGTCTCCAGTGTGTGGCATACACTTGTCATCATGGGAAATCCACTTTTTTAGCTTTGAAATGCATTTTATTGTGCACTAGAGTCTCCAGGATTTCTGACGGTCCTATAGCACCCCCTACAGGCCGCGGTGTCACGTCACCCTTACAAGTGAAGGTCAAAATTGAAATACAGTACAGGCTATATTTGGTTCATATTTTTATACCCCATTTTAAATGAGTTGCGCCACCAAGAGAAAAAGGCAAGAATGAAAAGTTAAAATGTCTAGTAATATCAACAGCCAACAGGAGATGGCGTCAACACCATTCATCAACTAGTCTTTTTGTTGATTGTGTGGAAACATATTTCATGCCTACGTACGTACGTTGAGTCCATTAAATAGCACTAGAGGACATTCGAAGATTGCGTATGGACAAAAGCAAGTCAATCATTTATAAGCAGAGTGAATCTGTTTGTACAAGTGAGTGCTGAGTTTTGAATTTCACTTGTGAGATTTGCACATTAAATGTCATCAACTTTAATTTTCTTTTTGATTTTTTTTTTTTTTTCTTGGCAATGTATGTGCGCACGCGCTCGAAGTGTGGGTGGTCCTGAGCTTCTAATAGCAGTTGTCTGCCTCAGAGGAAATAATTGACATTCTCCACTAGCACACTGCACTGGCAAAATAAGGTAGGCTGGTTTGCAGCCGCTGACATTTGTTTACATTGCATCTGTATCCATCTCGACCCATTGCGTGTGTATTCGCTTTTCTCCTTAAATTGCGCACATATAAAATCATCATTCGTTCAGGAAGAGGGCGTTCTATGAGTCAGGCTGCAGGCTATGTGACGCCTCACAGGGATTGGCTGAGCCGATATGACGTCATCAACCTGCCCCCCCCCCCCCCCCCCCTTGCAAACAGGCATGCACACAAACACAAACCTACCCTCGCTCCCTTCTCTCGTCTGTATTTATTATAACCTCCAGTTCTATTTCCCCCTCCTCTTAGCATCCTTTGCCGAATGTGTTCGTTTTCGCCGCAGAAGCAGCAGAGGCAGGCAGGCAGGCAGGCAGGCAGGCAGGCAGGCAGGCAGGCAGGCAGGCAGGCAGGCAGGCAGGCAGGCAGGCAGGCAGGCAGGCACCACCGCAGCGGCATGCATGCATGCACGCATGCACGGATTAAAGCCCCTCGCGCATATCTGCAGCTAGTCTGACAGGCCCCCCCACCTCCTATCTGTCTCTCTCTCTCTCTCTCTCTCTCTCTCTCTCTCTCTCTCTCTCTCTCTCTCTCTCTCTCTCTCTCTCTCTCTCTCTCTCTCTCTCTCTCGCTCTCCCTGGCTGCTTGACAGGCGACTGCTGAGGGTGTTCTCGGCTCGGCTCAGTGTTAGCCAGGGCGTTAGCCACACACACACGGCCGCTGTGGTGCACATCGATTCCGACGAAGCTCTGCAGTAACTGGGGTCTCTTCTTCTCTTGCCCGCATCTCGTTCAGACTCCTTGGAGGTAGAGGAATGCAAATCTGCAACCATGATGGAAGGTAAGTCTTTTTTTTTTTTTTTTCTCCAACCAACATGCTACGCTCGTTCCTGTTCCGATTCAGTGTTAATCCCCCTTTACTGTATGTCCTTGTCCTACACAGCTTGGGATGGCAACGGTTCAAATGTCATAAAGTGTCATGCTATTTTCAGTGCATACATTCCAATGACTTGAATGCTGCTCCGAGGGAAAAGGGCACACACACTATATCAAATAGGCATAATGGTGACACTAATTGGACCGTGTGTACCTTTTGTTTAGTTGTGTATGTTTTTGTACACAACGCCCCCCCCCCCCCTTCCCCTTGTAAAGGATTATTTGGAGGTATTGTGCAAGGGAGGCTTATGTGCCCAGCTGGCACTCTTGAATAAATTCTATGTCTGCATATAGTCGTAATGTCTTTGCTCATGTCCATGTTTCAGTTAAGCCATTTTAAGCATCGTGAACGCAAGAAGAAATTAACCATGGCTTTACGACTCCACAATGACACCATTAGGCCGCAGCTGCCACTCAAGTACCCCCCACTCCATCTCTGTTCCAGTTAATATAGTTCCTTTGTTGTGTTTTATGTCTAATCATTAACATTGGTTTAATGTGTCTGTGCTTGGCTGTTGAGCAGTGGCGAGTGTGATCGCTTTTCGCCCAAATTCTGGTCAGGTTAGGCTGCAGCACACCTGCAGCCCGAGTCAGGATAAGAGACGAATGGACGTGTTACTTTGCAAATCAGGACAATTCTTGCAAATGTGGCTGTGGTGGTTCTGAATCCTTATTAGAGCTGTATGTTTGTGTATCAAAATGACTAGCATCAATACTTGATATCTGTGACTACTCAAGACTTGAGTACTCGTATTAGTCTTGAAAAGGTGGTATCAAACATCCCTAGTCATGTCATGCCAACTTTCACACTCCAATATTATTCCTATTTCTACAGAAATATATAGGTGCGAGCCACTTCAGTGAGTGATAAATGACACACATTGTCAACATTCCACATTGCCTAAAACATACAGCACACTTACCTGGGAGTCAGAGTGAGACCCACAAACCACAAAGGGCTTTTGTAAAATACACAGTTAGACAGACATGTTGATTTGTTGGGACTTGAGTGTGATGGCTCAGGAATTCTAAAATAATAATGGCATGCCCACCATCCATCCATTTTCTGAGTTCAGTGCAAGGCTGAGGGGAGCATAAAAGCTGATTCAAGGCTCCAAAATGAGATGAAAGGGTAAGGCAACCCCAAAAAAGACATTCCATTATTATGTTGTATGCGCACCCACTCGTCTAAACACAGTATTTTGCTTAATTTTGCGATTGTGGAACATGAGTTAAGACGTTTTTATCCATCAAAGGGGTGGCCATTTTGCTGTCAACTGAAAATGACATCACAGATGCTCACGACCAATCACCATTTAACTGCAGAAAACTGGTGAGCCGTGATTGGTTGAAACCTGAGACCCGTGATGTCATTTTCGGTCGACAGCAGGTGGCAATATGGCCGCCCCCTGAGATGGATAAAAACGGGTGGATTTTGCTTGTTTGTTTCATATTTCACACAACTTTGAGGCAGATTATCTAATCAAGTGCTCCATGACTGCACGAAAATCTGTTTTTTTAGTAATAAACAGGCAAATATTGTACTTAGAACAGCACAACTGACACCATTTTAAAGACTGAGGTCATGTAGAGCGCCCCTTCTTTGACCAGATTTTTCTCAAGCCAGCCTGAGTTGAACAGAGAAAAACAGTCTGTCCACTCTACTTCTATTTGCATGGCTAGCTCAGGCTTAGCATGGCCTCTGTGATTGTAGGATTATAGTCAAGTGTTAAAATTGGAAGCTAATCCCTGTTAGCTTTGCTGCTTTTTAAAGCTTCATGCCATGGCTCGTATGGGTACTACATGAGCTTGAAGACTTCTAATCATTACTTTATGCCGGTTACAAGGTACGGGAGCAAGTGTTCAATAGTTAGTTCATGTCTGACAAGCTCCAAAAATCTCCAAATATTTGGCAAATACAGGGAGGATGTGTTAAACTCTTTCTGAAGCAACATTTCTGAGAGCAACAAAACACGACATAAAAATATTCATTTTCAATGGACACGCCAAGGTGTCAGACCTAAAGGTCAATCAAGTTGAGGTGCAATATATCTTGGTAATAACCGGCTTCAAATGTACAATACATCATTATATTCACACACCGTCATGCAAAAATGATCAAACCCTCGGAAATGTTTTTGCTTACTATGCTCAATTAATCCACAGTCATTTCGAGGATCTCTGCTGCTACCATCTGGTTTCCTTGGCAACATGACTCATGAATGTTTCGGGAATGGGTTTGAGAAGAATGCACGTAATCCAAGTTGTTCATACTCTGGATGTTTTTTTCATTTACATTTTGCCCACTTTGGCAGCATCAAAGAACATTAGGAATTGGTTAAATGGACTCCAACTAGTTCGAGTAACATGGCAGAAATGGCATTTCGTAACCAGCCTGTCAGCTTTGATGAGATTGACATGAACATTTCTGGTGGCTCAGGTCAAACTACCGTAATTTTCGGACTATAAGTCGCACCGGAGTATAAGTCGCACCAGCCATAAAATGCCCAAAAAAGTGAAAAAAAAACATATATATGGATATAAGTCGCTCCTGAGTATAAGTCGCCCCCCCACCCAAACTATGAAAAAAAAACGCGACTTATAGTCCAAAAATTACGGTACTTTTAAAACCTTGTGTCATCTCATCCATGTTACATCACAGCCCAAAAAGTTGCGAACAAGTCGAACTGCTCAGGTACTCATTTTTGATCTGGATGTCTGTGACATTAGCATGCTGACACACTCTCAAGAGTGTTGTGGTTTGATCTTGTTTGCACGTTGTTAGCGCTTGTTTGTGAATTTATTCAGTGACAGTACAACCTTCCCGAATGACATTTTGTTTTTTAAAGCAGACACACCCAGTCGTACTGACACATAATAAACAGACATGCTGGGGTAATTCTGTGGCAGGCAGCTGACAGGTTTATTCTCAAGTGTCTTTTTTTTTTCTTTTTTTTTCTGGGTGAGTGTGACCAGGGACGCTATGTATTTGCAGTGTATGGCTTTCGAAGCAGACCCAATGCAAACAGACGTCAGTTCCAATCAACAAAGGGTACACCAGCACAGTGTTGCAAAAACACAGCCACAGGAAAAGATTAGACGTACGTATTTAGTTGATACCAGTCGGCTAGGGGGAAAGAAGTCGAAACTTAAATTAAACAAATTTAAAAAATGTATCTCAATTATTAATCAAATTATTATATTATATTATTATTGAAGTCAATCGATTCATTGTACCTCCAACCACTTATTTTGCATACCTTTCAAAGGCTTATTGTATGCATTGCAAACAACAGACTCCTAAACATCAATGGTGTTAAAGGTGAAACAGTGATGAAAGATGGATTTTGATGCCATCGAATCTTTCCTACTGTTCTGCGGGGGAGATCTGTCTTCTGTCTCATTCTCCCAACAGCTCTCCAATGGGTGACTCATCTGAATTGAGCAGCTTCTCTACAGAAGAGCAGCCACGGCCACACATTTTATGAGCAATGAGGAGAAAAAGACAAACATGGGAGTAAAATCAAGCACAGTAGTGTACTCACCAAATCTCATGACAATCCCCACTTTCACTCTTAAACACCTGTAAGGGACACACGATGCCATTTTGTGTGGACTGTATTAAAACAAATCTTGCAAGTAAATCTCCTGTGGTTTTGTGGAGGTGAGGTATGCATTATTATTCATTTGAATATCTAGACCCCTAGATTAGTGTAGAGGAATTGCATTTTTTCTCGATTGGTTGCTAAGGTCTTGTTGTCCCACATGCCCCACACATTATTGAGTTTGCTTTGTTTTAATGTTGGACAACTGTTGGCAGTAGCGAGGCAATTCAGTGGTGTCGAATGCTGATTGCACAAACTGCCACTGGCCACAATGCGGTTGCACAAACAAAACAGCAAATCCGGTGGACCACCTTTTTTTTTTTGCTTTGCTTTTCTTAACATCTTGGTGAAGAGCTTCATTCTGCTACATGATTTGTATTTATTTTATTTATTCATTTGATTTATTTTATTTCTATTCATGTTTTTAGTTATGTAATTTTATTTATCACCCACTCACTCCAAATGACAAATAACATCAACATGCAAATGTGTTGATTATTGTCCTCAGACCAAACATAAAAGAGAATGTACATTTTTGTTACTTTTGAGTATTTGTTAATTAGACTTCTTTTAAAACCAAAAACGATATCATTGAATACCTCAGTTTCACTATAATGATTCAAATGAATATTAACACAGCAATTGCACAGATGGGTGCATCATGAGTTTGTAGCATTTCCAAATATCTCTTGGTCAGCTCCACAGAAACAATTGTGATGCTGTTATATGCTTTCTGGCACTGACCCACTTTTGTTCACAGTGAATGATGTGCAATGAAGCAGCTCGAGTAGCCCCCCCCACCCACCCCAAAGAACATCTGTAACCAAAGTGGCATCCAATGCGGATGTTTCTCAACATCTTTGAGTCTGCACTAAAAGCATAGTTCCTGCAAGTTGATAGATAGCTTGCAGTGGAGCCACCTGGATAGTACAACCAGGGCCTATTTTTAGCATCCACACCAAAATGAACAAACAGACCGTTTCGCCGCCGCCGCCACATTTCGATTCTTAGACTGGAACTGCACTGAAGCATGCAGCTACAGTGAATATAGGGCTAGCAGTCTTGCGCAGTGGCTTTATATTTTCAAGGGTTGGAATAAAAATCAAATATTTGGCAAACATCCATACATTTGGTGACTATTGGTGTGCCAAGTACGTTCAAATCGTCTTTAATGATAACGTACTCTCCTGCTCTGAGTAATGTTCATTCTGTGGCTTTTATTTCCTCCCCCAATTGACTCTAAAAATGAAGGAAAGGACCAATTTGTAACCCCATCAAATGTATATTTAAGGTTTGACGTAGGGTATAGTTGAACGTCGACTTGGATTCATCTTGCATTTTCCAAAATGAAATTACGGCTATCAATAGGACACTGCCAAATGACATTAGCACTTTTGCCAGCATCCTTCTGAGCAGATGTCATTATGTCATTATACAATGTGTACATGAGTCTCTGTTATAGGACACAAAATTGATTTATGTACTACTGTATGTGTTTATGTTATTTCACGTGCAATTGGATTTAGCTGTAGTCTTTACAGTTACATGCTCTTTGCAAATAAGCCCACAAATGTCAGAATTTGTTCATGTCCAATACAAGACTGCTATGGCCAATCATTGTTTTCCATCTTGTATTTTTACTCATTATTTTTTTTATTGCACGCATGGATTAACTGCTAGTGAACTTGAGTGCAAGACGGATCGAGAACAGGAGTCGTGACTTTGGCATCGTGTTACGTTGTGTGTGTCTGGGTGTGCGTTACAGTACAGGTTTGTGTGGAGTAGCATTAGGTTGCCTCGTTGCAGTTCACAGTGTACTTGTATGTACATGCATGAAGTTGAGCAGGGAGGGATAGCTTGACGTTGGTCAGAATGAGAGTCATAGTAGCAAAGAAGAGAGAGATGGAGGGTGACAACTGGGCTTTCATCTGGGGTAAGTAAGAGTGTGGCCCTGGGGCATTCATGCCGACTCATCTTCAGGATGACGGGGATACATTTAAAACATGAAATGACACTTAAAGTGGGATTCTCACCACTCGGCAAAACAATGCAAAAAAGAAAAATGTGGACGTGCAAGTTATTATGTACTTTCTGTTGTGTACTGGAAGAGCATTTAATTGTTTTGACTGTTACTATTTGTGGTTGGCACGAAAAGATGAGTTTCCAGTTTTTTTTAATTAGGAAAAAAAATAGCTTTGTCAAAATAAATAACAATGTATTAATTCCAGCGGCACACCAAGCCATCTAAAAATCTTTATTACATTGATTCTTCTAATAGCAATTGAGGTTCTATTTACAACAACCTTGAGTTTCACAAGGCTGGCCATGAACACACACACACTATATGTCGTTCGGAGTAAGAAGAGTGCAAACGATCAATAATGACATTGATGAAGCATAAGTCTAACAGTCCATAAATACATTGTATACAGAGGGTATTTGATAAGTGTCAGTTAACAGTATTTTTAGTTGTTGATCCTACTTCATTGGCCTGATCAATGCCTCTTCTTCCTTCTCAGGATTGAAAAAACGCACCAGGAAGGCCTTTGGCATACGCAAGAAAGAGAAAGACAATGACTCAACGTAAGTTATGGCCGTCATTATATATTATACATTATATCATTTGTATGGTGCCTCCACAAAAGGACCAAAGGAATTACCAAAGTGATAAGAGTTTGTTTTAATAGGTTTGCCTATGTGATACTTTGTCATTTGAAATGTGTTTGGGACAGAATAAAGTTGCGTTTTCTTTCTTCTCTCATCTTTCATTTCATACAGGGGGTCCCCAGACAGAGAGGGGGGTGTAAGTACGCTTCAATTCAATTTCATTTTTTTCATCAATTCTTTTATTTGACCATTGTGGTGCAAGCTTAATGTTGTCAAATTGTATCTTTTTGATTTGTTTGGAGGAATTTGATGAATTTGAATGTTGTTACATAGGCTAGTGCTCACTCCAGTTGGCATTCAAATTCATCAATTGAATTTTCTTTGTTCTATTGACTTGCCAGGATTCCCAAGAGGTTGAATCGGTACAGAATACAGTCAAGTTCTAGTCCTCAAAGTAGATTAGCTTGTAGAATAGTTTAGTTTGACATTAGTTTAGTATCTTTTACATTAGCAGACTCTCAGGTAGCAAATAACATACAGGCGATTATTGCTGATGTTGTTATTTGGTCAAAAATGACACATTTCACTGGCATACTATGTTTATTTGCAATCATTAATAGAAAATAAACAAATTAGTTTTGACCGAAATGAAAACAATAGAAGCAATATTTAGTCAATATTATCACTAGTGCGAAATAATGACATGCTTGTAACTTCACTCTCGAATCTCAGTCTCAGAGGAAGACCAATGGAGCCCCAAATGGATTCTATGGAGAAATTGACTGGGAAAGATATGTAAGAACTCATTTAGCAATTTTGGCAGATGAACTGAAAATGCCAATCGTACAATTTATACTTCCCAATAATGGAGCTTTACATTCATTTGTTGCATTTCAGAATTCTCCTGAGGTGGATGAAGAGGGTTATAGCATCAGACCTGAAGATGAGGCAGACCAGGAAAATATCCTCAACCAATGCTTGATAAATCGTAGTTCGCTGTGGACGAACATCATTCATGCTCCTTTTTTCATGCAATTTGGGAACCTAGATGTATTTCCATTAAAAGGTCACACTTTTCCTTGACACCTCTCTCCCACATTGTCCCCAAATCCCATTTCTTCTCTTCTGACGAGTCGGAAGGAGAGGAAGAGCACAGGAAAAAGTTCAAAATTAAGATTAAGCCGCTCCCGGCCGATCAAGTTGTTTCAGTGCCCTCGGTTGAAGAACTCAAAGCCTCCATAGGCAACATTGCTCTCTCCCCTTCGCCTCTGGTGAGTCACATGGCCCACATTTTCCATTCTCATAAACAGTATGCTGCATTCGTGATGAGCATGTGCAAGTTGCTCCTGGTTTTTCGCATTATCATCAGCTGAGAGGAACTTGCCCCCTCTGTGGAGTGGCGTCAGTGTACGTCAGCCATGCGGCAAAAATTTTGGTTTCATTACATTTGGCATCGGGTGCCATTTACAAAAGTCGTCCATCACTCAACAATGCTTCAAAATGGTAAAAGGAAGTGTGGATTCTTCGAGATGAATAATTTCTAAGAACTATAGACGACGGATGCACCTGGTGCGTAGTTGATTAACTCCCGTTCCAGAATTAGAATTTTCCTGAGAGAAAGTTCATGTTGTGATTACAGCAAGTTTATTTTTTCACTCCGAGTTATTATGTGACCTCAGCCTTCTCCTATTCATGGAGCATCTGTCACACAAAGCACTCCCGCCACAACATCAACCATCTGGTGATGACACGCTGCCAAAACAGCACAGTGTGAAAATTGTGCTTTGAATGAGGGCCAAAATTAGGAATGCCAATTGTGACATGAGTGTTTCTACCTCTATTTAGCAGTGATGACAGGTAGCTTGGGTAACCACCCTGAATAATTCACTTAGGAAAGTGGGCACACACAACCTGCGGGTCATTCAGGTTGCCGATAGTCACACGAGCTTTGGATCTCTCTCAATAATTAATAACCAGTAAGACTGTATCGTTGTCGAACTGATCAGGTATGAAAGTCGTGCAGGAGACTATATACTGTGCATTCCGTTCGGGTTTTGTCTTCTAAAGCAGCGTATTTTTCTAATGTCATTGTTTTCTTTATACATAGCAGTTTTAAGTTCTGCTACTGCAGTACAAATCATTTCTCGATAGCAATGGAAACGTTTGAAATGGTAGCTGCGCCGGACACGTCTAATGATAACCGAAAGGTCATAGTGTCATCACTTCCTGTTTACATTGTGAGAATGACACTCATTGGCTCTGGTTGCAGTTCCACAGCATCCAATGAAAGGAATCGTTTCCATCAGGCCCCTCCCCCCTGTTGCATCACTGTAATCGCTCACGGCTCACTGCACAACTGGAACACGCACTAGACCAGAGGGAGAAAAATGCTTCATGCGACGCAGGAAGATGGGCCAGACTTCAGTGTCAATTAAAGCCATGAAGACAAAAAACAATTAATGGATGCTAAGAATATTCGGCTTTAAACTAAGTTGCTTATCAGATAAGAACAATTAAATGTACAGCGAGCGGGGAAAGCTAACCCAATTGCTTGAAAGAAACATTTTTCCAGGTTACAGTATTGATGGGGCTAAAGTGCACACTAAAAGGTCCAAATCAGTTGAGATCAAACAACCCTCAGCGACTTCTATATTTATTTGAATTCATTGGGGTATTTTAGATTTGCTCAACTCTTGCTTAACCAATTCAACCCGTTCCACTGTTCATCTTTTGCTCCACTTAATAAAAGAATCCTGGAGAGTTGAGGCTAACATCTTCTTTCTTGCGCTATCATCCTCACCCCGCTCCGCACATGTGAGCCGCCTCAGCAAATTGCTGCAGCTCTGATTCACGTGATGTCTGTGTTACTGATTTGTTACTCTCTGACCAGGTATCTCTTCTCTCTTCCTTTTTGCTGGTCACAGAGACGTAGCCCGGTAAGTGTCCTTTGCCTCCATCTCTCCTTGCTCACATTATATGCGCACTACATCATATAGCTCCACTTAGAAGAGAATATACGTATGTATCAATAAAGATGTATTGTCATATAGTATATAAACGGACAGGGTCAGTGACTGAAGTCAAGCATTGAAACAATATGGATCGAAATTGTGCAGTAATTTGACTCTCAAGGTCATTTCCGTGCACGTTTTTTCTTTTCCCGTCATGAACCGATTGACGCTTGCTCCCAAATATTTACAATCAATTGCAACAGCTGAACTCTTTGCTGTTTTACTTCAGTCTCTCTCTACCCATGGTGTCATCCTTTGCTCTGCGCCCACGCTTTAACCTTTCACTCTTTCTCCTCTCTATGCTGGACTGTGGTCTGCCCATGCATGCACATGCAGACATGAGCGTTTAGCTGCAATGTCGTTTCTCGCTTGCCTCTACAACAAAAGTTCCTTTTCCGCCGTTTTGCTTGGAGCAGGCATTGAAAGCTTTTCAATACGGCCTCCTTCCTTGCCCATGTTGCTGCTTGAGCAATTTGAATTCATACAATTATTTCTTAACTATTAATATGGGTTGATGTGATTGGCTGAGGGATGTGTGTCGTTTAGTCAGGATAGACAAATATTTGCAGTGCTCTCTGCTTTGCCATGTCTTAAATGTGCTTAAATATGGCCATGTTATATGGAAAAAGAAACATTTTAATTTGAATGGAAGTGGAAATAACATTTTGTACATTGATACTATGTACAAGGTCAGTTTTTGTCGAGTCATCCTTGGTTTATTGCTTGCTTATCTTTCTTTTCAGTTTTGTGCTTACTCATTACAACTTCCTGTTTTTTAAAAATGCAATGAGTCAATAATTATATTTTTTGCGTGCTATACTTGAGGGTTTTTAGGGTTTTAAATGATATTTTTGTTGTTGTTATAGGGATTGAAAAGGAACCCCTCCAGTAAGTCTCGTTTTCTTTTCTTTTTTAAGCCTCCCATTCAGCTCACTCCTGCAGAACTAGTTGAATGCCATGCAAAACGTATATTGCACAAATGTTATGTCCAGGTGAAGAGATTGTCAGACCAAGACGTGTTGTTCCCACCGTGGCACCTGCTCTTGCATCACAAGCTCCCAGGTATCTCCATCTCAGCAACCCTGTGCAATACAGGCAAATATTAGCCGTCATCACGACTGCATTAAAAAATACGGTCGCAGTGTCTTCAATACGAATGCATGTTGAGATAACTGTGGCGGGCGGGGCTGATACTGTTTTGGAAGCACAGTGTCGTCTTTCTCGGTTTTATCCAATATAGTAGTTCCTGAATAATGAGAGGACATCATTTATATGTGACTTTTTTTTTTTTCTTCTTCTCTGCAGTAGCAGCAGCCAGCCAACATCAGCCTCTGAAGAAACTACAGATTTATTTGGGCCTCCTTTGGAAACCGCATTCGGAGAAGAGAAAATAGAAGGTATTTGATCTTTCCACTGATCGTACTGTATTTGTGCATTCGTAAACCAAATCCTGCTCCCCCTAGCGCTGTTTGCCTTTCTATTGTCACCGATAGTGGAATGTCCTTCTTCACCATGTCACTTTGTCTTTGCTGTGGTCATGTTCAAGTGGCACTCAGCGCCCTTGTTATTTGCACGGTGTAGCTTGTTTATATGCAAAGTGTGTAGTCAGCTGCTCTTATTCAACCTGTTGGATTTATCGATGCCGACTGTAGGAGAGCTCTTAGCTGTTGCGTAACCCCCACATGTCATCTATTTATTCAGGGAGAAAGAGAAAAAAAAATGCAAAAACCCATTTCTTCATACACAACCTCTCTGAGTGAGGATTCATAATCACTTTCGAGCAGTGTCTGAAAAAAATCAAATCCAAACTGTGCTTTTACGGTACTATTTGTGCATATTTTTATGGGAGAGTGTTTAACTCTGGTGTTTTGGTGTTGTGTCTCCTCCTGAATGAAGTGGTTCTGTCTGAGTCTGATGTGTGGGGGGCTACTGTGTCAGAGCCCGAGTCTTCTTTGACAAGAGCTTTCCCCACAGGAAGTAAGTTTAGAATTTCCTGCTAATTTTGCCTTCGTCTCCCTGGTGACTCCACATCCGTGCGTCAAATCATCTCACAAGCCCCCTTCATCTACTAAAACAAGATTACTAGGACTGAAACACTCACTAAATGTTTTCATTTGATCACAACCATTTTCTTCCTTTCATGTTCAGTACTATGAAAAGTTCGAGGACCGGCCGACCTTTCTTGTTTTCTTCCTAGCATGGTGGTTAATGGATGTGCAATGTTGCATGGTTAATCTTTCCTGGGTCATCTTTTGTCCGTTCCGTTTTTCCAACCATGTAAGGGTATTATTAATTAAAGATATTGATTTGTGTCCAGACCTGGAGGGATTTGAAAAAAGGCACTGTCCAGTGTGACTTATAATGGCGGCAGAATAATTGTACGTGCAGCTAAAAAAAAAAAGATAATGAAATAGGCAAATCCCATTTCCAATGACGTTCGTTGTGTAAATTGAAAACAAGCTACCCAATATGCTGACAGCCTAAATTGAAAAAAACCACATTGGACATTGCCTTATTTATTGTGGGTGTTGTTTACTCTTGATTTTTTTAACATAGAAAATCAGATCACATCCTCACATCAACCAAACTGACATTAACTCTTTCTTTTTTTTTTTAAATTAAAAACGAGGAGTGTGTGTTAATTGTTTCACTGGCAATATCTGCAGCTCCACCCCCACTTCCACCCAAGAACGTCCCGACATCGCCTCTGACAACTGACCCTGTCTCTACAGATGACACAGGTAATAATACATTTTAATATTTCATTATCACCCTCCATACATTACATCAGGGAAATTATTTTTTTCCTCACTCGTCCTGTTCTTTGTGGACAATGCTTAACAAATGTATTTATTTAGTCCTAAGGGTGCTGTATACATGGACTTCCATTATCTTCTTGCTTCCTTGTGTATCGGGAATATTTTATCTTCTGGGATTAAAGAGTGCTTGTCTGTCTCGGATTTATCAACAGAAGCTGAGAATTCAACAAGAAAGAAATCCATAGCTGACTTGGACAATCTTTTTGGACCAGAGCAGCCTGCCCCCGTAAATGAGAATGCAGGTGACACCTGGGTGTGCTTCGCTGAGCAGTCTTCTGACGGGCCACATCTACCTGCTGAGCCAGCACCTCCGCTTAATCTTTCGCCCCCTCCTCCAGAGGAGGCAGCACCTCCATTACCAGCTTCCCCCCCACCCCCTGAATCTCCAGCCCCACCTTTACCTGCATCGCCACCTCCAGTACAAGACACAACATCTCATCCCCCTAAACCTTCTTCTCCAAAAGAAGTTCAGATTTCCCCTCTACCAAGTTTAGAGGAGCCTTCTGTCCCATCAGGGCCTTCTACACCCGAAGACCGAAATCCTCTCTCGCCTAGCGCTTCGTCCCTCCCTTCACCCAAGGAGCTGGCGTCTCCTCCGACTTCAACTCCCGATACACCAGCCGGCATCCCGACAGCTCCCAAAGCGAGCCCGCCCCCTTCGGCGACTTTGCCTGAAAAGGAAACGGCAACACGCTCCCTTCCACCAATCCAGACAAAGAATACAGATGACGAGGATGAAGGTGAAATTGCCACTTCCCCCAAAGATGCAAGCCAGGGTAACCGTACGACACCTCCACCACCTCCTCCCCCAACGTACCGGACGGTGGTGTCGTCCCCAGGCCCGACATCGGGTGCGCCTGGTGCAAAAAGCGGTGAGTTGACAATGTCATGTTTCCACTATTCTGTGAATTGGGAATGTCGTCGTCTTTACCGTGCAACAAACCCGTTTTCTAGGTTCCTCCTCTCCAGTACGGCCTGCCACTCCTTCAAGCGTCAACCCGCCTCCTCCTCCACCCCGACCCCCTTCACGACCCAAACTCCCACCAGGAAAACCAAGTGTAGGAGATACTGTAAGTACATTTCAATCTTATTTTTGTAACGCACTAAATGTTACCTCATGGCACTTTGACGAGCCTATTTAAGCACAAATTCAATCGAATGTGTTGTGGAGATTGGTGACGAGTCCTCGACCATACTTTTTGGGCTGTACAAAGGTCGTACCAGTCATAAAAAATTATCGTTATGAAGAAGAAAAAAAAAACGTACAGGTTGCTTGGGAATCCAAGTTTATTTTTTTATTTGATAAAAACTAAGTTCAAGTACAGTAGAGAATTTGGGTGCCAGTCCAAGATCTAATTTTGTACTGTCGTCATAGGAACTATGAAAAACAAAAAAGTCAGACGACTAGTCTGAAAAATACAAATATAGTTCACTGCTGTATTTTGCTATAAGTGCAAGTGTAGAAGTCATTTGAAGAAGGTTTTTCCAAGCATAGCAATCCACCTAAAAATGGTTACTTTACTACTTATTTCTCTTTTTTTGTACATGGTTCAGAATCGTCCATTTAGTCCACCAGTTCATGCAGCAGCCAGTCAGCCTCCAGTTGCTCCTCTGGCCCGGGCAGAGAGCACCTCTTCCATCTCCTCCACCAACTCCCTGAGTGCTGCTACCACTCCCACAATCAGTAAAGACCTCTCTGTGTCAGGTTTGTATTGCCTATCCCTGATCCTTTTAACATATTATTTCTTGCAAAATCGAACCTGACCTTTTCTCCCCATTGTGGAGTTAGATCATTCCAATACTCACATCAGAATAGAAGCACCCCATCCAGTGATGGATTAAAGAATTGAAAATGAAAGACTGTCCTGCCTTGTCCTGTCCTTGAAAGACATTTTATTCCACTTCATCTCGTTGCCGTTATATTTGACTCGACTTGTTCAAGTTTGGCTGGAAAAATGATCAGGAATCCAACAGATATTTTCTGCTGTACCATTTGCATCATTGTTCTTCATTGCTTTGCTGTTGTCATCATCACAGATGACTGATTTTCATCGTGGCTTTGGCATTCTTTCCCCATCACCGTGACATGTTATCTTTTGGCCCACATGTCGCATTTTTCATGCTTTTCATGCTCTGTAATTTGACATAGCATTCCACCATTCCCAAGTTTGGGCGGCTTCCCTATCCACTCGCCTTCGGGGCTTTTCTCTCTGGTTTATGACTGTGCGCTACAGGCAGGCTGTCTCACAATGTCGCCATGGAAACCTCTTGTCTCTTTTTTTCTCCCGACGCGCATTGTATTTTGCGTTGGCTGAGCGCTGCGCAGGCACCCAAGGATACCTTGACTATGACTGTGCCACAGTATGCTAATGTCCATGTCTCAGTGGAACCTTGCGGCCATATTTCTTTTTTCATACTATACTCACTCACACTATCCGAGCAGTTTGGCTATTAGTCGATTGAAATCAGGCATAAGGACGAAACCAAATTAGGAAGGCAAGCGGCTGCTTTGTATTCATGCCATTCTCTAGCAAGCACTTTTGGAGCATGACAAAATGAAGCAATGGTGACTGGCGGCCATCTCCTCCTACACTTGAACCCTGACTCCACTTTCTTTCAAAGTGGTCACTCACTATCTGAACACCTGCCATTTTATCTTCATGAGGTGCTGCTGTTTGGCTGTAGTCCACCGTTTGCATCCCAATCGCAAAACCAGGATTATTTATTTTTTTATTTTTTTACACACTGTGCCAAATATAATTTGCTTTCTGGTCAACATTCCAAAGTTCTGCAGCAGCCAGTCCTGCTTTTCCCGCACAATGCAATGCAGGTCTCACGAAGGCCTCCTGCAGGATGTCTCTCAACATTGCACGCCATTTTTTTTTTTTTTTGTCGACCGACCAGCACCGTTTACATGAGGATATAGTTCATATGAGAAATGATTAGTATTCTACTGGTGGCAGCAAAAAGTATTGTTCACCCCCATAATAATTGTGTGTGGGGTTGCCGTGGTCCTTTCTCCCCGCCGCATCCACATGTCACCCGGCTTCCACCTATATGTTTCACCCCACAGTGATGTGAGCAACCTGCCATGTGAGACTCACGCTACTTCCTTCTCTCCTCCCCTCCCTCCCTCACCCACCTCCTTCAATCCCGTTCATCGCCCTCCTCTGCCACCCGCCCGATGTCCCATCCCCACTTCTGCCCTTTGACCCGACACAGAGAATGACCAGCCATCCCTTGTATGGTTTGACAGAGGGAAGTTTTATTTAACCTTTGAAGGTAAGTTTGATCGACAACAGTAGCGGCGAATTGAAGTGTTCACACACACTCACACACACATACTCTTTGAGGCTCATTTGTGCAAGCTTGGTTCCCGGCCTGCCCCCTACTCTGCTCCCTCCTCGACTTCCTCTTCCTTAAGAAAAAAACCTTCCCTATCCCGTCAGCAGCAAACTAACATCTGGCTGAGCCCCATCATGACTAACGCTGTGGTCTCATTTTACCCAAACTTGTCTTCCTGACATTGCTCATCTTCATTTTGTTTTCTTTCCCACTTAAAGGATCATCATCATTCATTGCACATGATACTTAATGTCTTTCACCGTTTCCTTCCGCTGTTTCTCTTTTTGGGTTGATCTTTGCACTTTGCGGTCTTTTAACTCAAAAAAGCTTGCACATGTTTGACAGCCTCTTTCTAACATTGTGTGCATATGTTTGAGATACTTTAATTCACAGTCAAAGAACAGAGAGAAATGAACTATACGTATGTTGTGATTGACTATTATGTATGGTTGTAATGTTTTGTCCTTACTTCCTGTTCTTCCTCATAGTCACACACGCTCAATATAAAAATGACTGTATACATTCCGTATACGTCAACTTCCATTTGCCACAAAAGCTAATGAATAACATATTTTACACTCTGGGAATGAACTCATTCAGTGCCATTGACGGTTATAGACGTCAAAGATATTAACTGGGTTGGCAGTGAATGTAATAAAAGTACAAATCTATTTGTGTGTTCATACATGTGTGTTTTGTCTTAGGCTGCTCCAGAGGACCAAGTCCTCTCACCATGGGGGCTCAAGACACGCTCCCTGTGGCTGCTGCATTCACCGAGACAGTCAATGCCTTCTTTAAAGGGGCCGACCCTGGCAAGTAGGTCAAACAAAAGCAGTCTCTCCCTCATTAGGGAAAGAGATGTGTTGTTGCTGACTCAGCAGTCCAATCTTGGATGAGTCTGGCAATGGGCTGTGTGAAGGAGGCACTTTTTAATGATGCCATTGTTTCTGCACTCTTAACAAATTGTATTACTCCCATCCTGAACTGAGTCTTTGAAAAATATATTTTGAATTGTTTGATAGTGACTTTGTGGTGTCTCACTTCCTTTTTTTTTTTTTTCCTTCTTCTTTCTTCATCAACTCTCCCTCTTGTCTCCCCTCAGATGTGTTGTGAAGATCATAGGTGAGATGGTTTTGTCGTTTCCAGCGGGAATCACAAGGCACTTTGCCAATAACTCGTCCCCCGCTGTGTTAACCTTCAGCATAAGCAACTACAATCGACTGGAGCATGTGTTGCCTAACCCCCAACTGCTCTGCTGGTAATGACACTGCCGTACACTCGGAAATTCAATCCAACTTCTCCCTTCATTTGACAGCCAAGCCGAATGCCCTCACTTATTCTTGTTAAATATATGGACCTCATTCATTTCAATGTTTAATATCTTAATGAGCATGGAGGATCAAAAGCATGACATCATTTTCAGTACCGCCAGACATTGATTGATTTATATCGTCCTTCATTTTTCAAACTCACTTCAAAAATATTTCATGTACAGTATTTGTTTTCGCTCACTATCACTATTTTTCTGGAAACCTAATTCATTTCTTTATTATTCTCTGCATGTAGCTCCACTGAACTCAGCCAGATCCTATTTGTTTTAAAAACACGCATTTGAAAAGTCGCTTGGCTTTTGTTTCTCCCCCGTGTGCCTCCTCATCAGCGACACCGCCACGCAAGCCGAGGCTGATGCCAAGGACTTCTGGGTGAACATGCCCAACCTGATAGCGCATCTCAAGAAAGTATCGGAACAGAAGCCACTGGCAACCTACTATAACGTGGACATGCTGAAGTATCAGGTGAGTTGGCAAAAGTACACCAGTCAGGAAAAGCAATGCTTGTAATGATGGAAATAAAAATGCTATTTCCCTTTTCCAGGTATCGGTGCAGGGTCCCGCGTCCACACCTTTAAATCTGGCCGTGAGCTGGCGCTGTGAAGCCACCAGCACAGACCTGAGGATAGACTACAAATATAACGGCGAAGCCATGTCGACGCCCATGGCGCTTAACAACGTCCAGTTTCTAGTCCCAGTTGATGGAGGCGTTTCCAAACTCCAGGCTGTGTTACCCCCAGCGGCATGGTAAAATTGACAGCCATGTACCAAAAAGCCTCTGGCTGTGCTTTACTGGACTAATCATGCCGCCTTGTCCTAACAGGAATGCAGAACAGCACAGAATCCTTTGGAAGATTCCAGATATCTCGCAAAAATCTGAAAATGGAGGTCTGTACAAAGATTTGGATACCATTTTGATCACAAACCTTGGTGTCTCGTGATGGATTCAAAAATATTCCATGGTGATAATCTTAAATTGCCTCCCCATTTTCAATTAATTTCCAGCATTTTCTTTATGTGTAGGTGTTGGATCTTTGTTAGCCCGCTTCCAGCTAACAGAAGGCCCAAGTAAACCAGCTCCACTGGCTGTGCAGTTCACCAGTGAGGGCAGTACACTGTCAGGCTGTGATATTGAACTGGCCGGGCCTGGCTATCGCTTCTCGCTCGTCAAAAAGAGGTTCGCCGCTGGTGAGTTTGCAATCGTTGAGCGCCATCCATAGTCATGATTGTCGTTTTAGTACCTGCATGATTTAACCAACCTATTTTGTCCTTTAGGAAAATACCTGGCGGACAACTAAGTCCAGAAGCGCACTGATGAACACTAAAGTCCAGCAGATAGAAGAAGATGACGACCCACATTCTTCACACACCAGCCCAGCCCAGCCCAGCCCAGGACAGCAGCCTACCCAGCAGTATTGTAAAAACCTTCATCTAGCTTGGTGGAACCATTTGAGTTCATTTAATAATGGCGTTTGTATTCATGGTGGTATTATTTATTTATTGCATGACATCAGAATTGCTGGTGTCGTGCTCCTGGACTCTTTCCTTCTTTTGGAAGTCTGTGTGGTGGTGAGTCTTCATTGCAACTGCCTGACCAGCCAGGATGTAGAACGTGACGGAACCTTTTCCACTTTGCATAAGACTCCGTTGGTTCAAATCAATGACAACAATTATCATACCAATAATCTGTGAGTGCGATTGGTTGATATCATTTACAATGCTGATTTTTACATTTTAGACTAATGATTATTTTAATTTGATGAATCTGATTTCATTCGGTCATTCATCTTCAACCCGCCACACGAGGCAACGTACGGGTTGCGGGTGATCGACAGTGAGAGTCATTGATCAACATACCGATCGATCACAGTTTTCCACAGGAATCGACTTATCGATCGGAACACCGCCAATACAGTATTCATGACTCATCTAGTGGTTCAATAGAGTTCTAGTACTGCGTTGATGTACTCAAAACGGATTGAACAGTCGGTCCAATTGCTGTTCTATTTCTTTCCGATGCTACAAATGTTTTAGCTGGTAGGCAGCTGCAATGACAAACGAATCTGCTGGCTATGACGATTTAAAAAAGGAGTTTTTTCCGAAGATCCCAGGTGTACAAAGTGTCATTTAAGATGAATAATATATACATCTATATCTTAAAGGGCGTTTGGTGTTTAACTTGTATGGTCACATAGCCTTTCTGTTGTTCCCAGGACAACTCCAGATGACATGACAGCATCTTATTTTTGTCATTCATGACATGATTTGTTGTAGAAAATGTGCTTCTGTATATTATTCGATTTTGAATGGTGTCACCTAATTCAATACCCTTCAAGGTATAAATATTTGAACTCTTTCTATTATCTGTGTCGTCGAGTAATGTGTACAGTATGACGTATAATTTTTTAATTTGTTTCAGATATAATTTTTTAATTCAAGTGCAACAAGTTTTGAGCGATATGTATATATGGGTGGGTGGGTTGGGTCAGGTAACTTCAAATGATAAATATCATCCAGGCTGCTGTGTTTTTCTTTGTGAAAGCAGTGGCAATGTAGACTTGGCAAGGGTTCACACGGAAATGCACATTTCCGTTCACGCTGGAGGTTAGGCGAGGATGATGGATCCATGGCATCCATTCTGTCTGTGCCAGCTGTCAATCAATAATCCCGTTTAGATGTTGTTATGACAATATTTTTAATTCAAGATGAGGGAGACGGTTTACTGGTCATAAAAGGATATTTGCCTGCTGACCTTTAAATAAATAAATGAATGAATGAATAAAGGGAAGTCCACTGGTCGACATAATTCCTCTTCCTGTAGCTCGACCCTTGTTAATGCTACAATCTTTCTCTATGCTTTGCTTTTTTTTACTTCCAATGTGACTTTCCCTAGTCGCATTTCAGGCAGCGGCCTGGTCGTCTTGCCCCGCCCGCTTGAATCCATAGCTTTATTTGACACAATTGTAATGGTCTCTGTGAGATGACGTAATGAGGTTGCAGATGGAGGTTAAGTTGACCAAAATGCTTTGTGTGTGCGGCGTGTGTGTGTGCGTGTCCTTCTACGAATGAGAATAAGGGGAATATTTTCAATGCAGAATTAAAACAGAAAAATATTTTATTGTGGGGGAGAACACTGTGCCGATAATGTCTATCTTTCCGAATGCTCTTTGACACGCCTTCTGAACATAAAAGTGTGTGTGTGAGGTGTTGCCCAAGCCCACGATACTGTATTGTATGTTAATATTGTGCTAAATACACCCAAACTTGGTCTTGTAAGATGTGTTGTAGAAGCATCGTAAACTGGGCTTAGAGCGGTAAAAGAAGTTATCCTGACATCAGTGTTCCCTATGTTGTCGTTTTTTTGGTTTTGTTTTTAATTGCCAGTGGGAACAAACAAATAGAGAGTTAATTTCCTGTCTTGTCTAGCTCTGATGGTAAGTTGTAATGTTTTTGGTAACTATCAAAGCAATCAGAGGAAATTTTCTGAAATGATGGCCCGTTGCTTTCTAATGCATACGAGTTGCCAGTCATTTATCACTCACCTCAATCCTTTCGTATAAAAGTGTTTCCACACTGAAAAAAACAGTGGATGAACTTGAAAAAAATATGCATTATGTCACACCCAATATTTAAGCTTTGACAATTAATTTAGTGCTACCTGAAATTGTTTTACTTGATGTGAATTTATTTTTTTATTTTTTTAGGGTGACGCAAACTAATTATTATTTAACTGGTCTGAAATTCAATTAGTCCTTTCAATTTATTTTCATTTGAACCATTCTTGGAACACACCTTTTTTTTTTGCGCTAAGTGAATTAATGACATCAGTCAATGCTAAAATATTAACTGTGACGGATGATTCAATATTCTGAAGTTGATGATTTTTTTGGGGTGCAGAGGCTCATCTGTTGTGAATGTGTCTGCAGTAAGTCATCATTGCTTGTAGAGCATGCAGAAAAAGCAGGTGCGGAATTTCAAATGATGTTTTGTGCTGTGTACTCACCTGTATTACTGTCAACAAGATCAGATTTTTTGCTGTGTTGTGAGTAAGAATGCTTTAACATCAAACCACGTGCAAAGTCAACACTAAAATGGAAATTAGTTTGCTTCCTTCCAAAATCAATAAAAGTTCTAACTTCATTCAATTCTTTGGATTTTTCTGTATTGTTTGTTTGTTTGATTGTTTGTTTTAATTCCAGTACTAAAAGTGCTTTTTTTTTTTACTCATCAAAGAGTAAGAGTCTGTGCAATAACATTTATTTGACAAAACAACAAAATGAAAGCATATTCCCTCCATTTAAATAAAAACCAACATATCAAAGAGTGCTTTGGACTCAACCAAATTGTCATTTTTCCTCCCTATGGTTTGACCGTGCTATGACATGCAACACTCTCAATTGAAAATTTGGTAAAGTCCAAATATTGGTATCATTGTTTACCAAAAATAAAATGACATTTAAATGAAAGTTAAAAAAATAAACCCCATCCATAACGTTTTAAAAACAAAAAAAGCAATTATAAAATGAATTTATGGAAATGAGAATTGTAATTCATATGATCAAGTTGTCTTCAAGCATTTTTGAGATTGACTGATTAATTTTTGGTGGCTTGACGACGATGATGCTCAGCAGGATGGCGGCGCTCAGCAGAGGAAGGCGAGGTCGCTCTTCCTGCAGCCCACCTGGCAGCACACTGTAGTAAGGATATTGTTCATGTCCCGCCTGCTCAAGTCTGAGCCTGGGTGGGTTCTGATACTTGGCAAACTTTCCAAAGAGTTCTCCTCTCCTGTGGACACACCTGCATCAATAATGCAAGGACAAAGAATAGCTCAGACAACACTTGTGTTACATAGAATATACTTTTTTTTTTTTAAATACAGAGTGGTTCTATTGTGATGCTCCCATTAAATATGAGCCTAATGATAGATTTCCGCCATGCAATTTGCCTTGTCCAGCATCTCTGTCCTCTTGGTGATCGCTCCAGTTGATAAGACTAACTGAATTTTCGTATGTGTAACAGAGTGAGAGCGCTTCTAATCTTGATGTGTGCTCCAGCGGCTTAATGATGTTCATATCATGTCCTGGTCTGCCCACACATGCATGGAAAAATAGGCTTGCATTGCTCAAATATGGGGCAATGGCTGAAGCTTATTCTCTTTTTATTCTGTTAGGTTTGCAACCGTGCACTGCAGCATTATATAGTGAGAGCTGATTTCAATATTTTGGTGAATTTATTAGACTAAAAAACGATTCTCATGATTTGACGTGCTTCTACAACATTGTGACGGTGTCCATTCAAATTTAGCATGACTTAAAATCTTAATGTCTTAAAGTCATGCAAAATGGTGACTGGAAATTTTAAATGCTATTTTTCAATTTATGTTCAAAAGGAATTGACCGGGTGGGTGCTTTTCATTTATGTAGAAATTGAAAAGGAAATTTTCAATTCCAGATTTTCCAATCAATGGCAAGAAACATGAAGTAAACCTTATTTGCTTTTTACAGGGCCATAAACATGTGGCAGGTCAGATCTGGCCTTGAGTTGTGCAAATTTGAAATCCAGCAATAGATGCATAAATAAATCAGCAAGCAAGAACATTGGATATTTGGCTCAATACTTTTCACTTTAAAAAAAAAAAAAAAGTTATAAACTCAAGAAAAAATCTGTATTCATAGGTTCAGGGCAAACCAAATGAAATAGTTGCCTCACCATCCATGTCTGACTCTGCTTGGAACCTCCTCCAACGGGATCCTCCGCAAGTGTACACCACAGCTCTCAGGAACTCCCGGCCGCACAGTTTCACCGCTTTGACCTCGCTTTTTGCGCTGCCAACCCACGCGATGGCACAAAGCAGCAGAGGCAAGACCACAAGAGCACGCATCCTGGATATAACTAAACTGGCTTTGTTTTGTTTTTAAATTGCTGATAGTCTGAACGGGATCTTATTTGTGAGTGGATCTCCTCTCCTATGGATGCTCTCCTCACTATATAGCCATCCACCTATCAGTGGCAGGGCGCCGAGAATCCCCGCACCTCCCACTCGCTGCTCCTCGGCCCATCCCAGTTCCACACATCCATGTTTACATGGCCGCCCACCGTTTCCGCTTTTTGGCCGCTTTAGCCATTCTTAGCACTTCCAAATGGCAATCAAATGAAATGAGGGCAACCCTTTCTGCTCCAGGTGATTACGTGGAGATTGCGCTGACCTTTTACGATGGCGCATGGATAATTAGGTAATGCAAAGTGACCCCCTCCCACTCTCAAGCAGATGTTTGGAGCATTTACATACTTAGAAAGCCGGGATGCCCTCTACTTTACAGCATTTTGGACCATATGAGAGGAAAAAGTCAATGTTGACAGTCCATCAGGCGGGTCATTATACAGCTATTCATGGTGCAGTGTGATAGTCTGCATGACATTTTGGCGCGATTGTTATCAGCAAACACACTTACGTTGCTCATGCTGTCGGACCATGCTTGCTTGGGGGAAGAAAAAAAAAATAGTCCAGTGTGCAATACAATAAATAAGTGCAATACAAACGCGTAGCCAGAAATTGTTCAGTGGGGTGGCCAGAGTGACGGATCGAATCCCCAAAGAATCTTCAGGAAACACTGATAAAGATTCACTATATGTTCCCGGCAGAGAATGTGTGGAAATGTTGAACAAAATTTCTGGAATAATCGGTAAACACCCAAAGGTCAAATAAATGGCCTGGCACGACTAGGCATGTTTTTGTTTTTTGGGGGAAGAGGCCAGTGCTCCCTCAGTCATCCCCCTCTCGCTCCGCCAGTGTTATTGTTCATCATACTATCCACTGTCAGAGTTTCATGACATAAAATACATCCAAATATTTCTTTATTTTAAAGAGTGCTCATTACTGTACTTTTATGCTTTTTCTCCTTTGATGAGGTTGTATTTGGTCTGGAAATATGGAACCAATTGTTATGAATCGAATCAACTCATTGGTTTTTTGAAGATTGAATCTGTGCTCAGGGGATTGTTTTGATCTAACCGAGACAATTGGTCGCCTGTTTTCTACGGGAACAAATGTTGGAACAAGTCATGACGACAAAGTCACGATACGCCCGTTTATGTGTGTGTGCGTTTTATCTCAGGTCTGGAACTAGAATATGCATCATCCACCATAAATGTTGGGCTAAAAGACGCAAGTAAGATAAAGAACCACAACAGCTGACACTTAGGTCCCACTGACTGAGGGCAACATCAAATGCTATAAAGCCAAGGAGGTAGGTGCTAATGATGATATTGCATATTGTAAAGCACTGCTGAGAGAAATGTGTATCCATTATGTGGTGCGCAGGACACCTCGTTGGAAAGAAAAGCAATGGCTGTGATCCAGAGGTCATGCATCAGTGGTTAAATGACACTCGAAAAAGGATTTCAAGCCACTTAGTGCCTAGGCCTTTTGTTTTCTTTTGACTCATTACTATATTGAATTACAATTATGTGCTTAACAAACAATTTGACTGTATTAATTACACAAGCAAAAAAAAATGGGTGGACAAAAGCATGGATGTCTTCAAATAATACTGCTGTCAGTTCAATGAACTATTTAGTACATTTACCTCCTTTTTAAAGCTCATGAATGAAATAAATAAAATAAAATAAAAATAAAGTGGTCCGAAAGCAGGCGTGGAATTATAAAAAAGAGATGCTGAGTTTTATTCTTCCAGGCCTGTATGTGGCAGTATAGTGCGAGGTTCTGCTTTATTCCTCCAGGCATGTAGGTGGCAGTATAGTGCGACGAGGCCAAGTCTGCAGTCCGACTTGACAACATGGTATCGAAAGCTTCATGTTTCCAAGGCTTATTAAACAACTCGACACGCTAGTATTTTAGATGACTTGTTTATTCGACGGACTGCAGCTTTTGCGCCTCTAATGGAAGTCTTGCTATCGTCATTTGGAGCGGTCCTTCGCTAAGTTGCGAGGTTAACTATTTAACCTCTGCTAGGTGAGCAGGTACAGCTACAGCACCATCTAGGAAGTGAGAAGAACCTCTGTGGACGGTGGGTAATACCGATCATCTTTCACTACGAAAGCCAGATCTTATTTACTTTTAGTATTTGTTATATTTTTAAATATGAGCCACTTGGGAGTCAACATTAGAGTTTGTACATGAATTCTGGCATAACACAATAATCAGGAAGGAAGGTATCTCCTCATTGACTTTTTGTGAACTAGATCCATCATGGAACCTGTAACGCATCGAATTGGACACAAAGTCTTCTGGAGCCTCCAAAGAACAGGATTCCTTTGCCGCAGGAACCACTCGGTCTTTGCTGAGCCGACTGCTCCTCCCGCATCATCCCCATCCCACGGCAGGCAAATGAAAGTCCCTCTCCTGGTCTCTCGTCTCTATCAGCCGTCAAACCTGCGTGACATGGGCCCTGACAGCCGAATGCATGGAGAGGTTACCTGTAAGAGCCAGCGGCTCATGCAGCAGGCAGGACTCATTCATCCTTCTAATCCAGGATGCTACTACTACCTTCCTGCCGCTGTGCGCTCCATGGAGAAATTGGTGAGATGCAATGATATTAACAGTATTTTAGCCATATTGCATAGTAATTATTAAATACCGTAATAATTATAGTACGTACTCTTCCTCAATACTGACAAATACAATTTTCAATTATGCTAAAACTTACCAGTCCTATCTTTGAGGAAAAAGAGGTGACATTTTACAAACGATTCCAACCACCAGGTGAAAGTGATCGACCAGGAGATGCAGCAGATAGGTGGGCAAAAGCTGGACATGCCCAGTTTGTGCTCGGCTGATCTGTGGAGAACCAGCGAGCGTTGGGACTTGATGGGAAAGGAGCTGTTCCGTCTGAAAGATCGCCATGGTGTCGACTACTGTTTGGGACCCACGCATGAAGAGGCCGTGACCAATCTGGTGGCTCACCAGACCACTCTGTCCTACAGACAGCTGCCTCTACTCCTATACCAGGTTAGTTTGAACTATCGCGGGTGGAAAAACACGGTTTAAGGTCCGTGGGTCAGCTGGAGCTGAACCGAACTGACTTGCCAACAGTAAAAGTCAATCATAATAAACAGCACCTTTTTTGGCTTCAACAGATCACCCGCAAATTTCGAGATGAGCCAAAGCCAAGGTTTGGTCTGCTTCGAGGAAGGGAGTTCTACATGAAGGACATGTATTCTTTTGATGTGAGTGAGGAAGCCGCTTATGAGACCTATGAATCTGTGTGCCACGCGTACACTCGGATCTTCGGGCGGCTGGGCCTGCCTTGCGTGCAAGTGCAGGCCGACACAGGGAACATCGGTGGAAAACTCTCCCATGAATTCCAGCTGCCCGCGGACGTCGGTGAAGACAAGCTTCTGGTCTGCGGGAGCTGCTCCTTCTCTGCCAATGTAGAGACAGTGGTGTCCAACAGAACTGAGTGCCCACAGTGCAAAACCGGTACCCTTACCGAGTCCAAGGGCATCGAGGTGGGCCACACCTTTTACCTGGGCAAAAAATATTCGGACATGTTTAACGCCGCTTTCAGCAACGCCCAAAACAAGCCGAGCGTTGCGGAAATGGGCTGCTACGGCCTCGGAGTGACGCGCATTCTCGCCGCGGCCGTCGAGGTGATGTCGACAGATGAAAATATCCGTTGGCCGGGTCTTCTAGCCCCTTACCAGGTTTGTGTTTTACCCCCCAAGAAGGGCAGCAAGGCAGCTGAGGCAGCCGCTATGGCTGAAGAGCTCGTTCACACATTAGGACAGACGTTGCCACGTCTGAGAGGTGAGGTTGTTTTTGATGACCGCACCCAAATGACCATCGGCAAGAGGCTGAAGGACGCCAAGCGACTGGGCTACCCGTATGTGGTTGTGGTTGGACAGGGGGCGCTAGAGGAAACACCCAGGTTTGAGGTGATCTGTCAGCAGACTGATGAGACATTGTCCTTAAGTAAGGATGAGTTATTCTGTCTTTTGGGAAAAGTGGAAATCATGTGATTGAAATTTGTTCTGAGCTGTCTTTTAATGGCAATTTCATGAACTGCATAAAAGTGTGGTGTTATTCCACGGAATCAAGTTTTTTTTTTTAAATTTTCTACCATGTTTTGAGTGTGGAGAATATTGTAGGAATGACAACAATTCGGTGAGATTAGTTTGGGTTTTTTCTAAACCTATTCTATGAGTGGATCACAAATTCACATATATATTAACAACACAATTGCTTCCCCATTGGAAGATTTGTGAATAGATTGTCTATTTAAATTACGCATAATTGATATTTACACTTGTATAATAAGTGTGTGTTCGTGTTCGCCTGGTCCGATAAGGTTTCTGAGGCGGAACTCGTGGTTCGTGGCTGTTTCCGCACGGATCATTTGACCAGTCAGACCAACGTCACACGTGCAGTCTTCGGGTCTCTTAAAATTCTCACTTATTTTGACGGTTTTGACTTGGGAAATAGGGTGTCAAGGTAATTGACTGGCGATTAATGGCCTCCCCCGCTAAACAAAATGACAGTGACGATGACGACGTTTTCGCGGAAGCGTTCAAGCGTCATAAATACAAAAATGCCTTCGATGAAGACAAATGGGAAGAGGTAAGAACATACGCCATTGCGCCATCCTGTGTTTGTAAACATGACCGTCATTTTGTTGTGCAGATTTGTTTTCAAATGCTGTAGCGTAAAAACGTCTTTGTGTGAATGTAGACTTTAAACGAGCAACAATGCAGTTTGGGCCAAGGACACGTGACAGCGAAACATTAGATAATGTTTGTAGATGTGTGACCCCGACATTGATAAGAATGTTGTATGCCATTCCATCACATTGAATTGTTGAGTGACATGCACATTGATTCCTAAAAATATATGAGCAACCAGCTGCACGTTTACATACATTTGTAATTGAGGGATCTGTTTACGTAAACAGATCCCTCAATTACAAATGTGTAATATGTAGTAATATGTAAACTTTACATAATCAACCATCGAAGTGGAATCCCGTGCTTCACAATGCTGTGGTCTTTATTTAGGAGTTTGATAAAATACCCATGTTCATGAAAACGGTACCCGATGAGATCGACCCCAAAGACTATCCCGAGCTCGCTCATCTCCAAGCTATCATCCACGATGAAGACAGGACCCCAGAGGGTAAGTGTACGTGCCACTTATGTTATCCTTTTGTTAATATGAACTGTAATATGGTCATGTCATATGTGTCCAACATGAAGTGATGCCGATTGTTTCATTCTCCAGAAAAAGCGCACAGTTTGAAGAATGAGGGCAATGAATTTTTCAAAGAAAAGAATTACCAAAAGGCCATAGTGGCATACACGGCAGCTTTGAAGAATAAATGCGGTGACCAAGATCTGGGTACTGTTCTTCTCACCAACCGAGCCGCTGCACACTTTCATCTTGGTACAATATTCTCCTTTAGACACCGCAAAGAAATCAATTTCCTTTGAACTGATTTTGAGTATCCTTTCCGATGTGATCTGTTGACATGTAGGGAACTTGCGATCTTCACTGAATGATGCTGCAGCTGCAAAGAAGATCAAACCCGACCATCTTAAAGCCTTGATTCGAGGTATGGAGTACACTAATGAGGTTGGTGGTAGCCAACTTGCTTCAAATATCATGCCAACGATAACTTGCACATTTTAATATCGTAATATTGCAGTGATTGTTATATCCTTACTTATTGGAGTAGTTATACGGAGATGTCATTTTGTGTGTCCAGGTGCTCAGTGTTGCGTTGAGTTGCGGAAATTCTCGACAGCCATTCAGTGGTGTGAAGAGGGTCTTAAAGCTCATCCTACAGATAAGAAGTTGCTGGAGCTGAGAACAACTGCAGACAAACACAAAGTAGCATCAGTCTTGAAGTTACATTTGGGTAAATGGATGTAATTCACTCTTTTTATTCTCGTTCTTCTTTCCCACAGAGGTCAGCAGAAAGAGATGCGAGAAAGGCCAAGGTCAAAGAAAAGAAGTTGAACAATGAGAAAGAAGCTCTCATGGCTGCAATAAAGGTCATAAAAAGACATATTAAGAAATCTTCTGTCTTTGACTGAAGGAACCTTCAAACATATTCTTCAACCTGTGTTTTTGTTGCAGGAACGAGGCGTCAAGCTCCTCAAGCCTGCGAAGCCTCATCAGTCGGGTTCAGACGGCGACGGCGACCGTGACGAAGGGGCCTCGACTGAAATAGCCGAGCTGAGCTTGGATGGTCTCAGCTCTCACAAGGCCACGGGAGCTCAGGTCTTCCTAGATGAGCAGCGTGTCCTGCATTGGCCTGTGATGTTCCTCTATCCGGAACATCAGCAGAGTGACTTCATCTCTGCTTTCTGCGAGAACAACAGGTAGACACCATGTCGACAATAGTCTTTGTTGAGCAAAAAAAAAAAAAAAGAACATTATTTATGTTTGTGTTTTGTTTGCACCAGCTTTTTAGATCACTTTGTTGTCATGTTTGGGGACGAACTCCCACCTTGGGATGTGGACAGAAAATATCACTTGCAAAATCTGCAGGTTTGTTCTCTAATTGTAAAAAAACAACAACTCATTATTATTGGTGTAGCAAACACCATTTGCGTAACCACCTTTTCCTCCCTCTGTAGCTGTGTTTTGAGGATGAGGAGCGGGAGACGCTCTACAAAGTTGACCCAGAAACTTCACTTTTAAAAGTATTGCAACACAAAAGGTAATTATGTCCAAACACTTGAGAAATGCTTTTATGAGATAAGTCAGAAAGGTTCCAGGACTGAAATCCCAAATAAGGTGAGTCACACAATCAACCAGCACACATACAAACAGATTCTATGGCGTTTGCTTGAGTTTTTATTCATTTCATTTGTTTTTGTCTGAGTGAATTTGTCCCTATTATAGGGCCTGAAACAGGTTGCTCTGACAATTTGAAAATGTGTTCAATTGATTATACTATTGTACCAGTAGTCCATGTAGCACTCATTGTAGTCCTTGCATTTGCATGGTTTGCTATTGACATTTGACATACTTAGCATCTATTTTACACAAAGTTTGTCATTTGGAAGGTGTAGCCATAATTCATTTCCAAACAAAACCTAGTTCACACGTGTGCATGACTAAGACCTGTAGCAGGAAATAAACCCATAATTCCCATGCCGCAATTATAGTGTGTGTCATGTGTTGATAATTAGCATGGCGTATTTGCCAACCCCGCATGACTCGGCTACCAAAATAGCCTGAGCTACTGCTACTGAAAACATTGTTTCATTTTTACTTTCCTTTTCTTGAACCGGTGCAACTTCAGCTGTCAATTGCTTCCATGTCGACAATAGAGTCGTCATTTCAGAGTGACTGATGAATAAACTGACGATAATTGAACATAAATACTGCCATGAACAAGAATGAATCTCGTTCGCACCCATCAAGGGTTTTCCCCCGATCTGCACTGATACTCAAATGTGTTTGACATTGCGCCAAAGCATGGCTAGCCAAGGACGTGCATGACCAGAGGCTGAGCTGCATTGTTTACTGCATAGTTCCTTTCCCATCCACAAAATATTTTTTCAAGGGAACTAGGTGTGGTAGAGGCGTGTCGATTATGAATATTGTAAAAATAATGAGAACAGCGTTTTGTTTTTTGTTTTTAAACTAGCAGCCCACAAACTATACACAGCAGTTTAAAATGGCGGCCGTACAGTAAACCATTTTCTGCCATCATTCTGACCGCGTGTTTCGACCTTACTTCCTTAAAGCCCTTGACAATGCGCTCTCTGTTTTGCAGGTTTTTTGTCAAGGTTGGCACGCCCAGCTTCATCATTTTAGTTAATGGCTCGACATTCTGGAAGCAATATTTAACAGGAAAGAAAATCTCGGCATTGTGAAAATGCTGCTCATCAATTTTTATCTGATGAAAGAAAATTGACTGTTGTGCAAATGGGAGCAAAAAGGGCTCGCCAACCTTTTCGAAACTGAGTGAGCACTACTTCATTGATAATGATGTAAAGCTTTGCTCAAATGATCTTTTATATTCATATTGATCATGTTTATGAATACTGATCAGGGAATGTTGATCTATATTTGTCAAGCCCTTTGAGACGTGATTCTGTGATTAAGGGCTAGAGAAATAAACATGACTTTTTTTTTTAACCTGCTAAGAAACTGATAAATCATGGAAAAAAGTTCTTTCATGACACAGTTTGCCAGGTGCCCCTCATCAAAACACATTGAATAGCAACATTTGAAAATCCCAGACCGTCCCCCCAAAAACAGTCAGTTGTTCATTCATGGTATTGTTTATAGTTATTGTTTAATAAAATCCCAAAACCTATTCCAAGCCTTGTTTTAAGTATCAATGTGAAATACTTGATTTCCGTATCATTTCTGAAAGCATCTTTAAATGGTTATGTCTACAACATCCCTCGGAAATTAAACATCGAGTTGCGCAAGAAAGAATATGTCCTTCATGCCAGATTGGTCATTGTTACGCAGTAACCATACTAAATAAATAAATAATGACAGACCTACCACTGAAGACAAATTACCAAGTGTTCTATTTCATGTAAATAACAGAAAGTGATGAATAATAGTTTGACTTTTAAACCAGTGCCCCTCCCATAGGTAAATTAAGAGGTGACCCGAGATGGTTATTCTTAAATAAGTGAGGAAGAAAACAAATGAATCAAATACCGGCTGACGGTAAAGGAAGGACAATCGGCCTCAGCTCTGCGGATATTGCGACTTTTGGTGAGGAACGTAATAGGGAGGAGGGTCTTGCATGCTCATCATCATAGGAGAAGGCTGAGAGACCACAGTTTGGTTGACCACGTTAATGATGGTTGGAGCTTGGCTTCGGTGTTTGAGCTCACGGTGCATCTGACACCAGCTGCACCACATGCAGAAGCAGGAAGCAACAACGTCCTTACAAAGGGAGCCCTGGGACAAAAGTACACCATGCGCTCAAGTTGGGGATGAATGGATACAAATGGCGTCCGTCTTCATCCACCTTACCTTGATACCATATTTGCTTCGCATGCTTGCCCTCAGAGACAAGACTGCGGGAGGCACAATTAGAGGGATCTCGCAAATGACACACAAGGCAGGGCCAATGATGTCAAACAAGGGCAGACATCGGTTCTCTCCGTATCTCCCTGCCACCGTGCATGCCATGCAGGGGCAACACCAGAAACCGTAGCAGCCTGAGCAAAAACAAAAACCATATTAAAAAAAAAAAAAGAAAGAATTGGCACTCTGGTGCTGTTTTGTGTTTGGATCTTACAAGTACTGGCACTTTCAAAGCAGTCCATGAGGTCAGTGTTCCACTCAGTGAGCCCTGGTTCCGAGTCCATCATCATTTACCTTACTTGAGCACAAGGAGGAGAAAGCAAATTACTACATATCGTCACTGTTATTGTTATTTATGCATTTATTTATTTTTTTGTTTATTTATCTATTTTTTTTTAGTTTCCTTTTGTGGTGTCCACTGAAAGGTAGCTTTCACTGCCACTGTTCCACAAACTAAGTGTGAATTTAAGTGTTAAATTGCGTGTCAGTCTAGTGAATTTGTCAAATATTTTTATGATCATAGTAATATTAGTCGTAGTAATGCACTTTGGAATTCGCAGGCTGCTTAATGAAAGCAAAGTGTGCCGTATTACCGTCAGGTTTCAAAGTAAAATGCACGTATTATCCATCATTCTTTTTTGTTCGTTTCCAAACAAGCTCATCTTTATTTATAGTGTGTTTTAAAAATAACCACAGCTACCTGAACAGAAAGTAAAAATTCAACAGTTAAAACAATAAATATATAACATAAAAAGAGTCGACGCTCACGCTAAGACCAAAAAGAAAGGCCGAAGAACAGGAGGTGACGACCTATAGCTGTGAAAAATGTCAAAATATGTCATTTTACAATCTTACCTGATAAAGGTGAATGTGGCCTTGGGGAAGGTGCAGTGAATAAAGTCATGGAAGGAGTGTTACCTTGAGTATTATGGGTCAGCTAACCTGAGAAATGCTGCCAAACTTGAATGCAAACAGGGAAACAAAATTCAAACTTGACAATTAATCACATGAAAGGTTGTCAGAGCATTTGTGACGCAGGATCTACTTTTCAACCAATCGACCAGTTATGTTTTTTTGTATTACCTTTTCCAGCCTACAGTAATTAATTGCACGACATTTTTTTTTCTTGTCATATGGGGGTAGGGCGATTATTCATTCGTTAGAAAAAAAAAAGAAGAAAACTACCAAAAGTCAGGACCTTAAAACTAGCATCATAGCCCTACACCCATTCAACCATGTGCAATGAACGCTGAAGTTCTGCTCAACTATGTTTTTTCTTGGATTTGAATATTTCTAGGATCATCAAATCACGATAAAAACGAATTGCGGAAGAAATTTAAGATTGACACGTAACCTCAGATGAACGAGCAGGAGAACAATTGGTGTTTATTCTTATTAATGGTGACAAATCACTTGTATACTTCTAACATCATGTTAATTCTCATCAATGCTCGCTAATACATTGCTTCTCTGTTCCATCACAAATATGAAGGAAAAAATCTCTTAAAAAATGTTTCATTTCGTTCAGTCGAGTTCATGGTTATCAAATAAGCCAGGATAAAATAATCCAAAAATCGACCTTGGAACACGGCCTCTTATTTTTGAATGACGTATTGATAAGCAGGAGGAGGAGGTGCTGCGTTTTGGATGGTCATCATCATAGGAGCAGGCTGAGTGACCACAGTTTGGTTGACCACGTTAATGACGGTTGGAACTTGGCTTCGGTGTTTGAGCTCACGGTGCATCTGACACCAGCTGCACCACATGCAGAAGCAGGAAGCAACAACGTCCTTACAAAGGGAGCCCTGGGACAAAAGTACACCATGCGCTCAAGTTGGGGATGAATGGATACAAATGGCGTCCGTCTTCATCCACCTTACCTTGATACCATATTTGCTTCGCATGCTTGCCCTCAGAGACAAGACTGCGGGAGGCACAAACAGAGGGATCTCGCAAATGACACACAAGGCAGGGGCGCAGATGTCACACAAGGGCAGACATCGGTTCTCTCCGTATCTCCCTGCCACCGTGCAGGCCATGCAGGGGCAACACCAGAAACCGTAGCAGCCTGAGCAAAAACAAAAGTGAAGATAGCAGCGGTGGAAAATCCATGTGCGCTCTGACGCTACGAAACGTAGATCTTACAAGTACTGGCATTTTCAAAGCAGTCCATGAGCTCACTGTTCCACTCTGTGAGAGCTGGTTGGGTTGCCATCTCTACATTTAGTGGGGAAGCGGACAGCAAATTACTCTATGCCATTCACAAGTGTGATTCAAAACACCGAAAAAAAGAAATCACAGGAATGAAATAAAATATTGAATAAAAAGAAAGGAAGGGGAAAAAAATACTCCATTTAAAATGAATATAAAATCATACAAATTTTAGTCTGGTCTTATTTTTTAATAGTTCCCCTTTTTTGAAGTGACAGGTCCCAAGTAAAAGGGTTTAAAAGTGACTTTGCATGGAATTGGCAACATTTATGGAATTTTTTTTTTTTTTTTTTCTTTTCATTAACCTGATATGTAATCTACTTTATAGAGGGAAGGCTCCTCGAGAATGAAATCAATTTGAATTGTGTTACACTCCCAATTCCAAATCTAATGCACTATAATTGGTCTAGTAGTGCAGCGTCTCACCTTCATATAATACAAGGGATAAAATATTGTCTTAATTGTTCAATCTTACCTGAAGAAGGTTGATGTGGTCTTGGTGCACTTGCGGTGAAATGACGGCTGTTTCACTCTGAGTGATATAAGACTAGGAAATAGAAAAATGCTGCCAAACTTGAATGCCTAGGGGAAAACAAAACAAAACAACAGAGGTATCAAACATGTACAAGTAAGAAAAAAAATGTGTTTCTCTTTCTGCCAACGTTGCCTCTGACAGGGAATGGTCTGTTAATAATGCAGAACACCAGCGATGAAGTCCTGATTGTCGATTTAGTGACCAAAAAAGTGGATTTGAATGCTGCAAACTATGCAAATCCCCCAAATGTACAGTAACACTATACAGGCACACATCAATACTCTGCTAATGGTTAAAATACGATTTCCTGCAAATTGGTCAGAAAATGAGAGCCAGTTTTTGTACTACTTATCAGAGAGGTGGGTTGAGTTTTTAATTGTGCCATTCTTCCTTCTAATGTATCTTTTCTAACCGTTTTGCTGTCACAGTGAATGGCTTCCTCTGCGGTGGAAAACATTCCATCCCAACTTGAACTTGTGTCTAACCACGTCTGAACAATTAGAATAATACAGGCACTAGTATGTACAAAATGATGTAAGCTCAAATAAGTAAAGGCGTTGCCTTCAAAATATCTGGAAGCTGCTTGCTGATAAGTGAAACTGTGCCGCGTATCGTTTAGCAGTAACAGAAACGGATGATTTGAAAGGTCAGATGTGATTTGATCAGTTATCTAACATCTGTTAAACTTCCCTATTGTCCTCAAGATATGTAAGAAGTGCCGTTCCATTCTGTAAGAATTCAATCATTTTCCATTTTTAAAAACAGGATTGTGTGCTTTCAAATGACTCAGTAATGACAAAATACACAGAAAGAACTGCATGAGGGGGTCCCAATTTTTATTACCCTATAAACAATTGCATGCCTGCGTACATGCGTGGCTTGACTGCATCAATGCGAACACACTGCTTTGTGGCACGATCGGCGATTTCACATTAGATTCAGATGATGGATAGAATTAGGAATTGTTGTTATTGATTGGTCTCATAGTTTAGAAGTCAAGGATTCAGAATATATATATATTTTATATTTTGAGGGGGAAAGGCATGAAGCATGAGATAATAAAAATACTTTTCGGAGATTTAGTTTGAGGGGGCACACCGTTTATTTGAGGGGACCACGCCCTCCCTTGCCCCTGCCTAGACCCGGCTCTGATTCCTTCACATAAAAGGCAAGGGCATATTTCACTTGCAGCTTATATCCACTAGGGGGCAGCATGTATCCAAGGAATGCACTACTAAAGCAAATGAATCCAATTAAGATTACAGACACAATGTTGGGTTTAATCTGAATTTTTATTGTGTTTGGAAGTCGTCTGTCGCATGACAGTAATAATGGTCAAATTATTATTATTTTTTTTAAATATACATTGACTAGCTATAAGACTGTCCCCCGCCCTTTGCCCTCAAAAAAATTCCTTATACCTAAACATTGCGGGACTCTCCATGTGAACTAAAAGATTTATTAATTTAGCATAA
This sequence comes from Syngnathus acus, assembly GCF_901709675.1. NCBI lineage: Eukaryota > Metazoa > Chordata > Actinopteri > Syngnathiformes > Syngnathidae > Syngnathus > Syngnathus acus. Next base: position 1,065,552 of record NC_051090.1, on the reverse strand, counting down.
AAACACTTTTTTCAAACCACCCAAATAGTTTTTAACCCAGCATTTTTCTGTCATCGTGATTAATGTATCAAATGCAATGTTATGCCTGAATATGAATCGAAACAAGTTGTTGATCAATATTAGAAACCTTTAGAAGCGTGCTCATTTGGCATACTCTCTCGTTTATACAGTTAAGTACAATTTAGCCCGATGGATTTCACTGTCGCTTGCCGTCAATTTTGTGCCCAGTTATTTTTCTCACCTGGTTTCTGTACCCATTATGCTCATCTGTATAGCTGCAACTTAATCACACAAGTAATGACTTGCTCACACAGCCTAGATTTAGTTGGGTACAAGAGCCGATTAGAGGGGTGCCGGCTGCATATTGACGACGGTGGGGTTTTTCTTGCGAAACTTCAGTTCACGGTGCATTTGACACCAGGTGCACCACATGCAGAAACACGACGACAAGATGTCGTTACACATTGAACCCTGTCAACAAAAAGTGCTGTTATTTGCATTGCATTTGATAGTCGTGGTTGTTGTTTTTTAAAGATCTCCTCCAACCATCATCTTCATAATTACCTTGACACCGTATCTATTGCGAATTCCCACCCTGAGGGCCAAAGCTGCAGGGGGTGCAAACAGAGGGATCCCAAAAGCCGTCAAGACAGCCGGGCTGAGCATGTCGCACAACGGGAGACATCGGTTCTCTCCAAATGTTCCCGCAACTGAACAGGCCAGGCAGGGGCAGCAAAGGAATCCATAGCAGCCTGAAAATTGACATTTGGATCATCGATATGATGGCTTGTGTTGACAAAACACACGGCGTGCAGGCAGTAAAAAGAACAAATCAACATAGTACTTAACCGTGTGGTGACATAAGCAGTCACACCCAACCCTGCCCGGGTTTGGTATTATTAAAGCAAGAAACAAATCTTACATGAGCTTTTGTCTTGGCAGCAATCAAGAAGGCCACTGTCCCATTCTGTCAATTTCTGCTTTGGAGACATGCTGAAGGATCAAATAAGTCCATTGGTAAATTAAAAAAGTTGCACACGATGTCATCATTCAGCTGATGAGATTCAATCATCCAGGTGTAAATCTTGAAATTCGGACGTCGAAGTCCAAAAAGTGTTTTTACTGCTTTCTTAGTGTAAACCAACTTCAATGAAGACAAGTTAAACCTGAGAGTTTTTACTATAACCACCTTGCAGCTCTTCGGCTGTAAAAATGTTGCTTTGACAAGTGTATTTTTAAGACGAGATTAAGAAATGCTTATGCCAAATATTACTTTTGTCTTTGCAATATTTTGCCATTGCGCAATCCGCATTGATCCCTAAATGTGACACTTTTTTTTAATTATTAACAGCGAATCAAGCCCGCCATTATGCAGTTTCAAAATATTGCTGGTTGAAAACAATTTTGTTCAACAGTCTTGTGTATTTACAAATACAATATGACCTTGCATTATCTGAATTCAAATGTCAGAACGAGAACTATTTCTTACCTGCTTGATCTTGCGTCTTATCACAGGTGAAGAAAGCAAGAGAAGACTGACAGTGTGAGAATCTTGTCCAATAAAACACAGAGCAATGCAGCAGAACCTGAATACATGGCAGCAATGTGCATTTCGTCAAGTGGCCATTGTTTCGTCACGCAGGTGTGTCTCAACTCTGTCCTGAAAAACCTTTCAGGTTGCTTTACAAGTGACTCAGCTGGCTACTAATTCGTAATATTAATTGTGTTAACAACATTGTGGATCGCACTAAATGCAGAAAAAGTATGACTCTATTTATGTTTCTTATATTTTTAATGACTTGGGATTATATTCGTCATGGTGAGTTCACAGTGTCAATATGATGTTGAAGTCGAACTTCATTTCAGTACAGCCTTGCTTAATATGTCATGCGTTTTTCAAGTTGCTTTGGTCATTTCTGGGGGCTTCACGCAAAGGACAAAGATCTGGCAAGTGTTCTTTTCTTGTCCATTTGTTTCGGCGCCACAGTCTGCAGTAGCCTTCTGACCAGCTGCATTCGTCCCGTCCTGATGAGGGCTCGAGACAGCTCGGTGACCTCCGGAGTGTTTGTCCGGTACAGGCACCGCAGCTCGGCCTTCACCACGTCCTCGGGGTACTTCTCCTCAGCCCTCTGCAAACACTGCTCCATCTGGGTGATAACGTGGTTGACCTCCGGCCCTCCCTGAATGAACACGGCCAGCAAGGCCTGGAGGAGGCAGCGCAGGGCCGCGGTGTCGCTACTTGACGCTCTTTCTAAGTCCAGAGCGCATTTGAAACAGTCTGCGGCGTTTTGTTCCTCGCCCTTCAGTAGGAGGCAGCGTCCTTTGAGCAAGTGCAGATCAGGCAAGCTGTCTCCCAATTCGTACAGTCGGGCCTGGGACAGACTCACCAAGGCGTTATTTATTGCCCCCTCGTCCACTAAGAGGCTCTCCTGCAGTGCATCTACACCCATGTAGTAATACACCTAATGGAGAAGATATTGTCATAGTGAACAGCGAGGAGAATACTCGTCATTGACATGAATTGACATTCTGGTCAACTTATTTTATTAAGAGGCGGGCGGGCGGGCGGGCGGGGCTGCTTACCCGTGCCATCTCCAGGTGAGTCCTCAAGCAAGGACACACAGCCACGACTTTGTCCAGGTTTTTCTGGGCCTCGCTTAACATTTGTCTGTCTGGGACACCGCCTTCCCCACTTTTGGCCTTTTCTAGGTCTCTGATGTAAAGCATTGTGTTGATCTAAATCAATCACAATTGGTTGATATGAACGTAAGGCGATGAAGACATCAGCAAGGAATTGTTATTGTTGTTGTGACCAGTCTTGGCTAGAGAAGAGCACTGAATTTTTGTGATTGTGTAGCCCCAGTTTTTTTTTTCTTTCATGAATCTAGTTGGAAAATGTTTGGGCCAGTGTGGTTGTCTGGTACCTTGGCCAGGGTGCAGTAGGCCTGCCAATTGAGCTCCGGGTCAGGCAGCACATTGAGAGCCATGTTGCAGATCCCTGTGGCCATCTCGTGCTTGCCCAGCAGAAAGAACAGCTTGGCCAGGAGGTTGAGGATGAACGCGTCATCATTCGCCAACTTTATAGCCTGCAAAACCAATTATAGACAGGGGCTTTTTGAAATGTTTGGACTCTTCAGCGGATCGTAGGGCTCTAATTTTTGGCCTTAGTGGAGCGGAACGTACATTTCCATAGCAGGACAAGGGATCGGTAGCTGAGTAGCCGCAATTGTGTATGGACATGGGCACTGTGGTGAACTCATCCTGTCTCTCCAGCATGATGCCAACATAACACCAGGAAAGAGCTAGAAAGGACAAATGGGGAATGTGATCCAATACCATGCGATGTGATACGATAACGCCTTTGTTTACCTTTTAGTTGTGTTTTCTCCGATTCGAGTGTTTCCGTGAGAAGCCTTAAGCCCTTATTATATTGAGAGAGTCTGGAATATTCAGCATCCCCTTTGGTCTTTACTATGTCATCTAGTCTGCAGGGAAGAGAGACAAAGAAATGAGAATGATGTCAGTACCTTTGTTAGTTATTTTGTGTTATACCTGATATAAATGGTCGCCATCTTGAAGTACCAGCTTCGCTTTTCTTCCACTGGTATCTGAAAAACAGTGTTGGAAAAACTTTCCTCGATTAATTCTTGATCAAGAGTGCAATGTATGATCTGCAAAATGCTCTTTTGGCATGAATTCATTCTTAGGTGTGTGTTTCCAGCTCACCAGGTGCCCGCCGTAGTCCAGAGCTTTGTTAAAGAGCATCAGGGCTGCAGTCAGTTTCTCCCTCAAGTCATCGTCTCTTTCCAGCTCCACATCATAGGGGTAAACGTAGGCCTGCTCTGCCAGGCAGCGGGCCGCCATTTGCCTGCTGTCTTCCTTGGTGGGCTCCTCACCATCTAAGCCCATCAGTTGGGACACTTTCTCCACACATTCCCCGGAATCCAGCTCTCTTCCCAGCTTGTCGTACACGTAGCCAAGGTTGGCCCAAGCGTTGAGGTTCCCCGGATCTTCTTTGCAAATGCCTCTGGGAGATTTAGAGACAAATCCATTGTTGCATATTATGAGGCTTTTTTTTTACCCAACCTTTTGCCACTTGGCATCGTTGTCATTATATTTATAATAACGACGTACAACTAGTTTAACTGCTATACATGTAGACTACACCCTAAACTACATTTGGTAAGTCTGGTCTAGGACTTGAACCGTATATGGGAATTTGCATTCAGACAAGTCGAGAGAGCTCTGTTGTTCTTGAACTTCATTCATTTGATAAGTAGGGGAAGCACTTGATAAAACAACAAATACCTTCAATTCACGTGTCACTAACCCAACACCTTGCCTTGCCTTGGATACCATGCCATTAAAACCCTGACAAACCAATCATGCGAGTAACGTGACTGAAGTTTTAATGACCAAACATGACTGCTTATAATACGTGCAATTTAAGGAAGCACATTCTTCATTTGACAGACTTGCACCCTACGCGATGCATTCTCGAATAGATATCATATTCTAGATTTGGATTAGCAAGATCACATTGGTCTTGATATCCCAAAACGCAGACAACATTCATTTCAAATTTGTAATTGCAGTCAGAGGGATTTGTGGTCATACAATATTGTTTCTGATCATCAAAAGGTCAAAAGAAAATGTCACTTGAACAAAGACTACTAAAACAAATTCACTTTAAGCATCATGTTAGCGATGGAGCAATGGCTGTATTTTAAAGATGTGAGCAAATCAAAAGTGTGAGATTTTCCAAAAATGTGCACATGATCACCTGAATATTTCCTCTGCGGTTTGAAGGTGGTCCAGATGAAAGGCCAGTAGTCCGAGAAGATTGCGAACAGCATACTGTAAATATCCAGATTCAGCCTCCAGCTCCCCCTTGAGACTCTCCTGTTTCAGGTAAGTGTCTCTGTGTCTCAGTTTCAAAGGTCCAACGGGATCACAGTTGAGGTTTAGGTCCAAGTGGAAGTGACCAGGAATGTAATCCATGTCGTCCATCAAGGACTCAATGTCCTTTGTTTTGTCCGCTTCCATGAGCGCCCTCCTCCTCCTCCTCCTACCACCCTACATAAGCTTCATTACAACACATGAAAAGCTCCGGTTCGATTAAAATACTGCATGCGTTGCCACTGCTGAATAGTGCAAAGAAAATATGCTCAGTCTGCTGCTCTGACATGACTCAATGGCAGCGCTCACCTGTTGCAGACAGGTTGAACCGGTTGGACTTGGGAGTGACCACGGAGCCCCGAAAGGAAAGTCGCGTTTACCAAACACCCGCTTCCTTTTCACGACATACGCGTTTGCGACTGCTCCAATGAAAGTGCCAATTGATTAGTCATTTCTCATCAGCACCACGACATTAAGTTTATTCTGATTATGTGACATTTATTTTTAGAAGTTGGCTTGTGGTTTATTTGTTGCACCAGTGAAGGTTTTTTTTTTTTTTTTTTGTAGAAGTTGGCTTGTGATTTATTTGTTGCACCAGTATTATCCTGACAGCACGCCGAGGTTGCATAATGTGTGTTTCTAAGCACAGGTATGTGTGGGCAGTACACGGGGGTGTTAAAAATAAACTGGTTTCACTGTTCCCATCGTGGTCATCATGGTAACCAGAACAATTGCATGAAAAAGAAATATACAGGAGAACAAATTTTCAATGACGATCTTTGCCTTGAATAGTAAGTAAATCAATATTGTTTAAATAGTTTCATCCATCCTATCAAGCACATCTCAACAATGACATTAATACAGTTTAACCTTGATTCATTAGGATTATTCCCAATCTTAAAATGTTTTTCAGGGTTATCGAATCTTATGTTAATTAGTATCAAAATGACCACTTTACTTATACGGATATATAAAGTAAATGTAATCGAAGTTAGTATTATATTACTATTATAATTATAAAAAGTTGATATTTTTTGACAAAAACGAGGGCAGAATCTCATTAAAAATGTTCTTGCTTCTCTTATTAAAAAAAACAAATTAAAAATGTGCGTTTGCCTTTGTAACGCTTCGTTATTTTATTTCGGTCGTTTTACAACATGCTCCTTGGATTGTCCAATTTTGAAAAGCCTTACCGGAACTAAAGTGATGTCATTCCTGAGTGACTTTGACAGCCTGTGCTGTGCTGCAGAGCAGACGCGTTCTCAGCTTCTCTGCGGTGCGGCTGCTGTCATCATGCAGGTGGAATGTGCGCACTTTAGCAGCTGCTAACGGGGCTTCCAGCCGGGACGGGAGCCTGCCTGCCTGCCTGCCTGCCTGCCTGCCTGCCTGCCTGCCTGCCTGCCTGCCTGCCTGCCTGCCTGCCTGCCTGCCTGCCCGCCTGCATGCATGTGGCCGGCCACACGCATCCCGCCCGTCCTACGTGGCTCGTCGGTTTGTTTTTCGAGGTTGGCGCAGTCCACCTCAGCTGGACTCGCATGTGATGTACTGCGGAAAGTCGCTCTTCTAACAATTGCGGACAAAACAACAGGAGTCTCGCAATTCTTTTCAACCAGCGCTCCATGACCATGATGGATGACGGAACTTCTTGCGAGAACACTCCGGACCTAAGAGACATAGAGGCGAAAATCGGCCGCAAGACCCCCGAGGGGTTGCTCAGGTGGATGCGGGATGAGGCAGCCTCTCTCCGGGGAGAAGACAAACTGGCCCCCGCCGCGCAGGAAACCACCAAGGAGACTGGAAAGAAAAGCCTCGATGAAAAGATAACAATATTGAAGACCGAGATGGTGAGTGTACAGTTGCGCGTTCCATGTGCGTGCGCGCGCGCGCGCGCGTTGCAGTATGGCTCATGCACAATATTCTATCCAACTTGCATCAAATGTGTTCATTTCATGTCATATGCAAATGCAACGACCGCATGTGTAGTTCTGAACTGCATAAAAACGATTTAGTGACTGTTGCGCTAGTTTAGATTGGCAAAAGGACAAATGCCAAGAGTAAACAACTGGATGGATTGATTCACATTTGTGGCTTTTGATAATGTGGCATAGAGACACTTGCACATCGAGCACTACTCCTTCTTGTGTTTAAGTAAGTGCAGGAGTAGACTTGTGAACGTTGCACTTTATAACACTGAGGCTGAAAACCTTTTCTGTACAAACATTTCTGCTAAAAAGCTATATCAATGAATGAGTCTACCATCTGTCCCTATGTGGATATTGGCAAAGGGCTTCCTCAAAGGGAGCCAAAGCCATACTGTCGTTGCATACAAGAGGCCCAATCTGTTATCTTAAATTCTCGATTTGTTTTATACAATATTGATGTATTTGGATGATTCTCAAGATAGCAAAAAAAAAACAACACTCTGCTTCACCAATCAATCACTGATTGCAAAAGCACCATTTGTTTGTTACATCAAAATGTGCTGAGTTGTGCACAATGAGGTTTTATGAGCTTGAAAATGTGTCTCATGGTGAATGCAAGGATGTCAAGAGTCTGCCTGGGTTGACTTGGCAAGGTGAAACCACACCGGGGGGGGGGACATGCCGAAAGAGATGGGTGGGCGAGCGAGCGAGCGAGCGAGTGAGTGAGTGGCTGCTGTATTATTGAAAGCCCGGCCGGCCGGCCGGCGCTGTGTGTCTGCTTTTTCTGCTCGCAGTGATTCAGCACTTAGAAGGTGACAGGCGGAAGCATTTGCGTCATTTATCAGATCAGGCATTTGCATTTTGAAGGTGTCGGTTTAACAAGAGACACGCTGTACATTGATACACGGGTGTCAAACTCAAGGCCCGGGGGCCGGATCCGGTCCGCCACATCATTTGATGTGGCCCGACTCGTGTCAACTCAATGTTTCTTGTTAAAATACTAAAATTGCAAATTGTCTTCCAGTGGGATATTGCAATTTTTTTTGAAACCCCACTTTGAAAGTAAATTAGAAAATTGTTACTTTTCTTAAATGCTGGATTCTGTTGTGTGTATGTGATAATATACGATGGTCACACGAGGGAAACCATAATTACAATGTGGCCCGCAAGAAAAAACGAGTTTGACACCCCTTACACTGTCATTTGGTTTGTTTGGTATATTATTCAAGGAAAGGTCTCGTCATAAACATGTTGCATGTAATACTTGTTAGTGGTTGAAATAAATGGCATTCCCTGCTCCTTGGTGTCAAAGTGTAGAAGCTAGGTTTGTCATTTATAATTCAAACATTAATGAGTCTCACATGCTGTCTACAGTTTCCTTCCCTGGGCAAAACTTTATTGCATCGCTTCGCTCCCAGGCTTGATTTTCCAGCCACAAGTTGACTGTTTGGGTTCACAGTATTCATTTTTTAAGATGGGGAATATCGTTAATAATGAGATATTTATAGATTTAAAAAAAAGTTATTCCTCAGCAGTATTGCCTAATAAAATCCTTTCTCTGGAGATCTCCAAGGAGAGAAACCACCAACGTTCCAAACTCCATCTAAACCACAATTTCTTTTGCCATGAGTTTAACTGAGAAAAAAAAAAAATCAGAACGTGTCCAAAGAAAACTGCACTCAAGCAGATGTCCAACAATATATCCATCAGTAAAAATGGCAGCGCAAACTATCTTCTCCAGAAGGTTTAGCCACAAGCTTTGACTACTATTGCTTGGCCCTTTTTTGCTGAGCAGGAAAACTGAAATGTTTTTGGCACAAAAACAAGTCCATTCCACGTCTTCCAGCTATCGTTCTCATCAACCTTTGCTGCTATTTGACTTTTTCCAAAGAAAAATCCTCTTCTATTTTATAACCAGGAAGCGTCACTCTATAATGAAGCACCATTGTGCAAGATAATTCACTCTTTGCTTTGTTAGCGTTGCGCTAGCTCAGCGCTGACGAGGCCTGAAGAACCTTTACTGCCACTCTCATTAGGCCTTGAGTGTCTGCCAGGGCTCCAACCTCAAGCCCATGCACCTTTCATGTTTATCAACCACCCACCAACTCATAGACATGCTGCGGTGGGTGGCACCGTTTTTGGAAGTGCTCACAAAACGCAGCACCAATTAAGACTTGTTTTGGCTCGGGTGGAGTGAAGCAATGTTTCATCTTTTTTTTGATACAAGCTCAAACAGGTCAGGAAAATATTGCAAACTATGGCGCTAGGTGTATATGAAATCCGTTTTTGAGTCCAGATTAGAAGAGAGATCCTTTATTTTCTTGCCTTCTCACATGGACACGACGGGGCAATAATTACGCACTAGAAGAAACGAGACATAATATAGATAGAGATAGAACTCAGACAGTCATGGGGGTTCTGCAGCCACATTTGGCTTTTTAAAGAGCAGACATTCTCACATTTTGAGGCTAAGTCTCATTGCCCTACCTCAACCATTAGGGAGAGTGATTGGCTTGGAATAATCCCTTTCAAATGATGCATGGGAGATATGAGAGTTGAGAGGAATTGTAAACAAAGCAATGGAAGGTGCCAGATAAACATGATCTTGAAGTGTATTGTTCGACCTTATTGACTTGGTCTCACCCAATTTATTCTCTTGTGTTGTTGAGCTTCAGAAAAGACAAAAGCTCTTTCCATTTGTTCTGTTTCCACAGGCACACTTGCGCTCGGTGGACATTAAGATCCTACAGCAGTTGCTGGCCGTCCACGAGGGCATCGAGGCAGTCAAATGGTTGCTGGAAGAGCGCAGCGCACTCACCAGCCGATGCAGCAGCCTGACCAGCAGCCAGTACAGTCTGGGCGAAGGCCCCAACACCTCCTGGAGAGGCTCCTGGAGCAGCCTTCACGACTCCAACGACAAGCTGGACAACATTTCCATCGGCAGTTACCTGGACACCCTGGCGGACGATATGGACGAATACTGTCCCTCGAGCTCAGAGTCGATGGTCATCCGCTCTTCCACGCCGCAGGTCTCCGAGGCTCCTGCGGGGGGCCGGACAGCGGAGGTCTCCTCGCCCAAGGTCTCTGCTACGGCGACTGGACAGAAGCCTACAGAGACTGGCAACGGAGCTCCGATTGACATTCACTCCCGATCAAATGAGAACGTTATCAGTGATGTCAATGGAAACGGGGTCGCTGGAGGTGAAAGTGGAAAGATATTCGTTCCCAACAACATTCCAGAAGCCAAGCCAGATGCTTTAGTTTGCACCGAGGTGGCCGAGGCAGGCTCGGTTTCTTTGAACGCTACCTTGAGCCAGAGCACTAAGGCCAACGGGAACGTGGAGAAGACGGCAGCGACCGGCAGCCGCGCTCGCATCGCCCTCAAACAGAGCCCCAAATGTAAAGCTTACAAAAACGGAAAGGTTGACTTGGATACTTGCAAACTTGGAAACGGCAAAATGCATCTGGAGTATGATGCTCACTGGCGCTGGGTGCAGTCACAAGAAGATGTGACGTTTTTGTGAAACTACTGAGCAGCCAATGATGTCTACAAACGGGCTGCTTTTCTCTGCAATAAGGAAAGAAAGCAACTTTTCTTTGCACACTATACATGAGATATTAATAATCATATGATATTATTTTCACTTTGAAGTTACAATGGTACCAGTCCTGTGCAGACGTGTTTTCTCAGGCTACCTTTTAGCTTATACGTAATTCAACCCCAAGCACAGTGAAAGGATTTCCCTGAAACATTATTGTTGCCGTTCACCCCCAAACAGTCCTTGTTAATAACAGCTTAACAACAATTTTCCTCCTGGCTATAAATGATATATCTTGAGGTATTGTGATCTTTCAAGGTTGTCTCTATCAAGAATCTACACCACGTCAGTGTCGTAGACCAAAGTTGACCCATTTCACTCCATTTGGCTCACCCGATTTTGCTACATGCTAATACAATGAATTAGTGTGTTACACTAACATGAGTGTTCTGATCTGTGAGCATGATTGTCTCAAACAAGTGGCGCTAGTTACTTGAGCTAAATGTCGAGGGTGTTCCCCTCATTCGCCATCCACATGATCCAAATGGGTGTCTTCTACTGAACCCTCAGTGCTTCACCTACTACCATGGGCCGGCCATACGTTGATGTCAAAGTACTTTCCATGGCTCGTTGTAGGTACATTTGGAATATGCCTTCTCTGTCAGACCCAAAATGTTGACTTCCTTATTGCAAGCACATTTGTGCCTGATTGGTGGAAACCTTAAGTATGATGTACATGCTTGTTCCTTCCTTCCTTCCTTCCTTCCTTCCTTCCTTCCTTCCTTCCTTCCTTCCTTCCTTCCTTCCTTCCTTCCTTCCTTCCTTCCTTCCTTCCTTCCTTCCTTCCTTATCTCCCTCAAGATGGATGCACTATTTTTGTGGTATCGGGTTATCAATGTATTTTGCCTGCTCCTGCCTTCTGCTTGTGTGTTTAAAGGGGCGAGACCGAGACTGAGATGAGCGTTTTGACTGGACAGGTGAACGCATGACTTTCAAAATAAAACTCCGTTAACATTCTGATCAATCAAACATTTTTTATGTCTTTTGTAAACAGCAGGGAGAGATGAGTAGTCTTCCAGACAGTTGGTGCTATGCAGAAAGCACGTTCCATTCACGCTGTGGGGGCGGAGTCGCTGGTTAGCCTCAAGATTGTAGACCGTAAATTTCTTTGTCAAAATTGGCGCATTGTCACGATGGAATCTTGTACTGAGAACTTGCTTGCTCCATTCGGAGAGTCGACACGACGTCATCAAATCCCTCCTTCCTCTTTCAACATATGCGCTGGCTAGAAAGTAACAGCGCATGCCAAAGAGACTGTCTGCTCCACTAGTTTGTGGTTTTCGTTCCAAATGAGCTCGACCATATGTCAATGCAGAGAGCAAAGCTGTAAAAGCCATTACTATATCGATGTCCACGATTTGATTGTATAGAAATGAACATTGTTTCACGACCAAATCCCAGCAGGCTGCTGAAATTGATTGTTTCGCTCAGAACTGTTCGAAAAAAGTCAAGTGAATTTCTCTTAATCATCCCGAGCCGACCACAGACAAGTCGGATGAGATGTCATTTATTCCGGCTCTTGGCTTGAAGGGGTTGATTCACAATCGTTTTTCCTCCTCGTGCTCATCATTCTTTTGAGTAGCAGCCATTAGCTACCTTGTCTGCACTCCAAATGCCATTTGTGAGGAGCTCAAAGACAGACAGACAGACAGACAGACAGACAGACAGACAGACAGACAGACAGCTTCTTGTGTTTTCCCAGGAGGCTGAAAAGAGAGCTGAAGAGTTAGCAGCTGAGAGGAAGGAAGCGACCTGCTGCTTTCTTCTCCAAAAGCTATGAAAGAAACGTTTCAGACAGCGAGTCCAAATAATGTGGAAGAGCCAAAACCTCTTTCTGAGAGAGAATAGATCACATGAATGGCGTTCACTTTGTTTGAAGCCTTCCTGGAGTATTGATCTGCTTGACCATAGCCAGGCTCTTATGTTTGTTCTTCACTTCAAGGTCTCTGGCGGTCGATATTACTTTGAACATCTGATGGAAGACGCCTGCAGACGTTTACCGTCATCTCTGTTTTGCTAGATATAGATGAGGCAAATATGAGAACGTGTAATTTCGTTGACATATAGTGCACAGACCTCGAGACGGTGCCTTCCAGTAATGTTCTACATTAGTATCCAAAAAGCCTTCTCGACATTGCTGATGCAGCTCATAGAAATGTCAACCGCATTTGGACGCATGACTACACACATGCACATATTTCAAAGTCAAGTGGCGACGCAGTTCACTTGACTTTGGTGCTCTGACTAGGTCACGTTATCATCAAATGAAGCGTAAGAAGGTTTGCCCCTCCCTATTCATGAGGCCTGATGCCAAAGACCTTGCTTGTTCCTACATCAAAGGCATATTTGAAAGAAGCGTCGCCACGTAGCCAACCAATTAGGCTTTAATTGAGCGTCCGAGTGAAAGGGGGCCTTTCACTTGCCCCCCTTTCACCCCGTTAGCCAGAGACAAACACGCTTTGTGACACACGCACCCACTGATCTGAAGCCATTCCTCTGGCCCAACCCACTTATGTCCCTGATTGCTGGTAAAAACAGCTCCTGATCTAAGGGTTAAGGCTTGGAATCTCAGCTGTGTTCTTCCTGTTTTCTTCTTCTTATTCTGTGCGAGGGCAGGGATGCTTCTGTCTGCCTGCCTGCCTGCCTGCCTGCCTGCCTGCCTGCCTGCCTGCCTGCCTGCCTGCCTGCCTGCCTGCCTGCCTGCCTGCCTGCCTGCCTGCCTGCCTGCCTGCCTGCCTGCCTGCCTGCCTGCCTGCCTGCCTGCCTGCCTGCCTGCCTGCCTGCCTGCCTGCCTGCCTGCCTGCCTGCCTGCCTGTTGTTTGTTTTCCACCAAATATTCCCATGATGTTTGTTTGACTCTGACACACTCGCTGCTCCAAACCGCATTCCAACAATGTTTTTGTTTTTTTGGTCAATGTTGTCCATAGTCACATCTTTCATCTCCATTTTTTTCTTTTTGTGCACCCTTGTGAATGTAATGATGTATTTGCACACAACTGAGCTGCATTTGAGCTAAGATTACAGATTACAGGGCGAGAGAGAATTTACATTCCCTGGGAGCCAAAGTGTGTCCGGCATGAAGTAGTGCGGTGCCAGGCAACCAAAGCCCTCTGTTTACTGAAGAAGAAAAAAAAAAAAAAAGGACCGACGTGTGCTTGCAGCACTCAGTCAAACACCGAAGGAGAATTCCCCCTCATTTCCTTTGTGGTTGTGGTGTTTTATCGTGAACTTGCCACCATCTGACCTTTGGTCCTTCAAAGCTGCCGTGGAAAAGCATTGGTAGCGAAAGCCTGTCATTACTGCTCCATCAATTGACATCAGGCGATCAATGAAGGATTTACAATGTCAAGCTGCTGAAACCTTCCCATTAGCAAGGAACACCAATGCCACAACACACAACGTTGAGTTGATCTCCTGAATCACATCTGCTGTTTGTTGGTCTTTTTAGCTGTGTGTGTGTGTGGTTCCACCTATGTAGGCTCCAGTCCAAGCTGTGACTTCTCACTGACCCCCCTTCAAAATTGCAGGTAAGCGGGTCCTTCTAGCCAATGCATATTTTCACTTGGCATATCTTTTATTCCCAGCTCATTGAAATGGATTCATTTTCTCCTTGATCGGAAGGAAACATTTGTGTCTCTCACATTTGGACTCAATGACATTCTTTCCAAGGCAAATCAGGAAAGTATCCGAGGTCCACGGCTGGCTGTGTAATGACAACAAAGCCGACGTTTCTCTGAGCCTGCCTTTCTTTCCATAACCAGAGCTGAACAGAGCATGGCATCATTTGCACTGCCTTTGCCAGAGCCAGTTGCTCTTTGCACCTTCATGTCCATTTATGGAGATCGAACACCGGTACGTCAAGTCTGTGAGCTAGTGTTGGTTGGCTCGTGAGTGAACGATGATTCGTTCAAAAGAACAAATCTTTTCAGTAAACGAGACTGGAGTGATTCGTTCTTTTTTCAGTTCATATGACTTCAACCAGTAGGTGTCGGTAATGCCCATTGAAACTGGTGCCACCTGGCCGTAAAACAAAACGAAGAAGAAAATGACGTCACTTCCCGTTCACAAACAAGTCGTGAATTGCATTTCCCCTTCACCAACGAACGAATCTGTGAGTGATTCGCATTTCCAGTTCATCGCGAGAACGGATCAGTGAGGGAACGAATCGTGACTTTCCCGTTCGCGAACGAGGCAATGGGTCAACTGCCTTCCTTCCTTCCTTCCCGTGCGTGCGTGCATCAACGGATCAGTCAGTGAAGGTGTTGCGTCTCCCTCCTGGCGTCAACTATGTAAGCCAGAATGTCCATTTGCCATGGAAAGAAAGAACCACTTACTGAAACACCACTTCTTTTATGCACGTTTTATGCTAACTTGATTGCATGAACGGATGCGCCGTTATGCAACAACGGGGAGGTTATGCTTCTCTTTGGGTCATCTTGATTTTATAACACTTATAGTAGTTCTTAAATAACGTGTATGCGTATATACGCCTAAAAATTGTTATCCAATATATCTACTGCAATTTCACATTAGATTGCTGGTTTGAAATTTACTTTTAATATTATTTTTAATAAACATTGATGTTAAAATTTGTCTGGTGTTTTATTCCTTGTTTTTATATTCGCCAATTAAAACATAAAAATCTGACATTTGTTTAACTGCTTTATATGACAATATGTGTAGATGCACCTCATGGACACTTCAATAGGTACACTACACGAGGTAAAAAAAAAAAAGAATACATAAAGGGTTAATTGCACAATAAAAGTGCATTTAGGTCTATCCTGGGATCGAACCAAGTTTTTACCGAGCAAGAACCCGTGTCATTAACCAGTCGGCTATGTCGACCTGGCAGCCCACGGTCGTCTGCACCGTTTTGTACTAGTGATGTGCATTCCAGATCTGCCGTGAACTGAATCTTTAGAATTGGTTCAGAATATTTAACGAGGGAATGACACGGACACTCCATTAGGTACAGCGCCATTTTCAAGTGTACCTAATAACAGGCCACTCTATTAGGGAAATATCATGGTCAAAGGTCACAGTTGGCAAGCTCTAGTCCTCGGGGCCGCGTTCCAACATGTTTTCCAAGATTCCCCTCGTTAAGCGCACCTGCGTGAAAAGTTTTTGGTCACTTTCACGTTCCGCAGGAGCCAAAACTTTTCACGCAGGTGCGCTTAACGAGGGAATGACACGGACACTCCATTAGGTACACCGCCATTTTCAAGTGTACCTAATAACAGGCCACTTTATTAGGGAAATATCATGGTCAAAGGTCACAGGTGTCAAGCTCTAGTCCTTGGGGCCGCGTTCCAACATGTTTTCCAAGATTCCCCTCGTTAAGCGCACCTGCGTGAAAAGTTTTTGGTGACTTTCACGTTCCGCGGGAGCTAAAACTTTTCACGCAGGTGCGCTTAACGAGGGAATGACACGGACACTCCATTAGGTACACCGCCATTTTCAAGTGTACCTAATAAAAGGCCACTCTATTAGGGAAATATCATGGTCAAAGGTCACAGGTGGCAAGCTCTAGTCCTTGGGGCCGCGTTCCAACATGTTTTCCAAGTGACCCTCGTTAAGCGCACCTGCGTGAAAAGTTTTAGCTCCTTTCACGTTCCGCAGGAGCTAAAACTTTTCACGCAGGTGCGCTTAACGAGGGAATGACACGGACACTCCATTAGGTACACCGCCATTTTCAAGTGTACCTAATAACAGGCCACTTTATTAGGGAAATATCATGGTCAAAGGTCACAGGTGTCAAGCTCTAGTCCTTGGGGCCGCATTCCAACATGTTTTCCAAGATTCCCCTCGTTAAGCGCACCTGCGTGAAAAGTTTTTGGTCACTTTCACGTTCCGCGGGAGCTAAAACTTTTCACGCAGGTGCGCTTAACGAGGGAATGACACGGACACTCCATTTGGTACACCGCCATTTTCAAGTGTACCTAATAACAGGCCACTTTATTAGGGAAATATCATGGTCAAAGGTCACAGGTGTCAAGCTCAAGTCCTCGGGCCGCGTTCCAACATGTTTTCCAAGATTCCCCTCGTTAAGCGCACCTGCGTGAAAAGTTTTAGCTCCTTTCACGTTCCGCAGGAGCTAAAACTTTTCACGCAGGTGCGTTTAACGAGGGAATGACACGGACACTCCATTAGGTACACCGCCATTTTCAAGTGTACCAAATAACAGGCCACTTTATTAGGGAAATATCATGGTCAAAGGTCACAGGTGTCAAGCTCTAGTCCTCGGGGCCGCGTTCCAACATGTTTTCCAAGATTCCCCTCGTTAAGCGCACCTGCGTGAAAAGTTTTTGGTCACTTTCACGTTCCGCAGGAGCTAAAACTTTTCACGCAGGTGCGCTTAACGAGGGAATGACACGGACACTCCATTAGGTACACCACCATTTTCAAGTGTACCTAATAACAGGCCACTCTATTAGGGAAATATCATGGTCAAAGGTCACAGGTGGCAAGCTCTAGTCCTTGGGGCCGCGTTCCAACATGTTTTCCAAGATTCCCCTCGTTAAGCGCACCTGCGTGAAAAGTTTTAGCTCCTTTCACGTTCCGCAGGAGCTAAAACTTTTCACGCAGGTGCGTTTAACGAGGGAATGACACGGACACTCCATTAGGTACAGCGCCATTTTCAAGTGTACCAAATAACAGGCCACTTTATTAGGGAATATCATGGTCAAAGCTCAACTGAAAGTGAAAAGTGCACCCCCACTTTCTGATTGGCTGTTTGATCTGTGACGTCACATGGACACTCCTTTAGGTACGCCACCATTTTCAGGTGTACCTAATAACAGGCCACTTCATTAGGGAAAAATCATGACCAAAGCTGAACTGAAAGTGAAAAGTGCCACATCCGCCCTCACCCCCACCTCCTGATTGTCTGGTTGATCTGTGACGTCACACGGACACTTCATTAGGTACACCACCATTTTCAAGTGTACCTAATAACTTTATGCATTTTTTGTACGTGTCAAGAATGTGTATTTGACTACTTGCTCTTTATTTTGGAAGACACCAACACATATTACAGAACGTAAAACACATACATATTGTCATATAAAGCAGTTAACCAAATGTCAGATTTTTGATTTCATGCCGAAAAAAATAAAAACAAGGAATAAAACACTAGACAAGGTTTAACAGGTTTTAATGTTTATTAAAATAATAATAAGAAGTAAATTTCAAACCAGCAATCTAATGTGAAATTACAGTAGATATATTGGATAGCAATATTTAGGCGTGTATATGCATATACGTTATGTTAAGTGTTATAAAATCAAGATGACCCAAAGTGAAGCATAATCTCTCATGCAATAAAGTTAGCATAAAACGTGCATAAAAGAAGTGGTGTTTCAGTGAGTGGTTCTTTCTTTCCATGGCAAATGGACATTCTGGCATCCATAGTTGACGCCAGGAGGGAGACGCAACACCTTCACTGACTGATCCGTTGATGCACGCACGCACGCACGGGAAGGAAGGAGGGAAGGCAGTTGACCCATTGCCTCGTTCGCGAACGGGAAAGTCACGATTCGTTCCCTCACTGATCCGTTCTCGCGATGAACTGGAAATGCAAATCACTCACTCGCTCACTCACTGACTCGTTCACTCACAGATGCGTTCAGTTGGGGAACGGGAAATGCAATTGACGACTCGTTTGTGAACGGGAAGTGACGTCAGTTTCTTCTTCGTTTTGTTTTACGGTGAGGTGGCACCAGCTTCAATGCGCATTACTCACACCTACTGGTTGAAGTCATATGAACTGAAAAAAGTCACTCGTTTACTGAAAAGATTTGTTCTTTTGAACGAATCGTTCACACACGAGCCAACACTAGCACACACAGCACAGAGAGAGCAGGCGATAAAAAGAAAGGGATTACTATAATGTTTAGTCCACATCAAACCATGCATTCATTACACTAATGATTACAGTGCATAAAGTACGTGGTTGCGGTCAAATACATTGCGTCTACCAGCTGTAGCCACAAGAGGGCGACATACGTATTACTAATGTTGAGAAGCCTTACTCCAGCTTGCTACTATAAATGGGAATATGAACCAGAAATTCTAGAGTTGAGCATTTAGTTTTTGTCTCATTACATATTGACCTGAAAGCAAAATGTAGTCAGTAAACAACAAAGGAAATGACCTTTTCCATTCCAAAACGTTTGCAGCAGGCTTTACACTTTGATGTGATTTTTAGATCCATGCAATATTTGGACAATTTCATTGGAAGAAACTGTGATTGCACAAAGTTGTGTTTGTTTTGAGAAAAATGCAGCAATCAAGTAATCAGCCAGATTGTGCAATCTCTGGGCTATTAATAAACACACGCACACAAGTCTAATAACAAATAATTTATATTCACCATGAAAAATAGACAAAATATATCAATGTGCAACAACAGCTAATAATCATATTTGAGTATTGTTGTTAAACTCTTTTCAGATTGGACACCTAATCAAAACAACATAATGATCTGATTGTATTCATAAAGGCAGATGTTTCCACTCAGTTCTTCTTAGATCTTTGTTGGTTTTATTTACAAGTGATAGCAACGTACAACGACATCTGTCACGTAAAAGCTGACAAGAATTGTAAGCGCCGACCATTTATGTAACGGCAGCATTTGTTTTTCTCCCTGTTTAAATATAACCTTTCCTGAGCTCACATACCCTCATCAGTGACCATTGTGAAAGCAGTTTGCCAATCACAATATAAAGAAAGCGTGCCTACTGCCAGGGCCATGACCTCATCCTGAACAAAGAAATAGCAGCATTGATGAACATCACACCATTTGAAGCTTTTTGACGCTGTTTGACAGTCAATATCAATCGGAACCGATTTCTTTTTGTGACGATGCAGTACACAACACGAGAAATCGAATGAGCTTTTTCAATCTGGCAGTTGCCTGGTGTACGGCGCAGTCCTGAACTGGGGCATGTAGAGTGGGGACAAGTCGCACGTGGATGCGCAAACCAGCTCGGGGGGCGGAAGGTGCGACTCCGCTGCCGAGCAGCTGAAAAGGACACTTTTCAGCAGCTCTTCTTTCTCCTCCGCCTCTCCCCCAGCCTCCTCGACTTCAGCTTGATAGTCTACGCCGAGATAGTACAAGTCCTTGGCTTCGGTCGCATCTTCTTGATCGGAGGTTTCGGAAAGTTCCTCCGCCGAGTTGTAGGAGCAGGATCGACGATGACGATCGTCCAGCTCTCCGCCGTGGCAGCTCTCCAGCTCCCACAGGCCACCGGGGAAAGAGCCGGAAATGTCCGAGTTGTTGGCCGAGAAATTGCCCTCGTCGCTGGAGTTGCTGCCGTCCCGGTCGGAGAGACGAGCGGACTCTTTCTCCTGCTTTGGGTTGGTCAGCAGCACCGTGGCGTACGTTACTGAAGACTGGGCTGAATTCTCCGTGACGCTCGGTGAGGGATCCATCAGCTGCAGCTCTTCAAGCCGCGGGCTGGGAGTACTTAAAATATCCAAATCTAGGAGTGAGAGGGGAAGGCCCAAGCCTAAGCGAGCCTCGCCGCCCACTGATGCGTTCTGGTTCCCCTCAAGAAACGAGGGAAGGGACACTGCGTCGGGAGTCGGGGACACGAGTGGGCTTCGGACCAAGGCCGTGCCTAGAACTGACATGTTGGCCTTCTCCATGATGACTACTTTGGAAATATTCTCAGAGGGAAGCAGCAGCGGCCAGGCTGGGAAGACATCTGAGGCCTGGAAGAGCTCGTGGAAGGTGTCAGCCTGCAAAGATAAGAGAGAATAAGAAAGGGGCTGTGCAACGGCAAGCATACTTCAGCTTCCCGAGTCGTGCATTCCGCAAAAGTCCTCGTTTATTTCTCGACCTCAAATTGGCTTTTGTGAATGATTGTTTGTCAGCCTTGCAATTGCAAGGCTGACAAACAATCATGACAGGATCTCATTCAAGGGTTGCCCAAACGTAGCTGCGGCACATTGCTTGCACGGCGGCGGCGGCAGCGGAAGAAAGTTGGAATGAAAGTTTGCCAGTATTGTTTACCTTTTTGAAATTGAGTCCTTTTGCCCAGGAGCACTTTTTGGGGTTTGGCACATCCTTCCACACAAACCTTTTCATCCTGACAATGAAGCACAGCTGCTTTAAGGATATGCAGATAGTATTTATAGCACCCCCATTAACATTCTTACATGAGCTGTGGCTGCTCAATTCATATAAACATCACCCAGCGAGCCACTCAACTCCACTTACTGGTTTTGGGAGAGGACCAAGGTGACAAAGAGGACGACGGAGAGGAGGGCAATGACCAAAAAAGTCGTGTAGGCTGCAGGGTCTCTTCTGGTGGCTGCGTTATGTAGCAAAGGCCAATCAGAAGTGGTTTGCATGGCATAACAATACAATGGCTTCTTTTTTTAAGCTTGCATACCGATTGTGAAAGCAGGCTGGCCCTCTCCCTCCGAAAACACCGGATACAAGTAGAAAGCGTACTCCTCAGATGCATAGAAATCACCTGAAAGCAGAGATCAACTTTGATGTTGTTCTTCTATCGACAGTCATGTTGAGAAAACAAAAGCACAGAGTGCGTCCAACCTGTTAGGTGGACGGAACGCTCAGTGAAGGGCAGCCTGAGCCACGTGCGCCCACTGTCAATTCCATCCGGTGGCCGCTGCGGCGCCCACTGCACCACCATGAAGAGTGGTGCCGAGCTGTTGTCCACCAGGCTCCAGTGCAGAGACACGCAAGTGTTGTTGATAAGCAGCACATGGAAAGAATGCACGCTCCGGCCTGGTGCGCACACGACACAGAGCAGTGTTGTCGCAACTATCAAATATTCACCGGCTCTCTTTCCAATCAAGTTTAACGACCAAATAAGCACAGACTGTCCACGTTTTGTAGACTGTCGCTTTTCCCGTTTATTTATTATGCTCAAACTGGCATTCATAAGAAGTGTTTTGGAAGAAGAGGGGGAATAAATTGTTAGCACGTTCGCTCTGAATCCGGAGTACAGCCATTAAAGTGAAGAACACCACCACATCGAGATTGATCACTCACGTTTGGGTCGTCTCTCCAGGGTCATGTTCATGTTTTTATTGGAACTTCCCAGACTATTGTATGCTTCCACCGTCACACTTTGGAAATCTCGGTTCCACTCAAAGCTGTAGGAGGACACCAGCTCAATCTTCTCCCTCTTCACGATAGCACCGGAGCTCTGGTGCTGGACGATATAGCCGTCAATGCAGTAGGAGCGGCTCGCAGTTGGAAGATGCTAGAAACGGCAAATTGACATGATTTGTAATGCTCGGAGTGTAAATGGGGATATGTTCATCGTGCGCGTTATACCGTGATCAGGAGAGTCACATTTGTGGAGTTTGTGAGCTGATCATCTTGAAGAATTCTCCAAAAATCAGGGCCATGTTCTGGAGCTGCAGGAGAAACATCCAAGTGGTGGTAGAGGTAGGTTCCTAATATTTGGGAAAGTGTGAAATTGTACAAGATATCACCCAGTGATTACCTCTACTGTTTTGGGGTACCGAGTAGACCAAGTCGCTCCAGTCGCTCCAGTAGCCAGTGCGGTTGGCGGGCATGCACTTCACCTGAACCGCATGAACTTGACACATGTCCGGAATTGGAATCTCCGCCGCCGACGACGACACCCGCGCTGCGTTACTGAACTGCATTTAGTGAGAGCAATTGGTCAGATCATGGGGATCACCAGATGTCGTTTCTTTTCCCATCTATCTATTTATTTATTAGTTGTTCAAAGGAATTGAATTTTATGGATCTATTCAGTTTTGGTATCTGAAATTGCCACGAATAGCTCACCTTCCAATCTGGTTGTGCTCTGATGGTAGAAGGAGAGTGGAAACGGAGCTGACACTGGACCCCCTGCACAGGCAAAGATGGAGGGCGCCACGTGATCTTCAGGACCCCTTTTTTAAGATT
This sequence comes from Syngnathus acus, assembly GCF_901709675.1. Taxonomy (NCBI): domain Eukaryota; kingdom Metazoa; phylum Chordata; class Actinopteri; order Syngnathiformes; family Syngnathidae; genus Syngnathus; species Syngnathus acus. The sequence continues at coordinate 1,043,215 of NC_051090.1, read as the reverse complement.
CACTGCCTTCACATCGGATGGTTTGTTGGGTTTTACTGACCACGGAGGAACACACCATGTTAGTTTTGAAGGCACTGAGCTGACCACAATGGGACGCTTATGGTTGTCTTCAACCCATTGTAGCATTTCTCCCCTACCATATTCCAGAGGTGATACGTAGACAGGTTTGGATCGGATCGGGCCTTGATGGGACAGCATCTCCAGCCACAGTTTGTAGCAATTCCTCCGTACATCCTGGATGGTGCAGGCTTGTTGCTTGGATCTGATCGGCAGACAATCGGGTCCCATCTCTCCGACGTTCTCACCCTTTCGCTCCATCTCCTCCATCGCATCACAGGGTAGGTCAGACCATCTGCGGAGTCGGCATTTGAGATGCTTAGGATAGCTTTCTTTCATTCAAACTTAATTTATTTGAGATTTTTTAGATTATTTTTGTATATTCTTTTTATTTATTTATTATTTTATTTATTATATTTATTTAATTTATTGAAATTTCATTCCAATTTGTGAAACCTTTGTAAATAGATGGGAGTGAATTCTTCCATGGGGGAGTGGGATGACTATAGTACAATAAGAACTTGAAGAGTAAATGTGTGGCACAAAACAAGTCTCAACAGGAAGGCTAACTATGAAGCGTTGCTCTTCGCTGACTTTGTAAAGATTAATGTATTGCTGTGAGGTTGAACAAAAAATGAAAAAGATATTGAGCAACTTGCTGGCATCCTCTTGCTGTGCAGGATTGGACACATGTATTTGTTGGGTGTGTCCCAAAAGAGCATTGTCTCATTCAGTACGCTGTGTTCAGTGAAGTTGCGCATAATAACAAGGACTGATTTGAGCATTCATTAACATGCGAGGGCACTTCAACGTCATCAGCTCCTGAAAAAACAAAATAATAATCATGACCTACATGTATTGGAATTTTGGTTTGATCCACGAAGTGTTTTTCCAGCTGCAGTCCATAGCATCAATATCACCACTCGTTTCACATTTGATGTCAATAGAGGCTCCTGCAAAATAAAATAAAAAAGAGTTCAATTTAAAAAACAAGAACAGATCAAGCTTGACTGTGATACTCAAGTGTCACATGTCTCCACTCTCATCCTGCCTTTGTCAACAGCAGGAAACGGGAACAAACGCTTTTCGGGACGAAAGCAGGAATAATAATTGTATTCATATTACATAATATCCAGATTTTCTTTTTTATATATACCGTTTAGGAGAGAGCTAGAGTACCCAAAAAGAAAAGAGTAAAAAGCCCAAGCAAGCACGGATTTGAACCTCCAAGCTCAGACCACACACAGCCCCCAATTTTCCAAGATGTTAGGAATTGAATAAGAAATCAATCAATAAATCAATAAAATACAAATGTTAATCTACTGTTTCCAATTAGCGCTCACCTTCAAGATAGATGATGCTGTATGGGATGGTCCACTCCTTGGTAGCCCTACACTGCAGCAGCTCATACATCCCAGAGTCTGAGGGCTGGATTGTGACGTGGCTGACCTGCGTTGGAATCATTTAGTCAGGACAAGCGAGCGTTTGCCGTATCGCACCCCATCCAAGAACTCCTACCCGTTGGTTGACAGAGTGATACTGGCTGGAAGAGAGCGGCTGTTCAAAGTTCAGCATCCATACGGCAGAGTTGGCATTAATGCCGGGGTCGTTGAACACACAATAAACGCTGACGTTCTCCCCAGGATGGGCCAAAACCTTTTCAGGGATGTAGCTCACCACTGAACACACACATAAAAACAAGGCAGCAAAACAAGACGTTAGAGAATAAGTCAAGAATGGCACACATGTTTTTTTTCCCGTCCCCCCGCTGTCATCGAGCTCATTGCAGTGTATTGATCGTCATTTGCGGTTTTATAAAAAGTCCATGATGAGCATCTGTGAATCTTTTCATTAATTGTCTGAAAGACAGCAAAGGCGTCATTTTTAGTTTCTAAATGAGGCCACACAGCAATTGTCTGTCTCTTGTCGCATTGTTCCACTTTTATTTCCCCACTACAAAAGGGCGCTAAACTAAAACAACATGGAAAGGCTTCCGAGATGAGTCCAAGATGCGCCATCTGACCCTTACAGTCTGTTGACGCTGAGCATAATATGCAAATGAGTAACGCTCATTTTATTTATTGCTTGAGCACTGACGGACATTTACCCAGGAAATAATTGAGGTCGTTGGATTAATGCGACACACATCCAGAAATGAATTATTGTTGAGGGGCGTGCATGAGGATGTCAGCAAGGTAAAATTTGAAGAGCTCAAATGTGCCACTGAAAATATATAGGATTACCAACAAAGTAACCAACAGGTTAATCATAATAAAAAATCATTTAAAAGAATCATAATAAAATAAAATAATAAAAAAAGCTTACTGAACACAACACTTGGGATTTTTAATCACAGTAGGAAGCTACCATGCCCTCTGTGACTAAAATAATAACAAAATAAACAAACGCAGTGAACAGGCAAGTGTGTGTGTGTGCGTTTGCTGAGTTCCAAGCAAAAGAAAACATGAAAGAATATCTTACTGCCAAGGTAGATGTGATGCGGTTCACTCCAGTTGCTCCACAACGGAGGTTCGTGCAGGTCAGAGCATCGAACTTCCAAGGTGTAGTTGACTTCAGGCTCCAGATCGAGAATGAGTCTGCGCTCCAGCCCTGCAGACACCATCTACAGCCAGCAGGGAGGAAGTGACAAAACACCTGTCAAATATTTAGTTGAAGACCACAAAACAAGAGCCAAAACCCTCATACAGCAGCAGGATGTGGCTTCAAGTATTTAAGGAAACACTCGACTCTAATCCTTTCATGAATGAGGCCAATCTTATTATATAGAAAATATGACCAAAAAAAATGCACACACGTAAATAAAGTAAAAAATGACTTTATTCACTGAATTGTGGCTTTCACTTAGGTGTAGCATGCTGAATGGGAAACACTTCAGATTCCAAACCCTGCAAGTGGGTGATCTTGTGACCTTTTTCATGAACACCATGTCTTGTACGAAAACGGATTTTATTTATGCAACCATCTGAATGAATGATAATTAAACTAATGAGACCAATCAGAAACCCTGTCAGGTGGCATTTTCACGACACAGCTCTGCTCACCCTACTTTGGGGCCGGAAATAAAGAGCAAAAAAACATTCCGCATTCAAAACATCCATCAGAAGCCAGAGTCTCCTATTTACTTTTCTGCACGTCAATTGTTGCATTTTTATTCCAGAGTAACGAGGCGCTGCAGTAAAGAGCCACAGTGGCCCACCGCAATCAAGTAAGCGAAAAGGATTGGGATTCACCTGCCAAGAAGGATGCGTGGCGTTCGAGTATCGGACCTCATATCTTAATGGAGGAGCAGAACCGTGGTCTTTTGGCTCATCCCACTGTAAAATCAGTTCTGGCTTGATTGTCTGGAAATGTGACAGGTTCAAAGGAGTCCTGGGTTTTACTGGAAGATAAGAAAAAACGATTGAATTCCATTTTTTTCAAACACATAAAAACAAAGAATACATGTATTTCTTACCAGGTCGAGCCGGCACATTGAGCAGAACCGGTCCAAGTTCACAGCCATATATGCGGGCAGTTACAACAGCCACAAAACTTGCGGTGCCGATAGAAATTGAACATGGGACGGAATCCTTTGTTTTACAGACCACCGGTTGGTAAGATTCCAGATTGGTGGAGTCATTTTTGAGGGGCCTGGAGATGGAAACAAAAGACAACCTACTTTACAATACGACATGAGACCCGCACCAGGGTCAACATGCACATTGAAACAACTTTGAGGAGTTTTAAATAGGTTTCTTTTGTTCAGACGCAGAAACAGCTTTTCGTCGGCAGATCAAATGCATTCTTGAAACGGAAACCGGCAATTTAGGGACATGAACACAAGCCGTGGCAAACAACAGGAAGAAAACAAAGGCACTCGCTTGAAGCGCTGGAGGCTGACTGCCACAGGCGCAGAGTGAAGAAGGCGCTTGCCTGAAGGAAGCCCCAAATCACAAGTCAAACTTTCCCACTTTTCGTCAATCCTGCACAGCATGTTCAAACAGGTGCCTGTCAAGACATTCACATGAGAGAGAGAGAGAGAGTGAAACTTCAAACGCAGCACTCATAAAGCTTTACTTCCTATTCCAACTTCCTGAGAACGAGGAACATTCCAAAAATGTGAGAACCGAGGTCATTTGGTTATTTCGAAATTTAAGACCAATGGTGGGTGTTTTCTTTCTGTCATATAATGTTGTTTTTTTTTTAATAAAATGTACATTCTCTCAAGTTACAGCTATGAACGCCACAATCATATTGTTAACAATTATGACGCGATTTAGGTATCATCTCCCCAAAGTACTGTAACGTAAAAGGCTTGAGCTCATCCTAGCAATGTATTGGATGACAAGCACAAGCACAAGCAGATGTGATGTGGCGCTCCGCTCGGCCACCTCAGGCTACCACAGGCTGCTGCGGCGGCTGCGGGGAATGCCAGATAAAAAGACAATCAAGTCTAATGAGCCTATGGGGGGGGGGCTCAGAGCCTTTGCCACTGACGAGCCATCGTGGTGATGCGCCAACACACCCACCGAGTCCGATGACGAGCATCATCAGCCCTTCTTTTGATTTAGCCGTCACGCTTCCTTCATTCAGTGACTGCTGGTTGACCTTGACTAAATCCGTCAACAGCAATGAAACATAACGTATCATCATGGGAAAAATGTCGCAACCATAATAGCTGCGGGAAGTCAAGAGAACTTCATTTTAACACCCAAAGCCAATGTTTGGACAACTATTTAGTTAGCATAGCTTAGGTTTTTTCTTTCTTTACTCATGTCCAACAAATATGATGAATGATCAAAAAGTCTTTTACCGCCATAGTCCTTCTTAAGACTCAATCCAGTTGCTATGCTCCCTAAGTAGCAGTGAGGGTGTGTGTCGCCAGCCTCCTCCTCCTCTTGCGCTGGAGGCGAGTCATAGCACGCTTGGTCCTGCCATGGCAAGTCCAGCACACCTGAGGAGACTCCTGCTTCCTCTTCAGGCTTGGTACACACAGTTCCTTGTGACGGAGGAGACACAGTGGGGTTAGCGGTGCTTCTGCATTTGGAATTTCGGCTTTTGCAATTGTTAAGTGGCAAAAATGAAATGCAATCCCTTGTAGAAGTCACTATTGATTGCGCTCAGGTGAAAGTGAGCTCACTTGTTTGCACAACAGATTCTTTTTGTTATTTGATTCTTCCCCCCCCCCCAACACAAGAGAAGTCCGTCTTCTCTAGCAATGTGTCAAGTGTGTCAAGAATGGAATGTGTTTAAGGCTATTGTGCGCCATCACAAAACACCTTCAGTCTTACCTCATCAAATAGCAATGAAGCGAGTAAAATCCAGGTGTATTGTATTTCTTTTTTCAAAGATTTACTCATTTTGAATTGAGGCTGGATGGAAATCAGCCAAAGAGCTTCAACATGTTGGAGGTAAAACTCACCAGTGAGTATCAGCAAAACATGGATGAGGACGGACAACATCGCAGATTGGCCCCTGTGGAGAGACATAGAAGGATGCATGAGCAAAAACAGCTCTGGCAAAATGCAAATCCAGTGCTTAATGACTTAGCAGGCGTTTAGTACATCATGAAAAGACCAGCAACCTTTTACCTCAGCAGACATGTTCTTATTGCGAGGAGGCAATATGGTTAAAAAAAAAAACATGATCACGATATATATTTTTTCACAACATCCAGTTGATGACGTCATGATTTTTTGTAATATTGGTTTTAAACTGCCAGTTGAAAAAAAACACTGAAAACTAATGAATGACTACATTATTCAAATGTGATGTACTGTAAATTAAAGAGAAAGAAAAAGATAAACATGGTGAAAAAAATTATTTGTTTTATTCAATAGCATAAAAAAAAAAAATCTAATATATTTTCAGCCCAGAAAAGTGAAGCATGAATTCTAGAAGAGCACAGACCATGTTGGACTCGCATTCAATTACAATTCTGTGTTTTACAGATAAGATAAAAACCCAAGACAAATATTTTCTCTTCTGACGGATCAGTTATCTCATTATGAGGAACTATTGACGATTGTATAGTTTCCATCGATTGCTGTTATCAGGTGTGAATTTTGCCCGCCCGCCCGCTTTGCTTTGCTTTGTCATAGCAATGATGTCAGACGCTGTTTTGAAGTGGCCCTCCACAGACAATCCACACAGTCATGATTTCTTTCTTTCTTTCGCACTTGATGAGTTCATTTTCACAGCGGCCAAGATGTCGCTACTTACATTCTTGCATTCACAGCGTGGACATGGCTTTGCTTGGCTTTTCCTCCCTTTTACTGCGTGAACAAGAAAGAGACATTCTTTAACCTCTATTCTTCAAAAGCTCATTTCCTCCAAATCTCCTCCTTTTGAATTGAGACCATTTGGAGAAAACGACAACCAAACCTTCACAAGAAAAAGGACCAATTTGTTTTTTGTAGCAAATCCAATTTGATTCCAATTGCTTGTTTTGACCCAGAAAAATAACCGAAGGGTGATTGATAGCATGACTTCCCACCAGCTGATAAGCACATGTATGAATTGAATTCATTGAGTGGAATGCTCGACTTGAACCAAAATGAAAAACATCCCCAAAAAACGCATGAACAGTGCATGAGGGTATTTAGGAAAGTGTTGATGAATCTGTTGTGTTACACGGAACAGAGGCTGCTTTACACAGACTAAGTGGCAGCCATTTCCAACATCAATCACTACAACACAATAGCATCAACACAACTGTCACAACTGTTCGGGGAATTGCACATTCTCCAGATGTCTCAAAAACAATGCTGTGTAAGGAGTTGGAAGGGCCCGTTTCTGCAAATACTTTTCCATCAGACCTGGCGGGGCAAAATAGCTGGAGAACTCGACTGTCATTTAATCAGTCATAGCTGAAACCTGCAACATTTGAGTTCCCATTTTAGCTATGCAACGCCAACGTTTCAATGTGCACTAGCAAATATTCCTGTTTTTGTACTCTGCATTCTCTAGTGGGAATCCACTCTGGATCGGTCGCCAGTCAAGCAAAGGTCAATCGAGACAAACATCCATTCACCATCACGTTCACGTGCAGCTGCAAATGAACTGCTTTTCTTTGAAACTGTACACATCTTCTTTGAATTGAATCTTCTTTGGAAAATACGTGATTCAATTAGGCAGAGTGAGGCATTTGTGCCTGGTGTCATTTCCACATGCGAAGGAACCTCATGGTTCCTGCCCTGCCTGAGGGCTCTTTGCCAACTGCCCATCTTGGTCTGACTCACCTTCTGCCAGTGGGAAACTGCTGCTTGCTTGGTACAATCAGGAGATTAGTTGGACTCATTTTTTCTCATTATCAGCACCACTAGTTATGATCATTACCGGCAGCAGCATCAAAATATGTCCAGCAAGTTTAAAAAACATTCAATTAATAAGTGAGAAGATCACACGTGACAAGAAACCTATCTAGAAAGTGCTGATAGTAGAAGTAAGTACAAGAACTAGTTCTGGGAGGATTATTGACAGTACTACAAATTGTATGCTTACTCTCTATTAATAGTCAATCGTTGACTGATGAAAAAAGATGAGTGATAACTAACCCATCAAATGTGGAAGTTAGTGGGACAGAAAGCAGAGGAAAAGAATTCCAACTAGTGAGATAAGAAAGTCCGCATGAAAACAAAGACGCAGAAATAATATCAGTTTGTTCTTACATCACCTCTCCTGGGTCTTGTTGAGATCACCTCTACTTTTAAATCCTCATTAAAAGCGTGAAAACTATTGGAGCTTAGCGTTGGATGTTGCATCAACACTCTTCCTCTACCCGACTGGCAAACCTGAGTGAGCGAAGCAGCTCTGCTAAAAGAAAGAAAGTGGAGTAGTGATGTCACCCAAAATGGGTGGAGCCCAAGGAGATACATTCAGGAAACCTCGGGAAGATTTCAACCGAAGCAGAAATTGGATTTTTAGTTTTTTTTTTAATTGTTGCATTTTACAACTAATTTACTCACATGTTTACTATCTGCATGACATTTTGGAAATGTTGTAAACTGGTTAAAAAAATAAAGAAAAATACTAAATTAGCTCATGATAACAATAAAAAAAAAAAAAAATTGAGGCTGTCACAAAACACAATATATCTTTGACAAATAATTCTTGTAGCTGACATCAGTAAACCATTTTTTTTTCTATATCAGTGCATGAGTAATGTCTTGCATCTCCAAATCAGTTGTATCATCATCATGAATGTTTATGTTCCCCCATGTTGCGGCTGTCTATTAATAGTACATACTAAACTAAATATACAGTAAAGTCATGCTTTGAATCCCATGAAGTCTTCCCAGTTCCCCAAGTTCATCAAAACAACCAGCTACTTGAGTGAAAAAAAAAAAAAGGTTCCATCCAGATGTGGACAATAAGCCACACAGAAGTAAATGTTGCTTTCCAAATGTCTGCTCAATAATACGCTGTCTGAAAAGAAGGAATGTCCATGATACTAAAAATAGTGTATGTTATTCACTATTGAGGAATAAAAATAAGAATTTCAAGTATTTTGCCATGTGATTAATTTGGTTGGGCGGGAGGAGAGACCATGGCGCAGTGCTGAAGGAAAATATTCAAGTCAATGAAAGACACGAGCATTGTCAAGGGCCATAAATTGATGGAGGGTCTCGCACAGGTCACAGCTCAGGTCACTGCCAGAATTTAAATGTGTTAAAAAAAAGAAAATCTTGTATTATTTTAAATACAGTTATCTTAGCTTCGGTTAAAGATCTGTATCAAACTTTTGTATGGTCTAATAAGCTCCACTCAGGATGTCTCAAAGTCAAAAATGCAACTTTTAACAATCCCAGTCAAACTTTATGACGTAGAAAAAATGCGTCACTGTGCTGTGTTGCATATCTCTAGCCTGTGAGAAGGGAAGGAACTTCATTCATGCAAATCCATTTCCTTGAGCTGCATCATTAGGGAGGTGCAATTATTTCACAGTCTAATGACTGCAAAAGAGATTATTTTAATTACTGTTATCAGTGGCTTTAGCTGGATGTCAAAATCAACGGTATTTTTTGAAACAGTTCTGGTGATCAGCATGAATATGGATTTCAAACCTTGCTGTATTTACCCTTGCCCATTCCATCAAATTTAAAATAGTTGAATATGAATGTGACGTTCAATGACCATAAAAGAGCAGGAAAAAGGCACATGAAGGAAAACACCCTTGAGCAGCAGCCCTCTTGGCAAGGGGATGACATCATCCGCTCAAATGATATCATCCAGAACAATCTAGGGATGACGTCATCCATTTGTGAAAATGACTGTAAATCAACAAATGCAAAGATGCACAAGGGTTGGTTGAAGAAGTGACTGAATGATAAATTCATTTTATTGATGATGCTCTAAACTTTGCTTTCCTTCTTCTTTTTTTCTGGGATTTGCTGACACAAAATGTACCCATGAATATTAATATCCAACAATTTAATAATGAATTAATTGTACTGGATGTTTATGCAGTTATGAAGGTGGGTGGGGCTGGTTTGTATTTTTAACATTCTAGTTGTCATTTAGTCCCGTTAACGTCAGCTCATTCAGGTTATTCCCATGTCACAGAATTCACAGTAAGATGATGTCAGAGCTCCTGCTGAGTCAAGCGCAAGATATGCAACATTATGAGATGACGTTTTCCTGAACTCATTAAGTGCGCTTTACAGACCAAAAAAAAGCTGGAGACTGCTCATGAATAATTTATGAGCTTGCTCTGAACTAGGGGAAACGCCTGCATGGGGGACTCCATACCAAGAGGGTGATGTCATACTGCCGGGATGATGTCATTGAATGGTCCGATATAATATGTTGTCGCAATTGATTTAATTGTTTATTCTACTCCTGCCACCAAGTGGCCAATATAACATGGCGAGTAACATGTACTGGTCAGCGGGTTCAATACCGGCATTCGCACTTTTCGGATATTTGTCATATAGAGTTTTTGTGTGGTCATCATCATCATGTAATGCTGACAGTGTTGCAGCATGATGTCTTTTCCAGGGCGTAGCTGAATCATGACCCCCTCAAAAGCTTCTCTAGCTGAAATACAAGCTGATGTTACATTCGTCATGAGAACTGGTTCATGTAGTAGCAGGTCTTCTCTAATCGATAAAGCAGACAACTTGTCAAAAACAGCAGTCAAAGAGTACAGTACTGTGCTGCTGACATCAGCCAATGAGTCAAATGATATATAAGCTAGGGAGTGCAAAATGATCAAATATTTCAGAACATGCTGATAAACAGTTCCACTGTATAAATGCACAACGGTCCATTTACTGTAAAAGTAAAAAGCTCAAAATCATTCCATTCTCTGCCAAAGTGAAGTAGGGTAGGGTGGGGCTTCTTTTGACCCTCCTCTCCTGTATTTCTTGGAATTTATCATCGGAACGTGCACTAAAATACTGTATATACAGTGCATACAAATCTGTTCTGAGACAACCTTTTCCACATTTTACAGAACTAATGGAGAACAACTGCAACGCTTCAAGTCAAATCTAGCACCTGCCAAAAATGACTTCTCAAGGGAAGCAGTGTCTGCAAAATGGAGAGGAAAAAACAGTGAGTCAATGTACTCTGTCAACTAGCTATGCAGCGTTAAACCACAAATTCGATTTTGGCCAGTGTACTGACCAGACGGGACAAATTAATGTCCCCATCTTTCCGCCCTCGTTCTTTTCAGAAATGTATTCGCCCAACCAAAACTTATAAATTTTAGACTAATGTTTATCTGACCATTATTCTGTAGAGCAAATTATAATACTAATTTACAAAACCACACAGACAGTGGTGAGTCAGCGCACTATAATGACACGGACGCATGGAAAGATAATAGATATAATGAGTCCTATTAGTGATAATGCTGTGGAGCCCAAAGAGAGATGTTCTGTTGGTCTGCACCGTGTTAGCAACACACATTAGGGCCAGATGTGAATGGGTAACATCCCATCATTAGCAAAGCCGTGGCCAAACATGCCAGCTTTGACTTGGCAAAATAAGCATCTTGTGTTGTTTTGGTCTGCCTCGTCAACACGCAAATGTAAATGCAAAGCCTCAAGCAGCTCTGTGCGACTGTGTGACATCACTAGCATTGTAGACAATGTGCAACGTGTACACCAACCAAGTAGAATAAGAAGGGTGTGTCTCTCTTACATGATCCAAATGGAGAAAACGAAATACTCAAAGGCTGAAGGTAGGAAAGTGCTGAGGTGTCCGATGCCAGACTTGTGTTTTTAATTTGATTGTCTACAATCCAATGAGCTCTCGCGTCCCGTAGGAACAATGAAGTCACTGGGAAGGAGTGTGGCAGGGAATATATGTACACATAGTGCAATCACTTTTAACCCTTTTTTTTTTCTTCTTATTTCGAATATTCAAATGTTACAAATAATACAGAGCTTCCTGTTTGTTCTCAGACAAAATAAAACCAAAATGAAATTGAGGAAGCCAAATAAACACACAGTACACAAGACATTCGCAAGACTGAGAAGAAGCATACTACAGCAAAGGTGCCATTTGCAGATCTTTTTTTTTTTAGTTGTACGGACGGAAACGAGGCAACAGCCTTTGGATGACCACTCGAGCAGCCTAGCCAAGGCAGCCCTGCCCAATGTTTGCTTCAGTTGAGCTTAGCAAGCATGGTTTATTTTCTCAGCACTGTGGAACACTTTTACTACAATATGTGGAGCACGCATGCGGTGTATGTTTATATCATGCGTGTCAACAAATCCACATGCAGGTGCAGAGCTACATGGTGGCCAAGGCCACCCCTTGGCCACCCCCACCTCTAAGGAAAGAGTTTGGTACCTGTGACATTATTTTCACATGGATACAGTTCTTAGACCCCTTCACATGCTACCACATTTCATTTTGAGCTTATATGTATGCACCTTGTGTTTTCTCACACTCGCTATCAAAATACATGTAAATGACTTTTGTGTCACGCACTGGGTGGGGCGTGCCTTTTTCTTCATGACATGTTTTACCATTTATTATTGTGGAAATAGAAGTTAACTGACAGCCTCATTAATTGCTTAGCAGCACAAGAATATGTGGCCAATTAGTGTCCTTGACTCATATCTTGGTTACATTTTAGGAAATGACTAAGGTTGTTAAGCCAGCTGAAGAAAGATCCTTTCACCTTAGTCAAGCAAATTATTTCTGGGTCCTCTTACAGGACAAGTAATACAAGTATACTAATTATGTTTTCTTAAAAAACGGCACTCAAATGTTCCAAAGCAAAGTGGCTGATGTTTTTTTTTTAATTTGATTCAAGATCCAAAACACTAAATGCAGAACAAAAATGAGGGCAGTACAGTACATCCCTCCACCTCTGGGTTTTCCATTTGTCTGCTTTTCATCCAGCTTCAAATTTCATATATTAACACACCTTGACATTTCAAATTACCGACAGGTCCTGCCTCCATAATCCATCGTGTGTGTGTGTGTGTGTTAGTCTGTTCAAATAATATAGTGTTGTGCACTCCATCCAATAAATAGACTTGCTACTTCATGAGGTGTGACCTTGTGGTTGACTTAATGGCTAATGAGTAACATCAACACATACGTAGTCCTCCGCGTTATAATACGTTGATGTGATCACTTTGAGCTGATGTTTATCTTTCACCTAAAAGGTCTAATGCAGCCACAGGCACGGTGCAGAAGCCCTTTGTTACCATGGATATGTCTGGCTATGTGTTGCGCAACCACAGCTTCAATGACCCAAATGGGTGAATTGGCCGTTACAACAGGAGTCTAATGTCAGACACTGGCAGGCTGCTGTCTTGAGTTTTGCTGGCACAGATTTAGCTCAAGGCTCCTTTTGAATGTTTGTATACAAACTTAGCATCACTTTTGACTGGGTTGCCATACACCCATTGACTAGATTGTACAGTATAGTCATGTGACGTTCATTTTACGACTTACTTAAAAATCAGTGTTTCCAACACGTACCATCACTAATACTCAAAATACATTGAACATCAGCTTCCAAGCAGTAGGAATTGGGAACCGCAACAAAAACAAAAGGTCAAACTTTGTCGTGGCTCAAACAGTAACTGATCAGTTCTCACACAAGAAAAATGTGAACTTTATAAAAGGCCTTGAGACCCAAATTTCATTTTGAAAGAATGTAGCCAAACATCAGATGCGAATCAAAAGGGAGTATTGTAATTTTTTCCATTTCAGTAGAAAAAATGAAAAGTCATAAAGCTTTTGTTTTCCTGGCAACAATTTAGCTACTGATTAAAAGTAAAATTAGTCTGTGTAGCCTGTGTCACACATAATATCAAAAATGACTCATCTGTTATCTTGAGTCTTTACTTGTCCAGTATCACAGCTAGAAATACAAAGCTGGCCATCCGATAAAAGTCCTCTCACCAACATTGTGGGTCCAATGAACTGGAATCTCGATGCAGAGTGTGTGTCTCTGGGTATACTATGCTATTTCAGAGACACGGTGTTAGAATACACACAGTACACGGCAAGAGGTGCACGAGTGCATTTGCACAAGTTGTTGCGTAGATGGTAGTTGGCATGGAGCATAGCGCTATTTTTGTACGCATGTACACCAAATGGATGTCACGACAGCTGTGTGCCTGCCCTAAAGGATTTCACTGACAGACAACAGCTTCATCCAAAGCTCACCTTTATTCTGTCACTCACCTGTTTCAATGATACTGTCAAGAGAGAGGGCTTTTCCCAGAGTGGCTGCATGCCAAATTGTTCCACTAAATATAATTGATATCTGAGCTGCCCTCTGATGTTTCAAGAGGAGGTGCCACTTTGTAGCACCTTCTCACTCACTCACTCGGTCGGAGCAGCGCAAATGTAACCCAGCTGTCAGTGGAAAGTATATCTTACTATAGCAGCAATATAACCTGACCTGTGAGGCCATTTTTGTGTCATGGTTTCAATGGAGGATACATCACAATTGTGTTCATCAAATCATCAGTGCCACAGTCTTTTATTTTCATGCAAATTCTCATGACCCACCAAATGTAGACATTTGCTGCAAATATAAATATCCATATTGGTGTGGTTCGTTCAAAAAATGAATCGCCCACCTTGGACTTGCAGTATGGGACTTTAGGATCAGCTAGTTTAGCACACTTTTCGCTAGAGTCCAGTGGCCACTCTTTATTCATTTGTTTTGGCAAACTAACCCTTCCTCAGTACATTGTGAAATGGTTCGATTTCATTTGACTTCAAAACATCTTATTTGTGTGAGCTTGAAAAAGGAAAAGCACAACAAATTCTTTCCCTATTTTAGAATGAAGTTTGGCACCATCTACTGCAAGTACTGCCAGTCACTTGGGATGATGACAAGTGTGACACAATCGGACAAATATGTCAAATCTGGGTTCGCACAGTACACTGTGACCAAAGATATTATCAGCCCCTTGGCATTATTTTGCTTAAGGCCCCCACATGACCCTGTGGAACACAAATGAAAACCTATTTTTAAACTGCCAGTAACCTTCTATGTACTGACCACAGCACAGGTGGCAAGCAAGGCACCACCCAAAGCCAAATCATCTCAAAAGTACACACTCAAGGAACGTTACAATGTGGTGGCATTTCTAACAATAATATTCACACACACACACAGAATGGAAAACAAAACAGCCTGCGCTCTCGGGAAGTACGTCAAGAGAGAACAAGGGACACAGAAGAAAAGGCAAAGCGAGGAAGCAAGTGATTCATCCGATTACAGGGGTATTGAAAATTGCCCCAAATTGCCCCTTGGCAATGTCCTGATACGGTCCAGCTTAACTGCTCCCATATGGGATGTTTCGTTTGAAACACCAAAACAGACAAGGACAATCAATACAGCACTTATTGGAAAAAAAAAAATCATATTTACGCGAGGACATGGCGAGCTATATTTGAATGCAGTAAGTTGTTTTTTCCAGTTGCAAAAATAGGGAATACCTAACCTGCTTTTAATCCAAGTCATTTACTGAGAAGTGCTAATTTGTTTTCCTGTATGGTTCCAGGTCTTCCAGGAACACATGAAAGAAAATTCTTAAGACTTGTTTGTTTGTGTGCCTGCCCGATGAGTCCAATAATTGATGACTCTTTCATTGCATAAACGTTTTGATGGCCATTTGGGTGGTGGGGGGAAATCTTTGGGTGCAGCAACAGTGTGCGCGCGTAGCATATACGTACGTATGCAAATGAAAGGGAACACATCAACAGTATTTTACTCGGTTTAGTAATACAGCAGACAGGCAAAGACATGAAATATCCAATAGTCCAAATCACTTCCATACACACATCCACAGAGTACAACACAGATATTTATAGTATTTGGATGATTTGTAAGACTGTAGAGGGATTATTCAGATTAGGAGCTACTTTCACATTGATCATCCTTGGAAGTAGAGCACAATAGTACATACACAACAAATCCTGTGTTTGCACTTTCTTTTTTTCAGTGTCTCTGAGCGCCCGCTACGCTTTGCGAGATTCAAATCATGTTGGATCCCAGACATCAATTAAAGCGTCTTTTGCTTTGAGTACTTTTCAGTCACTATACAAAATACAGATAAGAGAGTCCTGAAAACAAAAGATTCGGACAAAATGACAACAGTAACGCGATTCCAATAAATGGGAACTGAAAACAGGCATCAAATGGACTGTAAATGTCTTGAAATATGTCAATTAGACTGTGTACATAGCTTTAATTTGATGCTATTATTAAAACAAATAAAAGTGTCAGTGCTCTGAGAGAAATGGTCATACACAAGTAACCTCACGGCATCAATTTCAGTGGGTTTTTACAGTACCAGCCGGTTTATGGAGACAAATCAAGATTTCCGTCAGTATGACATTAGGATTTCATTCCAGACCTGTTGCAAAGTAAACCCATTATTGCATTCTAACGAGTTGGGGGAGCAACAGGCGATTCGTGGCATTGAGTAACATTTGCTGATTACTCTAGTGGAGTTGGAAACTCTGTTGAGGAGTTACTGGCTCAGACATCTGCAAGTTTTTCAATAAATAGAGCAAAAGACAAGCACAATTTATATAATAAAAAAAAAAAAAAGGAGCCCTGTGCTGATAATGCACAAAATGCTGAATAATAATTGCCTTTCCTCTTTTGTTTGTGCTTTGACCAAACTAGCTAGCACTAAAACGGAGCTCATTTGAGTGACAACGCTTCAAAGTGCTTCATGTTTACAACTGTACATGTGCTGATCCGAAATGACAGCCAGTAAAAAGGCAATGGTCAAAATTGGTATCGCTATGTTCTACAATATCTATTGTCAGCTTTTATTGTAATATTGGAGTCTGTCAACGGGAACACTTAGTGTAGTCAACTTGGTCACAGTCTACTCGCTGATGAGGTTTATTCTTATCTTGTATGGGCACTATCGACTGTTTTAGTTCGATCAAGTCAGATTTGCACTAGACACTCAATAGTGTTTGAGCGCTGAGATAATATTGCACAAATGATACACAGTAGGAGGTTTTACACGATCGCAGTAAAAGAACATGTGTTCAATGTGTGAGGTGGCAAATATTGACCAGAGTGCTTTGAAACATGTCAGGATCTTCTCTTCCCTCATTTCTTTGCAATCCATTTTGTTTTTTCAGTACAGAGGTTTTTGTCCTTGGCTTTCAAATTCTGACCAGGCATCATTTAGTTCCATGAAAATCATCTTGGCGTATTGTTCATAGGGTTGTCCCGTTGCCTGTGATGGGTAACGAAAGACGGAAATTAGTGACGAATGGCATTTTCTCTGAAGCACACAAGTGGAAAATGTGCCTGTGGGGATACACATTTGTTTTTGGAAGAATTTTGGGGGTTTGGTTAAAAAAATATATATATATATATATATATATTTTGCAGACTCCTTAAGATATCCTTAAATGGAAAAAGCCTAGCTCAGCCGGTGTTTGGTGAGAAATTCCGAAATGCACTCTGAAGCAGCAGCAAGCCAAGAAACAGTGTCAACAAATGGAGCCTGTTCACACATACATTAAGGAGCAAATGGAAAAGAGCGTCATGCAAACATCGAATACATTAAGGAGCAAATGGAAAAGAGCGTCATGCAAACATCGAACTGTGACACCAGATTGCTCCAGGTGGAGGCAAACACAGGCTCGCTGCAGTCTCCTATTCAAATGCTGTCAAAATGTTTCTCTGAAGCTTCCTGAAAGTCCCAACATCACAAAGTGATTGCTTAGTGAAGATTGATGAATGAACCGTGTGACATGCTGATAGAAGGGAGGAGACTCCACAATCAGATGCTGAACCCTGATGATGGTGCTGCTCTTAAATCTAAAGACACTGTCTGCATGAGAGGACCCCTTTTTTTCTCCTGCCTGCCATAAGGATGCCCACGCTTCTTCTGGTGGTGGTGGTCCTGGTGGAGTCCATCCTCGGTGCGCCACAGGTCACCTCAGACGCCAGGGTGGACGATATCAACCTTTTCCTGACTATGGCGAGGCAAGTCGCCCAGCACCTCCAGCCTAATTCCAGCTGCTACGTCTGCGCTTTGACGCCCTACACGGCCGGAGCGGGCTTGCCCCTGATGACCTTGCCCGCTTCTGACTGAGACACCTGCCACCTTCTGCATATCCCCTTCTCCCAGTCCTACTCTCACCCCGAATGCCCTTGTCTGTCCAAAATGCGACCTCTCAACTGTTCGGGACCGCGCACAAACTGCAACAAGTGTGTGAAAACGCCTAATCCCGTTCCTGTACAGCTCATTCCTCCAAAGTTTTCCTGGTGTTTGGAAAATGACGGGACGGCACCCGTAGGAGAATCGGACTGCCTTCGTACGTTTAAGCGGGACCCGAGTCACCCCGACGGTGACTTTCAGACGGTGCAACGGAGGCCTCAGCGGTGCCTGGAGACGGCGGGCCCGACCCGGCTCAAGGCGCTGGCTCACCGCGCTGCCCTCTGCTCCGTCTCGTCTCCGGTGGGAATGTACTGGGTGTGCGGCAACATGGCTTACCCGTATCTTCCGGTGGATTACAAAGGCCGCTGCGGCTTAGCGTACGTCATCTATGAGAGTGACTCGGTCGTTACCCAAGAGAGCTCCTCTTCACAGGCCGAGACGGGCCGTTTCAGATTCATTCCGGACGCACCATCAGTCCCCGTTCAAGAACGCCATTGGTGCTCTTTTTACGGCGTTACGTCGGCTTTGCATCAAATGGCCGATCTGTCTCACGCGATGGAGATTATCGCCAACGAAAGGGGCAGGGCGCTCGGGCTCATATCGAGCGAACTGGCTTCGGTTCGACTGCTGGCTTTACAAAAGCGAGCGGCTTTGGATTTTCTCTTAGCGGCCAGAGGGGGGACTTGTTCTGTCATTGGATCTGAATGTTGTACCTTTGTGCCTGACTATAATATCACCATTGCTAATATAGTTAGCCACCTTCGTGAAACAACAAATGTCGTTCACCAGGAAAATACGTCTTTGTTTGACTGGTTGAAGCCCACCTTTGGAACTTTGACGAGTCACATTATTGAGGGGCTGATCATTTTTCTGGTCATGGCTTTCATATTTTATCTCATTGTGTCGTGTATCAGAAAGTTCCTGAGCAACATTGATTAAAATACGATGAGGATTTGATGGCCTATACCTTACCATACTTTTCAGAGAAAAAAACAATGCAAATAATGTTTGATGCAATAAAATGAAAGGACATTATATTATTCCGATATATTATTATATTAACGAATGAGTTGATAATGTAATATATAGTGCCGTAAAATGTGTGGGGGTTAAAAACATTCAAAACACTTTCATCTCACCTTATCTGGGTGGACGACGAGGACGGCTTTGCGGTAGACCTTTTTGACCTGTTCTGGAGTCACCAGGTCAGCTATGCCAACTGGCTTCCAGCGGGTTTCTCCTTCCCACAACACTGTATGCATTGTGGACAGGAGAGCCCGGATGTTGCGCTCCTTCCCCTCAATCCATTCGAGAATCTAAAAAAAATAAAGTCATTTCAAACAAGTCACGGGCGTGTGTATTGACAACATCACCCAAAGTGAGACAAACTGCTACCTTTATTTTCTCCGGGTCCATCTCTTTGGCCATTTCTTCCTTCCTCATTTCTGCAATAGTCCTGGGTCCTTTCTTCTCTTTGGCCCCTGCAAAGCCTTGACCAGACAGCAGGTCATCAAAGTTGGCATTGGAAGCCTTGGGCTTAGAGCCTGCCACAAAGGGAAGGAAGCAAGCAAGCAAGCAGAGAGACATTCAAAGATTTTTTTGAATTTCATGATTATTATTCGTTTTTTAATAGCCAAGTTTGATGCTCACCCAATCCCGTCTGTGCTTTGCCCGCAGCACTGGGTGATCCACCCCCGCCTGCAGAAAACCGAACATTATAGTTGGGTCGGTTCTGCGGCGAAGTGTGAGGCCCGCCGGGCACGTGGCTCGGACTTGGCTTTGGCTGGGGAGTGGCTCCTTGTCCTTGCGGCTGCCAGCCTCCTGTGGCAGTGTTAGGCTGCCACGATGGGAAAGCAGCTCCCGAGTGGGGCTGCCACCCTCCTGCATGCTGCGGAGACCGCGATGGAGAGCCCGTGGAAGGAAAGGAAGGGCTTGTTCCTGTTGGTGTGGTGGGCTTGCTGGAGAATCCAGAACCTCCTGGAAGAAAGGGCTGAGTTTACGTCCCAAACTCCAATGCGGCGACTTGAAATGCAGGGCAGTAACTTACCCCCGAGGTTACCTATGTCAGCAAAGGGGTCCAGAGTGTTTGGCTTGTTTTGGTGGGTGGGTGTGCTGTGGAGCGAGCCCGTTGGACTCGTCGTGGCTGATCGACTGCCCACTCCCAAGCCGCCGCCGCCGCCGCCGCCTCCTCCTCCAAAATTAGAGAGGATATTCATTTCTTATAATCGTACTTGGGTTGGGTGCAGCTCGGTTGTACCTGTGCCGGTCGTGGCTGTCCTGTTCCATTCCCAGCCTCCCATGACGTTTTGCTGCTGAATGTTGACACTCGGGGTAGCGGCTTGGACGGGGGAACTCCGTCCTATTCGAGAACAGTCATTTACCACCCTGGTTATGTTTGCGATCAGCTTGAGTCTTTCCTACAATTTTTGCTTCTTATCTTTTGGCAGTGACTGCTCAACGACAACGAGCATGAGAGCAGAAGAGACATGCCTCACCAAAGCTTGTGGGCTGTAAGGTGGGGGATGGAGAGCGAGCGGCATGCAAGAAGGAGGCCGACTGCTCCGTACCTGCTCCGAGGAACGAGCCCATCATCTCCTGAGGTTTAGGCCCGCCTCCGAAGGGGTCAAACACTGGGGATCACACAAAAACTAGGCTCCATATGCATTCAAGTTATTCATTCCATGGGATATTTTCCATTTGCTTCATAAGTCATTCAATCTAGACACCAATTTTACAACACAGAGCTATTTGCTATCTTTTCTTGTCAATTGTGAGTGCTTAGTGTTGACTTGAAGTGAAACATTGACAAAAAGCTTGTTGGCTAACACTGCTGACAACAGATGGCACTGTTGCCACCAGAGGAGCATCTTGCAATAGAAAAGAACATCTGCCAATCGACCGAATTGCATTCTGTCTACTCACCTGGTGGGCCAGGGGAAGCACACGGCGAGGCAGAGCTCGCCACTGTTTTATGTGGAGTGGAGTGATTAGATGACGCCCCGCTGGTCGGCTGCGGTGGAGCCCCGAACAAGTCCCCCAGGAGGTCAGTGCTCGTAGATGGAGCGTGGGTAACGGGAGGTGGTTGCTTGATATCTTCACCACCCAGGCCAAGGAGATCTACTTCTCCGGGGGGGTCCGGGTCCACGGGGGTCGGAGAAGGCTGATCCCCTTTATGGGGGGCTGTGCTGGTGCTGCTCCGCTGGCTGGAGAGGGAGATCATGTCGTCGTCAGAGGGCTCGCTTTCCTCACCGTGGCCTCGGCCGTCGGGACCCCCGTGGGGCCTGCTTGGCTCTGGAGGACCGTTTGGAGAATGAACGGAAGAACAGAGAAAGAGAAATACTATGTCAACAATTCAAAGCAGCAATAAGATAGATGCAATTATATTTGGGGAAATGATGCAGTCAAAATGGGAAATAATGGATGATGGCCAACTAAATGTTTTCGCATCATCAAAATGCACAATCAACGGCGTCTTGTCTGTCATGTCAAAAGGGTTGGAGCCTGAGAACAACCGCTTCAACTAAACTATACTAAAGTCATACTTTATATTTACAACGGAGATTTGCATCAGGGGCATTTGAAGCACTTCTTTCCCATGCCAGAACAATGATGAGGCTCCATTCAATGCAATCACGGAAGATTTGAACACATGATTAAATCACACGTGTTTGCAGTAGTTGAAGCAATCATTTAAATGCAATATGCTTATAAATATAGTTTCCATGATCAAATTGAATGGCCCCTTGTTTTGCTAGACTGGAGTTTTGTACAGTTCTACTCCACTACTGTCTTACCCTCCAAATCCAAGCCTTCCATCTCATCTTGGTGGGGCAAAAATAAAAGTGACTTAGTGAGCGAGTGTTAGTAAGTTAGTTAAACAGCACTATTCTGCGGCAATGCCATCCCAACTTCATTGGGAAAAATTGGGTTTGGACTATTTCTTGCTACATCAGTATTTGTTATCATCATTGCACAAATAAATGTCTAGTACATCCGTCAATTATTTTCATTTCATAGAACCACTATATTGTAATAAGTAGGACAAGTACCGGCGATGGCGAGAGCATCCTGATGTTCCTGATGGCAGGTGAAAAGCACATTGGGACTCAAATCTTTTGACGGGAACTGCTCCCAGGGTGGCGTGAGGTCTTTCTGTTTGTCTAAGCCCTCCACCTCCACGTCCAATATCACATGGAACAGCTGGGGATACTTGTCTGGAGAGTCGCACGCGTCCAGCTCTGGTCTGACAGGAGATATGAGGTGATAAACTGACAGTGCTTTTAGTATCTAACAGCAGTTACATGTAGGGATAACACGGTTTTTGTTTTTTAAGACCGAGACCTGTACAAGTACTCCATTATTAATTAAGTAGTCACCAATACTTACTTGTTAAATTTCAACATAGTGGTTCCGGGTGCAATGAAGCCAGTGTGAAACTGGATCTGGAAAATCTGCATGTTCGACACCTAAAGGGTGAAGCAAACTGTTACTTTCAACAAGTGAGGCTTAAAGAAAAGTTTTATTGGAATATTTCCTGTTGAACTGATATTAGCTGGATCTGATCCTAACATTATTAAAAGTAGTGTGATTTAAAAAATGAATTAAATTGGAAAAAATGAAACTCCACAAACTGTCTTGATTTTTTCTTTTTTATCTCAAATGTTCACCTTGAAAGGTTGCATTTGAATATATAATTCACCAAACAAGATGTACCTTGGCTTGCAGACGTCCCCCTATGGTGGACCTCATGTGATAGACAGAAACGACGACGTCTCCTTGCACGCTGACGCCCAGAGGAAAAACCACTTTCCCCTCTTGAACTCTGTGCTCTCTAATCATACCCAAATAGAATGAATCCATGGAATCATATCAAAGTGTTAAGTGTCCAAATGCGTCTGGCTGTACCTCATTCGCTCGTAGTCCTGCGCCGTAGAGAAGATTTTGGTCTCTCCGATGAGCACGTCGCAGAAGGGCCGACAGCCGCTCCGTTGCTTGTTGAAACAGGGCACTGGACTGACGGTGAGAGCCTTGATCTTCAGAGGCTTGCTGTGGGGTAGACTGGGCTTCTCCGACACCATGCTACATACATAGCCGATGTACCTGCCAGAGAGCAACATTCCCAGCCTATGAACCACTGCGCCGAGGTAAATATGCAATTAAATCATTTCACTATCTGGATGATGACCACATTTGGACATGTCCATTATTGACGTAGTTCTAGACCCCAAAATGTTGTTCTGCTCACAAAGACGAATACAAACAATTGTGTTGTGACCTATTAAGTTCCTTTATGCCTTTGACTTCTTTATGCTGGAACCCTTCAAATGGCAATTTGAACCCCCACAACGCAGCAGACTTCCTGCTTGGGCGCTACTTGAGTACAATTTTCAGCTACTCTACCTGCGGTGTGAAGGCCAGAGGCCCGAGCCTGGTCTCTTGGCGCTGAGGAGTTGCATGGCAGGAACGGGATTGTTGAAGAGGTGGCAGAAGCAAAACATGGCGCAAACCAAGACACCGGAGGGCGCACGGCCGTCCTAAAAAGCACACAGCGAGCGCTCATCACATCCGAAGTTCAATTTCTCGGAAGAAAAGGAGCACGTAACGTCAAACCGTTTGACCATCTCACATCGGGTGGAAAAAAAAACCAAGTACTATTACGAGCTCATTGCGCCGAGTTCCTTTCAGGTTAATGAGAGGCAACAATTCTCATTTGCGGGAGCAAATGACAGAAAAGTGTTCAATTGGATTTCACATTTCCCATCAAACAATTACACAGGACAGAAAAAGACAGTCATTAGGGGCCAAAATTGGATTCCATTTCTTATGGAACCTTTCAAGCTGAAAGTCTTTTGTGCATTGCAGGTCACTTCTTTCAAAGAGATGCTTACCGAGCAGGTGATGACGCACACGTTCTTGGGATTCTGTTTAAGCCAGTTGTGCATGTTCTTACAAACAGCAAAGAGGTTGTGGAGGCTGGGAGCCTGCAGAGCGGGCCAATTACACTCGGAAACCTGGAGGAGCACGGAGATGGCACGACAGGAAAAGAAAGGGTGAAAACAACCCAACAAAAGAGCAAGGATGAGATGTCGAAGTTAGAGCGCGCTGGCTGGTAGCAGCATTCCAGCAACACAACACAATGATGTGTCAAGGTACGCTAGTAGCTAACTTCCTTCCACAGGCAAGATATCTCTAGGCCACTAGATTAACTCCACAACTGCCTTGCAGGTAGTTTTGCGTAAAAAATATTTCATTTGAATCCACTGGACATGTGGGCAGTCCAAGTAAAACAAATGTAGAGTTCTTTTCCAGCACTGATTAAAAGGCACAACAGCTACATTTAGCCATGAAAAACAAAATTGGACATACATTGGCCACTTTGGATTCATTGGAACAAGAAAGACCGTTTCTCTGTGTTTATTTTACCCTGTTGGAGAATTTGGCTCCGCGGTAGTTGCGCTGTGACAGGTTGAAGACAGTGTAATGGTCAGCGTGACGCGTATCCAGGAAGGATCGAATGTCCTCCACGTGGTTTTGGTAGCCAATCTGCACAGACTCGGCTGGGTAGGTCATCACTGAAAAATGACATCATTAACAACTCAGCTAACTTGACACGTCAAGCAGTGGAACAAAGAGCAAACGTATTGGAGCCAGTCAAAATGCACACACAAAATACTTTTGCACTCACCTATGATTCTTGACGTGATGTAGGCTATGTCGAGCTCCCCTTTGGTGTACCTGCAAAAAAGAGCATTCCCTTTTATGCACATTTTCACAGAGAAAGGTCAAAGTCAATCAAACGAGGGAGAAAGTCTTCACCATATCAAATGATTACACTCATTCACACAGCCAAGAGTCCAAAATGAATGTGTGTAAGTCAGGACTTTTTTCATCTTGAGCTTTGCGCTGGTTGCTATAGCAGTGTACCTCCCTCATTGTTCATGCCTCCTACACGCATAGCGTCTATGCACTGAACAAACATGTAGTGATGAAATGCAGCCTTCTGCATAACAGCAGTGCACTGGCCATTTAGCACAATGAACTAGCATGAATAATTTATTTGTGGGGAGAGCCAGAGTACAAACAGATGAGCAAAGCTGTAAAGAAGAACCAACAGGACAGGAGAGGGGGGCAGGAATATTCAGGATCAGATCTGCTGAGTGAGTCAATAGTGAGAGGTAATCCATGTGGTCTTTTTGCAAAACAGAGCCCCCATTGTGGTCCCAGTGCACAAACAGTGAGTGGAGCACGCTGTGCCAGACTCTGGTGTTCTCTTTCACATATAGCTCACCTCATTTAAAAAACACAACAAATCAAAGAAGAGATTTGAATTCTCTTCTTTTACTTAGTCACTTGAATCGACGCAGAGCTCTGCAAATGAATGTGGATGGAAGGAGCGTATAATGCACACGCATGCTAAAACAACATGTCCCCTCCAAAAGTATTGGAACGGCAAGGTCAATTCCTTTTTTTTGTAGACCAAAAGATGAATATGACAAGTCCATGATTTACGAATACTTACGTGGCAACCTGATGCATGACCTTGGTGGAAGTGTCTTTTAGTGTGTCCTTGAGATTGTCTTTAAAGTTGCTGAAGAACTTTCCAGCTCCGCCTTTAACCATATCCAACAATCCTCCACCGTAGTTGGCATCCATATCTGGAGAAAGAAAACATTTGACCAGACGAAAATAAATAGAAAGCAAAAGTAGACTTTTTGAATGCCACCTAGTGGTGAATTTAAAGACGTGCAATATGGTGCCTGCCACAGAGAGAGAGACCAACTAAACCACTCAATCATGTCCATCAATTTCTTCAGCAGAGGTGCTAGCAAAATGTCATCAATAACGGTGTATATGCGTTTGTGTGTGTGTGTGTGGGGGGGGGTATTTTATTTAAATGGAAGGGATGTGCATGGTTAGAAAAATATGCTGAAGATGATTCAAATCAGAGTATCTTCAGTGTCTGAAATGGATGTATTCATGGATTTAGATCAAATAGAATTGCATGACTGAAAATATCTGCTAAAATGTCATCAGTTCTCTTTACCTAAAATAAGACGAATATAGTCATGGCTTTTAGTCTTAGACCTGACCAGAATAAAAAGAGAATGAATAATAATAATAATAATAACAGTCAATCAGAGTACACTTTCAAGGCAATATATCTAGGAAGACAGGAAATGCTTGCTGATTTTCCTCAATTTTGTGAAATCATCTTAAGACTCATTTTAAGCTGGAGGTGACATGGCACCACAGCATACTACACAGAGGCCTGAAAAGAAGTGCCAGCCATCTGCCAATTGAAGAATGGCTGACTCCATTACGCCTGTGACCGGTGTCGTACCTGAGCTGTCCATGGTGCTGCGGTCTTCCACTTTCCCCGGGCTGGCCTTGGGTCCGTGGAGAGCCGCTACCGGGCCTGCTCCGTGTGTGCCTCCTCCTCCTCCTCCTCTGCCGGTAATGAAGCTATCTCTGCCACTATCGACCAACTGCAAACATTCATAGCCATTATAAGTGCTTTTCTTCTTATATGCGCCCAGCAAGCTCATCACAAAAAAACAACAACTGTGCAGTAAAGATATTCTTCCCCCGCCCCCCAAAAATCCAAAGCTATTTTGAAGGCGCCCCGTGCCGTCTCCTGCACAAGCACGGATGCTATCGTTGCTACCGCTAGATGCAGCACATGTACGACCGGGGAGGAGAGAATACGGACGGACGGTCTCACTGCTGTCTCGGGGGGAGGGAGGGAGGGAGGTTGGTGTGCTCCGTCATTCGCTCGCTCGCTCGCTCGCACGCATGCTCGCTCTCTGTCGCCCTATCTCTCTCCCTCCAGTGCCGCAGTGTTCCACAGTCGTGTATGCTGGCGAAGAGGCAAATAATGTGCCCCCATGTAGCCCTTTCCATGCCCAGTATTGAATCCCTTACTCCAACAACTTCTACTCCACTCTTTGCTACCCAGACTGATCGATTGCTGCACTCTGCCCACTTGAATGATTATATGTAGTATTGCATTTCATTCTCATGTCATCTTAATTGGATGGAAGCTTTTATTATTAACCATTATGCAAGACTGATGGTGAAAAATGTCCAATTGAAAAACTTGCAGTGTCATCTACTTGAGAAAAGGGAGCTTTCGTGGGGGGGGTCAGCGGATTTCAGTCAGTCAGGCATCTTTTTATTCAATGCGATTCCATTTCAAATCTTGACCTTGAGTCTAAGCAGGGCAGAACACTGACCAGTGGTGGAATGCTTCCTCCTTTTGCTCTGTCCCCTGGCAACACTTTCATGGTTGCGAACAGAGGATATGAGCCTGGGAAACTCCAGCGAGCGGATGGAAGCACAGCGGGAACGGAATGCTCAAGAGGGAGGAAACGATACCCCTCCAATGCACAACCGCTCCATTCTTAGAGTTTCCCTTGTCATTCCTGACCATGGCAGCCTGGGAGTGAATGTGTCGAATCTCCAAGGAAGAGCAATACTGTACCTGCACACCTCTCAAAGACCTCACGCATTGCAATGCAAGTTGTCCACAAAGGTTCCAAACAGTCCTTCCTTTTCATCATTTTTAGCCCAGCAAGTTCATTTTCATCATCCTGCAAGTCCTAAAATTGCCCCGCTGATTTGGACACTCACATGTTTAGCAAGTTATCGCAAGGTAACTGAAAATCTATTTAGTGCGTAATTATCATTTAACCTAAAAAATAAAAGTTAAAGTTAAGTTAAAGTCCCAATGATCGTCACACACACATCTGGGTGTGGTGAAATTTGTCCTCTGCATTTAACCCATCCCCATGTGATTTTGATCCATCCCCTGGGGGAGAGGGGAGCAGTGAGCAGCAGCGGTGCCGCGCTCGGGAATCATTTGGTGATCTAACCCCCCAATTCCAACCCTTAATGCTGAGTGCCAAGCAGGGAGGCAATGGGTCCCATTTTTATAGTCTTTGGTATGACCCGCAACTGCAAATGCAACTGAATCCGTTTTCTGAATATTTTTCCCCCTGCTTGAGCAAGCATTATTGTTCCAACTGTGGCTCACCTTTGAGTCTGTCTCATTCAAGAAGGCCACTCAGGAACATAAAACCCTAAACAGTTGCTAAGCCGCTCAAGTGACGTAACTGCGGTGACGTCACTGTGAGCCAACACAGACATTGCTTTTTATTATTATCTTGATTGTGGATTGTTTACACAAGACACTGGTTTAAACGTCAAAGTGACAGGTTACGGCGCTAACCTGGAGACGATCAGGTGAATGACGCATGTGAGGCAATGGTGGCACGTAGTCGCTCGCTCGCTCGCGCAAAATGCAACGCTTGCACGGCGTGCAACGCAACACAGGCTCCCGCAAATGAGAGCCCTTGCCATGTACGCGTGCTCATTTTGCAACACAACTTGTCAGATTACAAATGAAAAAGGAGGAAAGATGCACGATATTCCCCACGGACTGACGTGTGCGCGTGTGTTACGTAATGACAACATCCGGCTTTTTCGTCTGTCCGCTCGGTAACAGAATGACTATTTAAGCACATCCCCCGTTTTTGCCAGATGCACCATGCACAAATGAAACGCACGCGATATAAATTTACCTTTCAGGATGGATTCAGGCATTCGGGAGCGCAATCCTATCGATCCGCAAAGATGCGCTTCGAAGCTTCTCGCTGTCACTCAGCGACCTTTGTGTTGTCATCAGCTGCAAGTCAAAGGTCAACGCGTTTCTTGTCCCAGATATGCGTTTGAAGCGGGCAGCAGCAGCAAACACATTACATTCGGATGCAGGAGAAGCCCACAGCATCCAAGCTTGTGGTAAATCCCGAGATGTGGCCGCCGCCGCCGCCGCCGCCGGCCGGGGTTAATTCCGTGCTAGCACACGCGTACGCTACATGGACCCGCAAAACTGCGCCCCCAGTGCATCCTGTGTGCACTACTAGAATTGGAGCAACCTGGTCAAACCTGGGCCGAACTAGCAAATGTACATTTGATTGAAGTATTTGCACATCTATTTGTAAGCGACATTCATATTTCAATCGGCTTTTTGTGCACGTGAATATCATTTGGTTCAAAAGCATAAATGAATCACATCAAAACAAAGAATATATTCACCAGAATTGCTTTTTATTGCCTTTTGAATGGAACAAGATTGAGCAGAATTTGGATGCAAATAGTAGCATGAAAAGAAATGTCTTACACGAAAAGCAGTCATTACCACCTGCAAATGTTTTCACCACACCCATTCCACTCCCCGGTGAACAAAAGCTGCCAACCCTTATTATGTGCGCTCACATGAAATCGACACCGTCAACAAATCTTTTGGCATTTTCCCATTGTAGTCACGACGAGTGAGAGCATTGTCTCGTCTTTTCCGTGTCCTTCCTTGTAAAAGGAACCATTTGATTTGACAACACCTTTTTATTCAGTGTGAAAACAAAAACCAATGTCTTAAAATGTCAACAACAATGTCATGTTAAGCACGGCACAAAGTGTGCATGTTCTGGTCTGTTTTGAGTTTTCTCCGGATACTCCGATTTCCTCCCACGTACCAAAAACACGGCCGGTAGGTTCATCGAGTGCTCTAAAATAGCCATAGGTGTGGTTGGAAACCAGTTCAGGGTGAACCCTGCCTACTTTGGGCGGTTCGGATGATGAATGGATCCTGTTCAATTTTTACAAGGTGAATGTTGAACCTCATCTATATGTTACAATCTCAAATCCATGTGAGTGAGTGGGATTAACAGTACACAGTAAGTTGAACTGCAGACTGATTTGAGATGCCCAACCAAATGTGCAAATGGGAGGTGCACATGCTGTTTGTTGCCAGGCGTCATTACAGTAGAAGAGCAATTTGGTTGTGTTGAATCATTGCATAACCGGTCTATCAAATCATTCATCGCTATGAAAATGACAAGGAATTTGCATCCGCAATACAACCAGACAAGTTAACACATAACTAAGCCACTTTCCGAGGCGTAGGCAAACGCTTTTTTATTTTCACGTGTGTGCTCCCTCACATATCCCAAAATAAAATGCATCTTTATATATGGAAACAGGCAGAGAAGTAGACTTTATTGCCTGATCCATGCTCGAGCCTAATGTAACTTGTCACAAATGTGATATTTGAAATTGAAAGAGGAACATTGAGAGATGATGATGATTATTTGAATGTGAAAAGCAGCGTGGCGCATCTTGCACGTTACAAGAACCAAACCACAAGGGGCACTGTAGAGTTACATTGAGACATGATTTGCAGCACAAACAGAAATGGAAGCACGTAAATACGTAGCATTCATATTCCAAAGTAGAAGAGTAACTAGGAAGTCAGTGATTGGTTTACAAAACAGCTGCCTAGCTTGCGTTGCACAGCGTACTACAGAAACTTTACAAATGACCTCATCAATGTTACTTCGGAATTCAAGAGAGAGAGTATATAGTTTGTACAAAGGTTGCACTCGGAAAACCCACCGATACTTTTCAGGAACAAAGTTGCATAATAACTCGGGTCCGACCATATCTTTTCACGACATTACTCGAAGGGCAATCCTAGCAGACATTCTTGACCATTTACATTTGTTTTAATTCTTCATAATGATTACTGTACGTCTGACAAATTAACCGTATGGATTTCGAAAGAGACATGATTTGAGATTCTTGAGGTGTTACCGGGTCATATTGGTAAATACTGGCAAAGTTCAAGAATGATTATTCGCACCATTGTGTAACAGGTTTTTTGTCAATCTAACAGTCTGACGTGGTGTATTGCATAGTTTGCGATATTCCGAAGGAGATCTTCCTTTATAGTTGACATATTTCTTCCTTATGCTTTCTGTCTTCATACCTGATGTTCTGTCCTTATATTATCTTACGCGCAGCTCCAATTGAAATTCTGCAAAATTAGATTGTACATCGCAAGTAAAAATGAGTTTGTATAAAACAACGCCTATTGATCTGATTTGCTATTCACTCAATACAAAGTCATTATATTACTGCACACACCAGCAAGCACACCTTATAGTATTTCAAAAAAAAAAAAAAAGAACCTTCCAATGACATTTGCGTGAAACTAGATTGGATCCTGCCATTTCTCAACTCCACTGTTAGTGAGGAACCTGAAAGACAAACAGTCTATCGTGGGAGAAACTCACTCCAAATGTTCTACCTTCTTGACCTTTGATGAGTTGGAGCAAAGTCAGGGCGCCTGGCTTTGACGCTCATCCAATGGCTGTATGTGCATCTTGGTGCTGAGAAGAGAGTTGATGTAAGGCCAAATCCGATCGGTTTCTGTACCAGAAAATGAGTGCAGGATGCCTTGTGACCTGAGTACGGACATAGAAGAACAGGTGACAGATTATCTACACAGAAACTGTAAATCAACTTGTGAGCTAGAAATAAGAATGTACTGACTTGTATAAGTCTATGACAGGTTTAGCCACATCTTTGTAATGTCTCAGTCTGGCCGTTAAAGCTTCTGGTTTGTCATCATCATGCTGAATCAAGGGCTCCCCGGTGATGTCATCTTTGCCCTTTGAGGCGTCCGTCACGCAGTAAACAGAGAGAGAATGAAAGCAAATGATGAACAATAATCCCATGCACTTGGATAAAAGCAAACTTCATCCAACAATGGGAGCCAGTGGTCTTAAATTCACACTCAAAGAATATGATATGAACTTTCTATGGCATCAATAGAAGTTCCTTCCATAAAGCTGAGCTCTCCTTTGCTCGCATGACAATGTTGTGCAACAACATTATGACTAATATTGACGATGACTCATTTTCACGTGGTAAGTGAAAAAGGTTTTCTGTTGGGCCAAATGTGCATGCCAGCAAAGATTTTCACTTCACGAGAAGTTTGCTTAGTAACTCGTTTGAGACGTTTCCATTCTATTTGTCTTTGTCTAACCCCTCAACCAAAATAAGACAGATGTTCTATGACTTCATGGTGTCTACTACACATGTTAGTGACATTAATTCGTTTCTTAATTGAGCATTTTCATTGTCATTGTATCCTTGTGCTTTTATGTGTAAAGCGCTTCGTTACAGCTGCAAACATGCTGTAAAAAAAAACATTTCATTGTATTGAAACCAGTGGTCAATTTTAATTGCAGCCAACCACGCATGTCTTTGGAAAGCAGGAAACCAGATTACGCAGAGGAAACCCACACAGGAAAGCCGGAATCAAACCCTGCACCTCTGAGCTGTGAGCCGGATGTGCTAACCAGTGCTCCACTATGCTACTGTGTACAGTGGATGAAGAAAAGGTCCACACACACACACACACACCAGGGGCCTCATTTCGTACGCTCAGAAGTGTGCGTGCGTATGAATGGTCCCATGCAAAGTATGGAATTGATCCATTTGGGCTTTTTAAAACATTTCCCAGTCTTCTGGTTGTTTCACCTCAACGTTTCTCGTGACTCTTTGATGAAGGCGAAGGTATCATGACGAAACATGTCAAGTAAATAGAAACCACAAAACACTCGCATAAAAGAACCAGAAAATGAAGTGGAGACGGAATGAAGTTTGTTAAGTCATATGACCTGTAGAGCTCAAAGCTGGTAACACATGCGGGATACTAAAAGACAAATTTGACCCATATTTTCCTCCCCCCAAAAAGAAACATGAGATTGAATGATACCAAA
This sequence comes from Syngnathus acus, assembly GCF_901709675.1. Classification (NCBI taxonomy): domain Eukaryota; kingdom Metazoa; phylum Chordata; class Actinopteri; order Syngnathiformes; family Syngnathidae; genus Syngnathus; species Syngnathus acus. The sequence continues at coordinate 1,010,907 of NC_051090.1, read as the reverse complement.
AAATGATTTGTTCACATGGCAAAGCAATTGAAAATGTTCAGACCTGCACTCGGGGTGGATTGAAGCCCATGTTGTAAACTCGACCACTCCCTGGGTGGATCCAGCGGTCGCTCAGTCTGTCTTTAAGAGTCTCATAAGGGATGTTGAGACTGATCACCATGTCCAGCTGGTACAAGTTGTTCAGGGTCTGGGCCTGTGCAAGCGTCCGTGGAAAACCTGCCCACAAACAAGATACGGAGGAGCAAGTCCAGCGCCATCCTGTCAAACCACCAAACATGCTGCTTTCATTCAAAACAAGAAATAGATAGACCAAGTGTGGAATATTTCCTCCTGGACTTTGCGTGGGTTTTCCTGCTTACTCCCACAGTCCAAAAACTATTTTGTGAGATCGTGAAAGCAAATGCTTTTTGTGAGGCAAGTGCCAATATTTGAAAGAAAAAATAAACATGACCGATTATTCATCCAATAAATACTGAATATTATTTTTTTTCTTCAAATATATGAATTCATGTTGTAACATTTGAATGTTTTATCATAGGTGTGTTTCATTTTAAAAAAAAAACATGCAAAAAAAAAGTAAATAAAAGCATTCAACTTTTGGAAAATGATTTAACTAACATAAAAACAAACCAAATTTTGATTGAGTTTCAAAACAGCTCCGGCCTTGTACTCGTTGCAGCAAATTGGAGGAACGTTATTGTACAGGTGGAACAATTTTAAAACCCCAGCAATGGAACTTTAAGAAAAACTGAACAAACAAACTTTGTAAGGCGCACACATGACAAAGAGAGGGAGGCATGATGAGTCACTGTTCATTTCACACATTTACCAGTTGGAATGCTCCGTTCAGCCCACTATTGTAAGAAGGGCAGCGTGAATAACCAGAGAAGCAGGAGAAAACGTGTGCACACACAAACGTACGGCAAGCATTAAAAAAAATCAATCATTTTAGTCAGAATGAATAAAAACTGCAGCAAGTGATAAGCATGTCTGATTCCCAGTCAAAGGTTGTAAGTTTGAATCCCAGCTGCCTTTTGCATGTCTTGCCCTTGCTTGCCTCGGTTGTTGTCCAGCTTCCTGGCACATTCGAAAACACATGTGTGTTACGTTTAAGGGGGGCGGGGTGCTGACTTTTCCAAGAGCTGGCTTCATTTCACGTCCCTCTTTTCTCCCATTACGTCTCTAACCAAAGTCACGCCCCTCCCTCACTTCCATGTATGGCTGACACATGACTTCATCATGTTTTGGAGCGCTGCAAAGAACTAAGGGCTCTATTTAGGTCGACCGGTGGCCATGCACTCAGGGTAAAAACAGCCATCATTTTCTTTTCTTGCCAGCGCAAGTTCAGTCTGATTACAGTTTCGTGCCTTGTTGCTCCACTCTGCTCCCGGCGGGCGCACAGAGTTGTCTCGCCTTCATCTGGTCTGGCAAGAGCCCAATTCTACTTGTGCAAAGTCTAGCGAAATATCAAATGAAAGAAAACTTCAGCCAGACTGCGCTTTGTGCCAGACACCTTTTGTTTCTACAGTCTATGCTAGCTTAGTTTAGTTTGAAAATAATAATTAGGCAATTTTCAAAAGATCATCTCAAAAATGTTCGACAGGCAGTTCATAGGGACTGTTGGAGCATGAGAGTTAAGTCAAAAAATGTTTCTTTTGGAAATTGCCCACGAGATGGATGCAACATATGGATTTTTTTTTAAATGTCTTTTTTAAGAACTTTAAGATGGATGACATTTGGTGAAAAAGGTAACCGTGCTGTACAGTGGTTTAACTATGAGTGAAGTATGCTGTATATGTACTTTCAAATGGAAAAGTAACTGTGTAACTGCTCTTATTCCGGGCCAACCTCAAAATGATGTTGACTGATTGATTACTAATCCTGTTTTCAGCTTTTATGTGACTCAACAAGCAGTAGCGTTCATCAATGTTTGGACACTACTAAAGTTACTAGATAATATTTAACTTCGAAAAAGACAGTGACCTGGTGTGCTTTCAGGTCAGCTCCACTGAAATAAAAAGGGGGCATTTGTGATCATGAGTGTCAAGCAACGTGTGTGCTTACTGTGTCCACAATTGTTATGGGCCAAATGCAGGAGTCAGATTTCTTGTGACAAAAAAAATATGATTTGATTCTATATATGTTGTTTAGCCTCACTGAAAAATCGTTTTGTGTAAATATTGGTGCTGCTGGTCAAAATAGACAATAAACATATGGTGACAATCCTCTCTTGCGCTGCTGTAAATAGAAGTATGGCGAGCCCATTATGTACGACTGTAAAAGCACTGTATAGAGAATGCATTCCATTCTCCTAAAGAAGTCATCTGAGATGATGGGAGTGGACGCAAGTTGGCCAATCACTGAGAAGGAACGCTTTGCCATTCCCATTCCCATTTATTATGAATAAGCCACTGCTTTGCATGGCAGATGAGGTACAATATATCAAAGCTGCACACAAAGGAACAGTTTGGGCAAGTATTTCTTACCGTCTAAAAGCCAGCTTTGGCCACTCAGGAGTTCCAGTCTGGGCATCATTAGCCTGGTCATCACGTGATCAGGTACCAGCATGCCTCTCTCCACATATGTCTTGACTTCCACGCCTGCCTCTGTTTTACAACAGACAGACAGACAGATAGATAGATAGATAGATCATGAACTTAAGAGTACTTCCTCTGAAACTCTTGAACAAAAGATTCATTCAGCTGCTTGCCACAGGAGGTGTCAAACAACTCCCAACTGGACTGTCCGACATCGTTATGTAAGATGTGCAAAAACAATGTGGCTTGCTTCAAAGTGCTGTGAAACGACAATGGCAGTGGATGAAGCACGTTGTGGATTGAAGCCCAAGTGTCAAATCCAAACACACGTCACTGACACAGACTGTAACTGCTCCTACAATTACCTTTACGTTGCACCTCGTCGTTTCGAGTAAACGTGCGTAACGGACGCAACTCGAGCGAGACAAATTCTTTTCCGATATGCATCAAAGCTACGTGCTCACTTACACTCGGTCTGTGGAGTAAATCTTTGAGATCATGTCCAAAATAGACGTTTCCCCAATGATCCAAAAATGTCGTTGTCGACTTTAATAGCATTCACAAACAAAGAATAGCTAGCGCCTCACTTCACGGATCCTTCTTTTTTTTATTTTGTCATGAAGAATAACATTCGGCGATGGAGTTGATCTTACCTGTTTTAGTTGCTATGCTCTCGCGTAAAAAGTGTCCACTGGATAAATACTGCAGACCGAACCTTTGTGCAATTCTCTCTGATATGGTTCCTTTACCTGATCCTGGAGGACCCATTATTGCAGCGCGGAACAACTTGGCCATTTCCTCCCGTCAAATATCCAATAAAACTCTGGTAATGTTACTTGTCCCGTTTGCCTTTTGCAAGAGAAGCAACCAAAATTACCTCGTTAAAATGGGAAACTCCCAACAAGATCAACGCATGAAACCGCCCCCCTCCAACCCCACTCGTAATGTTCGGAAGGCAAAATAAAACCCTGTTTTTATCTCAAAAGTGTTGGAAGCTTGTCGCAAAAGCTTCTCTTGGTGCCCATTTCCGCTATTTCTCCTACCGCAAAAGCGCGCATATCCTCATTTTCTTTAAGGTCTTCTTTTGCTTACATTACGGTAGCCTGTGTCTTTAAAACATTTCATTCCACGAATGGACACGAGAGTCTCTACAACGCCCCAGTTTGCTGCGCACATCGGCCAGGGAAAAGGCGGACGAATGGTTCACGTACCCGCATGTCGTAGGGCGGTGTGGTATCTGTAGTCTTTTTCCCCTGATATAGAAATAATCCAGCAGTTGAAAAATCATATATGCGACAAATTCACACAATCTCTAATACATCAAACAATAATCATTTAGCACCTTTGACATGTGCTATAAGTTCAAACACGCAGTTTTATTTCCTGTATTGTTCTATAATTAATTCATAAAACATTTCATTGTCCGTTGCCTAGCGCAATATCCCACATTTCCCAGCAGAGGGCACTGTTGCCAATTACTCCATTGCGAAATATTTTGTTATCATCTTGTAATAATGTCATAACGGGATCCCTGCTCTCAGTCTACATTAAACATGTCATTACAGAGATGTAAGGCAAACTAGGCACCAATATTTTTGGAAATATGACCATTTATTTTAAAATGTTCTGTTATGTTTTCAAGGGGGACGGGTAAAATAAACACGACTCAAAACTAAACACCGCAAAATCTATTTTTACAAAATAATAACAATCGTAATAATAATAATAAAGTATACCAGTGATAGTTGAGCTGGACGAGTCAAATTGACCTCTAACATTTTTTTAAAGCAACAATCATCAAATATTCAGTCAATATTTATTGGAATGTGATGTGGTGAACCTGTTATTTCGTGGTTGCTTATTATGTGCAGTTGTGGTTGCCACGCGGTCAATGTATATGATTTGATCAAGTTTGTATCCGACACTTGACATGTATATATGAAAGCTTGCTTTTTTTTTTGCTGGCATCCCATCCCACTGAGACGTCTTTAATTGTCGCTGCTCTCCTTAACAGGAATGATGTACTTGTAGTACTTGTTGCAAGCCAAGCCGTGTAGCTCCGTCCCTGAGCTGTCAAATATTGCGCACACGTACGTCTTCAGTCAGTAAGCAGACTAATCCATAACAAGTCGGAGGATCAACCTGCTCTCGGCTCATTTGAAACATTTCCCCCCTCAATTTTCCTTTCCGCAATCGGAAGTCTACTTTTACAAACCGCGATCATCTTGTCACATGGCTTTGGAGAATTCAATAACAACAAAAAATGGCGACAATCACGTTGCTTCGTGTGCTGTTGCTGCGTCATTAAAAATATTCATGTAAACACGGGACGCTCAACGGGCGGAAAGCGGGTAAGTGAGCCAAACGATACTATTATGTACCGACGCTTCAATGCTATTCCTATAATTAGAAGCTGATAATAGGATCTTGTAGCATTCTGTTTGTTTTTAACCAGAAAGGGGGGTGTGCGCTTGTGTGTGCGCGCAAGGTTGGGCGTCAACATTTGGCTGCGTATCGTTATTTTGTACTTTTTTCTCATGTAAAACCATTTCTCCTCGGTAAAAAATCTATAGGTGATGTCTTGCATACTGTCGCTGTTTTTGTTGACTTTTCTTTGTTTAAAAGTGCAGCAATCAAGGATACCCTTGTGGTACTATCGACATTCTTATGCTTGTTTTTGCCTGATAGTTTATTCACTGGATGTCGCAGGGCTACAGTCTTTACATATGGAAGATTGGCGGTCACGCCACAACCTTTATATGACGTGAAAATATACAGTTCATGTTGACAACATGGTATTGAGAACCGTTATGACTGTGAAAAGGCGTTTGGCCATACGCGTTTTGGCCATTCACGCGTGGACAGTGTGTGTGTCGGTGTTTTGAGCTGCGGGGTTAATGGAGTTGTTTACATGAAGTGCAGAGGGTTGGACTGAGGCGGAGGAGGCGGCGGAGGCGGGCCGCCGCCGCCGCCACGTACAACAGACGCCACCGGAGGGGGGCGGAGCCTGCGACCAGAATCAACCAGTCCGACGTCACTTGCCCTCTGCAACTGGTATGAATAATGAAATACACTGTATGTCTCTGCCATGCTCTAGGCACGAACAAGAATGAGGAAGAATATTTATGGGTATTGAATTAGGGGAGCCATCTCCCATGTTGGTGGGGAGTAAATACGCAATTTGGGGAAATGCTGTAAATTCCTCCACACAGAATAAAGCATCTTCCTTTGTGACATGCATGCGCAGTCATGTGCATCAACAGATGGTAGGGTGCATCATAATTCAAATACAGTGGTACTACTTTGATTTGGGAGATTCATTGTTCTAAGACCAAACTCGTAAACTGTAACAGTTTACTCTTACATCAAATTAATATTCCCCATTGAAATGATTCATTATATAATGATTCGGCATAATTACTGTATGTTGGAACAAGCTGAAGTCACAAGTGTGCACATGAGCTGTATCTACTTTTTGTGACATTTTATCTGGCGATGTTCTGTGAGATTTTTTAAATTTGCAATATGTATGACCGTTTTTAATTTATTACAACCATAAGTCAGACATCTCCATTTAGCCCAAAAAAGGCCAATATTGTACTGTGCGCCAAAAGAAACCCCCTTTTTGCACCACATCATCCTACAGATGATGGTTAGGAGATGCCCGCCTGGAGACTTCTAGATTTGACAGGCTGCCCTGGTTCAGTTATCACAGTGCTGATGCTGTCCCCATCCAAGGTACAGTACTGTGATAACTGAAGGATGGCTGCCAACTTGGCACTTGTACTGCGGACCAAATGGCACTTTTTTGCCACAGCATGTGTGAGAATATATGTATGTATGTAAACAAAAACTGTTAAACACGTTCAGTTCACTGTGATTAAGTCAGTAGTAGTATAGTATAATGTGTGACCTTGCAATATGATCATTTTTCGCCCCATTGTGTTTATATAATAAATGTCACACCTTGTATTTAAATGTGTATGTGCATCTTATGGACTCAACTTTTTGTAATATGAACCATACCTTCACAGGACTTGACTTGTAGGAAGTGACAAAATAATAATAATAAATGATATTTATAGTGCACATTACATTAAAAAAAAAAAATCAAATACTCTGCTACAGTTATTGATATCTCTATATCTGTGGTTGACAACACAGCATAAAAAGACAAAAATACAAAAGGGGACTTATAAACACAGAAAGATTCCATACACAAAGGAACAAAAACAAGGAATGACCATCAAAACGATAGATATTCAGCAATGTCTGTATTTATTTTCCTCGTACGTATAAGTGGGGCCAATCTTTTTTCGATTGTCCGGGGCAGGGCGTCGAAGGCCGGGTTGCTGATATCATTCTGAGTGAGTGAGTGAGTGAGTGAGTGACGGGCTGAAGAGCCAATCGACGTTCGTGCTCACATGGCCGCTGCCTGCGTGGTTTTCGGGAAAAGGGAGGTTGTTTGTCAGGAAGCTGTAGCGAGATTCTACCGTCTCGAGCTCTTCGAAATTGACTAAATAACCTCCGAAAGAAATCAAGTGCCGTGGGCCCTGGAAGCTTTTGCTGATGTTATGTCGTCTAGTTCCCGATGAGTGAATCTCAAAAGCTTTAGACGCAGTTAAGTAGCTTTTTTTTTTTTTTTTTTTTTTTTTTTTTTTTTTAAAGTTGGTCGGAGCGTCAAATGTTTTAAACGAAACGGAAGTATCCTGCCAGCTGTCTGGCTAAAGCTTGTTGGTAAGTGACAGCATTACGTAGCGTTTAATTCGAAAAAGATGTCATTGTCCGTCATGTCACGTTCGCGGAGATTGCTGCCATTTCCGCTTCACTTACTCTTACGAAGCTACTTAGCGAATAGGCTTAGCTAACATTTCATGTTCTTGTGTCTGCTTTCACGATACCCGAACAGGAAGGAAGATGAGGCCTGGCCTGTTGGTGTTGAGGGCTATTACAATGTTATTACGCGATCATCCATATACGTAATAACAGCATCTTAACGTTCAAATCAAACCCATTCGGTGACCTGATTATTAAACCAGTAGTTAACCGCGGTATTAACATATAGCATATTGTACTCTAAAAATGGGCACCCATTTCAGTAAACGCTCAGTTGTGAAGAGCTAAAAAACAACAACAACAACAATCATCTATGATATGGTAACTGGGATCGTGTATCTCTGTGCGCATTGGCTGGACACTGAAGCATAGATGAGGTGACAGGATCAATACTGTTCAGTGCAGTATTCTATTTCTAACAAATGTTCTACTTCAGAGTGCACAGTAATTGTCCAATTCTTTTTCCGGTTCAAGAGGGCTCTCTTCCATAAAAAAAAAAAAAAAGTGCTGAACAAGAAACCAATATTAAGAGCAAGAACTCATTTTGTACACCCCTACCCAAAATGTAAATCACTCAAAATTTTGACAGTATGTTTGTCCTGCATAAAATTCCAAATTATTCAGCCTACTAGTGTTGTCATATAGGGCATGTTACATTTTCAAAACTACAGTCGACCTCTGCAAAACAAATGTTGGATTTATCCATTGTTTTACAAAGTAGAAAAAGTGCATACGTTATTTTGACTCAACACAATTTCATGAAGAACTACAGAAATAAGATCACATTTACTGTTGGGAAAGAGAAATTCCAAACATTTGCACAGTTTTGGGAAAAAAAACGATATGTGAATCATCCACCTATCGATCCTTGACCCAGTCATCTTTCCACTTAATTTCCATGAAAGCTTACCATTACAGAAGATGACTTCTTACACTTGTTGAGAAAGTATTTGATGATTTTAGGTTCTGTGGATGAAGCCATTGACATACTATATATTGTGTTTTTCCTTTGGTCATTGAATGAATGTTATCATGTCCTAATTCAGAGTCTGAATGCCACTTCATGGGATGATGGAGTTGAGCAGGCTACTGTGTGTAAAAATGAGGACGACCAGCAGCAGCAGGGCTCAACTCACCTCTTCTTCATCCTCTTGGGGCTTGGAAGTCCATTTCTACTTACCAGATGTGCATCAGCTTGAGTTCTTCAGAGGTTGCTACACTTGCGAGGATCTCTGCGTGGAGGCTGCGAAGAAATGCTGTAAGTGACTCGCCGGCAAAAACAATGACACGTTTCAGCCCTACATTTTAGCATTTATTAACTAGACTCAATGTGCCTGATATTGTCATCTGCTTATTGCTTCTTCTTTAATAAAATGTCAACTAACCTCGAAATGTGAGGAGACTTCACAATGACGGATAGCAAACGGACCCCTTTCGGCCGCCCAACAACATGCCTGACGTAAATTAACGTAACCAAGGACCCCTTGGGCTGCCTAACATGCCTTTCTAAAAAAAAAAAACCCAAGATGAAGCAGCTAAGGTGTTTGCGTCACGCCATCAAACTCAAACGAGTCATGCGAGTCGAAGCGACATTTCACATTCGGTCCCAACGTAGCATGACAACCTCCAGAAGACATGAGTCTAATGTTGACAGATGACTTGCACTAATAGAAAGAAGCAAACCACTCATTAATTTGGAAGATGAAGAGAACAGGTTGGAATTTGTCTGAGAAAAAGTACAAAAACACATCAAAAATCATCTTGAAGAAAGGTAATAGACAAATCAGAGCACTTGTGTATATCAAGTCAAAATATATCGACCATACTCTCATGGTATTGTCACCGCGCACTACAGTGGCATCATGTGATCGGCTGATAGTCATGTGAATCGTTAACATAAACATTGTTAAAAGAACAAATCCATTTTCCACTGAAACACTCTAGGCACCACAATAGCCTTCATTTAGTTGGCCACTAATCACAGGAAGTGTCTCTTTAGAAGCTGTATAAAGTCTTTCACAAGTGGTGGGACCTCATGTTAGCTCTCTGGTGGGGGGGGGGGGGGGGGGGGGGGGGTGATGGACAAAACAAAAGGCATGATTTTGATTGTTTTCCTTGTTTCTTTCCCTTTCATCAGCAATTTCTCCACTGTGCCACAATCTCTTTGCCCTGTACAATGATGTGACAGGCACGTGGTGCCCGCCTAACTATGAATTCAAGATCACAGATGAGACCAACATTAGGTTACACTATCGCATGAGGTAAGATTGCATTGCATTTGAGATAAACATTTGCTTTATAGGATGTATGGTAATCCGCCTGACCTGGAATGATGTCAGGAATGAGTTGAGCCAGGGCGACCAAATGCACCTTGAACCAGGATTCATTGAAGGGAAAGGGAGTTGGAAGGGAGGCAGGTGGGTGGGTGGTTGGTTGGTTGGTTGGTTGGTTGGCTGGCTGGCTGGCTGGCTGGCTGGCTGGCTGGCTGGCTGGCTGGCTGGCTGGCTGGCTGGCTGGGGAACCCAAGAGACAGACGGGAGAGAGACTCACGGCCAGCAAACAGACAGACCGACAGAAGTCCACTTGGACAAGGATACAATTCTGACCGTCAGCCTCCAGACAGACCGGGGGAAAACCAGACCACAGGAACACTGGACAGGGACGGACCACAACAGTAGACACCGACAAGGAGGAAGGAACGGGCGGGCAGGGTTGAAATACACAAGGTAACAAGAGGGAGCAGGTGACAGACATGACGATAACGAAGGGGTGTGGCTGAGGGAGGGAAGCTGACGGCCGAGCGTGCTCGGTCGGGCACGCCACGTGACAAATGACTGTTTTGTTGCAAATCATACAGATCAACCTTTTCCCACTTGATATGAACCTTGCCAACATTGATGATATATAAGTGGATATGAATATCAAGAGAAACAAGCTCATTCAGGCTGATTTTAAACGAGTTATCCAATCAATATTTCTCACTAAACTCTTTTGCCCTTATTTACTGTCGCACTCAGGTTCTTTTTCCGTAATTGGCACGGCGCCAATGAAGGTGAATCTCCAGTCTGGAGACACTGCATCAGTAGACTTAGAGGAGGCCTGGGCCAGCAGAGAACCCCTGAAGGAGCGCCACTCCTGGATTCCGCCTCTCTTGATTACCTTTTTTACCAGGTACAGATTTCATGTGCATGCATGCATTGTGTGGGCTCTATTTGGACATTTTTATATATTTCATGTTTGTTTTCCAGGGCCAGCATGATTTTCACTCAGGTATGGTGCTCCTTCGGACATGCCTGTCCGAGGTCGAGGAACATGAGATGGAAAATGAGTGTCTGGGAATGGCTGTGCTCGCTATTACCCACCATGCCATGAGCATGGAAATGCCCCTGTCTACTGCTTCTCAAGCATTCAAGTAAGACGCCCACGTCCATCTTCGTGATAGTCGTAGCCGTGCGAGATGTTGCTCATGTTTTTTTCCTCTCTTTGTCTTCATTCCTCCAGCTACAGACGTTTCATTCCAGAGGCGTTAGATGCAAGCATAAAACAGCGTAACATTTTGACCCGCATCCGCATCAACAATGTCTTCAAGAAATTCCTCAGTGAATTCAACCACCGAACAGTCAAGGGCAGCGACATCAGTCTGTACGACCTGAAGACTAAGTATCTGGCTACTCTGGAGGGGCTGACCAATGGCTTTGGCAGTGAGCTAATGGAGCCCATCTCGCTGAGTGTCACGCAAGAAGGAGACGTCGAGAATGGAGGAAGTTTTGGTCAGAATTGGACATTTTCTCCATTTGTACTTATTGGCGGGACATGCTCAAATCATATCATATTTATTTTCTTTATTAGGTGATGTTGTTAGCACCTGAGATTGAATATGACATCTTTTCGGGTTTTAGTGCTATTTCGATCACACTTTTCTGGCACGTATAGGTTTTGAGTATTTTGAACTTCTAAGCTATATTTGTATGTGTGTGTTTACAGTGTACTACAACCAGATCCAAGAAAAGAGGCCAAATCAGAGCATGGATACTTGGCATGATGTACAAGTATGTATGTCTGGTACAACAGGCATTTCCTGGAGGAAGAAGCCCCCAGTAAGTCGGACTGTTATCATTGGAAGAACAATATTCTGTCTTTCAATAGCATGCATTTGCCGTGTTTTAAATGTGTCATTTGAAATTGCTTTTTGGCCTGAACAGGAATTTGGTACAAAGGTAAACTGTAAAACAGCCTTGTCACCTGAACACATTTGCAGAGTCTACTTACAGTAAATAACACCAGCGATGTGTGTCTTCAAAATAGATGCTGGGAATCAAGAAAGAGAAAGGCAGGTCAAAGAAGAACAAGCTCAATGGACATCTGAGAAAAAAAGAAGCTGATGAAGGCTGGGAACGATTCTGTGACTTCCATGAGATCATGCACGCTGCTATCAAAGAGGCCACAGTCACAATTCACAGACAGGATCACAAGAAAATGGTGGGTGAGACAAACAGCAAGAGAGCATTACCATTGAGTTGGGGGTTCTGGAAAATCCGCTTCATTGGATTGAACAAAAAAATCTGAATGGATACCCGGCTTTAATACATGCAGTATATATGGTATTGATTTGATTTGTGATATTTGAAGAACCTGGCCTGCGGTTGGGAATAAGCTAACATTTGACCACCCTTTGTTTCGTCAGGAGTTGCAAATGGCATCTGGGTCTGAGGCTCTGTCTTTTGCAGCCCTCGTGGATGGGTACTTCAGGCTAACAGTGGATGCCCACCACTATCTGTGCAAAGAGGTGGCTCCCTCTTCAGTGGTGCACAACATCAACAATGGCTGCCATGGCCCCATTTGGTTTGTTTTTCCACTTTGCATTGGTGTCGTTTTCTTTGCACGCCGTTCGTTTGACCTAGTTTCTCAGCACATTGTACAGTTTGTAATTTTGAGCTGGGCATACACGATTGAGTTGTTGTTGTTGTTGTCTTTTCTGATCGACTGAGTGCTAACAATTGAGTTGAGATCTTATTGTAAAGAACTATGACAGCACAGAACTTCTTACCTCCCTCCCCCTGTCTTAATTGATTCGCACTATTGTTTGTTCCCCACACCAGTACGGAGTATGCCATCCAAAAGCTGCGTCAGGAGGGTAATGAGGAGGGCATGTACATTCTACGCTGGAGCTGCACTGACTACCAGTACATTATCATCACAGTGGTGTGCAATGAGGTAGAACATCACTGAATAAATCCTGATTTGGTGCAAGCTTGATTCAATTAAGCAAGCATTTTTTTGAAATACAATGAAAGCTGCCAGTGCTCGTTTTCTATAGACTCCTATTAAACGGACTTTCCTCCATTTAGATTGACCTCCAGGAATCCCGTCCTGTGAAACAGTACAAAAACTTCCAAATCGAAGTCACTCCAAATGAGTTCCGCCTTTACGGCACAGAAACGGCAAGGCCAACTCTGAGGGAGCTATTAGAGCACCTGGAGGGCCAGAGTCTTCGCTCTGACAATCTCCAGTTCCATCTGCTCCGTTGCTGCCCTCCTCAACCTCGAGGTAAGACCTTTAAACACAACGAGCAGCTTATTTGATTTTGTGACATAACATCGAATCAAACAACACTCGATCCCACTGACCCAAGCGTCTTTGGGTTTTTGAAAAGCGCTATACAAATTGAATGAATTATTATTATTACTGCAAACTGGCTCTGGCAAAAGTTCATCATTGTCTCATTAGTCCATCAAACATTTTCTGGATTTTTTTCTTGTAGTTTGCTGGCACTTTTCCATGCCAAATTTCAATCGAAGAGTTCATAATGCAAACAATAGACGCACTTGTAGTGTGCATGCATGTCTCAGATGTGTGCATATCCTCAAACACACACGTACACACCCGTCTGTCTGTGTGTCTGTGTCAGAGAGGAAGAGAGTTGTAAATGTGGCTTTCCGGAGACGCACTTTGGCTTGTACTTCTGTATGGGTTGCAGAACGTGTCGCAGGTTTTTCTGTGTAGTGTTATAAGATTATATACAGGAAGTGTGTTTGTTTTCTTTCGTTTCGTTGTGTATTACTCAGATCGCGTGTTGCGTCGATAACCCCATCGGCCATTATACATATACATTGTATTTTAGGCGAGTGAACTTCAGTTGCCCCACTGCTTATGTTGCAGAGATTTCCAACTTGCTGGTGGTCACGAATGATAGAGCACCAGTATCTCAGACGCCAATGCAGGAATGCCAAGTCATTATCCATCGCATTCCTAAGGAAGAAATTGAACAGGTACACATACTTCCACTTTGTCAAGTTCAGAATTGTTCAAGGAAAAGAAAGAATGATATAATAATCATACGTAGCAATTATATGCATCCGTTATGTCAAAGTATCAAAGTCAAAGTCTTGGATACTGTTATAGCAGTTGTTTTCTTTTCGTAGCTAGAGCTAGTATCAGTCGCAAAGGCTGTGCTCTGTGTACACTATATATAGTATGTATATGTTTCCGCTCAATGCTGTGGTTTCCCTTCCCCGCTGTGCACTAGGAGGAGCATCTTGGTCGCGGCACAAGAACTAACATATTCTCCGGCACGCTGAGGGTAAAAAACGATGAGGATGCAGGTTACGGATCCTTACAAGAGTATAAGGTGGTGCTCAAAGTGCTGGGCTCAGGACACCGAGATATTTCCCTGGTAAGATTCACGCTCACAAGAACGATGCATTTTCTTACGAGGGCCATGTGTAGCCATAAAATGTACCATGTACACGTTCCAATTCAGTCATATTTGTCTTATTGTTTGCAGGCCTTCTTTGAAACCGCAAGTATGATGCGGCAAGTCTCCCATAAGCACATTGTGCTCCTGTATGGAGTGTGTGTCCGCCACCTGGAGAGTAAGTGCATTGGATGAGCTGCAAGAATAAATGTGTGTGTGTGTGTGTGTGTGTGTGTGTTGTGTAAGAGCACTCATTAGCAAACCTGTTTTTCTGTGTCAGATATCATCGTGGAAGAATTTGTGAAACTCGGGCCACTGGATTTGTTCATGAGGAGACAACAGAACCCGCTTAGCACTGCTTGGAAGTTCCAGGTGGCCAAGCAGTTGGCCTCAGCTCTCAGCTATTTGGTAAGAAACACACACACACACACACACACACACACACACACACACACACACACACACACACACACACACACACACACACACACACACACACACACACACACACATCTTTTTTTCCATTAAGGGGGAGAACAAATATTTTCCTTGGCTCACCTTTTAAACAAGAACAGCTTCACACAGAGTTTTCATTTGAACATACAGGAGGACAAAAGGTTGGTCCATGGTTTTGTGTGCGCGAAGAACATTTTGCTAGCTCGAGGGGGTCTGGATGATGATGAAGGAGGGCCCTTTATCAAGCTCAGTGACTCAGGAATACCAATCACTGTCCTCACAAGAGAGGGTATGTCTGCTTTCCAAATAATCCAACCGAAATGCTTGTGTAATCACGATTTGGAAATGGCGAAGGCAAACGTAAGCACTATGCTTTTCTGCAGAGTGCGTACATCGCATACCCTGGATCGCACCCGAGTGCGTGAAGAGTGTGTCTTCCCTGAGTGTTGCAGCTGACAAGTGGGGCTTTGGTACCACCCTGTGGGAGATTTGCTATGATGGAGAAGAGCCACTTAAAGAAAAGAAGCTCACAGAGGTCGTACACAATCCAATGGCTTTCTTTTGTCTACATTTCAAACTGATCAGGCCTGTATTCTTTTTTGCTTTGAGCAGAAGGAGAGGTTTTATGAAACCAAGTGCCAGCTCGCGACCCCTGACTACAGAGAGTTAGCTGAACTGATGATCCACTGCATGAACTATGACCCAAAGAAGAGACCTTTCTTCAGGGCCATAGTCCGAGACATTGACAAACTGGAAGAAAAAAGTAAGACCGCACTCTCTAAGGGTATCCTCTGCAGCCCATGACTCTTTCTTTCTTTCTTTTTTGAAGACAAACATTTCTGCTGACACGTCACTCAGCAGGCAGTCAAGGTTACTGTTAGGTTAGCTTGAGGAATTTCAAGCATCTTCTTTTTCTCCCGTAGATCCATCGATCAAACCACAGCCTTCGACCGAAGTGGACCCAACTGTGTTTGAAAAGAGATTTCTGAAGCTTCACAGAGATCTGGGACAGGTCGGCGGCACTCATTGCTGTTTTATGATTTGGCAACATCATTTTAGGCCGAGTCAGGTGAATAACCATTCATTGGTACGTCACTCGATTTTTCTGTAGGGTCATTTTGGAAAAGTGGAGCTGTGTCGTTATGATCCCCGAGGAGATGGAACTGGCGAATTAGTGGCGGTGAAGTCGCTTAAGCCTGAGAACGGACAACAGAAGGGCAACAATCTCTCCAGCGAAATTAATATACTGAAGGCTCTCTACCATGAAAACATTGTCAAGTACAAAGGCATCTGCCTGGAAGAGGGTCAGTGAACATCTCAATTGCCTCTTGACATTGGAAGCCATTTTGTGCCCGCCCCCCTCCCGCCATCTTCATTTGTGTGCAAGCAGGTGGTCGGGCCACCAAGTTGATCATGGAATTCCTTCCTCTGGGAAGTTTGAAAGATTACCTGCCTAACCCCAAAAGCAAGATCACTCTCAGCACTCTGCTCAGCTACGCCACTCAAATATGCCGGGTAGGCACTACCGGCTCTCGTCCCCCTCCATCTTCTCGCTCATTCATAAAGAACTCATCTAAAAAGAACTCGTTCATAAAGAACTCATCTAAACCACTGCATGGGTTGAATTCGTATACAGCAGACTAATACAATCTTCCATTTTTAGGGAATGGACTATCTGGGATCTCAAAATTACATCCACCGTGACCTGGCCGCCCGAAACGTACTGGTGGAGAACGAGCGGACGGTGAAGATCGGCGACTTTGGCCTGACCAAAAGCATTAAGGACAACGAAGTCTATTACACAGTCAAGGATGACATTGACAGCCCTATTTACTGGTAAATAAGATGTGGCTTCATTCACTTCATTTCATTTGATCCTCAGTTTGCTCAGTTTGCAATCTCTCCTCAGGTACGCTCCAGAGTGCCTGACTCACTGCAAGTTCTACCTTGCCTCGGATGTTTGGTCTTTTGGGGTGACCATGTATGAGCTCATCACCTACTGTGACCCCACCAAGGTCCCCATGCAGGTGCTCATAATCACTTACGTACTGCCGCCTCCCCTTGTGATACGTACGGTTGGTCGGAAGCTTTGCGGAAGGAATGGACATCGAGTCCATGTGTTCTAGGGACAGTCTATCTGTCACCTCACAACACCTTTTTTCATTTCATACAAGTATTAAAGCTCTGTAATGATAAATTATGAGATTACAACACTTAAAAAAACAGCTGATATAAACTTGAAAAACACGCTTGTGTTCTCTGAATTGCACAAAGATGCCACAGGATGGCGCCAAGCATCTGTTCCTAGCCCCTGATTATGCAGCACATTGTATTTGAGTCAAGAAAACAGCCTTGTCTTTTTGTAGCAGTTGATATTTTCTGATCAACTCGAATTGAGTACTTTCTTTTCCTTCTGCAGCTCTTCTCCAAGATGATCGGTTCATACCATGGTCAGATGATCATTGTTCGTTTGGTCCAAGTGCTGGAGGAGGGCAAGAGGTTACCACGACCTGATGGTTGCCCTGAACCTGTAAGACACTTGGAGTTTTGCCTCCCAATATTTTATATAGATTGTTGAAAACGCGTTACCTCTTTATCAGAATCATTTGTCATGATCATGGGCACCCTCTTCTGACAGAAACGATGGTTGCAATAATTCGCCTCCTGACTACTCCAACATATTTGCAATTGAACAATTTAGAAGTCATTTGTCAGCTTGCTTCTGTTGATTGTCCCATTTTGTGATTGTCGTGGCAGGTTTATGAGCTGATGCGCAAGTGCTGGGAGCACGCCCCCGAGAAGAGGATCACCTTCAAGCAGCTCATCGACGAGCTGAGCGCCATGCAGCAGCTGGGCTCTCCCGAATGAAACTTCAGCCCGCATCAGCACTTTGGTTGTACTCTGGACGCCACGCCACGCCACACAGCTTGCTACTAATCAGTATGATCGAACCGCTGTAACATACCGTGTGCTCTACTCCCTCCCGTATGTGCCAATTGGCGGCGGCTAAACAATCTCATCGCAAGACCCAAAGCATCAGAGCGCTCGCGACACCCTTGGTGGTTGGATGAATGCTTTTATTTTAGTTAAATCCTGAGTGTCACCTCTTTCTCGGAGGGAGTGCCCTGAGCCATGGATCATGCGTGACACATTGGCTGGTGGAGCATTTCCAGTTCCGACCAGCCCTCATTTGCGTACGACAAAGGAAAAAAAAAAAACTCACCACTGATTTGTCCTTTCAAAAACGATGCACCAGAGCTAAGAATGTCGTCTTCAGCTGATTGATATCTCATTGATCCTGCAGGCAGATTGGTCGCACTTCAGTATATTCTCCTTTGCTAGCGTCACATTTGACAAAGTTATTTTTCCAGAAAATATATTTAAAAAAGAAAAAAAAGTATAGATGTTGCAAGACTGATAGTCGCACCTTACTATTTAGTTATTTTACAGGGCATTCTCAGTTCAAATGTATTTTAAACAATTGTTTTACATTTATGTCTATTTTCATTTTATCTGTACCATTTCACTCTATGTGGAGGCTTTCAGCAAAGCTTTTACCATTTTAATGTGACAAAGAAAAAGGAAACATTCGAGTCCACATTTTAATTAGGGAATGTAAAAGACAATTCCTCTTGAAAGAAACAGTTTCACTCATGGTGGTTATAACTTCCATAGTTAGACAATGGAAAAATAAATAAAATCACTGTCTTGTCTTTCCAAATGCAATGTAATAACTATATCTTGAAGATATACACTGTGTGTGTGTATATATATATAGTATGTCCTGTATGTAACCCTCGCAAATTTTCCTGAAAATATTCCATTCACAGTAAAACAGAGATATAAAATGTAGCAAAATCTCTATCAGATCCCAAATAAATAAAAGCCTTATGTTTACAAAGCGTGAATCACAGACATTCTATCCTTCATCTAAAGTATTGTAAATATCACACAGGTAACTTTGTAGGGCAGGAGGCAGACTGGTACCTTTGCCACACACCGACCAAAACAATACAGTACAATTGCAGACATAAAAAAATGAATAGAAAAGCAATAGCACTTAATACTAATTTGAATTTGTTTAAAATTGTATGGCGGGCCTAATCAAAAGCTGTCGCTGTCCGCTCGCTTCCCACCTGTGCCAATTGACAACATACAAGAGTCGAGTCAAAACATTGAGAGAGAGAGAAAAGGCTGAGCAATAACTTACAGATGACTGGCGAGCAGCGTCGAGGCAGCACATTCCGGCCTCCTGACTCAGCAGTTGACAGGCTCAATCAGTCGTCCACCCACATGCATGACACAAATGCATGGCCAATACAGTACTTAAACATGGAAGTGAATGATGTCGTGCTTGCAAGTATATTCATGGGCCACAGTACACTAAGCATGATAGAATAAGAATAATAGAATGGTGTCATGGAAGAGCATATTCTTTTAGCCCAGTGACCCTAAAAAAAGGTTAATCTCATCTGCTATTGCTTTTCAGTGGTGCTAAGGCGCCGCGAGTACGGCACTACAATTCTA
Organism: Syngnathus acus; assembly: GCF_901709675.1. Lineage (NCBI taxonomy): Eukaryota > Metazoa > Chordata > Actinopteri > Syngnathiformes > Syngnathidae > Syngnathus > Syngnathus acus. Next base: position 991,857 of record NC_051090.1, on the reverse strand, counting down.
CGCAACGGTAGAGCACGGGTTTAAAAAAAAAAAAAAAAATTTGCAAGAGTATATTGAAGGGTAACACTGAAAAGAACAAATAGAAATAATTGCATGAAACAAAGAAAACTAAATGTATATTACATTTTTTGTTTTTTTACAAGAATAGTCATTAAATTCAGTAAATATGGTCAGAATCGCTGCTATAAAGTTACAATTTTGCAAGAATAAATGCAAGACAAAATTAATATTGCTATAAACATAGAATTGTGTGAACACAAGATCCCACTTGGCAATATTAAAATCACTTCTTAAATGACTAGTCCTTTATAAGATTATAATAATGTTGACTAACGCAATAAATAGGACTACATTCAACATTTTGCAGCAGATCGTTATTGCCATAGCAAGCAGCAATAGTAAAGCAGCAAGCCCTCATCAACTCAAGTTGAACATGAAGAGAAACATTTGCCAGACAGAAAGAAATCAGATTCACGCTCTTATGAGCTTCTATAAAAGAAGGTTATTGAAAGGTGAGCAACAAAACCCCACCGTGCCTCTCTTATTGCAGCAACATTGTATTTACCGCTAGCAAACATGACACAGAGAGCGACAACTACGTACTACTTGACTACATTTGATCCTTTTTCAAATGCAATGCTTTCTACCTCTTTGATCATTATTACGCACACAATGGTTGAAAGCAAACGTGCTGGATTACATATTCATTGACATTTGGATTAAATATTCCACAAATCCAATGGGAAACGCAAACGCTATACTGTAGCAGTCAATACACATATCTGGAACAGGCCTCACAAGTGACACACAAAGTGGAGTGTAGCCCCTGCTTGAAAAAGAATAGTCGCACGGACTTGAAATCATTTGAACTTTGTCAACTTTGACCTTGTTTAACATGGCTTGACTTTCATGGAAAAATGAGTCAAGGCCTCCCCAACCTAGCTTTAAAATACCAGTCCAGTAGAAAACAAAAAACAGACCAGGATAAAGCAATAGTTTTTTTTTTTTTTTGGTTTTGTACAATTCCATGAAAAAAAGCAGAAATACTTTTTTTTGCAGGGAGTACAAAAGCATGTTACAAATATACAGCTTAGTGGATTGGAAAACAATATATTTACATGTTTTTGTAGTTTGTACATTGTGCTCGAGTCACAACAGAGCGGGTAAACATACTGAATGTGGATCTTAAATACACTCGACGTACGGGTCACACTCCACGGTGAGAAACTCTTACATGTCAAAGGGGCTTTTTTTTTTTTTTTTTTTTTGGTCCATGCCCTATCTCCTGATGTTCTCCCAGTGTTGAGAGAAGAAAATGGCTGACACTTCCTATGGATACAGCTTAGGCACACGCATGAACAGTACACACACGCATAGAGGCACATCAAACAGCTGTTCACATATTGAAGAGCAACACAGCAGTAGAAGATGTCAAAGCGCTAACAGCCCTGGTCAGATTTGAAAAAAGAAATGGAAACCAACCGTTTCAAATCAGATACGTGTCACGGATCGGAATTGAGCAGGGCGACCAAATGCAGCTTGGACCAGTGAGGGAAAAGCTAGTTGGAAGGGAGGATGAAGCCGGGAACAAGACCAACAGGACCGGCAAACTAACAGAACTTCCGAACAAAACGACCGACCGACCGACAGACAGACAGGGTTGGCTAACAGAAACCAAACTGACCGACAAAGACGTGAGACATCAAGACATCAACGATCCGAACGCGAGCGCCACGCAGACACGACTTAAATACAAGACAGGTAACGAGAGGCAGGCGACTGTAATTAGTACATTGATTGGGAGTTGACACAGGAAGGGAGGGGCGAGCACACAGACGCGGGCGGACAGAAACCATGACAACCTACACAGAAGAAAACGAGTCGTGACAATATAGGTCAGCTATGGAGCCGTTTGTTAGCACTTCCACACATACATGAACACACGGTTGCAGTTGGGCGTCCACAAATTCCCCTTTTGGCAGATGTTTAGGGGAAGTTACATTCCATCCATTGCTGAAAAATTCACCTTTTTGGATTGCCCAGGTCAAAGCGGTAAGACATATTTGATTACAAATCTTGATGTTGAAGTTGTATTTAGACAAAAGTAGTGCTTTGCCACCATGTTGTAGCATTTGTAGGCAATTATTGGGGTTTCCAGGTTACCGATGGTGCGTGATAAAGTGGCTTGCGCGGCGGCATATGTCATCACGCGGCACAAGAAGGCACACTTAGTTCCCCAACTTACCTTTTGGAGTTGATTGTTTGACACGAATAGATTTGAAGTTGTGTCGACGTGAATAGGACCACAGTGTTTGTGATGGGCAACGAAAGTGAGGACCCAGATTGAAAGATGGGCTGCTCACTCTAGTCTAGAGCCTCTTCCTCTTGAAATAATCAGCATACTGCCCCCCAAGGCCTTGAGAGTGCTGCCCGATGTAGCCGCCATCCGATGATGTCACTTCCTGCACCGCCAACTGGGGGTACTCCCTCTTGTGGCCCCGCGTCTGATTCTGAAAAAGAAGTGTGCAAAAAAGGTTGGGGACTGACTGACTGCTGCCCTGCAGGATGGCTGGATGGATGATCAAACTGAATGGTGACGTCTCTTAAAGAGAGGAAGCTTCCGTTCTGAACAGTAGCACCAAAATAGCTTGGCAAAGTTCAGCACAAATGAACGAGACAACAATGCAAACACGCTGTGTTTGTGTGTGTTTTAGGATAAGAGCGGGTTAACGGGCTTGAGCTCAATGAGCGCTAGCGAGGAGGCCACAAAAGGCTCTCTGTCCAAACAAATGGAAATCTCTCTCCAGACAGTTCTGCCGAGCGCAGGCTTCCACATCCATCCTGCCTCTTAATATCATCACTAGACTAGCTCTTTCAGAAAAAGCTCCTCTTGTTAAATACGGATGAGATGAGTGGCAACGAGCATCATCATCAGGTCAGGAAATGCACCCAAAAGAACCGACTGCATGCTTTTAGGATGTTTCTTTGATTTTGCAATTTTTATTTATTGAGTCTGGTTTTGAGTTTTTTAAATGATGTCATCGTGTCCCTTGTGCAACATGAATTTCTCTTGAAGGAACAATAAAATGTTTTCTGTTAAGGTGGCCAATCAGAGGAGGGAGGTGTGCTTTGATTTTGCGACTCACATAATAGTAGGCGTTCCAGTCGCTGGCGGCAGCTTGCGCATGGGTGACAGCATTTGGCGCGGCCGCCATTGGGTGCGGCGCACCGAGGAAAGCGGGCATCAGAGGCAGGGTGCTGTAAGGTGGCAGCATGGCAGCAGTTGGTAGGACAGCAGGGGAAGAAGCCACTCCATTGTTGACGGCATGAAGAGCCACGCCTAGAGGCTTACACGCATCCATTTCCTGTTGGACAGAAGCATATCGTAGCAGATCGGAAATCAGATAGCATAAGTTAACATTGGCTTTTTCTTGGCAGCAGTTTTGGCTGGGTTGGCATGAGTGTGGGTGGGTGTGAGTACCTTGCCGGCATAGGCCTGAGTAGCTGTAGACTGGGAATAATACTGAGTGAACGTCTGCATGTAGGAATTGTAATCGCTGTACGAGGAAACCGGTGGAACCTACAACCCAAAAAAGCCCTTCTGTAAATCCCATCCTTTAATTAGCTATTGCGCCAATGCAGGCATTCTAACTATTTACACAAGAAAACAAATTCATAAGCAGTGTGTGTACTACCTGTGTGTGGTCCTTGGAGTAATCAGCGGCTGTATTGACCTGTGGAGTTGCCGAATTGTAGCCTTGTGCTGTTTGGTAGTGCTGGTACCACTGTTGCATGGCCTCCTACGCATGTACACGTGCATTTAGTTGACTGCCTAGAATGAACTCCTTCATGAAAAAATCAAACTCTAGTTCCGCTACCTGTGTGTAGGCCTGGTTGTAGTGGCTGTAGTCAGAGGAAGTGTCAGTGTTGTACGAGGATGTGGCGGAAGCAGCTGCATTCTGACAGAAGGAGCCGCCAGCCTGCGAGACAACAGGGGTCGTCGCCGCCGAGTTGCCGTACATGGCCGAGGCAGGCTGCCCTCCCTGGGCTTTAGTGCCCAGTGACCCTGCAGGGAGGGAAACCAGACTTGATCAGATGAGCAAATGAGCTGAGTCCTATTGCAAAAGAATTTGCTTGTGTGCGAGAGTACCTTGCAGAACAACCCCTGGCATGACACTGGCTAGATTCAAGTACGGATTGGAAGGCAGTCTGACATCTTTGGGGGGCTCTCCCAGCAGAGAATTCTGACCGTTGTTTACCTAAAGAGAGTGAATTGAATGACCAGCTCAAAGACATTTCTTGAAGTTAACTCAGAGTCACAATGACTTGGTTGAGTTTTAGGAGGCTTGTGAACCTGAGAGAATTGTGCTCTCTCTCTCTGTTAATTACATTTTCCATTCATTTAAAAAAATGACTTTAGAGGAGACAGCCCTGGGATTCGCAATATGATTATCTCAATTAATAGATGCCAGCAAAATTCCAGTTAAATACGTAGGCAAGACAGAGTGGCCTGCCTGCCTGCCTGCCTGCCTGCCTGCCTGCCTGCCTGCCTGCCTGCCTGCCTGCCTGCCTGCCTGCCTGCCTGCCTGCCTGCCTGCCTGCCTGCCTGCCTGCCTGCCTGCCTGCCTGCCTGCCTGCCTGCCTGCCTGCCTGCCTGCCTGCCTGCCTGCCTGCCTGCGTGGCTGCCTGCCTGCTTGCCTGCCTGCTTGCTTGCCTGCCTGCCTGCCTGCCTGCCTGCCTGCCTGCCTGCCTGCCTGCCTGCCTGCCTGCCTGCCTGCCTGCCTGCCTGCCTGCCTGCCTGCCTGCCTGCCTGCCTGCCTGCCTGCCTGCCTGCCTGCCTGCCTGCCTGCCTGCCTGCCTGCCTGCAGGGGAATGGAAAGGTTCTCTTCTGGTGTTGGGGCTGCTTTGTGGGCCAACAGACAAATGGGATAAAAGTCGATCCGTCAACTTGAATGTCTCCATTTTACTCGAAGCTGTTAATCACATAGCGGCTCAATTTGTGTTTGTATTTGTGAAAGAAAGACGATGGAGTAACAACCTACCCCAATGACAAATATGACAGATGAAATGTTGCCAATTAAGGGAGTCAAAGGTGTGTTGTTGGCTACGCTCACCATGTTGCTGAGTGGAGAGCCGTCTGAAGTGTTGTGAAGCCCGGCGGATGTATAAACTCCTCCTGGGGGTTTGGGCGTAGCTGTATTTTGGCCTGAGTAACTTCTTCCCAAAGAGTAGTTGTGTCCCTGCATGAGGCTCCCTGAAGGGACAGCCTGCCTATCACCACAGCCGGAGGGGGAAGAAGAAGACGTGATAGAGGAAGAGGAGCAGGCGGCAGGGGCAGCGCTGATGGACTGGCTGCTGTTTTGTTCTCCTCCGCCAGGTCGGGGCTGGAAGTAGGGCATCGCACCTGTTGCCGACACCACCACTGCGGCGTTGTGGCTTGACGCTGGCACAGGCTCGTTGCAAAATTCTGTCCACACAAGGGGAAGAGACAGCAAAAGTGACGAAAGGGAAACTCTTAATATTAGTGTAAGAAGGAGATGAATCCCCTATAGCTCGGTCGCCTCTACACAGCCAATAAAGCTGGTTTTCATTTCAATCATCAGCACTAATCCATGTTTTCATTAGCAGTAGCCGTGCACACATTCCCAATACTCCCGCTCAATAGTTTCATAAACACATCAATGTAAGTGAATGCAAACACATTTAAAGAGATCAGAGAGGCTCGCAAAAAGTCTGCAAAGAAAAAAGATATGTTATCATAGTTATTGTCCAATCAACAGGGACATGGAGTTCAGAAAAATAAAATCAATAAACACAGTTTTAATAAAAGCCAAACAAAAATGTTTTATGGCTGTCAACATGTTTTCATTAGTTTCTAGTAATTATGCTTCAGCTTTACATGACAGGCAGTCTAGTGACCTGAGGGGGAGTCTCCCAGGAGGCCTTTCCCAACTGCTATGAGGCCTGGAGTGCGCAGAGGTAAAGTTTTCTGCACCAACAACCTGGCTGGATCTCCCAGCAGGCTGGAGGCCTGAGGAGGTGCAAGGAGAAAGTTATTACATCAAAATGTAATTAGAAAAAAAACATGCAGTACATCATGCATATACAAAAGCCAATTATCCAATTGTCGTGCCAGTGGGATTTCAAAAGAATAATAATAATAGTAGTAGTAGTTTTGGGAAAAAAAAAATCAAAATTAAGCCACTCAGCCTTAAAATGTTTTTGATACAGGTCAAATCCAATATGAGTCGCATTTTGCCTTCCATTGCTTCAAAAATGAACTAGTTCATAGTTCTTTTTTGTCCCGTTCAATGTGTGGGGCTGTGAGCTGTTAGCGTCTGGCATATTGGCATTTACCCATTATTGCCACCCATTCAGTCCAATCCAATTGCAGCTATCATCCTCAAAAATGGGACAAACCTATTGCTTGAATTGTGCTTTTTGTAAATGGCAAAACTGTGCTGGAGCCAACATCACACACACACACGGACGCATCTTACACTGCTGATGCATTTGTCTTTGATGTGTAGAAGCTGCTGTTGAGCAAGCTGTATGTGCAGGAGGTTCTGAAGAAGGAGTCCATTGCCAAACATGGCACTCTGCAAGGCAAAAGATGATTCCGTAAAGCAAGCATGCACGTGCGCACACACACACACACACACACACACACACACACACACACACACACACACACACACACACACACACACACACACTGGGGTTGATGCGGCTGGAACCTGTTGAGCTTTTCCAAGTGTCAGAAGAGCGGTGGTGAGCGGCGGCCTGAGAAATGGCAGGTTCATGCGACGCCCATACTTCCCTGAAAAGCAAACAAAAGTACAATTTTGCCCATCCATTGTGAACATGTGATTTACATGCGCGAATCACACACCATCTCATATTAAATGCAACCCAAAAAAAAGACTCACGGTAGCTCCCTTCGAAATAGGTAGAGAAAGTTTAACCTTTAATCAAAGCCCTAATTATAGATTTGAATTGTGTGCTCTTGCTCAGAGAAAGCTCCCCCACCTCTTATCTACTCTTCTTCCGGCTCTCATTTGTCCCGCTAATGTCAGACAATTTCATGTTAATACCTGATTAACTATTAATCAAATAACGAAGGCCCCGACAAGCCGAGCAGACTCTTCAGGGAGCCTTTGATTATCTTCCAAGCTGCTTGAAGCAAAAGTACTGCTTGAGTTGAGGAAAGAACTCAAGCATCCCATCCGGAAGATTATTTATGTTGCGAGTGCACAGTTGTCGTTTCCACAATGACGAGGGAATTCCTTTCGGCGGTGCTGTTCATGCACAACGCAAAGCGATCCTTATGAGACTTGCTAAGTCTAATTAGCGCATTAAAGTCATGGTTTGACCAAAAAAAACAACAACTCTGCAAATGATATTCTCGGCAGGGTTTAAATTGTCTACCGCTGGAAATGTAAAAATGATGCCGTTCCAATCGAGCGTAGCCCACCGTTATATTTATATTTCATCGATACGAACTGTGTTGGATCGAAGAGATTGCACGCAGTCTCACCTCCCCGTTTGCCAGTGTGATAAGGTCTCATGAGGATCTGTAAGGCTGCAGGGTTTGTCATACTGGTCAACACCTGAGCCAGGTTGGGTTCCGGCAACAGCCCTTTCCTGTTACTTAGAATCTGCACAAAGACAAGCAAATGAACACGTGTGTGTGTGTGTGTGTGTGTGTGCGGGCCAAATCCAAATATCCCGTCTTTCATCTCATCTCCAGTGCCCTGCCTGCCGTGGCTGCTGTCACACTTGCTCTCATTTACATCATCAGGATGCATCTGCCGTGTCATTAGAGCTCATTTTGGGCACAAAGGAAGAAAAGGACAGACCAGATGGGAAAAAAGTCAGAAAGCTCAAGGCCAAGAGAGGAGAAACAATGAGGTCAGAAGAGGAGAGCGGCAAGAAAAATCATGACATCCGATATAGAAACGGATTTATTTCATGATCTTATGATTATTATTGTGAGTAACAAACCAGTGGCAGCACCATAATGCTTCATATTATTTCTTTTTTAACAGAATCTCTTGCAAATATTAGTCTGCACATGTCGGATGTTCTGGCTGCTATTTAAAACATTAGCCGCCGAGTTCTATTTCTTCCTTGTCTGCCTTGGGGCAAAGGCATGACTTTGGCCCAAGTAAACCCTGTCACGTCAGCAAGAGACAGGGAACACACACGTGTACTCTACGTGTGTGTGTGTGTGTGTGTGTGTGTGTGTGTGTGTGTGTGTGTGTGTGTGTGTGAATGAGAGAGCAACCTTCAAGAAAGAAAGAGGTGAAGCAAGAAAACCTTCTCTCATTGCTATTCCTTCACTTGGAAAAAAATGTCAGCATGCATCAATCTGTTTAGCTACTGGCAGGCACATAATCCTGCCACCCGCCCACACATGAACACACACACACACACACACACACGCGCGCACACACACTTTCCAGTGCCAGAGAAGTAAGAAAGCTGCGAAGAATGGAAAGCGAGAAGCGGCAAGCACGTAAGGAGGCGGACGCAGGCAGCCATCTGGTGCCTGGCATTCACAATGGCATTGACCAAAGGGACAAATCAGAGAATCGCCTGAGAGCACGAGCTGGATCGTCATTTCTTTCTTGAATATCATTTGTTTGTTTTGCCCAAGTACAAATTTATTCAAATAAATCTGACGTAGCCGTCGGGTAGTTGAGGCAAGTTAAAGCTCTCAAACTGTGCTTATTATTATTATGATGATACTGTGCAGTATTTGTTTAACTTGACAGAGAGGAAGTAGAAAAACTTGCAAACAAGTATAAACTGAGGAATTTGACATAAGTGACAAGTTATTGACAAAACGTGATTTTCTTGCACTCTGTTATTTTCTTTGCCATGAAGTGGTGACTTGTATTTGTGTGAATCCAGAGGCGTAGCCAGGAATTGTTCCAGTAGGGGCGCACGCCCACAGGAAAAAAAAATCGAACATCACCCACGCCGTTCGCTGATCGCTAAAACAACATCCGGGTCCGGGAGGCAAACGATGAATGGATAACATCGCGCACATAGAATAGCGCAAGCACATTCGCGCAAGACTGAAAGAAAAAAACGGCTTGAAAATGATGAATCGAAAAAGCTCGATTTTTTTCAACCGGGGAGCAAGGAGTCCTAACCGGGGCGCCGCCCCAGCTTGGCTACGCCTCTGTGTGAATCGTTTTGACTCAAATCTCTCCCGATGAAAGGATGGAGCGGGATTTAATTCCATTTTTTTTTAAAAGGCCTAATATTAGTTGATATAATCAGCCAGCCAATTAGTCAATCACAATTCCGAAGAAAAATGTTCCATTCTGTTCACTTCATTCAGTCTTTTCTAGCTGTGCTCATCTGCCGCCATGCATAGTGTGGCTGGCGTTATTTGCGACGACGGGAGCCAATTGAGGAGAGACGAATCAGCCTTCTTAGCTGTAATTATCATGTCAGGGCTTCTTCAGTGCCACATTGCTGATTTGGATGGGATAGCACAGCGACAAGGACTTCCTCAGCCACGCCGGGAGTTTTCTTGCATCTGAACACTGACTGCGTTGCGTGCTAAACAAGCAGCTACGGAGACCCAATTAGAAGTAGCTGTGAGAATGGCAGCACCTGCTGAGCCCCATGTTTGTCCTTGCTTTTATTGCTCATCTATGAAATAGGGATCTGTTCTAAAGGCTTGCTAGCTGTTCCTGGTTTTTTTCTACCATGAGAGTGAGTTCATATCTGAAGAATATTTTTTTAAAAAAAAAAAAACAGAAAAGAAAAATGATACCATTAAATCTTCAAAACTGCTGCTAAAAAGGTAGGATGTCAGTAAATGTAGCTTATAAGTGAATCGATAGCCTAATGGTCTGTTCAGGGATGTTTCTGCCGCACTAAATAAATATACTTCCATGACTGCCATTTAGGCTTGTAAAACATTTCCAAATAATAGAATTGAAAAGAATGAGCTGACTCAGGTAGTCACCCGGTGGGTGAATTCATGATATTTCTTCTATGCTCATTAAAATTGCTTCAAGTGTTGAAACGTAAAAGTGACTCACCATACCCTGGGCAGCGATAAGCGCAGCCAGGGTGCTTCTCCCTGAGGTGCCGGGTGCACAGAGCGACAGACGGACCTCCTGTCTTCCCACTACTTTTCTGTCCATCTCAATCAGCACCGACTCTGCTTGCTCGGCACACTCGTACTCCACCACACCGAAGCCGCGCACCGGACTTCCTTCATCCTGAGCGAGCTGGGAACGAACATCAGGTAGACAATATCAGCATATTCATCGAGTCTTCCATCACAAAGTTGATCTGCCATCTCGGTGAACGTATGGACTCCACTATGTTTCAACATGTTTGTTATGCTCACAGAAGTCCAACAACATAACATCTTACCTGGCATGAATTGCTTGATTAAGTTTTTTCCCTCCATAGATAGTTAAATAGAGTGAGTGCAAGTCTCACGAGCTGAGCAGGGGCTCCGCTTTCTTTTCCACTAAGTAGCATTTTCCAGCTTCTACGAGGTAGCTAAATAATGCAGAGAAGCTAATGGCTACTAATGGGAAATATTAGTATGTAGGTGATGACAAGTTCATCTTTAAAATATCACCCACCCTTTGGTCAGTAGTGGCGCAAGAATAGATTGAACAGCTCACTTCACAGATTGCGTGGATTTGAAGTAATAACGGGAATTATATTGAACAATCGTTTTTTCAATGAGTTGAAAAAAAATATCAGTTGGAAGCGATTGGGCCGAGCATGAGGGCTAATGACTGTTTGCAGCCATTGTCAATCTATCAAGAGGACAAAACCTCCCACCTTGCATCCACTCATTTGCTATTCGGTGCCTCCGGTCTGAACACAAGACGAATGGAGAGAATAAGAGAGCAAAATGGGTACGTGTGTCGACGAGTGGGTCGATAGTCCATTATCATCAGCGTACATTAAACAAACTGCATGGAAATTATATGAATCACTCTCTCGCTTTCCGAATGGATGGATGGATGGATGGATGGATAAAGAGAAGAGCCAAAGTGACAAGGCAAGAGGGAAAAAAGATGAGCACAGGAGTGAGTGGGAAGGGAAAACAAATAAAAATGTGCTCATTCTTCTTCTTGTGTGCAGACGTGAGAGATGACGGCTAAAATGTAAACCTTATGACATCAATAATTTATTCAACAAGTTTGAGTCCAAATTGCATGTGGGCTATCAACTTTGAATGCAAGCCTGAGTAACAATGCAAAAAGTCAGAGAGCAGTCTGTATCAGCACTCATATTTGATTCCATATTCAATTTCAAATTTATGATCACAAGATCTGGTCTGAAAAGCACCTTTAACATTTTACTGACAGCATAGCTTTGTTGAATTGATTGAAAAATGACCAATTTAGGATTTATTTGGTAACTTGAACAAAGTCTAAAATGCCGCTATTCTCCCATTTTCTTCCTCACCCTTTTGTGTATTTTTTTTAATGTGTCCATTTGTTCACGATTGCCTCTCCAGTAATAAAGAAATGTTTTTTTTTTCTTTCACCCTCTGCTTTCTCCACCTTTCCAGGAAACTGCTGTGTGAAGGGCCCTTTCAAGGGTAGCAGACTTGTCACGCTCAGGCTTAAGTGCACTCTGATCCGAAAAAAGGCTCTGCCCAACTAATAGAGGAAGGCTTAGAGAATCAAACGGCTTACAATACATGACAAATAAATACAAAGCGCAAAGAGTAACACAAAATGTTTTTTTTTCTTTGATGAGTCTGAACTACAGCTAAAACGATTTGAACAAGTGCAGAAAATGACAATGACTAAGCTCCTTTTTATTTTTGCCCTTTTTGAATATGGAGCATGTTTTATTTCTCCAAGATCCGACGCTGCATTGGTTTGCTCATTCGTTTTCACAAGCCTTGAGAACCAAATGAAATGCCGCAGAGCAGTAATGTACTGTACAAAAAATGCATCATACAAAATATAGTCAGTGAGCCATAGGTCAAAGCCAAGTGGCTAGGTAACAGCCAAGCAACATGAGCTCAACGCCCACAAAGCACCATGGGACTAGAATGGTGGTGGGAGTCTATTGATTTCTAGGTGGGAGAGGCCAGAGGGGTGGAGCTAAAACGGGAAAGGCAATAGATCACGTAGTGAGTGATGTCAAGATGGTGGAGTGGATGAAATAGAACAGGGAGCTGAAGTTGGAAAAAAGAAGAGACAGGGCGGGGCGGGGCGGGGCGGGCGCATATCACAGCAGCCACACCTCACTAGGGAAACGCTTGCTGACTTTGAGGCCGAGAACAATCCCAACCCTCAAATTTGAGGTTTGAATTTGAGAATGACAGATTCAACTCAAGTAAAACCAAAGGGGGAAAAAAAAAAAACAATGACTTTTCTTTTTTTGGGCCTATTTTTTGACATTAGAATCAATTCATGTTTGAACTAAAGTCCTGTTTTGAATAGAGGGATGGAAACTATATCGATGCATTTGCATCTTTTACCTGGCAGAAGACTGGTTTGTATGTTTCCGAGAAGATTTGGCTCATCTCCTCAGAGTCACAGAGGTCCAGAGGCAGTCGGTCCACACACACACATTTGGAGTGCAGGTTCTCTTCCTGAGTCAGCTGGTTGACATCCATCCATTGCACCATCAGTGAGCGATCCCCCTAGAAATGGCAGAAATGTTTTTCTCTCGCATCACTCCAGCAGGGCGCCATTTCGTATCACTCAAACGCAACATGCGAGCAAACGTACCAGCGGTCGTCCCAGCAACTCGGAACGGGCCCGCGAAGCCGAGTCTTTCTTCATGTACTCGACAAATCCGTAGCCTTTGGAGTGGCCCGTCAGGTCGCTGTACACCAGAAAGGAGCGCTCGATGTTTCCGTAGGAACGGACCAGCTCCTCAAACTGCTGGCCGGTGAAGGTGTGGGGCAGGTTGGTGAGGCACAGCAGGGAGTCTGTCGGCTGCAGGGTGACATTGATCAGGCGTCCCCGGACAGTGCTGTGATGGAGGGAGCGGATGGCATCCTGAGCCTGGTCCCCGTTCAGCAAAGTCACAAAGGCTGGAGGAGTGGACATTATGGAGACAGCCACAAAGGAAAAACACACACACACAGAGACAAGAACCAACACAAAGAAATGAAAACGGATGACAAACATACATTCAAAGCAGACAGATTTGTGGCAAGTTCACAGAGACATGCACATGAAGAAAAAAACAAAACAAAAATAGGTCGGGAAGTGTGCAACATGCGACCGACACCACAGACAGTCATAAGGACAAGACAGAGACAGTTACACAAAGAGAAAGACAACACATTAGCGATAAAGCCAAAAGGAAGCCACAATGTAGGGGGAGTACACTGTGACTGACACACACATACACACTTTAGGCACATTTTCAAAGAACATGCACATTTAGCTGTGATCCTTAACAGTACTTGAATGCTAGCTGTGAATGCTAAGACTATTTAACAGTGTGCATTCACTTTGGACTTGATTGGAGACTTTGGACCAATGCACAAAATGATACAGGATATTGATATGATATTCATAATATTTCTCAAGGCAAGCTCATGACCAGAAAATCATTGAAGCAATTGAAGATGAACGTATCCCTTGCTGGTTTCCAAAAAACTGCACATCTCTTACAGTGCAACGATATTTTGTATCCATCACTAAAAATCCAAAGTTGGGGCTAAAACCTAAACTATTGAAGTAGATTTGGTGTAAGACAAAGACGGTAAGATGGCACAAAGAAAATGTTGTTCTAAGTGACTGCCTTAAGATTCAATTCCCTCAAGCCTCATCGAAGACGCGTCTTAGTGCACAGGACTGGTTACACTAAAATTCCAATCTCCTTTTAACAGAGAGTACTGGCTGATACCAAGCATTACAAGGTAATGGAAGTGTTTTCGCTCTCATTTGCCTATCATGGAAATGTTGCATGAGAAGCGTGGGATGGTGCAAAATTCTGCACACTACTTTTCTCCAACAGTACAAGGCGGATGTCAGACTACAAAATTGCTTAAAAATAACCGTAGAAATAATGGGACTGCAATTTGGGAGTGGGCAGCAACAGAAAACAGCATGTTAATGATGGGGGGGGGGGGGCACAGCTATTGTTCCTCTGAGGACTAAGTCGGCAATTGGGAAGGAAAGGAAGTTGAATTGTTTGAAAAGCGCTATTTTCAAAGTTACACTATGTTCCCATTTAAAGAAAAGAATTCAAATCAGGTGCATTTCAAACAATGTCTTCGTCACTGAAAAGCCTCTCGAAGATACCCTTCTTGTTTTATGCAAGGTGGGCCTAATGGGAATTACCCCTCATGTTTGTCCAAAGGTCAGGATCAGGTATCATGTGGAGTCAGGAAACTCGTTCAAAATAATAAGTCATTGCGCTGAAAGGGAAAAATGAATGTCCATATAACTTTCATACTTTTTAATACCATATCTTTCACATGACTTGCTATTTTTTAAATATGCGAACATTATTTATCTTGAATCCCATTCAAATAATGACAGCCTTGAGGCATCTTCTCGAAAAAGCAGCATGAGAAATGTAGAGGTTGGTGCGGTGAATGTGTCGGGTTACCCTGATTTAACGATTTCCATGAATCATCATCGGGCCAAACGTAAACATAACCATTTCACAGATCATCTCATTAGCCAAAGGTGAAAAACTGCTTTCAATTTCCCTTCAGAGCTGAAACAGCATGCAGACAGCAGGAGGCCGGAGACGGGATTTCGAAACTTCCCTATCATAAAAAGGTCAGCCTGAGCCATTTTGAAGCAGGTGTGACAACACTGAAGGGAGGCGGCGTTCTTTCGCAAATATCCTCGCAATATGCTGATATTATATACGTGTATAATAATAATATTAATAGCCACATGCATTACATGTGCCCCCTTAGGGGTCTGTGGATGTGCCTGTCTTCAAGTAGACCTTTGATTGGTAAGGATACTGAAACGCTTTGAAAATGGTGTGCTATCAATCAAATAAACAACGAAATAAATCCCAAGGGCCTCTTGTGCGAAACACCGGCAAAAGTAAGCCAATGCCTTGTATAAGGCTGACTAAATGTAGCCTTGATGGTGGTGCTTAGCGAGCATTGCAGCTCTCATTCTGTTTCCCATATCTGCACATTTATTTCAGCTCGACTTCCTCACTGCAGTCAAGTACACAAGTAAACATTTGAACTGCATCTTCCTCTTCTCTCAGCCTTTCGTCTTTAAAAACGCCAGAGCATACAGTCGGAAGAATAAATACGAGTGAATTGAACAGACATTTACAAAACGATAAATGGCAGAAGAAATGATCCAATCAAAAGGATGACAGGAAAGCTAGCCTTGGTGGTTCAACCAATGTGATTTTTGCCTGATCAGTGAATAGTGACAATCACAAAGCCTTCCATTGAAATGCCGGCTCACCCAGGATCACCCGGACTATTGTATTCTGGCTTTCACATCCGCAGTTCCGCAGTGTTGTCCAACGACTACGTAAACCTCCGCACTTGTGCCAAGTGACTCACGTGCAGGCTTGGAGAAGGACCTCACCTTTATACGACAAAGTGAAAATGCAAATGTATGCATCTGTCCATCCCGTTGAAGTTTTCGAATCCATCCATTCATCCAGACAGTCGCGGGTATATTGCAATGGTGAATGAAGGAGAACCACAAATGGAAAGACATGCTGAAACAAAGACAGGTGCACTGCAGGACAGACAGACATAAACACTGCCATCATCATGACCTAATAAGTCCAACAGCGGAGGCTGATATGGTCATGAGGTGAAGAAGCGAGCCGAAGCTTCTCTGAGAACTACATTTCAGTGAGAGTACACTCAGTCATTTTAATGCAAGCGGAGAGTTATGCTCCATACTAAAAGCTACCAAAATAACTTTTCCGATACAAACGTAGGGCCGTACATTGGAACGGTCGGCAATTAATCAAATAGATGTCCGACGAGAAAATGGCTTTGAAATACGAACAAACTGGACTGAACTTTATTCAGACCATGTTTGGCCTTTATGACTCCTCCGTACTATTTAAACCTTAGCAATAACTTATCTTACAAATATTGCCCTTGCTCTTGCATGCAGTGTGTTTTTACGCTGGAGCTGTCTGGACTTCACAGCAATCATAAAATACGAACACAGCCCCAGTCCCAGGACAACGTGCACTTTCCTCATGAGGAACGATGCTATTAAAAATGTGATACCATCTCGACATTCGTGTTTTCGTTGTAAATAACAACAGGGAATGGGAATAGTTCATGGAAAAAAACATAACCATACATATGTATAGAATATGAATTTCTATAGCAAGATACCTACTAAATATTATGTAGTGAGTGAAGACCTCAGTTTGGTGAGCTGATTCCAGCAAAACCACATCCTTGCTATAATGGACTATTTAAGGGCTTCTTAAAAATTCATGACAATATTACCTAGAAGCCTTTATCACATGTTTCTCACGAGGCCCAGAACAGAACTCTCCGTTTTTTTTCATTCTCATACCAGTCAGTTCCACTGCATTCCTGCTAAATAAATTGTCAAAAAAGTCAAAGTAGAGGATCTTCTCCGCTGTACTAGTCGAACAGAACTGGCCAAAATAAGTCTTCACAAAGCAGTTGCGACATATCCCATTATGATAACGAGACTCTGCTTTCCACACTAGTATGGGTGTTAAACGCTAATCGTTGTTTTTCGATGACAGAAAAAAAAAAACCATCAAAAGCTGCACCTACAACACAACTTGTTAGCCCAAAGACACATCCCCCATGTCTCCTACGAAAAGTGTGGACGATCGTGCTGGTCTTGCTGGACTGCCTGTGCTGACTAAAAATAGTTGCTCTGCAAGAATTCCCTGGAAAGAAAAAGTCTTTTTAAGGGCAGGGGGTCTGTGCAAACACAGCCATGTGTGTCACTGTGGCATTCGAGGAAAAAGGTCAATCCTGATTCCAAATGTGACTGAACAGTTTGAAAAATAAATCAATTACAATCGCACTGGGCGAGATAGATTTGTATGATAAGCAAACCCAGCTGACTGTATGCTCATTTTCTCCCTAATCCTTTAAATCATAAGAAAACATGATGGCGTATTTCCCGTTATAGCAAGTAACAGAGCAATGGTCCTACTCTTTTCTCGTAGCTTTTGTTTCCATAAGTGAGAGTCAAGCCACTAAAGTCCCGCCTCCATAGGGACCAGCAACCAGGCCCAATTTGTGTCCACGGAATGAATATCGACTCTTTTGACTGGAACTGCGATGGAGTCTCAGGGTCTTCCAAAGTCATAACAGTTCAAATAGCGATATTTTTTGCGAGCCACTTTTTGAAAAGAGAGTTGTGACAGAGGTCGAAATACAGCAACAAAGTTGCTAACTTGGCAGCCGCGCTCACTTTTAAGAGCTCGAGTACACTCCGCTAATTAACCATCGATCATTTGGGCAGCAATGTATTCATACAGTTCCGAAGAAAAATCTAATTGCTCTGCTCACACATTTGTTGTGTCTGTGAAGTTGCAATGTAGTTTTGGTGTGTGAGTTTTACCTGTGCCTTTATTGCGATCAACAAAGCAGTACTTTAGTTCATATTCTTTCAGGATTTCGTGGACCTCCTGAAACAGGAGAGAGAAAGAACGTTAGCCGTACCCTCATGAGCCAAGCTCGAAATAAGGGATGACTTTAATTGCATTTCGGCTTCAATTTCTGGTTCGTTTGAATGTCTGACATTAATATCGAGCGACTAACTCATAGAAAACCTGAAATGCCTTGATTTTGACAGTTCTCTGTTGTCACTCACTGAAACAAACCCAAACCCTCTTATGGACTTGAGTTAAAAACAAAGGATGGATGGATGGATGGATGGAATGACGTCTGCAACCATAGAAACATTTGTCACTGCTGCTTTGATGAAAAAACACTCAGTGCTATGCATCAGATCATTTCCAAACTGACAAAGCAATTGCCTAACAGCGTTTGAGAACGTTCTAATATGCTCCTCTTTTCCAGCCCACTCAAAGCAAACAGCAGGCATGTTCCATATCAGGAATGGCCATGTAAGGCAGCCCACACACACAGACCCAGCTCACTGGCCCTTGAAAATCAGAGTGAGTCAGAGTTCGGATATTTCGACTCTGTCACACATACGGAGGGGGGGGGGGGCGGCCGAAAGATTCCGTAAGGGTTTGTTTGTTGCAGGCTTTTCGGTGTAGCGCTGCCTGTCCGCATCAAATAGAATCCAACTTCCATGTAGCAAGAAGGTTGTCATCTACGGTTTTGTACTGTTGTTTCTTTTGCTTATTCTGTCCGACTGCAATAAATACAAATCACAAGTGTGAGTGAGCAAGAGCAGAGCTTGTGCCAATGACCTGCACTGCAGCCAGTCAGTCAGTCAGTAAGTCACAGATTCAAAGCAACATCCAAACCACAGCTACGACACATTTCCACGATGTGCACATTCAGCAGGGCAGACATCATGTGGCTGCCGACACATATCACAATGCTACTGACACACTGACTTGATGAGGAATGCACAGAAAGATGTGTTTTTAGAACAGCACCTTTTCTTCCCATGTAATTAAAATAGTAGTCTTGCACGGATCCCATAACATGCTTTGTACGCCGACATAAACATTCATTGAAAGAAAATCGGGGAAGGTAATCAAAGCTAAGGGATCAAATGTGAGTAATTCTTGCATACCAATACATGAAGGGAATTTCATTTTACATCAAAGGTGCGCAGGTACAGTATGAGCGAGCCCTGGGGTGAAATAAAATCCACTTTTTTCTTTTCTAAATCCAGCCCACGAAGCATTTGCATTAGTACTACTACAAAATCCTGTCATTATCGTTGCATTAATTCAGCTGCTTTCGCCCTCATGTTATTTAATCAAATATATTTATTCCTAAGAATCTAATAATTGATTACTTTGTTAATATGGGAATTCTTTGAATAAAAAACATGTTACATACACACATTTAAATTTGTTGGAGTTATTTGGTCAAATAATTGGTCAATTAATGAAATATGATCAAATTAATTATTATAGGGATTAATTAGTCCTCTTTTTGATATTGGCCTACCTCACCTGGCCCATGTGTCCATTTTGAAAATCAAATAAGCACAGAAATGTTCCCACTCCGAAAGGCTTAGGTCATCATTGTTTGATTTGTTGTTTTAAAAACTGGTCTCTAATGACACCATTTCATTTTTTCCATTTCATTTCTTTTTAATCAAATGAAAGCGGCTGAAAGAAGTAAAAAAAAAAAAAAAAAAAAAAAAACACCCTTATAATAATAATATCTGTCCCTTATGAAAAGTACTTCGTCCCGCGTAAACTATTACGCACGCACCAAGGAAATCGGACGTGCACCGCGCTACTTTGACTTTGCCAGCCTACCTGTCAACTTCTTACCTGGTTGCTTGTGTCGGGCGGGAGGTTCTTAATGAGTATTTTCCGTCTGTTGCGAAGCTCTTGGCGAGTTTTTGCCAGCCTCTTTTCGATCTCCGCCGGCTCCAGCTCGGGCAAGTCACGGAGGCTTGGCTCTGCGGGTTGCGCTCCAGCCGCTGCCGCAGCCGCTGCGGCTGCCGCTGCAGCAGCCGCTGCCGCCGCCGCCGCCGCAGCCGCCGCATCTTCATCCTCCGGCTGCTGGCTCTCGGGGCTGCTCATTGCCGGAAAAGTTGCACTCTCCTGCGCTAGAGAAGAGTGCACGCTCGGCGGCTGGATGGATGACGTTGCCGCCATTTTGCTTGTCTGCGAGCAGAGTGTGCAGGAAGGAAGAACGTGAGTGAGGCAGGGAGCAGGTGCTGGGCAAGTCAAGTGCGCGTTTGCGTGCGTGCGTGCGCGCGTGCGCGCCTGCGAGTGAGACAGAAAAACTTGACATTCGGCAAACTGCTTAGGCAAAATCGCAACAAATGCATAAACAAGCAACACAATAAACGCAACATATGTATGATAAACCCTTGCAATATTTTCATCAGTTGAAAAACCTTATTGTCAAATTTAACAGTCAAAATCGAATCAAACAGTGACAGAAAATCGAGACAAACCAATTTCCTGAAGCGTAATTAAGATTAAAGTGACACACGCTATTCCCGATTGAAATGGAGTGGCTGAAACAAATTCCCAAATTGTGCAAGAACACTTGACAGACACAAAATATACAAGAGATTTTTCAGTCTCACATCTAAAGAGGTGCGTGCCACAAAGCACATCGCTGACACTCATTTGAGCCCCCTCACTCTTACATCTTCCCTTTATTATATTACCGTGTATGCTCTATAATCTACAAATCAAAATTGGGTTCTTCTTCATCCTAATTTAGACCAATTAAAACGAATGCATAAATACATGTACATAAATATCACTCTGGTGAAGTCCAATGAAGCCATTTCTTCTACCTGCAAAGCACTTGAGCTTCCCATTTTCTTTTATGGATAATGTGACTATGAATGGTTGGTTGTGTGCTTCCCTCCTCTCTCTCTCTCTCTCTCTCTGTCTACCCACGTCATGAAGCGAATGCCAACCTAACAGCCAACGGAGCATTCCTGCCCCAGGAGGGTGGAAAGCTGCTCCTGGCAAACACTGGGAACACCGCATCCCCACTCAGCCCTCACAATGAGCTTCTGCAGCCTTCATCAATGTCTGACAGACACAAAAACACTAATAATAATACATTCACACACTAACTACGTAACATAACATGTCACACATGAAGCCACATCCAAATGGTCGCTTTAGCGATATTGAAATCAAAGCCCATGCACCTTCCAACCTCCATGTTCTCTCTTGCCATCTGTGTGAAGTGTTTCTTGGCAGATCAAGGTCCAGACAATCACAGTTGTGAAAATCATCTCGCATGGCCAACGAGATGAACAAAATGCATTCTGAATTGAACTCTGTTGAACCAAGTCGTTTCAGGATAAAAATGAATGTCAACATTCTATCCGAGTGAATTCACATCTCACAGAGGATGGAAATGCAGCTCCGTATGAAGCGCCAGTGCCTTTTATAACTGCCACGAGGGCAGATCGTTCCAGATCTACAATTATCTACAATTATCTGATCATTTCCCTTGCCATCATACAAAGGCGAGGAAGTCTTGATAATATGTCGTGCCTTCATCCAAATACCCCAAGTTAAAAACATTTGAAGGGCAGATCTGTCTCGGAGCCAGCCAAGCCAAGCTTTGTGAGCCAAGTGCCATATACTGCTGGGTCACTGGCATTTATTGAAAGGACCGGTGGGCTGGCTGGATCTCACCAGGCAAGCGCATATGCGTACCTGCAGGCATTTGGCCGTCTCATGTTGCTCGGCCTCGAGTCCAAGCTGCTTGCAGAGCCCATAGCGTGGAGCACAGTGAATCTTCACTACATTGGCGAGCCATGCCCAGTTCACACTGACTACGGGATGGATATGGAGCAGCCTGCAAAGAAAAGAAAGCATTTCTATGTTCTTCGGATTCCGCGCAAAGATTTTCACGAGGCTGAAGAAATCACACAAGCCAGACAGGAAGTCAGGCATCGGCATACGAGGAAGATATTGCAAAATAATGATATAAAAAGACAGATATGAACATATTTAGTCGATATGAATCAAATGATAAAAATGTCTTTTCCTGGCAAGAAGGTTGATTCCATTCTCATCTACCGCTTGGTAAGATCTCCTTTTTCTCAACAAGAGCCACATATGCTATGCTGCATTACATCCAAGAAGGATATTAAACAGCAAGATCTTGCTTGACAGATTGGAGGACATGAATCATTGAGCATTTGCTCTCTGACAAGCAGGCGAGGACTATTTGGTCACACAGGCTGATTTTTGGAAGTGCTTGAAAATAATTCCTATGAGGCAATCAGTGTTGTTTTCACATTTCCCCACGGAACTCACGTTCAGAACAATAAAAGAACTCAACTGAATCCTTACCTAAACTGCATCTGGGAAAGTGTTTGGACATACATATCATCATATCAAGTAAAACTGGAAATGCTTGACAAATGGAGTAGAAAAGCTTGTTAGTCCTTCAACAATTTTAGAAAGCAGAGCACTGTCGCTGTTTGAGCCCGTCAGCCATTGATTCGTAGCGTTTGGAAGTAGGTGGGTGGGTGGGTGGTTGGAGGAAAATGCTCACCGGGACTGAGAGCGTGAAAGCGTGGGTGAGCCGAGTAGCGGAGTGGCACCTGGTGTGTGTGTGTGCGCGCTTGGTGGGCGTCGGGAAGGCAAAGAGCCCACAGTGAACTCTGAGTGGCAAAGTGGTTCTTGCGTGGAGGAGTTGATGGCTAATGTATCCGGGCGGGCGCTGGGTGACGTCCACTGTTCACTTTGTACGCTAGTACGGGATGGAAAATTGCCTTTGTCAGGGGCTTCTCTTTTCTACTGTGACTTTCTTGTAAAAGCAACGCAGGGGCTTGTGGCCTATTAAAAAAAGCTGACCTGAACACATGTTCCCTGTCCAATTGATGCCCTCATTTCAGTGCTCATCAGCACAATCACAAACCTTAATGACAAGGGGTGATACAATTTTACTCAATGGAATAACTGATGATCACAAATATTTGATAGAGGCAAGGCTTGCACGGCATGATCACTCGAGGCGGGCGACTTTGGAAAAGTAGGGCTGGGAAATATGCACGCCTGCTGTACTTGCTGGCAGAGCAGAGTGAAATGACCCAAGGGCTCTTGGACACTGAGCTCTGTGCTCTAATTTACCGCCTTTGCTTGGCAAAGTAGCGGTGACGGCAGAGAAGGCGAGAACATTCTTTTGTGTGGCTCCCTGAGCACCACAGCCATAGCGTTACTGTGCAGTGGCCCAACGAAACCCTTTTCTGATGAAATGAAAAAAGCAAACATGTTTGAGAGCTTCTGCAAAAAGCGGAAGAGGCCAAATAAAGAAACGATATCAGCATTGCCAGTTAAATCGCAACAGCCGCCTCCCTGATTGATACGTATATGGTGACAGGCTTGCAAATGAAGCTATCAAAGCTGAGGAAAAGCCCAAGCCTCCAGCATTCAAAGAAAAAAAATGAGCTTTTGGGTGGATTACAGATAGATACGAGTGGCCGAGTTGAGTTTCCTCCATGATTTGGAAGCCTTAGAAGGAGTACAATCTATTCATCAGATGTGCTGCTTGGAAATGGCCAGGAGCTAAGCCTGGCCAACAGTGCTTGACAAACTAATGAAATTGAAAAGACACTTAACGAGTCACAGACGCACAGATGACGCTTTTGGGAACCTGAAATCACATTTGAACAATATTGAGTTCAAAATGATCTCAAAACATTTACTTGATTCTTAATCATGAGGCAACTCATTTGAGAGTTGATTTGTTGACAATTAATCGATATGATCTCATTCAACTCTCATAAAAGCAAACAAAAAAATACTAAATTACGCTTTCATTATAAGGAACAGAAGATGAAGAAACAGAAACGAGAAAGAATTGCTACAGGCCATATGTGCCAGAAAAGTTCCAAGGCCAGTGTCAAAAAACGAAATATTTCCAGCAAACAAAGTTTTTTTTTTTTTTTTTTCCTGCTCACAAAGGCCTGAGCATCCGATAACAACATTGCTGGGTGGGAGAAAAAGCATTCTACTCTGGAGGGTGAAGTGTATTTCCAAAAAGGAAAGACAACACATCTGTAAAAGCAACTTTATCACATTCACATTGCAATAAATCTCAATTTGATAAGTTTAGATGATACAGTACAGGAGGGGAGGGGGAGAGGGTGATGTACATCCTTCAGTACGTGACTTGTTACGCCTGTACACACGGCATATAGAACAGCTGCTGAATACTGTTAAAAATCAAATAAAAAAATGCCCAAACACAAAAACCTAAATGATTCTTGTCAAAACATAAATTACACACACAAAAATACCAGGTAGAGTAATTGCCCTGGAAGTCTGCGTGGACTGGAATTGAGACTTGTAAACTGACGTCCAAACACTCAGTGAGTACGAGTAGTGCGGCTGGCTAGTAAGAAGGAAACGGGTCCATGTACTGGGGTCACAGTTAGGAGAACAAAGTCTTAATATTAAGAGCAACATTTTTATGTTACAGTGAGAGGTTTGGGAAAAGTCAGTTATAGGTTTATGCTCTTAATATTGTGGCTATATTCTTGTAAAACGTAAAAAAAATAATAAAAGGATGTCCTTACATTACATTGTGAAGAAAATCCCCTTCAATTTATGCTGTTCTTGCAAAATGATTGTATTTTGTGTGTCCCATCAGTGTGGCCCTTCCTACTTCGAACTCA
Source organism: Syngnathus acus (assembly GCF_901709675.1). Lineage (NCBI taxonomy): Eukaryota > Metazoa > Chordata > Actinopteri > Syngnathiformes > Syngnathidae > Syngnathus > Syngnathus acus. Next base: position 967,609 of record NC_051090.1, on the reverse strand, counting down.
AGTGCGTGTCAATTATTTTCCACTTTCCAGAGATGCACACCACAATAAGGAAAATAAATGTAGCTTGAAAGGCTTGTTTGCATTGCTCACAGTAGAATACCACGCTTCGGCTTCTAAATTCATCTGCATCAAAATGTACCGTTGTTTTATTTCCACACCTACGAGAACTTTTGGGAGCTTTGACAATAAATCAACAAGTCTCATGTAAAAGTGAGTAAGTATGAATTCTTCCAAGTACCGAGTTCCATCCAATATGGACCTCAAGAAAAATAAACCTAAAAGTTATCCAAGGCCTCCTTAATATAGCGAGACAACACGTTTCCATATCAACTCAAACATCAGAGGATCATTTCCAGGCATACTTGGCAACAATATATGCAGTGATAGATGATTCTCCCTTTACACTACGTACATAAAGAATCTCGAAAGAAAAAAAAAAAACATCAACGCCACTGAGCGCAGATGGGGTCATGTTACTCTTCATCAGGAGGAAAACTCTAAGTGGATTAATAAACTTGAGGGAAAATAATTCATTCATTGAAAATGCACACACGCACGCAAACAAACAGTAAACATAAATTCTTCCCGTCACTTTTCCTGTGTGGACCATGCAGAGAATTGTCCTCACATAAAAAAAAATAAAAAAAAATCCACGCACACTTTGAGTGGTTAAGCACATAGGAGATATCAGACAGGCATCTATCTCCTGTGTAAAACAGCAGCATCTCTCTCTCTCTCTCTCTCTCTCCCATCCTTCTTCAACAACAGGGACTTCCCAACTTGGGCATTCAAGTCCGGTATAATTCTGCACACACTGTGTCTGTGTCAGGACACAGCCAATATTCAACAGCGTCTGGAAGTGTTCAGCTCGTAGTGGAAAGGAAACACTCCAAAGGCTGCCAACTTACAAAGAACGTTGCGTTAGTTCCAGTTCAATTACGGAAAGCCGTTTATCCAAGAACTTTGACATCCAGCTTCAAGTCCACGTTGTACATGGACCTGAAGCTGGATGTTAAGGTCACGGAAGAAACAAATGTCTGTCCTTTTTGAATTGCTATCACTCAGCACGTGATTAAGGCTCGCTGTTTACAAGACACACCGAGTGAAGAGAATGCAACAATATGTACGTGCAAACAAATATCACATGACCCAATGTGGCTCTTGTATCTGTTTGGCAAACTTGAATAAATATATTTTTGGAGGAAAATCTTTGACCTTTGTAGTGTTTATCTATTTGTGAAGTATGTTTTTTGCTTAGAAGGTAGTCCTGTGATCCAGTAGTGACGACAAGTAAGAACTTGGTGGCTCGGCTTTCTAGCCAGCAAACTGTTGCTTTGCGTTGGCCCTCCGTGGGGAAATGAAGCTTGTTCTCAGGTTTACACGCCTCCAGTTATTCCAATGAACTTCCATAAAATGGTTTTTAAGCTTGCTCTTAAAAGAGTCCAGAAGGATGGATTCCTTCAGAAAACAAATAAAAATAGTTGGCTTATTTTCAGTGTGTAAAAAAAGACAACACTTATTGAGTTCAGGTCTGTGGAAAAGTCAAATTATTGGCAGCGATGCTGAGCGCAATCAAGTGTCTGAATCAGCACGTTTTGTAAATCACGGATCAGCATTCCGCATCCACGCTGTGAACCGTGACGGCGGCTTGGAGGTGGTGCGTGTGGAGTGGGTGATGGTGTGTGTGCGTGTGTCGGTAGGGGTAGAATTTGTGGCTGAGTAAGGCCGCCGTCTGAGGTGGGGTGTCCAGGTCCAGGTCGTCGTCGTGGTTTCCGACATCCACGCCCGCCGAAAGCGGGTCGTTGTTACCGGGCGGATTCTCGCTGTCCTCTTGAGGGCTCATGGTGCTGTAGCCTGCACGTGAAGAATCGAATGAATACTACAGCGATCCCCCGCCTGCAATATCGCTAAAATTGCTGAGATCATGGATCCGGGGAAAAGAAAAAAAATTGAGATTTTTTTTTTATAACCGAGTTAACGATACACAAAAATGTATTAAATATTTTAATCGCTTGACAGCACTAGAAATAAAACATCATTTGATCCTTTAGCGTTATTCCCAGCAGATGACTCCAAGGCAATAGTTAAGAGTAGCTTGGTGTAGGAGGACACCTTTGAGTCAGTGCAGAGAAGTAGCCACTTGAAAGTGTCAACTTGGTCCTGTATTTGCTTCTTATCCCTGATGGACTAACAACACCCACACTTTCTCTCACTCTATTCTTTCAGAATCATCTTCCTTGTCGCCTTTGTGTTGCACTCAGATGTCTCATCTTTCGTCATTTTCGCATCTTGGGGAAAGCGGTGAGAGGAAGCGTCCTTGAGTGAGCCGCTGAACGATCATCGCCTACTCTACCATTGATTCCCATGTGGAGCAGTGTGAAGAGTGAGAACGTATCAACAACTTGCTACGTATCTAAATGCAAGCCATGCATTGTGATTGCATTTTGTGTTACATATTCAGAGAACACACTCATCTTCAGCGTTTGTTCCGTCATCATCCGTTACGCAACAACGAGCAGAGATGGCTCTGTAGCCATGCCTTACGTGGGCGTGCGTGAAGAGCCCACGTGAAAGGAACTGTCCATCCGCCCACACCCAGTAAATGCCAGAAGCACTCGCAATAGGACGTGATTAAAAATAAAATACTGCCATGAAAAGAACAGTGCAAACATAAAGTACCTTCACGTTTGCACTTTAATAAGCTCCCGGATCAAATATGTCCCCCAAAAGTCTGTATCTTCAGTGCGGGATGCTGATTTCCACTCGAGTCAAACGAGATAAATGATCAAGATGGATGACGCACGTTTCTGCCCTATTGCATATTAGGTGATGGACACCAGTAACAGTACTTCATTATTAGGGTCACTGCCTTTTCCATTGGCATTTCGGAGTGTCGCTGTCCACCCATTGGTGCTGAAGTCAGTCAACACAAGTATGACAGCTAAAACTCAAACTTAAAAAATATATAGCACACAAAAACTGCATAGTTGACTGAGAGGCGTGTGACGAAAAGATGTGTCATTGTGTTTTCGTGTCAACGAACGATGAAATGAGGTATCATACCATGGTCACTTTCTGTACCAGATCGTCCCCAGTACCTCCGGCGTCTTTCCGGAGTGTGGGTGTGCCTCTCGATCACCGCAGCAATAAATCGAGTATTACTTACTAAAAGTAAGAAGAGCACACACAGAATTTAGAGGAGACACACACACACACACACACGCACATTGAGCAAAATGGCTTTTGTGCAGTTAGTTTGGTTGGAAGGCCCGCCAAGCCATCAGGTATGATAAATCCTCACCGTCAAGTGAAGTGACAGCGCAAACATAACTTACTGATGCCTCGATCCTCGTGGCTGTCGTCATCCCTGTCATCTCTGTCATTATCCAGGTTGGACATTCTCACCGACATTTCTGGTACAACGGGGTGCATCAGAAAATGGAATTAGAATGTCAAATAGATTCAGTGTGAAACTGTGTGACGACGCGTCACACTGCATAAAAGCCAGGCATCTTTCAAAAACACTGACAACCAATTAGTGTTAGAGACACACTCGCTCCAGCAATACCACAAATGCAACAATGGCTAAAACAGACAGATCTGAAAACAATTGCTCAGCAAATGTATGTACACACAAGACAAGACAAAATTGAGCATCAAACTTTCTCTGGCAAGGCAGTATTTGCTTTAGAAGCTAACCATGTGCATAAAGGCCAATTAGAACACTGCAACTTGGATCATTTATTTGTAAGTCCTTAGAGTTCAATACCCCCCCCCCCCCCTCCACAAAGTACCTTGTGCTGCCAGTGGCGACATGTGCTGGTGCGAGCGCCTGTGGATCTGATGTCTGTACGCATACACAGCCAATACCAGCACCATGATGCATCCCATGATACCCCCGGCAACCGGACCCACAGGGGCACTCTTGATCATGTTCAAAGATGCCACCTCCTCATCTGAAGCACATACGTACATGGTGCCGGTCAGAAGTTAGTTAGAAAGCCTTTGAGATGTGGCAACAAGCCAGAAGAACACAGAACCAAGATTGTGGAGCTGCAAGTCCACTTTGCACTTGCATCGCTTTTAGCTGACTAAAAAACATCAGCTAGGTCTAGGCGAATGGCCAATTTACCTCCAAGGAAAGGAAAAAAACAAGAGCAAGAGCCGTTTATTGCATATCTGTGCTCTACAAACACATTTCTGCAGCACCGTCAAATTTAGAGTGTTGTTCATTGTTACTGCCTGGAGAGTTGTGAAAATCCCAAATTATGACTGACTCACCAAGGAGGCCCATGGTGTCCACATATGGACTCTTTGCACCGACAATGCCCCCGAAGCACTCCTTCTGCAGGGCGCAGTACGGCTTGTCCAGATGGGTCTTGCCATCGCTGTCCACCATGCACCATTCACAGTCCAAAACACCAAAGCAGTCGCTGAAACCGAACACGTCATTCTTATTATTCATATGGCATTGTTGGCAATCAACAAGAAAAACTCCAGTTTGGGTTGGATCCCCAAAATGATCTTCACAATTTCTTCTTTTGCTGTTTCCACATGATACTATATCTATATGCTTCCGATTGGCCAAATACATGTACCAAAGAAGTATTATAGCGCCCCCTAACGGCGTGGCACTTTTTTATTTTATTTTGTGTGTGTGTTCACCTGCTGCTGTATCTCTGGCTGCAGCGAGTGTTGACACATTGAGGCAGCGTCTCCTGTAGACTGGGATCGATCACATTCAAAGTGATTGGTTCCTGATGCACCTCGCAGCTAGGATTTCTGTCAAATGCAAGACACAAAATACATTCAGCATGAAATATGTTGCTCCAATTGTTGTCTTTTTTGTGTCAATTTGTGCAAAAGGGCTCCCAAAAATGACAGCAACTGTTACTTGACTAACAAAAGGACGAGGAGGAGGGGGGAAGTACGTATCTGAAGACAAAAAAAAGATTTAATTGCACATCTTGCTGAAAGCGAGGGCGGACGTGACACTGCCTGATGAAAGGTGCTGGGTGAAAGCAAAGACGTGACAGACACTGAATGATGGATGGACAGTTGGGCAGAAAGAAAGGAGACAGCTACAGAAGCAAAGACAGAAGAAGTCAGAACAGTCAATTAAGAAACACCCCGAAAACTCTTGACATTTAAACGAGCACATGCGTCCACAAAGCAAATGCAGGCAACAGCAGGAGGCAAATCAAACAATCTTAAAATCACGATTTGACACGAGAATAATAACTATAGTCATGTGCTATTTCAAATCTACAAGTCGAATATTTCCTCTGCCTCATCACACGCCAAATACAATTTTCTCCAAAACAGTCCTGAAATGTCAAGCAGTATGAAATGTTTTTTTTTTAATTATTACTTCTGCATTATCGAAACAGCTGTGTACTTGCAGGTATAAATGTCAATAATGAATGGACAAAAGCAAGTACATTTTGTAACTCCAATAAAGTTGCAGAGGTTGAAGATCAAGTGAAATGTGTGGATCAGCGCTACTGACCTGTTTTCAGCATTGGTGAGGTTGCCAGTACACTCATTCACCTCAAGAGGGCACTCGCATGGGCACTCGCACTCATTCTGCTCCATTCTAAAATGTCAAATGAAAATACTTTTGTGAGGGGAGGGGAAAGGCTTTCTGCAATGGCATCAACACAAGCATGTGTGCACTTGAAACTTGGGTATGAGGTCACCAGGGTACCTGTGGCATACCTGTGGCAGTTGAGACAAAGGCGGTCCACTGTGCTGCAAGCGCAGAAGGCCAGAGAGTCACACGTCTCATTGACGATACCGGCAAAGGCGTTGGTGCCAGGTATCCGGGTCAAACGATACTTGGAGCAATGGCTGCCGTGGACCAGGTTGGTTAAGTCGCCCTGAGGATGACAGGAGGGCTCCATATCAATATGAAAAGCGTTAACAGCATCCACAGCAAATACAAACACTGGACCAATTCATGGAAGCTCAAGTCACAGTTGCACTACCTTCGATGACTACACGATGGCAGCATCACATGGCCTTACAAAGGCGTCCTTACCATGATGCTCGTGTTGAACTTGTAGAAGCGCTGCACGGTGCGATCACTGAAGCTGTTGCACAGGTTTTTCTTGACAAAGTTGGGGTGGTTCAGTATATCATTGGCAACCAGTGGCTCCTGACGTAAAAAAGCAAACCAGATTAGTGAGCCTGTACGCCACAAAGAGAGAGTTTCAATTTGTGTTCTAGTGAAGACAAACAGTACAAACGATGGATGTTTTTTTTTACCTTGTGTGTGATGTGCTGTTGCTCTGCAGGGGCATGACCTTTTGGGTCAATGAGAGTAGGATGGGCCACCAAGTAACCTCTGTCCTCCATTATAAAGCACCTACAAGACACACACATATTTTATAGAGATCGATAGATAGATCATGTCATGACTTTTTTTCACATACAATTAATCATTGCTTATTATTATTATGCTGTGGGATTCTAAACATTTAGAAAGAAACATATGAAGAAAAAAAATAACTGCACAGTAGTAACATTTCTTAAAGGCTTAAATATATGTACAAGCTACGGTATTAGGCAATTGAAGCTTCCACTTATGTGATTACGGTCATATGCAGTCAAAAGAATACATGCTAGGTTGTTTTATCCCTCCTCCTCTCACAGGACCCAGCAACTAATTGGACTCATTGTGCCGGATCCTCTACACCAGAGCCTCTCTCCGTTAATCCGGTTTTATATGGCCCTCTGAACGACAACACAAAGGACGTCGGGAAAAGATATGCAGCTGGGAGACAGAAAGGGAGGAGGGAGTGAAAGCATCAGATAAAGTCAAAATAAATAAAGGCAGAAACCCCAAAGAAAGTATGTGGGGCAGATGATACAGAAAGGCTCATCTCCAAAGAGATAATCAGCTTATCTCTTCTCTTGTAAATTCACTCATGCACAAAACAGAAGAAACTCAGGAAGAAGAAAAAAAAAAAAAAAGAACAGAACCAGAGACACCCAGGTGACTGACTGCCTACCCACCTGATCTTGTTTCCCTTGTCCTGGTTGCAAATGGGAAGCAGGTCCAGCAGAACTTTATAGAAGTAGCGAAGGGTAAAGTCTATCCCCATCACTGCAACTGCATAGCCTGGGGCCATCTGCGAGCTAGAGAAGGAAAACCAGGGGCACAAAAACATCTTCATTTGCCCTCAATAAACCCCATCACATTTGCATTCTGGAAACTCAACATTTAGGACTACATTTTGGAGTTGACTCAATCAGGCGAGATGAGTGAAATTCTTTTTCAAAGTGGGCCATCCATCCATCCCTCCCTCCCTCCCTCCCTCCATCTTCTTACCTGGATGCATGGATGGTGTGGCTGATGGTAACAACATAGCCTGCGCCGCCCACATCCAAGTAAGGCCCGGTAAAGGTGATGAGGCCTGGGTTAGCCACAGCGTGCTGATACCTGGTACACAAAACAGCAAAAGGAACAGGTTGCATATTTGGCAAATTAGGATCAAACATTAAAGAAACGATATGAGTCCACATGGCAGTATTTTTCTACAGTAGATGGTAGAGCGGCATTCATTAAAATGAGTTAAAAACATCTTGACACAAGAATGACTGCAAATGATTGCACACATTCAGCCCCCCCCAATAGAAACTTGCCCCTTGGCTCCATTCAAAGTAAGCCTCACCATTGTCTGCGGGTGGGGTCAAAGGCTTTGTCCATCAATGATCCAGGGTAAATCCGGAGCACCCCACTGGGCGTTGCTATGTAACGGCGCACAATGTAGCAGTTGAGGCTACTCATTTCCATTAGTGTCATCCACTCATCCGTGACGTGACTGGTCGCCATAACCTCGTTCCTGACAGAGGACTGCAGTAGGATGGAGACAAGAAGGGCAACAGCTGAAGACAAACATTTCATTTTTGAGATTTGCCACAAAAAAAAGGTCGGTCGGATAAGTTGTGACTTAATAAGCTTTGAATAACTATTCCAAATTGTTCAAGTTGTTTTTTGTGCAAATAATGACGAGTACATTCAGAAATTAGTCCCAAAATAGTCACTGCAGCGACTGGACCTGGCCCACTGGCCGGAGGTTTTTCCTTGAAGACAGTTGAAAGCCCTTACTCCATCACATCACCCCCACACCAGGAATGCAAACAGACTGCCAAAACGGCATGGGGCTTTTGTCCCCAACTTAAAAGATGTAGAGCTTCATGACATTAGAATCACTCTAGGTAAATCTCTCCTCGCTCTTCTGCAGCCACACACTAATTGAGTGTCGCGCTATTCGTGATGAATACAAATATTTGGATTACAGTGTTTTTTTCCCCTTCTTATTTACCTTGAGGCCTGGGTTGGCGATGAGCCGAGTGTTATCACTCAGATAGGCTGTGTAGTGCTCCACCATGCGCTTTGTTTCTGGCTGGCTGAGGTGCTCATAGGGAGATGAGAAGCTACCAGCTGCCAGCATCACTGTGGGGGATTCTGAGAAAGGAAAGGCAAAGAAAGGGAGGGACGGACGGAGAGCTATTCAGAGCCCATAGCGGCACACACACACACACACACACAAAAACATTTGGAGTTGTGGGGAATTGAGCCGGGTCTTACCGACGGACGCAAGCTGTTTAAAATGGAGGCAAGAGCTGGGCTGACCCAACAAGTCCAAACGATGGTACAGCAGCTTGGAGCTGGGTGCCGTGTTGAGATTTTTCAGCTGTTTGACTGGAATCTCTGGCTGCACGTACACGATGCACAGGATGAACGACGTGTCCTGGACCTAAAACAAGATTGGATTTTGGAATCTCTTCAGAATGTTAACGCAATCGATGCAGACCGTGTTCTCCTGCGTCACCTACGTACCAGCTTCCAAGCGTAGCTGACATTGTACGCATCTTTGCTGTTGTCTCTGAGCCGGTTAGTGTGCCACGACAACGATGAGTTGACTGGAACAGCAATCACCTGACTGCCCAATGGGAGGCTGCGGGAAGTACGTGGCATTCGTCAATAAACAGCAGATGGACGCTCACCTTTTCCCCTCAAGTACTGCAAGTATTCTCACTTGAGGATGTTCTGTCGCACCGCATGGAATCCAGGAATGTTCTCATAGTGGATAATGTCTGTGTGAAGGGGGGGCTCGGTCATCAGGTAAGGCCGCGTTAGTGATGGGTGCATCAGGGTATAACCTGGGAAAAACAAAATGCGCTTATGCAACACCCCACATAAAAAAAAAAAAAAAGAGATTTGAATTTCCTGCCAAACTGTAGGAAAAATGAGGACATGGTCTCCAAGGTGCTTCAGAAATAAATGACTTGTCTTACATCACACCATACAAATATGGCCTCTGGACTATTGGGATGACACCAGGAAAAAAAGAACTGATTCAAATGTCGTGCGACCAGATTTTGTTTGGACTGACCTTTGTTGTCAATGAGGAAGGTGTACGACGCCAAAGAGTCTTGATAATATGTGACATCCTCCAAAATGTAGGCCAGGTTGACGTCCACTCCGACCACACCCAGGAGCAGGTTCCCGAAATAACACGGCCGACTCACGGTCATGATAAAGCCTGAAGAAAGACAACGTTTCAAATCAGTGGCATCTCATCTTGTGGTTACGTTTAGCCCCGAGCATTCGCAACACAAACACGTATGTAAATGAAATCTACTGTCATGTTTGCAGTTAGCAAATGTGCAGCAAAATACGTAGATCATTTATTTGTCACTTTGTACGCACCGTCTCCCATGGGGTCGGCGTAAGGCAGACTGAAGCGGACCAGGTCGATCATGCGGTTGGGCAGGTTGATATAGAAACGGCCCACCGTGGTCTCCAGGTTGCTGAGCTGGTTGAGCACCATCATGCTGCCCTTCACGACGGGCATCACGGGCGCCACTGCGGCTGAGCCAGATGACGACGCCACGGGAAAACGGTCCACGCCGTACTTTACGGAATTCTGCTCAGCGAGGTCTCGCAGGAAGGCCAGCTCTTTCAGACCTGTGATTCCCTCTGCGGACAGATATTCAGGCAGCGTTAACAACAATACGAGATCATTACTACATGTAGACAAAACGCCAAATGGATGGAAGCGTAGAGCCGACAGTGGAAATGTACGGTTGAAGGTCATTAAATGTAGCCGGACGGGATAACCACCACTGCCGCGGCTGTCACCTGGAACAGTGAGTTGGCACCTCCGACGGAGAGCAGAATGTGTGCCCCAATCCAGTCAGTGACAGGATTAGCCCAAAATCCCTAATTAATGCCGAGGCTCGTCTGCGGCTCATCGTGCAAGGCAAAGTCATCACGGGTGGCAATGTCAGATGAACACAACTCTTGCTGACAGAGTAAACAATGAAGATCTTCAAGGAGCCAGACCTAATGTTGGAAAATGATCCAATTGTGGCCTTGGCTATTTAGCACAGTGAGGATTTTTCAGCCAGCACGGCTCACAAACCTGAATGAAGAATCTCCGCGTGAGCTCGAGCACATGCATCGCTAATAAAATTCAGGATGATAGATGTTTGCTTCCTTTTCATCCCAGACCTCTTTAAATTGGCGAGGTCCTCTGTCAGTCACACACAAGCACAATGAGCCATGCGTCCTTTGAAGCCCCACTCGCTCTCCTCTTAGATGGACCTCATTTACATTCCCCGGGTGCAAAAATGATTTGTTTGCTAATGCATGCAGCGTATGTGCGTTGCAGAGAGAGGAGGCACTTACAAGGGCAGCATGGACAATAAAATAGGAAAAGGAATCGCACAGAGACAAAACAAAAAGGCCTTTGAGGTTTCCGAGCACTTCGCTATCATCCAGTCTGCTCTCAACGCACAAAGTAGCATGTTGCTGCGACACGTGTGTCATGCACAAATTATTCGGGAAATTTAGGGAGGTTGTTTGAATTATTCCATTGGTCGTGATTGAGTCGAATCAATGTCTGCTGCTTTACTTTCCAGCATACTGTGCCAAAATAGCTTTAAGTTCGAACGAATAAATGAAAATGAACATAGTAAAATGCATTATTTATATCTGCCCCCTTGTTTGTGTGGAAGGGACTAATACTTTGTTTTCCAGAGGTCACTTAGTAAGTGGTGAACTCACCATTCATGAGTGCATACGTGAGGATCATGACAGAGTTGTTGAAGTGTCTGTTCTCTTCTTTGACCGCACTCAGCGTGGCTTTCTTCTCCGGCTCTGATGACTCTCGAGATGTAATCCCAGAAGACAGGTAGATGATAACCATGTCTGTGGCTGAGCACAAATGGCAGATAAGAAGCTTGTTTGCAATCCCGCAGAGTTATTCTCTTACTGGCGCTCTGAGGCTTGCTGAGGCTGCTGGTGTTGCGGAGAAGCTGGAAAGCCCTCTGGAAACCCACGGCGTGTTGCGTGGTGCCATCAGAGGACTTGATGTTGGAGATGAAGGTGCTCATCTTTCTCTTGGTCTCGCTGGTGGCCGGAGAAAGCAAACTCTTGTAGCACTGGTCCAGAGAGCAGGAGCGGACCATCTCGGCCACTGACAGAACGGCGATCTTGACGGCAATGATAGAGGCACCCACCGTTACACCAAGGAGAACAACACTCATTTCATACAGGCTCGTACCTTGTCGTGTTCGTCGATTGCATTGAGGATAACCAGTGCAGAGTCTCTGGCGATTTGAAGTTGAGTTTCAGTAACAGATGCGCCGTGATCCACCATCACAACAATATGTTTCGATTGAGGACGCACTGCAGACACATATACCGGCCTGTGGGAAATACACACATTCAGTCAAAAGGCAATGTAGGTTGAACTTAAAATAGATTTCTAGATATCAAATATATTTCTGCATCATTTTTTCTCTGCTTTTCATTCAGTGTGTCGCTATGTGCTCATAACAGCTGGGTAGAGTGCAAGGGATTTGGGAGGCTAAAGGGTTAGCTCAGTGTGTGTGGTCTGTGGACAATAACACAGGGTGGAGAAGTGGAGTCATGTACTCAACAAAGCCTCATTCACAGTCAAAGCAAGAAAAGGAACACAATCGCACTTGCGGATATGTGCCACTTTATGAGCCTGAAGAAAAACAAAAGAATTTCTCAAAGCACCTTTGACCCCAAGCAAGTGTGAAAAAGGTGAAGGACGCAATTGAAAGAGAGCTCTTTCAGTGGCACTCAAATAAAAACCACAACAGTGGAGGTGTGAAATTCCACTGTGGTACCCAGCCACATTCCTGCCAAGGGTATGTTTGGTCAAGGAGCGGAGCATGCCGCCAGCGTGCCGCCAGCACGCCAGCCACCCCCCCCCCCCAGGTTGCAGCAAAAAGACAAATACAGACACTGGGTGACACTGGATGGCTAAAAGCAAAGAGAAGGAGATGCTTTGGCAGATGGCGATGATGAGCAGCGGTGGAGGCGGGCGCAGAAGCAGCAATGTGAGGGAGGGAGGGAGGGAGGGAGGGAGGGAGGGAGGGAGGGAGGAGGAGCACTGGGTGTGACAGGGCAAGGAATCAAGAGGAATACCAAAAACAAAATAGAGGGAGGAAGGAAGGAAGGAAGTGTGTGAGGAAGAGGAAGGAAGACAAGTGTGGCCAACAAAAGATACATACAAAGTTGGTGTTGTACCTGCTGCGGTGTTCATAACTCCCTTTGCAGTGGAACTTGTGGGCCGGGAACACTGTAAAGATGCCCTCCTCGGAGCTGAAGTACTGCCACTTGATCCCTGGGTTGGATTTGAGATTGTCCGCCAACACTGCAGAAAGAAGACAAGCATTGGCTTGGTGGGACCGATGATGTCATTCCAAAAGTACAGGCCAAGTTGTGTAATGGTGGCGTGAAATCAATGTGATGGCATGCAGCAAATTTTTGCCTCTGGTTAAAAACATGCCTTCCAACTAGACTATAAAAGTTTTTAAAAAGGAAAAAAAGGCATGTGAGTTGGTCATTGAAACATCCAGATGAAGCGAAGATCATAAACATGACTAAAGACTAGAGCAGATGCAAACCACGCATTAGCAAGAACAATGGAAAAGCGAGGATGGAATTTGACACAAAAGTACAGACTGGAAAAAACAAAAAACAAATCTGGGACAATAGACAAAGAATAGTCTTTATACGTTTTTGAAAAGCCGAAAGCTTTGTCGAAGAAATAACCTGCTCGTCGTCCCAACCCAAAGAAGCACCTGATGAATTGTTTTGCAAAGTAAAAACATTCTTGGGCAAATATATAATATCAGTTTTTATGAATGAATACAAAAATAAAATATAACTATTGTTGAGAGCCCAACATTAGATGATTTCTAAATGTCTCTAAACAATTACTCAATTAGCAAATTAAAACATTGAAATCAAATAATAATGGGCAGCTGGTATCCTTCACAACTCTGCGTCACGTCCTAAATGTTAAATGATGTTTAAAATGTTTAAAAGAGATTTGGTGAGAACAAACTTAGTTACATTGTATAACAGTTAGAGGTGTGGAACTATGGAACACCAGCAGTGACGAATTAAAGAACTGTAGTACCTTACCTAAGTTTAAAAAAATGTATAAGGACAAAACATTGACGGGATACCGTAACATGCTGTGAAGTTGTTTAAGTTGCTTTTGTATTTTAATGAGAAAATATATAGTATATATATATATATATGTATATATATATATATATATATAAATATATATATGTATAAAATGTATATATGGTTTTTTTTTCTTTAATATATTGACTATGGACAATTTCTTGACAGAATTAAATAGAAACATGTAGTTACATGGGGTAGAGTCAGATAAGCTTAGGCTTCCTTCTACTCCCTTTTTGAACAAATATGATTTTACGATAAAGGAAAATTATAATGCAATATCTTTTTTGTTTTATATTCTATTGTACTATGGAGTTATCATTTTTCTGTATTTTTTATTTTTTTCTTGTATTTCTTTAATGTTCGAAATAAACGTTTAAAAAAAAAAAAAAAAAAAAAAAAAAAATGTTCATTTTATTACAGTTGCAATACCAGAGTGGCGCAAACTAGAATTCCTTGTGCGTTTTCAACACCACTTGGCCAACGAAGATGATTCTGATTCGCCATGTCCGGCCGGATGTGTGCATGTGACAAGCTGAGAAAACAGCGTTAACTCCAAACTCCGAGGTTAACTGTATTTGCTCGACACTAAGTGAATTTTCGTAGGGTCACAGAGTCAACATTATCCTCATGGAGCAGCCATCACAAAGCCAGCAATTTTCTTGCCGCTCGCAGTGGAAGGAAGGAAGGAGTGAGTGAGTGAGGCGGCGCAATTAAAGAAAGTTTCGGGGCCTCATTAAAATGCCACGAGACGAGAAAGCAACATGAGGACAAATGCTGCACATCTTTGCCATCTTTAGATCGACAATAGGATGTCAATCATGACAATTACAAGAGTCTTCAATTGCAAAAAAAAAACACGCACCCGAGTTGAGGTCTCTTCCGGGGTTGAAAGCTCGGCTGTTGACGGTGGGGGACAGTCTGTCGCAGCAGATGGTCTTGGACACGTTGGCGTTGAAATTTCCATCAAACCTAAAAAAGAGGCACAACATTGAAGAATTTATGGAAGACTTCCAAAGCCATTTGTTGGCTCTGGCTTCTCTCTCAGCACCAACAGGTTTACTACTCCAGACTTTTACATCCAATAAAAGTCAAGTCGCAGGTATTGCGTGCATTCCTTTATGTGCATGTGTTAGGATTTCGACATCGCTCTTGGCGGGAATAGTCAAAAAAAAAAAAAAAATGTTTGTTGTGAATTAAATGAAATTGAAGAAAACATCTGGTGAAAAGTTAGACCGTTTTTTTTTTCTTTTCATTCAAGCTACATTCATCTGTTGCCCAGACCTCTTACTTATTAAAGTAGGATTTACGACTCTTGGTGAATAACATTTTCCATGGAAAAGTGCCCAAAATGTGTTTTCCCCAACAAAGCAACGTTTCCAGATACGTATATACGGGACGAGTATCGAAGAAAGGGCTCTCTGTGTAGCATCATTGCAAGAAAGGCGCACGTGTAAAAAAACACAGAGACCCGATGAAAAGAAGCAGAGAAAAAACACTGCATGTTTTGCACACCTACAATGGTTGGAACATCTCACAGTGAGAGAGCTGAAAAGACTCAACGAACCAGAAAATGCTGGATTCGGCCAAAACTTCAAATGGAATAGTGCATATTGATTACAATCGATACATATTGCTACTTATAGTTGCGTTCCTCATTTATTGGTATAAAACTTGTTATGTTTTTTTTTGACCTGATGTCTGTAAACCATTTACAGATTTGGAAAATATACTACAGTTAATTTAAGTCTTGAAAATTCAGTTCTCCCTTTGGCTGCTGAACATTAAGTTGGAGATGGATTATTGTGTTGATATTTATATGGCACAGTCTTGAGGTTTTTAAATTGTGCTGCTTTATCCTTTGCCAACACTTTCATAAAACGGACCAAGAAAAACTCAAAACAAATTCTCCAAATGCGTTTTCAGGGAAGGATTAGGTTGTGTTTGTTTGTTTTTAAATGAGCAACCAAAGCACGGGAAGTTGAGTTTGAAAAAAGAACTACAACTCTGCTTCAAGTATCCCAGGAAACTCAGAATGACAGAAAGACGCGACTTAAATAGGACACGTTCTCCATCCGTCACATTTGTGGGGAGCCAAGGAAACAGCAATACGGTACAGATGCTCGGCTAGGCAAGAGCATCCAAAAGCTTAGTAGTGTTGCAGCTGCATGCTACATAGCGCTTAACACACACTTGCTCCTAATCCTAAATTAAATTCCAATAAATATGCACTTTTTCCAGATGATCTCATTTGTATATGTTAACATTGAAAATGCTTTCTACAGCACAAAGGGGGGAGGAGAAGTATGCAGAGAAGCAGCAGCTTCTGCACTGCACCAAGGCTGCAAAGCTTTGATCCTTCCATCGCTTCGGTCCGACTCGACACACACACGCGCACACACACACACTTATTGGCTCCCTCTGCTAGCCGAGCGAGTGAGCGAGCCCTGGCCCAGTTTGATTGGCAGATGCTGTGATGTACGGCTCGTGTTTGTACTTCAGTCATTTGGAGTCCCATAAGGCCAAAGTCATTACTATTCTCCTTAAATCCGGTTTGCATAGAAGGTGTGGGCAGGACGCTCAGCAAAATGTGCGCCAGATAAAAAATACATTTGCGGCTGCTTTGAACTTCACATCAAAACCTGTGTAACGAGAGCAAGAGCGAGCGAGCGAGCGAGAGCTGGAAGGGGGCTTCCATTCTGATCAGGAATCTTAATGAAGGCAGAAAAACTCAAATCTATTTCTGCCTCACCACACAAGAGCACTGAAATATTTCAGCACCATTTTATTTGCACAAATTTAATTGTTCAATTGACATCTGCAGAATGCTTACGTTGAAATCTTGTGTCAAAATAGAATTTGCATTGATTAGCAAATACGTACCTGCCCAAAAGGGGGAATGTTCTCCATGCACTAATTAGAGAGAAGCCTGAAGATTGTGACTGGCACATTTAAGTATTCAGACTGACTGTACTTCTTTTCTGCAAACTGACACACACAAAAAAAAGGTCCGGTGTCTTTTGTGTGGTAGTAAAGACTGACTGAAGCAGTCATGTTTACCTGCTACATTTCCTCGACTATTTGTATCATGCATTAGAATAAAATGCACCCACAGAGCGGAACATCAAAAATCAATCCCTGGGAGGAAATTTATACCGAAGAGGCAAGACTGTTGCGCCAGAGCTCAAATCAAAATGAAAGTGGATTTTCAATTCTTCAAAGCAGCAGCGGCAGTGGCAGTAGCAGCCGCAGCAGCAGCGGCGGCAGCAGCAGCAGCAGCAGCAGCAGCACACACGTGGGATGGCGAGAATTGTGGTAACAGCTATCATACATAATTCAATAGATTCCATTCAATGCAATTAAATGATTCTTATTGCGGGAATTACACAACTGGAGCGCTGAATAGGAATTCATCTCACACCAAATGTGACTTGATAACATTTGAAAAGCATTGTTATAGAATTGCCCAATTGCTATAGAATGGAGAAAAGAATCACTCGCGCTCCATAAATAAATAACAAAGGAGTGGGCCGATTGGTCGGGAGAGCAGCTAAAATAACTCCAATGATGTTTTGCCTTCATGGCGTGTGACACATTTAAAAGTCAATGTGAGGAGCTGCATGGCCAAAAAGGTACACAGCAGCACACCTTTACTGAATTAAGCACATTTGGTAGAAATGTTCATTTTTGTCCTTTTTTCCATAATTTCCCATGCATCATTTTGGCTTGTTCTTTGTCATGGTTGAGGGCAATCACAATGATTGCACAGACTGAGTGAGTGTCATCTTCTTTTATTACTCAATGCGGGATTTTTTTCCCTTTGGTAAATTGATACTGTGACTAACAAATATGTTGACAGTAAAACCTCTTCAAAAGCCTATCAAAATATTAAAGATGGAATCTTCAAGTCTTGCAATGACGACACACAACTAATGACATAAATCGCAATGAAAATGTGTCAGTTGACAACAAGATTAAAGACCCAATGTTTGGAAATGGAAAATGCATCATCCTATGAATCAATATGAACAGATTATGGATTTTATCCGAAAAACTGGCGTCCAAAAACAGAAACAGCATTCTCCAAATTTGCATGCTGCTCTGATGTGCGAAATGAGGGAGGGAGTGTGCGCTGCGTATCTCGCAATCCTGCACATGCAAGCGAAAATGGAAGCAGTTTGCCACCCCCAAGGGAAGATGCTTTGAACTTTTTGGACTTATCACACTCTACTTTATCCTGCTATGTGCAACCGACTCCACTGGCCCGATGAGTTCCCACATCACTCCGACGCAGGCCCTCCTCCATTTACTTTTTTTCCCTCAGCCTGACTGCCTGTCTGCAAAATGATGTAAATGCTATGAAAATATAAGCTCTGGTCTGTGGAGGATGTATGTGCATCCATCCACATGCTTTGGCTACAGTTGGTCCTGAGCCAGACAGGACTGAGATGACCTCGGAGCAAGTGAAGTTTGCACTGCAAATGCAAACAATCAGAGAACAAGAACTGCTCACAGCCAGAAGAAGACAGAAATGGAGGGAGAAAGCGGCACCACTGTAGATTAGCGCTACTCCTCCTTTGCCTCACTTTCAACTTGATTTCAGGCCTGGCTGGAATGGTGTATCTTCAGTATTAAAGCTAGAAATTCAAAAAACAGCCGCAGACACCCTGTGGGACTTTAAGGAAAAAAAAAAACTTTTTCACAAACCATCAGAAAGACGCTCAACAATGAGGGGCCGTCAAAAAGTAATAAGCCCAACGGAACTCAAGCTGCTAAAAATGGATTTTTAAAACAGCTTTTTGGGTGTTCAATTCTTTTGGGCTCAAATTGTAGATGGGGAAATAATTCAGTGACTCACTCCATCATAGATGTTGGTATGGAGCAGCAGTCCTGTATTGCGGTGAGAGGAGACGTAAGGTGGGCAGTGTACGAGGCCTCCACCACCTGTTTGTTCCTGTTCACCACGTCAAGGTAGCGGTTGAACTTCTCTCGAATCTTCTTGGCCAGCTGCAAAAAGGGAAGACAGTCGAGTTAGAAACACAACAATGATCAACGGAAGACTCCGCAACTACATAGGTCGGCCGACTTGAACACACAGAGGCCAGCTTTGGAAAATCGGAGAGCCGTGATTGGTTGTTACCCGAGCCCCAAGCAACTGTGATGTCATTTTCGGTCGACAATTTGGCCGAAAAGACATATTTTATTTGTGGCCGTGAAAAGGCAACATTGCTCCAAAGCAAGGAATACATATAATAAAGGCATAACTCCTGCTGTTGAACTCAATACATCGTAAACTCACCCTGGCTTCCACACTAACTAAAGCCCTTTGTTCACATTCCATAATTAGCACCAGCGCCAACTAAAGTGGTGTAATTCAAAAGAGGAACAGGAAACTGCTGAGTGACCCACTGACCGATGGCCCGCCTAATCACGCAACCATTAGATTCTGTCAGCGCAACACAGCCCGCAATTACTTCCCCAGCACCACAAACACGGTTCCACCCGTACATACCTCCTGAGACACTTACACGCAGACAATAAAGTTAACACCAAAAATGTGTTCTGTACTAACACACATCATGTCTGTTGCAGCATAGCAATTAGTGGCAATGAACTTTCTATAAAAAAGGAAAACGGGCCAGTGTTCAGATGGGAAGTGTTTCCATGACTGGCTGGAGGATAGAGTCCACTTTGAACACAAAGCAGAAGCTTTGAGCATGGGAGCTAAATCTTGGGTTACACTTTGCCTCAGTGCAGACAAAGAAAACCATTCCAACCTGCGCTCTACAGGTACGCTGTAGCAAACACACTGCTCCTCTCTACTCACCAACCAGAGTGTGTGTGTGTGTGTGTGTGTGTGTGTGTGTGTGTGTGTGTGTTGGGCGTTTGCAGTCGCACATCTACACTTTGAAATCTTACGCTGCGGATTTTGATGACTGCCAGACAACATTCAACCACAGCCACTGCTGGCTCTTATTTGGGAGAGAGCGAGCGAGCGAGCGAGCGCATGCTTGAGGTTAATATAGGGATGAGCAGGGCCAGGGCCAGGGCCAGGGCCAGGGCCGGGGCCGGGGCCGGGGCCGGGGCCGGGGCCGGGGCCGGGGCCGGGGCCGGGGCCGGGGCCGGGGCCGGGGCCGGGACCGAAACCGCATGAGCGCAACACCACGGTAAGGCGCAGCGCCTTCTGATGGGCTCACGTTTCAATCTGGAATTGTTGGTAGTCTGCTAACAACAACGAGCACAACACGGGATGGTCTGCTTTTTAAATGGTGGATTATGACGGATTCTCAAAACAAACAAAAAAAAGAAATTCCTGCAGTTTCCATTTACCTTGCCTATTCATGAAGGTGGCTGTCACTTGTAAGTGTGTCTGAGGACAACGCAGGAGTGTCAAAACACAGGCATGACGTCAAAGCCAATGAGATGGCGGCGGCGGCGGCGGCGGCAGCAGCAGAATTTCAATTCCCTTTCAAATCACCTTCAACCAGCTGGATAACGTGACTAGGAGTGTGTATGTGCCTTGCATTTGTAATCAATTGTACCTTCGACAAGACCAACAGAGCATCTGTGAGATGTTGTTACTCACCTGCTGGACTTCTGACTCTCCATTTGATGTCTTCTCTGTGTACACAAACGAGTTGAAAATCCTCTGCAAAGAAAAAGAGAGGGAACAAAACAGTGAGCTTAGATCAATATTTGGATCCAATTTCAAAAACCATCATTGCGTGTTGCATCCTATGATTATTGTCATGACAAGGCCTAAAATGGCCTCATTCCACTGCAGACGGAACACGGAACCGTTTTTACATTGCACGTCTAATGAACTCGATTCCTTGTAGATTGTTATGATTGGCTACGAACTTTCTTCCCCCTGAGCTAATTCAAAGGTGTCACCTGATTTTCTAAACATCAGCAGAATTCGAAGCATTGCTTCCACTCTGGAGAAAAAGTGTGGCTACCTTGCTTGTAAGCAAAATGTCAAACAGTGTATTGTTCTTTCGCAGCCTTGGTGCAAAACAACAACAAACGAGGACAGGGCTTTTTCCAAAAGTCAAATAAACAGGAACATGCAAAGACAAACAAGGTTAAAAGTGAAGCTGCTGTCGATTAGCCGTCTTTCTTTCTTTCTTTCTTTCTATCCCCTCCAGTGCCTCCAGTGTTTGTTGTTGGAGCTGCGTTGTGGTTTTCACAGCTATGGTGTAGCCAGGGAGGAATGCTGGCCTCTGAAACCTGAGAGGCCTGAAGTTGCTTGGGTCATTGTGGCCTCCCCTGACCCACAATCAAACAAACACTGACTTGTCCACAGCCGTCCAATACAAAAACACAACTCAAGAAGGGAATGTACATTTCAAAGTGTTCAAGAAAAAAAATCGGATTGTGATGCGAGATGGTAAAAAAAAAAGAAATCAGGACAATCAATTTACATGGCATATTTTTGAAAATCGATGATGTCAGCCTGGTTCTTTGACAAAGTTCAGGCTAAACTGGGGTGAAATTTAATATGCACTCATGGGACAATAGCTCCAAATGTTCACAATCTCCTCTATTGATGACAGGGCGGTCGGTCTCTTTTGTATCACTAAACCAGTTCTTAAATCCCTCCGCCTAGGGGTTAACCTAACCACAGATGATTAGTTCAGAGGAATTCTCACCATAAACATGAAGAGAATTCCCCAAAGCTAGCTTGTTTCACTCATTCTGGTGGAGCAGATACGGACGGGGATTATGTTTTCTTCCAAAGCGGCCAAACAAGCAGTTGAAGCAAGGAACCCAGCTGTTCAGATGGAATCCTTTTAATTGCTTCTCATTTGCCAGCCTTTCAAGGGGATACCATCAAGTGGTGACTCTTCTGCTTTAAACCCATTCTTGTATTATGGATTCTGGAATATAGTCCAAAAATGCGACGTAACAGTCAGAGCAAGATGTCTAGGCAGATCCATCCATGTATGAACCATGAGGGATATGGAAACAAAGTACATAAGAGTGTATCATTATGTGCAGCATTAATCTGGAGTTACATGGGCGGGCGGGCGGGCACAAGCGCACTAATCCTGTCCTTGGGGTGTGTTGATCAGTCGGACATGTTTTTTCGTGTGAAAATGGCACAATGGGTATAGCGCTTTGGTGGGGCCCAACCAAATGTTGACTGAAGCCAAAATGTGGCTCCACTCATATGGAGTATTCACATAGGTACCCTTTATCCGTTGAGGCAAAAATGTCGGGTTTAATTCAACCGGCAGACTGAATGAACTGCAGCCTGATTCACGGTGCTGCCTTTCTCCTTTGTTGTATTCCTTTTCCTTTCTGCTCCCAGCCACTCATTGCACTACAAACAGCTGAAGCTAGGAATGCAGCATTAGAGCTTTGCCTCTGATGTGTGTGCAATGCTCCCCCTTTTCTACGACCCTGTGCCATGACTTTCTCCCTCCCCTCACTTTCCCCAACTAAAACACACACACAAAAGATAAAAAGTCGAAAGAGTGACACCATGGTATATAAAAAAAAAAAGATGTCCTGCTCTTCGCAGAGTAAAACAGGAAATAGACCAAAATACACACCGAGTGAGAAATGGGACATTTTTGGAGGGTTCAGAAAAGCTACTGCAGCAGCAAGCAGAAAACACATTTTTGAGTTAGTCGAGATTTAGGACTAATTGTATCTTGGCTCGAGAAAAAACTATCAATTGGTTGCAGTCTGTCAGGTGCTATGGTTCCCTTTTTTTTTCCTAAAAAGTGTTAAGGTCAGGCAAGTGTCCTCATGATGCAGTTCTCGGTCCCGTCCGGGGATATTTGCTCACCCTCTCCACCAGACAGAAAATAATGCTTTCCACATGTTGGGGCTGGGGGGAGGAGGGCAGAGGGGACAGGAGCTGGAGACATTTTGGGGGGAGGTCAGTGTAGAAAAGGAAAGGCATATAGAAACAGTCACGGGGAAAAGAGACCGGGCCGCCCTGCAACAATTTGTGGGTGGCGACGGCCGAATGCCGTCACACATGTTTGTTGACTTCCTCGTAGCGTCAGACGGATGTGACGGAACCGTGTACACCAGCTGAGTTTTGGGCCGTGTATATGGGAACCCGACAGCGGAGCGTATTGAACCTTTCCCAAAGGGTGCTTTCAGATATTGCCGTATTCAAGCCTCTGTCACTTGCAAGCAAATATTTTGGCGTTTTCACCCTCAGGCGTCCTCCCTCGTATGAATGGGCCCCTAGCCCGGCTGTTGTCGACCACCTTGGGAGCTGTCTACCATTTTGAACGTGGGACTTCTCCCTGCTTACGTCGTCAACGTATGCCTTGCCTGCCAGCGTCTGTCTTGCACACCAGCAACAACCTGCTGTGATATGGCGTGTCATCTCTGGGGCTTCTTTGTGCAGCAGATTTGATACATGACATCATTTTCTAAATTCTATTTGATACAATTTTAATTTTATGTTTCAAATCGCAGTTTGTGAGGACAATTTTCCACTTTGCATCCTGGGAGTAACAACTCGCTGCTAAAGTAGAGCCAAGGTGAAAACGTTCCAAAGGAAGCTCAAGGTCGCATACCTGGGCTTGTCCATTATGGTGATAAAATGTCAGATTGAACAAGAATGAAAATAAACTTCACAGTGGTCACACCGGTTCCACTAAAAGCAGACTTATGAAGTCTGAAGGCACTTTTCAAAATTGAAATTGCTCATCTTCAGAGTATTTTTCCAATTTTGGTCGCAAATTCAAATGAAAGAATGCTGGAAATGTTTAACCATTTTACAAACACGCACACACAATTAGCCTGATTTTAGCCACAATTCTCCCTTCCCAATAACCACAAGGACACCTCGATTATCATAATAGCTCCGAAGTAAATCTTATTTGATATTCATTCCATGTGCGGTGTGTTTCGACTAATCCTAAACAAACCAAAGGGTGGAGGAAGAGACGTCCTTTGTTGCTGAAGATCATAAATGGCAATATCAATCAGACAACTGTGAGCTGTGTAATAAAATGGGCTCCTGTAAAGTTGAACACGGTGAAGCGTAGTAAGATGTGGAATGATTAACTGGCTCTAGAATTTGTGTTGGCAACTCTGTGTCGCGGGGAAGGCAACTTGGTAAAGAAAATATAGGCACAAACTGTACCCACAAAATCAACCATATAGCCTGAGACTGACATTTTACACACACAAAGTTAACGCTTCCCAGAATTAAACAACTTCAAAAAACTAAAATGATAAAGCCTGGTCGTATTTGATGTTGACCTAATTCTAAACACAACTGCTACACACATACAGGCAGGCAGGCAGGCAGGCAGGAGGGCAGGCAGGCAGGTTTCCAGTGAGAACACATGATGTGTTGTACTTGCAGCAGGAAGCCACAAAGCCAAATCAAATACACGCACAGTGTACAGATGTGCTAAATACAGTTTGCTAAATGAAAAGCAGGAAGACGAGTGTTGGGGACAAGCGAGGGAGGGACAGATTAAAAATAGAAATGAACTGAGCCATTCCTACCTCTTCCTCTGTAGATCATTTCTCTATTGAAAAACATACACTGCGTTGCTTTCATGCATGGCCTTTCTAGAAGACATTGCTTCCCCCATGATAATAAAAAAAAAAAAGCCTGCCAATTCTTCATTGTCTGACGATTACTCAAGCCTGTCCAACACACCTGCATGCAAAGGAATGTAAACAGACACGTTAATACCACAGCAGCACAAGCACACACACACACACACACACTTCGAGCATTGCCACAGAGTGTGAGGAAAAGTCCTTTCACTCATTGACATTGTGGGATTCACTTTTCAGCCAGCTGGCCTGTTGATGTGATGACCAAAGGGACACGTAAACATTGTAATGTCATGTAAATAGTAGTCCTCTATAATGTAAGAAATGGATGTCTTGCTCAAAACACAATCCAACAAGATATTGTGGCAAGTAAAGAGCAGACATGTCAAATGGATGCAAAGATCAAATTTAAGACTTCATTCATTCAAAAGCTTCAATAATAAAGACGCTAAATGTGAAATCATTAATAATAATTACTCCCACATATAAAGCAGCAGGGGGTTTCAAAAAGTAGGCCATAGGTTTTTAAAAAAATAAATAAAATGTTGGAGTCACAAAACGAACAGATGTGTTTTTCACCCTTTTCCGCATTCTGTTTTTGTTTCACAGCCATGAAATGTAACCAAACATAACGTGCAAAACAAGGAACAGCGACAGCGGCAGCTGGAGAAGACAATCAAAGAATCACCAGAACCAGCCTCACTTAAATACACCTACTGCTTTATTCCATTGGTGAGTGACACGACTATTTCTTTTTAATACGTATATAACCATTGACAAAATAAGGTAACGATTTCTATTTGCGTCACAATGTTCGTTTCAATTGGGATGTCATGGAGAAGGGCAACACGTGGTTTTCCCTCTATATTCATTCTGTTCAAACCCTTTTCACAATGAACTAGGAACTGCCTGTTGCTCCGAGCTAATCCACTTGACTTTCAAATGACGTCGGCAACTCTAACAAAACAAAGTAGTCTTGATGACTGTTATTCAAAGCTAAGAGCATTCCAGGAACTTTGGGGGTAGTCAGCGCCCACAACATGTAGGGCTGGGCTGGGCTGGGCTGGCTGCAAGGATACGACACCTTAAACAGTGTTGACTCATTTCTTTCAGACAACAACCAGTCAGTGAGTATTACGTATATGAAATGAATGGGATGGCGCTTTAGGTTTTGCAAAAGCGGGAGACACTGCAGGGTGCAGAAGCTTTGATGAACAAAGTCAAGACCTACTTGACCTTCTCAACTGTGTGAGAAATCAATCGTTCCAGTGTAAATGACAGGACAAAATATGAGAAGATTGCAAGCCTTGGGAATGAACAAAAGTTCAACAAATAGGCACTTTTCGGACCTCCACACGGACTTTGTTGAAGAGCAGAACACTACACTACATCTGCATTTTGGGGAAAAAGCAAAAAATGCTCGAAGAACTGGAAAACCGTTGTGTTTGGGCTTGCCATTTACCACGGCCCTGCTTTTATTCATACACACGCAGGGAAAAAAAAGGACACAATGGCATGAAAACAGTCTGATGTGCTTCTCCACAATAGGAACTCCAAGCTCCTCATCCAGAATGCAAAGCCTCTTCAGTGCTAGTGCATGCGTGTGTGTGTGTGTGTGTGTGTGTTGTGGGGGATGGGGTACTTAAAAAGTCTGGGGGAGAGAACCAGTCCCTCTTCACTCCCTGCCCTCCCAATGGGATATTTTGCTCACTGCCCCCTTTGACTCGAGACTCACACTTTTCTTTTTAGCATTATGTCAAGGATAGTTCATTTCAAGCTGCGCCCAATGAAGGTAGTGAAGGAAGGGGTGTGTTTGGGGGTCTCTGGTCAGTCCCAGTGGGGCTAAAGGAAACGCAAAAGTCATTTCCAATTGTCGCAGTACACAGACCTGAGCGGGAAACGATGCACAAAAAGCAAGCACCATCCTGACTTTTACGGTAAAACAGATAAGGACCGAAAGAGAATCTTATTTTGACCAAGTATAACAATCTTAGCCAGAGATAGCAAGCATAGAAATGTTGATTCTTAACAGCAGTTTGGCATTTGAGGGCACGTCAGCATCAGATCACATCAGATCAGATGGAAAGCCGGCCGGCAAAGCAATGGCTCAAAAACACACAGTCAAGGCCAAAGCAAGAGAGGCCATCTTCAATTGAGAAACGTGGCAAAGCCATCAAAAAGGATGTCCACAATAAGACGGAAAGATTTAAAGCACAACAGCTGGAGCAAAAAGGGAGAGATCTTGCCTGACCACAGTCCAGCAGAAGCCAAGAGGGAGTGCAGAAGGCTGGCAAAGGAATTAACACAGCTTGATTGAAATGAAAACCAGTCCTGTTGTGTCGAGGGGCAGACAGACATTTTTGGAAAAAGATTTTTCCCTCACTATCTTTCTTCCCGGATGCAGGCCACCAGCACAAAGGTAGCCAAAGCAAAAAAAGGCTGCAGGTACATTCAAAGGTAGTCAAGATACTCTTGGGAGGCAATTTGGAATGGACAGCCACTGCTCGAAAAGAAGATCAACGATGGGAATGACTTCAATCAAGTGACTTATTATCTGCGTGAGGTTTGCACAGATACGAGAGCCAAACGGTCTGTAGATGATGCAGTCAACTTGCTCCTCTACTCCATACTGCAAGACCTAGACTCCCTATTCCAGGATCATGCTTGTGTGCTTCCGAATCAGAAAGCCTTTTATTGTCATTATACAACGCTGCCCAAACAGTGCAATCGAAAACTATCAAGTTTGAAATTCACAGGAAAAACTGGTGCTTCCATAAAGCTCAATTGTCTTTTTCTCTTTGCAAACACCCTCTACCTTTCACTATCAAGCTTCAGTTCTGGAAGTGGAAGATACCAGGAGAGCAAGACTACCAGCACTCAGAAGATTAAGGTCCTTCGAATGAAATCTTCCCTTTGTAATGAATCAGTCGATAGTCCAAGATTCGGTCAGGTTAAAAGCACAGGAGACACCTGATATGCTTGCAGCGCATGTCCCGTCACATTTCGGAAACATTCGGGATCTCTGTAGCGAGATCTGTTTTAATGACATGGAAACAGAAGATTACATGACTTAGTTTCATCCAGGACTAAATCCACCGTGACTCGTAAAAACTTTCTAACGTATGCCAAAAGAAGTCCAACATGAATTTAGTGAAGTGGCTTCGAAGAAAGCATTGGCATGATTCAAGTTTCTACTTTATACTGGAATTTCTCATTGCACATTATTATTTCTCATGAGTTAGGAGAGTGAAACTATGTCGCGACAAAGAACTGTGTGTAGATAGAAGATGAATCAAGCGGACACAAGGAAAACATGCAGGACACTGAATCTTGCAATTGCTGAGATAAAGCGGATGACAACAAGCCAATTTCTTTTCTACATCAAACTTCTTTCCTTCGACAAATCCATGACAAAGGTTCTCAAGGTTATTCATCAGCCAGTGGCTACAAATCAAATGTCCAGCTACATAGCACTGACTGATCACTTGCTTACAGTCAGGTAAGAACTTTGCACGCTCACATTATTTGAATAACAACACACCGGAATAACTTTTCTCGAATAAATCAGAGTCCCTCCTCCAACTATAGCTATATCGAGCATCTGCCTGATCTTCTGCAACAATTACGCACGTGAAGGACAAATTGAAAAAGGTGACTCCGAAGCGTTGGCTAGGGAGTTTCATATTTGCTAGAGAATGAAGGGTGGAGTAGTGAAGGCTTGCATTACATTTTAAAAAGGGATGCTCTCGCCTCCACAACAAAGCTCTCGGAACAATTCAGGAAGACAGCGCCATTCGCTCTGGTTCCTCAGCCAAAAGCCATCAGAAATATACAAAATTGTGAGCAACCACATCAAGTCCATTCAAAACGTTGCTCTCTTTCTGACCTGATAGGAAACAAAAGTCAAAAGACCGCAAAGGATGTTGCCGTGTAAAGAGGAACACACTGCATTAGAAAGAAGGCAGCCGAGGCCCAAGCAGAGCTCAGGTGAGGGAGCGCAGGGGTGACAAAGGAAGAGCCACCAGGATCAGAGGAAGCCCTCAAAGCTGACTCCCACAGGCAGGATAAAGGCATCTCAGTGTGCCAGCAGAAGAGATGAAACACCATTTGGGGCCGGGGCTCCCCCACTGCCTCGCCTCTGTGTTCAGGGCCTGGGAGCTCTTCTGCCTCTGAAGTTCTCCCCCCCCCCCTCCAGCCTTCCTGCCTCACACACACCTCAGCGCTCGCTCGCTCGCTGCCATTTGGCGACCCAATGGAGCTCCGCTATACATGCACAAGGCAATAACCAATCAATGCTTTTGTAGTTTCATAGTGAGGAAGTCATTGGACATGCAGGCGTCTCATTAGGGGGGAAAAAACCCACACATTTCTGGGGGGAAAAACAACATTGACGCTCTCAGGAAGACAATTTGCTAACGCTGAGGAAAACTGCATTTATTATTGATTCCTTTTCCCATTTAAACCAATGAATCCATCATCAAAGCATCTCACCTTTCCATTGTGCACCGACCGAGTCATCAATTCAGCTAAAACCAAATTCTTTTCATCGATTTAAAAAAATACACAGCTGCATATTCTACATACTATATATTTCAATATTTAAGGCCTGAGATAACATGTAAAATCTGGGACACTTGATCATGACAGTCAAATCAATTACCTTTTTTTTATTTTAATCAGCATGATCCACAGCTTGGGTCTAACCAGAGATAAATCGAGAAACCCAATTATATAATCGGTAACGCAGCACCCTACAGCAAATAACAGAGCCGCTGCAGTGAATGTAATTTTCAATTTTCGGGGTTATTTTGGAGGCAGAAAACAGCATTGCAGGTCTAATTAACATCGATGGGATGGGCAACAGTACATTTCAGACATTGAATCAGCAGACATTTCGATTAGGTACACCATCAAATTCGTGCTGTGTTGTGCATGACATGCCTTCACAAATATTTACATTGCAGTTGCAGAAAAACATCTCAGTGAGAAGTTTTTCATACATATATCATTTCAATCTCGAAGTGTAAAACTGCATGCAACCATTTAACACACTGCTATAAATTCTGTTGGATGATATATTTTAGATGGACTTTAATGAATGACGTCAACCCAAACGAACGCATACCGTTGTTTAAATAGGTTAGAAAATAAACTGGTTTACCAAGGGAGAGTCACACATGCGCGCGCACGCACGCAGGCGCGCACCTCTGACACCTATGTTGACAGGAAGGTTATTTTGGGCACTTTTGACTGATAAATTAAGATATCAACAAGGTTAAGAAATGTGATTTCTGGGGGGGGTCGAAGAGAACCTCCAGTGTGTTGATGTTCCACATAAACACGCCGAGTAACTTGTTGTTTTGGCACTACCTTATGTTTTTGGCACCTCATTGTCTCGCTTATGTATATGACAGTAGTTTAGAAGGCAACCTTTTTTCCCCCTTCCTATCCTCCCCCCAAGCCTTTTATGCCAGCTTCGTGTCAATTGCAGCCACTCTTAAGTGGCACAAGTAGTAACACACAGGTTTTCATTTCCACGCCAGCCAGCCAGCCGAGAAAATGCCATTTACCTGCATAGTAAAGACTCCCAGCTCCTGCGTAGACAGCTTCTTCATCTGCTCGGACAGAACTTGTGCTTCTTCCAAAATGGAAAACTCCGTGTCGGCTCGACAATATCCCCAAGAAAGAGCCGTGCACATGAATGCAAAGCTCCACAAACGAGCAGACAAGCTCCCACGAAGACGGAGCAACGTATCCCGGAAAGGAGCGCGCGGTGTCGGCGTCAAAGCCCAAGTGCTGTGCCTGCTCCACCTCGCCATGATGATCGGGGATCTTCAACGCGTATACCGAGTGTGAGCGAGGAGAAGAACCTACTACTTTTTCTTTTTTACAACTTTGTGCAGAGGGGTACGTGTGGCCTTTTCCTCCCGGATGACTCTCCGAAATGCCTGGCGACGCGAAGCATTGCCCGTCTTCGAAATCTCTGAAAAGAAGCAAATAAATCCATGAGTAGAAGCGAAGTTTTTCTTTCAAAATCGTGGCCCCGCAGCTCAAACTCCAACGGGTCTTGCAGCTTGCGTCTATGTGTGTGTGTGTGAGCCCGAGATTCTCCACAATGGGGGTGAAAGTAGGGGGCGTGGAAACGCACAGTCCTACACACGTCCGTCCGGAGCAGAAGATCAATGGATCGAGGTGCTATGACGCCTTCGGAGACCGCTGGGAAAGCCCAAAATATGTACCGATCGCTATTTTATTCGTGTGCATTTCTTCATTCAATATTTATTTTAGGAGGAAAACATTTGTAACATTTAAGCAGTTCGAGTGAAAAGCAACATGAATAGCATTAGTGTTTACATATAACGTTGAAGAGTAACATATAGAAGTCTTTATTATGTCTCGAAGTTGATCAATCTAAAAGTGCAAAAAGGTGCTACTGGCCTTGATTTCAAAAAGACTCATATCTTGTAGGTACAAATATACTATGTTGTATATGTGCCAATCAGCTTTTCTCGATCACAAGATGTCTATAGTTGTCACTATTATTCGACCGACTTTAGTGCAATAAAATGTCTTGCCCTTGAATACACCCTGGATTGGTCGCCAGCCCATTAGGTAGAATGTAGACAAACAACCATTTAGAATGATGGACAGTTTACGTACAGAGCTTAAATGATGTCTGCCTGCAGCTCGATCAAATCCTCCAAAATGGTGTTGCACCACAGCTTAGACCTGCTTTTAGCTGCTCTAAACTAGTCCTAGGGGAGGGGGCATTTTGACAAATCCCCAAACACTCCAAATGAGACTTGCGGTGGTGGGTGGCACAGAAAATGAGGACGCATGTGTCCGTTTTTACACAAAGTGCATGCTCGCTTGTCTCCCAAAGTAGGGCTCTTGTCATGTTTGGACTTTTCTTGGATCATGTTTCTACCACAGTGCAGCCAAAATGATAGCTAGCGCTCATCTTCATCTAAATACTCATTTTGACTGAGTGACTGGTACCCCGCCTCCCTCCCGCCTTTCTCTCCCTCGCTCTGCTGCTGCTGCTGCTGCCATCCAAACAAACCCACTAGTAAATAGCATGAAGTAGAAAGTGAACCCTCATTAAGAAAGACACAAGGATTGCCATTACAGAGGATTAAACCATTTGCATTATTTTAATTACAGCATGGAAATACAGCACCACCTGGTTGGGAAAGATAAAGGGAAGCAAAAAGTCCTTCTGATGAGCCGACTCTGAAAATTAGGACGTATTTATGAAACTGCACAGTGAGGTGCTGTGAGGTCTTATTCAAAGCCCCCAAAAAATCCAATTGAAAGTTTGCGCCTCGTTTTTATCCATCAATCATTCTCTGCAATGTGCTTCAAGAGCTAATAAGGCTTCTTTTGAGTCTCCTCCCAAAGAACAGCAACCTCAAGGTCCTTTTAACAGACTCGTCTTGGGTCTGCCCCAAATCTCTGGAGGAGGAATGTTCCGGGCAAAGCCCCTTCTCCTATTCCTCGTTCATTTACAAGTTACGGAGGCCAACTTTCTTTCGTTGTCCTCTTTAGGTTACAAGTTTGATTGTGAGAAATGACAGAATCCAGTTTGAGTCCTATTCCCTTCTGTATCTCATTAACGGCAAGTTTGCAAAGGCCTCTGTCATAATGACTCGCTACATAGGCTTATTTAAAAGCATTACAATCAATCATATTGTTTTGGGGAAATCAATCCTCTCTACAAATGTCGCCATTGGGTAACTGGATCACGCTTGATGACCTTGGTGATCAGTCTATGTTCGTGTGAGATGTAAACAGCGTCTCTGCTCCCGACTGATTTTCTTCACTGGCAACTTTAGAACTTTCGAGCTTTCGAGTCTCTGGGCAGCCGTCCATGGGCTGACAGGAAAAGCTCCTGGGATAAACGAGCTGGACCCACAAATAATATAATATATCACAAAGCCCTGCGTCACAAGGCTACATACATAGAGGCTCACATTTGCAGGGTCAGGCAGCGTTGGAAAAACGGATTGGAACGCGATCCACTAGACCTTTAAGTCTCTACTTATGAGCTTTTACACTTACACTTTTGCAGCCATAATATTAAAACGTCAAAGAAGACAGAAAGCAGGCCATGACTGGCCAAGAAGATTACAACCAGAATCAAACATGTTTGTTTTAAATCATCTTGATTTAAACTGTGTGACTGTCTGGCAGAAATACAAAATGCCAGATAACTTCCGTTGCTCCTTTATCTTTGAAGGCTTTTCTTATTTCAAGTGTCATAAAACACAGCAGTTAATGCAAAAAGGGAAGAACGGATTGAAAATGATTAGAGATGGAAGGTAAATCAACTAGGCAGTGGACAGTTGGCCAGATCACCTTACAAGATAAAGGAGTATCATTTTTCCTGGCAAAGTTGTTCACTTGACCTTGGCAATCTGTCAAGCGGGCTTTCATTGCCTTCACCCTTACCCATCACGATGAATCCATCGGCGCTCCATTACGACAATATATCGATACATCGATATAAGTACCGAGTGCTCTGCTCGTCTGCTGCTGCTATTCATTTTTTCTGAAAATGCTTCTTAAGTCTGCGTGTGAGTGGGGTGGGGCAATAAAGTAAGCGCCATACTGTTTCTATGGCAACTGCTTCCTTTCAAGTTTTGGCCCCCTTTTTTACAGCTGGATAGAACAACCAGATCTGCGCTATTCTCCCACTACCCGTCTTGTGCCTCCATATCTCTCTCTCTCGCTGGCTCTCTCTCTCTCTCTCTCTCTCTCCCTGGCTCCGTCGCTCCCTTTGCAACATCAAAATGTGTTCTTTGAAGACTTAAGCTGATTCCAAGTCAGAGCCACAGCTATTTCTGGCTCTATTCAGGACTGAGCTTGTGTGCAGGCAGTGCTGTGTTTGACAACATGCATAAGAAAGACAAAAGAAGTCAGTGAACTTTGCGGGTGGGTGGCTGTTTGGGGGAAGAAAAAAAAAACGACACTTGCAACATTGACACAAATACTGTACAATAAAGCTACAGGATGTGATTGAAATGCTGCTGTCTGTCTGGTGCTGATAATGACGAGGATTGCTTGGTGTATTCCAACGCGAGTATGACTCAATGCCAATACGAGTATGCGCTGTGCACCACTACAGACGGACAGACCTTTAAACAAAAATCCTCAAAAGCAAAGTGGGAGATGGGGGAGGAAGGGAGGGAGGGAGGGAAGTGCAACGGAGGGCGAGAGCAGAGCTAGGTAGATGGTAGAAGATGAAAGGAGCAGATGGGGGAAGGAAAAGAAGAAGCAGGAGAGAGCAAATGTTATGTTGTGTCATGCAGCACACTAGCAATAGCATCAAGTATTCATTCCAAGATCCAGAAATGTTACTTTTTAAAAAAAAAAAAAAAGCCCAGAGAAGAGAAGATTGCCACTTTTATCCAGGAATCACAAATGTGCGACACGTCACTCGGAATAGAACTCAATTCATTTTGGAAAATTAAAACCAAGTTGACATAGCAGCGTTCACCACAATAATACAGTCCAATTTCATTTGGAGTTGTGGTTGTACCCCGTAAACAAAATAAGGCGGGTTCCTCACTTCTAAAACTCCTCATGTGCTCGATCAATTTGCTGTTTTCTGTGTGGATCTTGCAGGTATGTGATTAATTGGCCTCTCCCCATCTGATTGTGTCCCACAATGTGGAGAGTGCTCACATCCATCCAGGGGCCTGAACCACTCTGCTCAGACAGCCTTGGGCCACGAGGGGCCCCGACACAGGGACACAGGGGGAGAGAGAGAGAGAGAGAGAGAGAGAGAGAGAGAGAGAGAGAGAGAGAGAGAGAGAGAGAGAGAGAGAGAGAGAGAGAGAGCTCTTCAAGCTCTGAGTGGAACCAGATTCTGCTTGAAGTGGAGAGGGGGAGTAAATAAGAATGGCAAGCCCTACACTTGAAGCCCCGCAACTGATTCACACAGATGGAAAGCATTAGGCTTCCATTCCACTGCAAAGATGGATGGATGGATGGATGGATGGCTTATTAGATGCTGTGTGGAGTGAGAGAGAAAGAAAAGGGGGCGGAGATGTGGAGAGACGAGTAA
The DNA here is from genome assembly GCF_901709675.1 of Syngnathus acus. Taxonomy (NCBI): domain Eukaryota; kingdom Metazoa; phylum Chordata; class Actinopteri; order Syngnathiformes; family Syngnathidae; genus Syngnathus; species Syngnathus acus. The sequence continues at coordinate 933,467 of NC_051090.1, read as the reverse complement.
GTACAGGGGAGAAAAGCTTGTGGGGCGGGGGGTTTGCCTCCATGTTTTAAGTCATTCAAACTTGCCAACGTTCCCTCTCGCTTCGGAATGACTTTGTCGGAGAGCCGTGCATTTGACAATGTTTACTTTTGTGCTTGTAAATTGCAGTGGCATTAGTGTATTGAGAGACCTGCTTGGAAACCAGAGCCAATCAAATTGCATCCCTGCAAGATTACAAGCACAATAATTGAAAGATTGTTGATGCAGCTCTTGTGCTCTTGCGTATGCAAAGAAATGGCCTGGAAGTGATTTAAAAAAGAAATCAACTTTCAATGGCAAACCAAGTATGACATGACCCACACAAATAAATAAATACTAACTAACTAACTAACTAAATTGACCTGTAGTTGGTTGCAAGCAAGGAGAGCTAAAGTTGGGGCAGGGTCAGTGCTTGGCTCAGGGGTACTTCATCACTAAAGTAGACTAGCCCCATTCCAAAGTCTGCTTAGCATTTATTTACAGTAAGCATAACCATTCGGTTCCAAGACCCACATTGATTATTTGTTTATACCACTCAGGTCAAACATTTATTTGATTTGGGTTCAAATTCCATGTGGCGTGGTCATCTACTTCCTGCCATTTTGTGAAACATTATCGCACAGATTCATGGCTCTGGTAGATTTCAGTTCAGGAGTGTTTCCAGTTCTTACTTGGTCAACTTGCGATGTTCCCACTCGGCTCATGTGATTTCAAAGCTGTGAGGCATGAATAGAGAGCAGGAATGTGCATTCATCTTCCACTCTGTTGCTCAGCTGCCATCTTTTCCACGGTGGGATCTGTCAAGAATAGTGAGGGCAGCTTTTAAACACTTTACCCACAATGATTTGTTTCAATTGTGGCCTCATCTGTAGGTGGGACAGGCTTCAAGTAACTGGCAACCCAAATGAAAATGCATGAATGTAAAAAAAAAAAAAAGATTGGATTTTAGAAAAACCTCCACAAATCAGGACTAAGTTCACGTATGAAAGCCATGCAAAAATAAATAGAGGCAATACTCAGCATCATTACCCCACAATATAGCAGACTAATTACGTATATAAGGTCGTGAATCATAAATTCAGTTAGCAAATTGCAGCATTTTCATTTTCGAATGAATCCCTACTTTAATGACATGAATGCCTTCTAAGTATGAAATGAAACAAGTTCAAACGGAATAAACATGTGTTGTGGTTTCTTTTCTTTCCAGAACAATCAACTGTATTATCTTCATCAATATTGCATGAAATTACAAATAAATATTCACTCCCTGTTAACAACTGCTTCGGTATCCACGCGTCAAACCTCTGAAGAGTGGAAGATATTCCCTCAACGGGGGATGAGGATGCGTCCTCATCCCAAAATCAACGCGTCTGCCTCTCTGCATTGCACCGTCATTGCACTGCTCCTCCTTTTCTCTTAATAAAAGGGGAGGATAACTGGGGAAGTTGCTGCTTGCTCTCTTTGTGCCAAGTTATCAAAAATAAATACAGGATCAGTATCCCTTGTGCTGAAGTTGCCAAGTTATCAGAAATAAATACAGGATCAGTATCCCTTGTGCTGAAGTTATTTCAGAGTATTGTTTTTACTTTTAAATCAAAGACTTTTGTTGGTTCGCCATTCCGGGCCTTGAATAAAAAACAAAACAATATTCGTGCCTTGAGACCACTTGAAATATATATAGAAAGGCAGCTTTAAATAGCTTGCTTGGGGTGACCTTTCACGCAACCGACTGTGTAATACTGTTTGTTGTATCATGTTATATGTCTTGGATATTGCGTGAATAAACCTAAACCTAATGGTAGAAAAGAAGTTCATCGAAAGTGCACAACACACGCGCGCAGAATCATGTTTCTTTCACAGGCCAAACAGATGGAGTCATGCCGTAATGTTATTACCAGCTGACTCTCCCGAATTCCACACAGCTCAAGGATACCATCTGCAGCAGAACATTGGAACTGAAGGGGAAGGAAGGTTATGGAAGGTTAAGGAAGGGAAGAAAAAAGAAAGAAAGAAAGAAAGAAAGAAAGAAATAAGGCAATAAGGGAAGAAAGATCGAAAAAACAAAGAAACAACAAGCCAACATCAAAAACGAAACCAGTGGTGTGTGTTGTTGCTGTCACCCATTGAACAAAACTTTGCAGCTTCCTAAAGACGCATATGAGTCTCCCTATCTCACATTCAAGCACAGCGTAAAGCAAACATCATTTAATAAATGACTGCAATACAAAAACACCTGTGCAAAAATATTCATACAAACAATTGCCCTGTTGGTCAAACGGTACAAACATGTAAACTTGCTCAAATTGGCACCCCATGATGAATTCAAACGCTCAAAATGGACTTTTATGGTTTGTTCAAAAAACACAAAATGACAATAGTTCTATCCAACAAAAAGGACTTTGATTTGATTAAAATTCACAGTCTTGCATACAAGTGGTATTTGCATTGCTACATCACAAAGAGGCCAAATTCTTGACAAATATGACTGAGCCTGGAAACATTGCCTGGAAAAGAAATTGTTGAATTATTTTTGGCCTGAAGATGAAAATGCCAAATATGTCATCATCAAGTTCCGCTGTTCTACAAACAGTGGATTGTTCCAAAACAAAGAATATTAGCAAATGGTCTCAATGTGCGCAGAGAGAAAAATGGTGAGAACACGAGGCAGTGATTGTCGCTTTCATAGGTAGTAGAGCTCTGGAACACGTTCAAATAAGGCTTGTGGGATTCACGTGCTTCCAACTGATCATCAGATACTGCTAAAGACAAAAATGACAATGTTCAAACAGTAAGTACACTTGTGACGTCTTTTCTCCACCAGCGCAAACATGAATCCTTTTAAAGGCCATCCATTGTTTTTCTTCTTCAGTCTAATTCAATATTGTAACATTCTTCTGGTAGAGGCCACTAAAATCCATGCATATCATATAATTCCTCCTAAAAAGGTAGCACGACTCGCCACGTCTTTCATGTGGCAGTAACAAAACAAGGAGAGTTTCCTTCAAAATTCAAATATTCAAAAATAATAACCAATCGGAAATCAAATGTACAAAACTCACTCTTGTGAGATGGGGAAAAGAATGGCGGCGTTGAGGCACTTCCTGTCATATTTGCAGAAACTAAGGCAGAAAGTAGAAAAGGTGTATTTGCAAGTGACATTCAGGTGTCGTGCCGCGTGTCAACATGGCAAAGATGCGCTTAGCTGCCTGATTAATGCACAAAACCAAACGTGAGAGAACCTTTGGTGGATTGAATTCCACCTGTCGCATGCTTTTGGGTTTTAGCGTAACTGGCCCAATTTGGACTGCAATATTCCACTTACACTTGGATGGATGGTCTTCATGTCTTGAAAATAGAACTTTGCATTTCATCCGCTCATTCACTCAGGACTTGCGCAGTGTATTTATACACAAGGCAACATTTGAAACAGTATGATATAAAGTACACTTGTTTAAATGTCGTGTGATTGGCTGGCAACCAGTCTGGCCGGCCGGGGTGGACGCCGCCTCTCGCTCAAAGTCAAGCCGGCGCCGGTTCCGGGTTACCCAAAGACAAATGGATGGATGGATGGATGGATGGATGGTGGCTGGTTGTTGCAGACCCAAATGTTGCCACAGGCCAGTCTTCATGCATTTAAGTCTTTGCCTGGGTAGCTGGATGAGAAGCAACGTCGTTTCTCAAGCCAGCCACAAGTGGGAGACAGTGAGCAATTGCGTTTTTTTTTTTTCTTTAAATCTACAGGTCTGCAGTGATGACAGCGTCATTGTACATCAGTGCGTCCGAGTCAGGTGCGAGCAGCGCTGATGTTTGCATGTGGTCCAGCTGTCCCATGGTCTTCTGAGATAGCTGTCCGTACACTTGGACCGGGCCTCCGCCGTTTCCCGGCATGATACAGTGTGACAGCAGCGGTGTGTTGGCCTCGTGGTTGGAGCCCGTGGTGGAGGGACCGCCGCTGACGTGACCCGTGCTGGTGGAGCCGCTGGCGCTGCTGGGCGAACGGCTTTTAGGCGGCGGCATGTGATGCTGGATGACCCGCGGGGGGGGCGCCGGGGGAGGGAAATGAGCGGGGAAAGCCGCGTAACCTGGCGGAATGGGGTAGCCGTTGACGGGAATAAAGCGCGGGTGCGTTTGAGGCATGGCCATGGATGCCCACGCTGGCATTTGAGCCATCTGGCCCGGCGAGGGGATCGCCTGGGCCGGGTAGAGATAACCGGCGGCGGCGGCGGCGTAGCGAGGGTTGCTCAGATTGCTGACGGGACTGGCGCTCAGCGAGGTGGTCTGGGTGGTGGCGTTGCCTCCGCCGCCAGAGGGCGTGCTGGAGCTGGCGTGAGACGACGGGCCCTCCCAGGCTCGGAGGCGGTTGTGGATGTCCTTGAAGCGAGGTCTTCGCGCTGGTCCCTCCTGCCAGCACTCGCTCATCAAACCGTAGAATCTAAGTGACATCACACATCATTTGTTGTCAACTCTTTGACTTGCATCCAGTGAAGGCGCGCAGACGCAAACATACTGTACCTCGGCGGACAGTCTTCAGGACAGGGCAGCAGCTGCCTTTTTCGAACCATCTCCATCACTTCCTGGTTGGAGAAGCCATAATAAGGCTGCAGGCCGTAACTGAAGACCTCCCACAGCACCACCCCAAAGGACCAGATGTCCGAGTCTGTGGTGAACTTTCCGTAGGCGATGGCCTCCGGGGGCATCCAGCGGATAGGAAAAAGCGTTTTGGGATGGATGCAGTAGTAGTCTGACGAGTAGATCGCTCGGGACAGGCCCAGGTCAGATATCTTCACGTGGAGCTGCTCGCCGACTAGAATGTTGCGCGCTGCAATGTCTTTATGGATGTAAAAGTGACTGGCCAAGTACTCCATCCCAGCAGCAACCTGGGTTGCATTAGGCAAAACAAAAAAACGACATTAGGATGTGATTCTTGCATGTATGATATACATTATGAACAATGCATGGCAGCCTTGAGAGGTCACTGTCTTGGTCATTACATTTCTGGAAACGTCATGGAATGAATTTTAGGTCGACAAAATGCATCATCTATAAAAAGAAAAGCAAGACTTCATCGAAGTAATTTGTACATTCACTTGTTTGTGGGGAAAAGAAAGAGGATTCAAGTCTTGCCTGTATGGCCACATGCAGGAAGTCGCCGTGATCCAGGCTGGATTTGACGGTTCCGTCCTCGTCGCTGCTGCAGCCCACGTCGGAATGTGGCGAACGCATAATGAGGAACTCGTGAAGGTCGCCTTGAGGGAGGAACTCAAAGAGCAAGCAGACGTGCTGCTCCTGTGTCACCACACCCAGCAGGCACACCACGTTTGGGTGCTGCAGCTCCGTCAGCACGGCCGCCTCCTGCATCAGCAACCAAAATAATGACAACACATAATGGCCTGCTTTCACGTTGGGCTTCCGACACGCCAGATGGGAATGTTTTAGTCTTCCTTCGAAGCTTGACGTGTACCTAGACGTCCCGATAATAGCCAATGACTGTTTATATGTTCAACTATTTTCAGGGGAACATCTGCCGAAGAATCTTTTTTCATGACATCCAGTCATTGGCTCGGCGACCGCATTGAAAGTGGAAATAAAACGGGACACGCTTCAGAGCTTGTGGGAAGACAGAGCTTTCCACTGGCAGCAAAGCAACGTGTAGAAATGCGTGACTGGCTGTTAATGCCACATTTCTTTTTAGAAAATGTGCAGCTTGTCACAGTGTGTGTGGCTCCTCCACCAAAGCAAGGAAGCCACTACTGGTAAGATGAGTAGAAAGAACATAAATAAACCCACTTTACGATTCAGCTAGTTGCTTGTTTAAAGATTAAGACTTCATTCTGGAAATAAAAGTCCCCAATCCCACACTGTATATATCAATATGGTCATAGCGTACCTGCTGAAAGTCACTCCACTGCTGGACGCTGGAGACGTCCTTCAAGGTCTTGATGGCAACCAGTTGTGCTTGGTCCATGCCCGGCAAGTACAGGTGACCCTTGTATATCTTCCCCAGTGGGCACTCTCCAAGTTCTTCCATGAAACGGACCGCTGACAGGGGAAGCTCTTTGGCCTTACTCTAGAGAGAGAGAGAGAGAGAGAGAGAGAGAGATTGAGAAAGAAAAGCAATGACATCATGACTCATTATAGTTTGCCTTTAATCACAGGTGCTTTGAACCAACCGAGCCAACAGGTGGCGCTCTTATCCATTCTGTATAGTTCCACTGGTTAATTGAAATAGTTTGTAATTAAACTATATATTTCATGTATTACAATAAAAATGGTGTCCTAGTTGTATGATCACAATTTCTGGCTGTGTACGACTTTAGCACAAACATAACCAGAGCACACAAATGCAAAAAGAGATGTCAGCGTTAATTGTTTCAATTTGGATGGAAAACTTTGAACATATGCCAAGTACACTCGGTTTCATATTTGAGGAGAGCAACACTGCTGTAACGAGGCCACATTTTCAGCCATCGCATTTTATGAGAGAAAAAGATACTTGAAAGTAATCAAACATCTAATCATGCGCGGAACCGCGAGAGACCTCCAGTGGATTTTTGGGTGCAATTTGACTTGAAAGAATGTTGTCATATCATTTCACATTGACTGACTCAAAGAGCCAACGGCTTGTCAAACGGTGCAATGACACGCCTGGCTGACCGAGCTCTGAGTGCGCGCGTGATGTGACGTGACACACATGTTTTGAGTTACAAGTTAGTTTCAGGCCTTCTTCCTTTCTTCCCACTCCACTCCACTCCAGCCAAAGCCTCAGATCCTCCTTACTTTGTGTGTGTGTGCGTGTGTCAGTGTTGTGTACATGTGTCACAGCCATTGACCCCTGTGCAGAAGCCAAGTGGCAGGGAGGAAAGAGAAGCCTATACTTTACTTTTCAGGTTTTAAGGAAACAGCATTATGCTATGAAATGTCAACATCATCTGAACACTTCTTGTGAAAATGGTCAGAAGCATCATTTCCAAATGTTTTGGAAGATGGCATTCTCTCACACGGAGCCTTCAATTTTGACACGACATGGCTGTCGCGGTTCCAAACTTCTTTTGACCCCAGGTCAGTCAAACACAGCGAGGAGCCCGGCGACATTCGGCCCGGCCCCTCCGTCTCCCTCATCTCAACAAAAAGGAAGGAACCTCTGCCGTAATGCATGCTTGTCTCTGCAGAAATTGACAAGAATATGACGCATTCCACGTTGAACACAGGTGTGCTGCTGCTGCTGCTGCTGCTGCTGCTGGAGGAGTGTGGGAGCAACAAAAAGAAGCGCGCTCAAACATTCCGCAACCTGCCGGGTTCGCTTTGATGAAAAGGATATGAAGATTCTCACAACACACACACACACACACACACTTGTACAAGCGCAGCAGTCAGCAAGCTATTGGCCTTAACACACACTTGGACGTGCTGTGTTATGACTCCCTCTTGCAGTCTGCTCTTATGACTTCAAAAGGCAAACACAAGACTTTGTTTAGAGTCACCGCGGGCTTGCTCCAAAGGAAGAATGTGAATATGTAGCGCAACTGCTCATTTTCCCAAAGTAGCTAATGCTCAATTAGTATTCATCGTTTTGATTGTTTGGAGGATTCCGTGGAGTACTCCACAAAATATTGATGGGAGAAGAAAAGTACAACGATACGTTCAAGGTAACATTTTGGGATGCCACGTCGTACCTTTGGCTTGTATGCTGTCGTGAGCATGGACATCTCCACGTTCTGCCCACGCACCGGTTTCGGCTGGCGAGGGGCAGGCGGCCTGGCCGACTTCTGGTTGTTGCGGCACGCACAAATGAAGAAGAAGAGCAAGGCAATGGCCAGCGGGATGGCCACGCTCGGAACCAGAATGTACAAGATCTCCATGTTGCCACCACCAGACTTCTCCTTGTGGTCTACAGAAAATCAAAGGGAATCAAATCACACGTGTTGATGGTCATTTCTTTTGGGGAGATGTTTCATCCGTGTGTACAATGCAAACGCACCACAGATGGGGATGTCACAGAGCTCCATGCGGACGCCCTCGTCCAGCGTGAAGCACCAGGGGGCCTCGTGTTTGTTTCCCGGGTTGCGGCAGTACGAATGACCCCCGTTGAGCTCCGGGAAGCGGACGGCCATGAAGTTGTGGCTGTGAGGATACTGGGAGTTCCACGGTTGACACTGACGGCCCGACTTGGTCATACTGATGGTGCCGCGGTATTCGGAGCCGCTGCTGTTGTAACACTTGTGATCTGACCCAGCACAAAGAAGACGTTTGATCAAAAATTGCCTTGATGAAGAAAATCAGGATGGAGTGCCATCGTCCACGACAGCTCTTTGGAATATCTGCGCCTTACTTTTGTTAATGGGCTCCGCCATGGGGATGCCGATCCTCAGACAGTTGGCTGCCTCCAGACTGTCCGAGGCTGCCAGATCGTCACAGTTTGGCAGCTTCAGTCTTTTCAGTATGATGGGGTTGGAGCGGGCGATGATGTACTCGGTTTTGCACAAGTCATTCTCCAGGATTTCACACTCGTCCTTGCACAGGTCCCGAGGTTTGTCGGCCCCCGAGCTGCGGTCACACGTCGGGAAGGCAAAGTGGCAGAGGGACGGGATGGCAAACTGAGAGCAGCGATCCGAGAGATGGTTGGACGTTCCGATCATGGTGAAGGCCGCTGAAACGGGAAGTCGGTTAAACACTACAGGCAATTCTTATGATTATTTGGATTTCATTGTATTTTTGAACACTCAATAGCATGAGTATTTCACATTTCTGCTCTCCTCATATTGTTCAGCGTGCACATGCTTGAAGGATGAAAGTGATCAACCGACAATAAAAAGGTGCAGTTTGCAATGCGTGAGAGCATGATTCATAGACTGGCCGCTTATTGCAAACACATGCTTCTTGGCGCTGGGGATTATCACTAAAGCAGCAGCTCCTCGTGGGGGAGAGGACAGGCAATTAAAGGCGAATGCCCAAAATGGGCTCTTTTCCAAACCACGAGCGTGAGTTCTTCAAATAAAAGTGATTTTAAAATAAAAAAAAATGACCTCTTGAAAGAAATCGAAGGCTGGCTAAGTGTAGAAACAATTGATGCTCCAACAATGGATATGTACCTAAGATTGATGAATCAGACGTTTGTTTGTCACCTGTTATCTGGGTCTCGATCTCGCCCTGCATCTGCAACGAGTCGACAAAGATGCTGCGGTTCCCGATGAAGCGGGCGCAGGCGATGCCTCTGTATGGCTGGCAGAAGCCCTCCTCGTCAAAATCATCCCTGAAAAACAAACCAACAAAAAAAACTGAAACAAAATAAAAATGGATTTCTCTTTTGCTACAAGTGTCATCTACGTGACGTCTGTCTGGAAAATGAAGACACCAAATGCCATTCCACACTTGAGCCGCTAGAGAGCCCCCTGTGAATGAAAAACAAGCGGCCAGTGAACCGCAGCTCAAGCAAAGTTTGCCTATTTGCAGGTTTAAAGTTCACTTCAAGTCAAATGATCCGGCTCGAAAGCACACAGCTCACTTCGGGGTGTAAACTACATGACAAATTAATGTTTGAGTGTTTGGACTTTTTACAGTTTACGCCACCGAGATATCCTTATGAGACATAATCGGAAACATATGCACCAAAGAAAGATGGGGGAGGGAGGGAGGGAGGGAAGAAGTAATGATGTTTTGGCCACTAAATGTAAAACCTCGACTTTACATCCAATGCGCCCTTTCCCAATGTTTTGTTTTGATCCAAACGAGAGCCAGAAAAGCAACAGCGTGATGCTTTGAGATTTGAAATTGGGCCTCAGAAATGGCGCTGTGCGAGGACAGGCCCCCCAAAAAGCCACATGCTGAATATTGGCTCGGTGTGAGATCACTATGTCATGTGCTCTAAGTTGTGCCATATGGGACCTTAAGACCGACCAGGCAATATAGGAGGATAGTGCGAGCTGATGTTGTGTATGGCCTTAACCCCCCCCCCCCCATCACAGAAACATATTGTAACTATTGGCGGACCGAAGAACAAGCCCATGAACCCACACCTATTTAAACCAAGTGCTTTTCTCTACAGTTGTGCCATAAATCTCCCGTCGCAAAAATAAAAAGTCCACTTTTATTGCATTTTTAAAGAAAATATCAGACTCCAGATTTACGATTATGAGTTCTCTGAAACAGAAGCAATAAAAATAAACATTAGAATTAATTGCAGGACTCTTATGTTAATCAAAGCAGTCTACACTGTATATTTCATTTCCATTTCAACCTTTATTAATGCTTCTTTGTCATTTCGGTTTTAAAAGCTCTGTGCAAATGACATCAACTTCCCCCCCAATGGCAAAAAAGAGCAATCAAATGCTTCAAAGAAGCTAGTAGGGAGTGACACCACCACCTTAAATTATGAGGGCATCATGGAGTGAGCACGGGGGTCATGAGGTTCCCTCTCTCGAAGGAGTGTTAAGTGACGGAGAGGTCAAGGTCAGCTCTCTCTATGTGTCCAGACACGTCGAAATGGACCTTTCGGGCATAGAACCAAAACACACTAAACTATGACCACAACAATGTGATAACATGACTTTTTTTTATTTCCCCCTTCATATTGGGAATTTGGTCGCTACATTAAAAATGTTGCGGTTGCCAGTACACAGATTAGTATTTTATTATAAAGCTACGCACATCTTCAGATATTTTCCTTTGGCAACAAGTTTCATCTATGAAGGTGCAAATCATCACTGACAGAGTGGAATCATGCAGAAAAGAATTTGAGACTTTTGATCGCTCGGCTTGTTACCGTTGAAATGGAAAGTGGAAAAACACACCCGATATTTAGTCAGCTATGTCCTCGCAGCCAGGAGGTCACTTTTACGGTGTGTCACGGAAGATAATGTCTATACATCCGCTGGAAGATTTTTGCCACAGACACGCAAATAATAGGTTTGAGGACAACATTTAGTCCGAGCAGGAAAACGCAACTGCAGCCAATCCAAACAGCTTCAAAGGAAGCAGCAAGGTTCATCCTTCTTAGGTTCCTCCAACTATCCATTTGCAGGCAGGACACAATTCAGGCTCAATTCAGACAAAAGTCAAGTGACAAATCGAAGACACTGATTCATTGTTCAATAAGATGTTTTTCCCCAATCTCATTATTCATTGAGGGAAGCCCTGTGTTAGCGGCCGTGTTTTTCTTGCGGCACCGCGCTGACTCACATCCATATGGACACCTGGGTGGCGCCGGTGAAAGCGCAGACACAATTTATGAAATACGCCTCGCAGGTTGATGACACATTTACGAGGCTTTCCAAAAACGGCCATCGAAGAAAGGATGTAAGAAAGGCAGCCGTCAAAAAAAATAGACATCCTTCAATGTAAAACGTCAAGGTTACTCCACTGGAGGGTGTAAAATTCTGGAAAGAGACACGGAGCGATGGAGTTCGGGGGACGTGAAACGTAACACACTTTTGGCGGATCCCTGAAGACATTTCCCATTGCCGTGGCTGCTGAGTGAAGAGGAGACCAGCTGCCAAAAGCGCGAGCTCACGTTTGGAGGAGGAACCGAGCTTCAGATATTTCATCACAGCTTCCCGTTGTTGCTTAAAAGCTCATCTAGGATCAAACGATGTGCTGAATGCCTGCCTGCTTGCCGTTACTAGTGTCATCCTGCACATTTCAGGTGCAAGACCCTGAATACGGGCATGGACGATGGAACTCCAGATAAAATGCAGACCACATACTACTACGCAGTCGCAGCACGTAATGATCTCTCAATGACAGGCGGGCAAAATGCTCACGAGAGACTGAGGTTGACTGAGGTTGACTGAGGTCGATTGAGGTCTGTGGTGGCTGCCGGTGGCTGCCGGTGGCTGCCAGTGGCCCATGACCGCACTGAGAATCAAGAGCGAGCGAGCGAGCGAGCGAGGGAGGGAGGGCAACCGAGGTAGGCACAACAGAGCAAGAAAGGGTCCTCGTCTTACCCAAGCCGCTTACTAAAAGAAGCTTCTGTTAGCCAAGAAGCGAGAGATTTACTGTAGACGGGAAACAAGAGGCAACTCAAGGCAGGAGAGGAACGGCCAGGCCAGTCCTTCAGCGAGTTGGAGACCAATCAACAGGATGTTCGCTCACTTAATATGACAGACTTGATGTGATCATGGCGCTTGATGCAGATCTGCATTTCATGACCATCCATAAAATCAATCATTGGAACATTCATGAATGGAATGGAAAGGAAAGGAAAGAATACAACACGACCGCAAAGCCATGTTTCTTATTTATGGATGTTTCTTGAGGAAACCATACCTCAATGTTGTATTCACTGACTAGCATTTTGTGATGCTATTTCTGTTGACGAGGCAACTATAGTCATGTGGTGTGCACACCCTGAAGTGGAAAACCAACCTAGATTATGGTTAGAAAGGGTCAACCAAACTAAACTGTACAGCTGGGTGGAAACGTGGTTTTTGGATGGTGGCGGCACAGGAACTTGAGGCAAATCTGTCACGTTTATCATCCCGGGATGCTATGACAGACATCCCAGTTTAGATCCTTTAGCTGTGGTGTCCATGTGTCTTCTGTTGCATACACTTCCTATATGTTTCACAAAACCCACACTTTGTGTTTCCAAAAAAATGTCCCAGTCTAGGAAGAATTCGCGGAAAAGGATGGATGCATTATAAGCACTAGTTTGTGTTTGGCAGATTTAACCAGCCACCTTCACCGGGAATGTCCAAACTTTGGCTCCACAGACTGTTCATGTTGTTCCAGCATAGCCCTGACACCACTCTTGGCATTGCTTTGGATCACAGATCCCGCTGGGGAGGGAGGAAGTGTGCCTGTCAATCATCTTATTAATTAGCAACCTGAATATGTGTTGCGGTTTGGACACCATGCGCACGTGTGTGTAGTATATAGAAGAAATACCTTCAGAAAAGACAGATAAGGCAATTTTATGTGACATTATAAAGACCAATGATTAATCTGCTGTCCTACTTAAAAATTTAAAAATACAACTATAATATAATTATATAATATAATGAAAAAGCGAAAGCAAAAAAATGATCTGTGCAATGCTATGCAGGTAAACAGACACGCTTTCAATATCAACGAAAGCAGTAATATATTTAGCATTTGTTCCTGGAATTGTGTCAATTTTCCAACTTGCTCACTCCGCAATGTAAATCATACAGAAACATTTTTCTGCATGATTTACGAGAGAATTACTGCTCCCATCACAGAGCTCAATCTGGGTGTAGAAAAGCAGACAGCGTGTACAAAGACAGGAGTACACATGTTTTTGCTGACTGCTTACCGACGGTGCTTCTCCAACAAGAACACACACGTCTCCACACAAGCGACCTGAAATATTGCTTGATGGGAGCGAATGAACAATTGCTAAAGCACATAGGATGGCCAACGGATAAAGAAGCACAATGTGGAGTTTGTTTCAAAAAATCTGACACGCCTGCAAAGAAAACAAGCAGTTAATTAAAGCATAAATGAAGGCATATTTTTTTTAATTTGATTTTGTTCGTGATTAGCTGTGGTAAAATCATTGCAATGCAATCAAATGTGAAAAGTGCCATTACTGATAAAAGCTAAATAGAGATTCAATGCGTTAGAGCAAGTTGCATTGATCAACTAAAGGTCTACAAATGAATGAATAACCTCTGGCCCAGACGTGTCACATCTGAGTCCTACAAACAAAAGCCGCTATTTATACTTGGAAATGCTCAAGGTAGACTTTGTCGCCTGCCCTCATACACTCCGCCAGCACCAAGGGCAAAGAAAGAACACTTTCTGTGCATATATGTTTTTTTAAAATGTGTGTGCGTGCGTGTTAAGGGGGCAGAGTTCAGGGGAACAGCGCATACCCCATTTCAAGCTTGTGACCCGTTGGGAGAAACCACGATTCAAACAAACCACACACACACATACATGAACACGCTTTGTCGAAAGCACAGACTTTGCCAGACGTGACCTTGCGCAGACCTGCCAACAGGATCGCCGTCAGACAGAAAGCGGGAATTCTGGGAAACAGGAAGTGGGGCCTGTTCCAACTAAGAGTACCACACTAAGAGATATCTAGAAGGGAATGTCTCCTTTGAATTGGGATTATGGCATAAGCAGGTAGCACAACCATCGAGACCACATGTGTGCGTGCGTGTGTTCATACGCCACCATCCATCCTGTGGTGTCTGTGACGCTTCAAGAAATGAAGTAGGAGAGAGTCATCCAGGTTTGTGGTAGAGGGGGTTCTGGAAGCATCTCTAGTTTCAAGTAGTACTGGCGCCTAGGGACCAGAGCGTGTCAAAGGCCCTATCCCCTATGAGCCATATTAGGGCTCTGATCCCCAATCAATCAGCACCGGGCTAAAAAGAATCTACAACAAGACGGCAATTAAGACCCGTCGAGGCCTTAACCAAACATGTGAGAGAGAGAGAGAGAGAGAGAGAGAGAAAGAGAGAGAGAGAGTTTGTAAGAGGAACTGTGTGTGCACCTATTTGACGGTGCTTAATGCGGGGCTGCAAGTGTGTCACGTGTGTGTGTGTGTGTGCGTGGCTATGAGACACGCTCTGTATGTTAGACGCCAGAAGTGTGAAAGAGCTAACTGGTTGGCACTATGTGTCAAGAACGACATCCACTTACATTTTGTGATTTAAAGCAATCCAAACATAAGCACAAAGGCAGCCACTTTCCTTAAAATATTATTTACATATACTCAATCCAAAAAAAAATAATCCCAAGAGAATTAATGTTTAAAGTGCCACCATTGAAACTTTGCAGGCAGTTTTAAGGCAAAATATTGATATGGTAAAATAAAGAAGTAAAGAAGTAAAGAAATAAGTAGGTCACAATCTCAGCGACATACTTCTTAATAGGATTCCACAGCAAATTAAAAGGAGCCGACCCCCCGCGCGAGTCCGAGGTGGCTCGTTCAAGTGGATCAGCATGTGGCTGAGGAGCAATGCATCCCAAAAAAGCCAGTGGAGTGGCCCTGTCAGCTCTTAAATTGAAACGGCCACAGCAGACACCGCTTGTGCTTGCGCTTGCGCTTGCGCTTGTGCTTGTGCAGCAGATCGTCATCAATCCTGGCCAATCTGAGCAGCGCCGCTGTGTTGACACTGGCACTGAGGTGAGGAGAAGTGAAACCCAAATCCAGACCTTCTCAGTTCAGCACACAGGCAAGTTCACACTCCATGCAAAGAGCCCATCAGAACAGTAGAGAGCAGACCTGTAAAACTGCATCTTTCCAATTTCTGTATCTCAAACCAAAGACAACCGCCTTGCAAAAACTAATGAGATTTATCTGAACACAACATCGAGCTCAAGACAATTAGCAGTCGGACCAGTGTTGAACATGTGGTTCACTGACGAGCTAATGTAGCGAGACAAGTGCATTGTTTTGACAATAAATAGCCTGGAGATGAAAATATTCTTGCCACCCATATTTCAAGACTTGTAACTGCCAATGTCAGCTGCTGGAGTCATTCAAAGTTTGCCATCTGGAAAGAAACACTAACAATATGTGAGATAATACAACACTTCAGATAATGAGGTTTTTTTTTAACTCCAGGATTTGCACTAGTGCTGCAAAGTCTGATTTACTTTTGTCATCTTGGGTAATGGAGAAAATACAGTATGCCTTGTGATGTATGTAGTGATTTTTTTACAGTACATCTGGAAGTATTTATAGCACTTCTCCATTTGTTACGTTACAGCCTTATTCCAAAATTGATGACATGAATTTTTCCTCAAAATGATTTATTTACTGGCTCAGAGTGGAGCACAGGCCAAGCAAGCCCGATTAGAATCAACTTTCCAACAGCGGCACGAACAAATAGTCCAACAGTTTAAGAACAATGTGTCTCAACAGCTATGATCCATAATATCATCAAAGAGAATCTGGAGAAATGAGCAGCAAGGCTGGAAAGCAAGCGGAGAATGCCTGTGACCTCTGACCCCTCAGGCATTAAAAGTGCGCTGGAACCCAGCAGAGAAAGAAACGAAAGCGAGAAAGTGTGCTATTTAAGTCTTTTTCTTGTTTAACACTGCGGGGGGAAAAAAAACCCCCAGAACATTTAGAGAAATATAAACAGTGTCAGCAGCCAAGGTGTAGTGGTATTAATCTTTTCAAACAGGGAGAAAAGCACATTGTAAACACAGACAGAGACTTCGGCTCTCTGCGGCCATGTTCCATTTAGTCCTTCGACTGCTCTTGTCAAATTAAAAAGAGAGAAAAAAAAAAGCAGCCATTTTGTAGTTTGAAGAAATGGCAAATATGGCGCTTCTCTTTGTCCCCCCCCCCCCATATTTCAAAAGCCCTGGGTCATATCCACACTTCATCATCTTGACTCAGCAGCAGCGGGATGAATTTGAAGGAGACCATTAGAATGCTGCGGCTTTGTGGTGGCGACCCAGCCGTTGAGAACGGAGTGGTGTGGATGAGATGTTCCGAGCAGAGTTGAAAACACAGGCCTGAGTCATTAGCTGACGCTGATGTGTGTGAGCTTACAAGCAAAGCCTCCTTCAGCAAAACACAAATCATCACACCCCAGCGCAGTCGGGAATCAAAGAACAACACGCAGCCTAAGTGTTAATGGTACCGTCGTCCTCCCACTCGCCTAACACTGTTTTTCTTTCACCCTCCCGACGTTTCCATCACTGCTCTCTCTTTTCCTGCAAAAGAGGGAAGTGTGGCATGGAAGAGAGAGAGCGACGGGGTGGGGGGGGGGGTCTTTCTTTGGCAGGCGAGACATTTTGTATTTGTTCAGGCTCTATAAAAACAGGAGCGATGCAGACAGACGAGAGAAACGGAGGATGAAGGTGAAGGAACGAGAGCGGGGATGGAAGCCCATTGTGGAAAGGTACTCATCTGTCTCTGGGCGGAAGATAACTGTTGACATATTCATGAACACTGGACTGAAGTGGATTTGAACTTAGTTGGACTCAAGTCATAAAATTGAGGATGTGAGGTGTGATTTCAAGGAATGGTTAGGACTTCTTGGGAAATAAAGTTCTTGGCTTGCAGAGCAAGAGTTAAAGGAGAACATCATTAGCATTCTTTGTGTCTTGGCTTGGGTCGATGCTTTCCTCAAGCCTTGTGGCCAAGAAATGACCCACCGCATCATTCCACAAACATTTCACTCTTTATGTAGGTATGTATAACTAAAACATCATGTGTTAATTTGCGATGGTGGCAAACACATTTTCTATACAGTGCTTGCTCCAGAAAGCCATAACATTGATTTGTTAAAAAACAAGCAGCGTTTCGAACACAAATTGAATACAATTGTTTTATATTGTATGTGGGCAAACGACCTTTTAGGCTACTTCTTCATTTTCAATTCCTGGGACGCTAGTTGGCAAAGATGAAGACTTTGCAATGAACATATTTCAATCAACACAAAAAACAACAACAAAGTAGCAGTGCAAAACTCATAGTCAATGTGAACCATGTGATGCTCAATTCAGAGCACATTTTATGGCTCAATGCCATTGGCAATATATCCATTTGGCCACAACAAAAGTGAAACCAATAATAAAAAAAAATTATACGATGTGTATCATTACTGGTGTACACTGCAGGGTGGCACTTTCTTTTTAAATTGGTGCCTGCCAACACAGCACAATGTGTTTGAAAAGAACAAAATACAAACATTATGAAATATGGCATCACCAGGCTCAAATGTAAATCCTAATTTGGACCCTTAGGAATGCCAGACAAGAGGCCAATAGACAGATAGAGGGAGATTCAACTACTTACGTTGGCCGTCCCGGTAGAGGCGTAGGCAGCGGATCTGAA
This sequence comes from Syngnathus acus, assembly GCF_901709675.1. Lineage (NCBI taxonomy): Eukaryota > Metazoa > Chordata > Actinopteri > Syngnathiformes > Syngnathidae > Syngnathus > Syngnathus acus. The sequence goes on along the minus strand of NC_051090.1, from coordinate 915,685 downwards.
AGAGAAGCCAAGGGAAGGGGAGAAATATTATTATAACCAGATTTGTCTCTGCGCTAGCTGCCAGCTACGAGCAAGAATAGGTTGAGTGTTGTTAAGTGGAGCCAGATCCGCTCCAGGAAAAGCAGAATCTGAGAAAAAAGTTCAATCGAACCAAGAGGCTTAACTGCAGCTGAGTCCAATGTGTTGGTTGTGAGGTAGGAACGTCCGTCATGTTGTGCTTTTCTGAAGTAGGTTTTCTTACCGAACTTGACAAAGAGCACGCCGGTGGTTGACACTGTGCCCTGGGCATTGGTAGCAACACATTGGAAGTAGCCAGTGTCTGTGGTGTCCAGATTGCGGATGCGAAGACGGGATCCGTACGGTGTGGAGCGGTACGACACGCGCCGTGGCTCCTGTACCACGGGCGCGTCGTTCTTAAGCCAGCGCACCGTCGGTGGCGGGTTGCCGGATACGCGACAGAACAGCTCGGCCGTTTGGCCCAGAGAAGTGGTGATGTTGTTCATAGGGGTCTCAAGGCGGATAAATGAAAGCCCTGGAAGACAGGAAAGCGGAGACAATCAACCATTGAATGGAACAACAAACAAGCGTAATCATGCATTTGTCATCTTCAAAACTGGCCAAATGGATAAATTCACGCTCAGCAGAAAAGTACATTTCATTGTGGGTAAAAGCAACTTTCCCATGCCACGGAAAATGACGATGTGTTCCCTCGATTGTCTAATGACGTGCCATAATTATAAACACTAACATAACGCCGATCAAAAGACAACAAAACTGCAGCTAAACAAGTACTTCAATAGAATCGAGGAAGAAATGAACTGAGGTTACAATGATAGGTCAGCTCGCCTGTGTTGGGAGCTGGCTAGCCAACGTATTTGATCTTCTCACTTGAGGATCTGCTTGGAAGGCTTGTTAAGTCAAACTGAGACGACACTGAGGTCGGTGTCATTGCGTGCCTGTGGTGTCCCTATAAAGTGTCCTTGAAGAAGAAAATGAAGCGAGCTGATTTTGTAGCAGCCTCCCTCCCTCCCACCATGTGGGCGGGCGGGAGGGAGGTATTGGCAAGGCTGATACGGGACAATAAAGCTTGTTATTCTTGGCAAACTTTCTGAGAGCAAGCAGAGAAGCCGCTGTGCAAGAGCTGATTTGTTTAGTACAGCTCTCGTTGAAATAATCTAGGCTAGAGAGGATATCGAGAAAAAAGCTCAGAACAGAGAGAATGATTGCATGCGGATAGAGGATATTGAAGGAAATAGAATACCTACCAAACATTGACCTATGAAAAATAGGAATTGCCTGGTAACGGCACAATGCGGAGTTACATTTCCAATCATTTGTTTATTCCTTTGGCCGTAAACTACGCGAGTGACTGGACCAGCAAACAATCATCGTGTCATCGAGCAATGGCCGTGTCTCACTGGCAACGATTAACTTTAAATTAAAAAATGAAATTAAAATGAAATTTCATTTCACATCACGTGACACACGTAGTATTTTGCAAATTGATTCCTGTGGCATTGACGTGTTCCGGGAAAACTCCACGCTCCAGGAACTGTGTGCGTGAGCCATATTAAGAGGACAAAGAGAAGCAAAATGTCCTACTCTGTAGGCAATTGTCTTGCGGTGAGTGTTGTGCTATTTGGCATCAGGAGCACGCTGAAATACAAACACTTTGCTTTTCATGTGGCGGCCGACTAAATGGCGTCCTGTCATCGAGCCGCGTTTTCTCCCAGAGCTTATGTGCAATCACACACTCGCAAGCAGCAGCAGCACGTATGTAAACAAGAGCACCGCAAGGCACACAAACTATTCATAGGGCCAACTAGATACATTGCACGACACTTTTTTGTCTCGAGCGGAACCGTTGCATTCGATTTGGCCGGAGAGCGCCCGCCAGGGGCCGACCCAGAAACCCGAGGGAGCGAGCAGCTAACTAAACACACGCCGAGAAGTCGGTCGGCTGCCAGCGACGGCTAAAGGTGAATTTCATTCAAGTTGACTCGCTCTCCAACTGCGAGAGAGAGGACAGGAAGGATGGGGTGGGGGGGGGGGGGGGGGGGGGGGAAGGATAGGAGGCCGAAAAAGGAGAAACTATGTCAACTCTCAATTACACGGCGGTATTGCCGAGGCCAATAATGAGCCTTTTTCAGCGTAACTTCCTGCTACTGATGCGTGCTGATAAAGTCACGATACCTGAATGCTGTCTCCTTAGTCAATCTAAAGCGTTCCCCGCCTCAAGACCAAACAGGTGGTGCAATCACCATCCATCCAAGCATCCCTCCATCAGATAAGGAACACATTTTGCTTATGAAGCCGGACTCCAAATACAAATCCACCACTTTCTCCACATGACTGCATATCATTTGTGTTTTTACACTTTCACCTTTCATGTTACTCACAGCAATTTGCATCATTTTGAAATCTGCGCGTGCAACCTTGGGCTTCTCGGCCAGGTGTTTCAACTACAACTGTGCCTGTGTGTTGAGCAAAAGCTTTTTCACTCGGCATCTGTTTTGGGACGGATGTTGTGGTTGAGTTGGCCCCCACAAGAGCTGAATTAAATAAACCAACGAGAGAGCAAAATAAGGTCAAATTCAATAATGCCGAGGGCTTTCCAATTGAGGGTATCTTGGCGGGTGATGGGGCGGATGTCGACAGCAGACGACAAAGCAGATTTGCCAGATAATACTTCCCGAAAAAGCTTCCAAATCATTATCGATTATATCTACCGAAAGGATGCAGTTCACTTTTAGGCCATTGCAAATTATAACCACGCCAATAAATCGGGATGCTCCTTTATTTGACTACATGCGGCATGGAAATGAGCGACCGAGTATGTGGTTGCCACCAAACAGTCGACCTACTTCAATATACGTATAAGAAAGCACAGCAACATGATGATGTACACATCTATGGCTCCACTGGTAGCTTGTGAAGAAAACAAACAGCAAAGTGGGTCAGTGGAAATTCGCCATGGACCACATGTTGAGTACATTAGTGGCTAATTTCTTCCATCCTCTCCAGTGCTGCAGGTTGCCATTCATTTGTCAACACCTCATTCAATGCCATTTCAGAAAACAGCCAATGAAGTGGAATTTACGCTGTAGTTTGGATCATGGATGGATGGATGGATGGATGGATGGATGGATGGATGGATGGATGGATGGATGGATGGATGGATACGACATATAAAGACTAGATTTATCGTGGATGCTTAAATGTAAAATGAGTGTGTGCTAGAGTGTTTATTTACCATCACTAGAAGCGTTCCATGAAGGGACTGCTACCACACTGGGGTCTTGGGCAAAGTCAGACGCTGTAAGCACAAATGGAATTTTATATTAGCATTTTTAGGAGGTCATTATTTCGAATCATTCAAAAACACATGCACAAGATATACATGTAGTTTATTGACCTTTTGAAACATCTTCTTTTTTAAGTTGAAAGATAATTTTTTTTTCTAGATACTGTACGAGATGTTTTTTTTTCGTACACTAGTACAATTGTATAATTCATGAAAGTGACTTGCAATACGTCCGAATGTTCTTTACAGAAGCATTTGAATGGAAAGATGCTTAAAATAATGAAGACAAGGTTTTTCAAATCCAACTTGGCGCCTGGCTGGCCAAAGTTTCAATATATAAGCGAGATCCCATCAGTGCGGCGCTAATGCTGCGTTATTACCGTCCGACGACAGCGCGGCCCTCTGCTTTTCATTACAAATGAGACACATAAGGGGATTCCTGACAATTGAGAAGAAAAAAAACCTCTTCAAGGAGGGCACATTAAAAAGAAGCATATCGTGATGGTGCAATGTGAACTCAAAGTAGTCCTGTTGACTCCCCCCACACACAACAGTGTATTATTGTGACTCCATTGCCCCAAGGTGGGTCTAACTTTCCTTTTGTATTTAGGTTTGATAGGATTAAGAAGCCTGAGGCTTGTGCGCTAGACAAAGGACAGAGGAGAGGCCACGATGCAGTTGACTAACTTTGAAAGAGGTCAATAAGAGATGGGAACGGGTGGCAAAGTGGTGTTTTCTCCTTCAATTTAAGGCAATATGCAAAAATTGACCATCATTTATCATATACGGCCTGTGAAAGTATCATTTATGTATCCTATAAATTGAAAGCTGACTAAATGATACATCTGCTTTTCTTTTCCGCTTCTATTTGGGTCACATCTGTTAGTTCTCTATCTGGGATGAATTGCAGTCATTTTAAGATTAGCTTTCTGATGTTACGCAGTAATTGCATTCAGTCCATTTCTTAATGAAGGTCTTCAAAACAGAAACCTTCATTGGGGATCAGGTCAATCTCATATTGTTCTGCTGCTCTTGAATTGAATCATGCGCCTAGAAAATGTTAGGACTAAGCCGGAGGGACAGGATTAACTTTTGTCTCATTTTGGCTGTGTAAATGTGACACAGTACAGGACACTTACAGTACAGCACGTCATGCAGTAAATTCTAATGCTGTCATTGTATTATTTACTGATTATCCAGATTATCATTCAAAAGCTTGAATGGGGTTGAAAATAAAATTCAGAAATACTAGTAACCACTGCATGATTCTTCTTCATCTTATTATTATTATTATTTATATTATAATATTATATATATATTATCTTTTTTCCTCAATTGGAGTGGACAGAGGCATGGAAAGAGGCTGCTGCGTTAAGAGACCTGTGGTCACAACAGACCAAAGAACACAAGGAGCTAAGCCAGCAGTGTTTTGGCATGTAACCTTATAAGTGCACAGAGATGAATGAGAGAAAGAAGCAAGAAAAGCTGAGAGCAGAGGGAAATGCAATCGGAGTGCATGACAAGCCCTCTTTCTTCTTGCAGAGTACTCCAAGACGACCACCTTTTCAAAAAAGATGCACGGCTCATCAATTGAACATCAATCAATGTGCAAGCTTGATATATTCCATATTCTGCTTCTGACTAACATCAATGGGTTCTGCCACATTGCCACAGCCTGCAACCTGAGGATTGTCTGAGCATGCGTTTTTGGAAAAGGAAGGCCTTACGCAGAAAACTCAGGTGCAGCCTGAGACACCTTTTTGCTCAATGATCTCATCAACCAACCAACCAACCTCTCAAGATTCCCTGAGGATGACACACACAACTGTTTGAGAGGCCCCAAACAGATGGAACGATCATGCTCTTGGCTGGCAAAAAAATGATGAGGGATTTAGACATCATGTGACTATAGTTGAGTAGAGCACCAAATCCGTAGCATTTGTCTTTTTCGTCATGCCTGTCAGTACTTGATCATTTCCCCTTGCCTGGAGGACAATATAATGACTGGAAATTGCTAGAAGGTTGCTTTAAATCACCGCTTCCTTTAAGGTGAGGCGCTATTGGCTAAACGGAGCATGAAAAGCTAAGGATGCTTGATTTAAGTAACAGAGGTGGCACAAATGTGGAAAACATTAGCAATATTATCCTTGATGGGCCTGCTCTTTCTTCCATCTGCGTTTGCTCAAAAGCATCAACGGCTAATATCCATATCAAAATGCAATCAGACCTTTTGTCTATGCCAGTAATTAATTTTGATTTCCGCCAGAAATGAATGTTCATTTCTTAACTTATCATTTTTGTTGTTATTTATGAACGTAATTATGAATTCATCATTATGTTATTTCTTTTATTGTTCTCCTCGCATCCTCAACTGAACTCTGTATCTGCTAGGAAATGAATGGTGCCTTGAGGCTCAACTGCGTTGATTCTGGGAAACGGGGTGATGCATCCTCAATTCCTTCAGGAATTCTCCTCAGTCAGACACTTCTGAGTCAAAAGTGCAGATAAGCCACAAAAACGTCTGACGATGAAAAAAATCATCTGACAGCACTGGGATGAAGGCTCTGTAGAAAGTGCCGTGGAATCCAATCGTGTTAAAAAAGCCGAGTGTTATTTAGTCCAGCTTGAATTGTTGTGTTAAAGTGAGTGAAAGGAATTGCAGTAAAAACAACTCATTGTATTCCCATTTGTTATTTTTTCTTCACATTGTCTGTATTGGCCTTAGTTTGGGTTGCCAGCAGCCACTTTGAGGTAAACTCGGAGCCTTTCCAGCATGCTTCCCTGTCACTCACGGCAAAAAGCGCTCTTCATTCCAGGTTAAGAAAATAAGCATCGGCATTCCTCCACTTCTCAAGGTAACTGGCCAAGCGACTAGCCAAAGTCAAATGGAAATCTAGGAGGGAGACGAGTAGTTGGGGGGGAAGGAGAAAAAAAAAAAAAAAAAAAGAGCTGCCTGTCCCCAAAGGGAGAACTGATAACAAACCAATGCAGGATTTAAAATTTGAGATCGGTGCAGAAACGGGAATGTATAGATTTCATTATTTTCGGTGCCCGCCACCTAGGACACCAGTGGAACAATCCACCACCTTGAACCATGATGGGCACTGGGCCATCACCCTTCTGATCATCATCAGTGAAAACCGTAGCAAAGGCAAATGTTGGAAACTCCCAGACAATAGCTGGAGGACTCCCAAATAGTTTTTGTGGAGGAGGACAGTGATGCAGTGCAGAGAAAAACCTTCAACCGGAGTATCAAAGCCAGGGTAGGGTAGGGTAGGGTAGGGGAGGGTAGGAGACACACGTGATTCATGACGATGGATCGACAAGACAGGGAGAAACGTTGCTTTGGAGAAAGTCTTCATCGTGGACAGATGATTTCTACTGCAAGCAGGAAAAGATTGTATGGGAACTTTATTCAAATGGTTATCAGGTGTTATTAACAGTAAGCCACACACAAAAATTGCAGTGGCTGACAATTAGACAGGCAGGCAGACAGACGGACAGAGTTCAAAACAATCGGGCAGCAAGACGGAGCCTGATCTTGTTTTGTTTTGGATGATCCTTGGCTGCGATTAGATGCCGACGCATCCGTGCACAGATGTCTCTGTGGCTCCAACGTTAAGCGAAGAGTAGAGGGAGCAACGCTTGCTGGTGGGATTTAGCAAAACTTTACTTTTCATAATCCTACAAAAAACAATTGAGTACCGCTTGACAGTCAACAATTGATACCAGGGTGTACTGCAGTAATCTTTGATTTAACGCCTATATTATTTTCACCTGGATTTGAACAAGAAGGTTTTTGAACTTGAAAAGCACACTTGTGGACCACACTTACTGAGAACCTCCCATATACGTATGCGCCAATGTTTACTGTGCAACTCCTAATAATTTCGGTACACACATTCAGGTATGTCCGGAAGATAACACAACATTCGCCAGGTAAACTTGTCACCACGACTCACTCAGTACTCAGCAAACATTAATAGCATTAACGAGCACTATGTTTTTGGCAGAGATCTAAATCAGTGATGGGGAGCGAGCCAGTTTCCAGTAAGATTGCTGCTTCCTGATGTTGCCATGGCAATTCCCATCAGTTTCAGACCTTCTCGCTCCTTCCCATGAAAGAGCCCTACTTTTTTCCATGTATCTAGCTATCCTACCAGCCAATTGCGCAGACTGTCTCTCCCTTTTATAGACATGAGAGCAGAGCACCGAGGCCAAGATGGAATTAAGGCTCTATCATACCAGCATAAACAATTATCCCTCTCCAGAATGGAAAATGATCTGTGAGGCTGTTGAACATTAACCTGTTCAAGTCTTGCATACAAGTCGTAGTGAATGAGAGTCCGTTTTATATCTGGAGTCAAGACAAGTTCCGTCGTCTAAGTGGTGAAATGGCATCTTGATGGAAGATAACGTTCAAGTGAAAATGTACGTAAAGCCTCCGATTTTTGCTTTCGATTGTAACATGGTCAGCCGGTGAGAAAGTGAAAGGGACATACGTATATACGCATGTAGTATACGAAACAAGTCTGCCCAAATTTGTAGTGTCGCATTTGCAATGGACTTCAATGTGAGAATTTGGAGAGGCAGGAGGTTCTCGTAGCTCCTTGAAAAGGTTCGACGGGGCCAAGTTTGTTGTCATGTAAATAGCCCTTATACTAGTTTTACCTCAGCGCCATAAACCCTGACCGACAGCAGCATTAACAAACCTCAGTGACTCACAATGTCTTGACTTTGTTTTGACTTGGTTGCTTGGGAACACAAATATAAGAGTGCTTGCAGCCAGCGCTCCAAGGAGGTTGCACCCAAAAACAATAAGTCTATCTTGATGAGAAATCTGTATATCTTATGAGAAAAAAAAGGCCTTGCTTACGTTATTTTTCCCCAAGGCTATAAATTGCACAGACTTTCTTTCCAGATAGATGTGACTTTTTACTATTTTGTTATTGATTTGCCAGCTTTACAGTACATTGGCTTCCCATCTATTACAAGTACTCAGCTCTTCTTCATTTAACTGTCAGGCCTCACGGGAACCGAGCCTGCAATAACTTTCAAGTCATTCGGCTGGACAGAGAATCCGTTTTTTTTCTCTGTCAAGGTCATCGCACGGACAAACCATTCCAGTCGGCTGGGGTTCTGTTTTTGCTGACAAAAAAAAAAGCCGAAAGAACTGCCGCTGTCTTGGAGAACACAAAAGCAGCGACTGTACCATCCGTGATTTTCAGACCTTTGATTAGGAGCAGAGTGACAGTGAAGGAAGACAGCTGGCCACAGGAGAAAATGAGCCCTCACTAAGATTATGAATAGTCCTTTGTATCAGAGGAAGCTTATAACAAGCTCTGTATTTGATGAATTTGAGATGAGAGTACAACTCAGTTAAGATTTAAAAAAAAAAGAAGAACAATTTAGAAGTGTGGAGAAGAAAGAGAAAGAAAGACCTTCAAGGATCCTCCGCCAGTGGACTCTGTATTGTGGAGTGTGTTTTCCATGAGGCGTCTTTAATCACTTGCACATGAGTGAAGGAACAACAAAAGTTGGAACAGCCAAAAAAAGCCGAGGACGGAATCAGAAGGCCACTTTGATGCCCTCGCGAGCTTTGAAGCAGCCGTCGGGAGGACGCTGAGGTCATCGTCAACGCTACGCTGTTGAATCCATTCTACATTTCTCCATTTAAATCAACTTCAATGTAAATTTGAAAGTCCCAGTTACATTCCAAATCATCCCCTCATGAACGAATCATTTTGTCTTGTTATCAGTCAATTGATTCTTTCATATTTTAAGCAGTCCAAATTGTTTTGAAGTCAATTTTCAGAGAATCGTTCTCCGGGACCATGAACAACTTTTCGCCGTGTTCTCGTTCCTCTCAAACCTTGTTGGTTCTGACTGCATTTTCAATGAATATCCATTGCAATACAGTGGTGAGTGTATCAAATTCTCCTATTGTGCAGCAAAACTACTGAGGCATGAAAAAGCATATGGAGCCACCGTCTGCAGGACTAAGTAGCCAAACAGGACAGATAGTATATAAAACTTTGAAACTGCAATGAAAAAAGACCCCCGCTCTTAAGCTGAACTGTATGCAGTATTTTTATTATTGTTTATTTATGTGTTATTTGATTCATTATAAGCACCAGGGCTTGGTGAAAATTCTTGCATTTCCTTCATCAGCTTTGACACAAAATCCTTTTTTACCACAGAAGATCGGATTCCTTTTGCCTACCACTAGAACTACAAAGGCAGCATTGCAAGAGTTTGGGTCTTTGTGCAGCCAAAAATGTCCAATTATTTGTAAGAGACATCACTGCTGTTATCAAGTTCATTTGAAAAATATCTTTCTGTGCTTGATTCTGGACTTTGAGTAGAGGAGGATATTGTTGGCGGGATAGAAGATTTTTCGCAATTTACAAACGAGTGGCTGCAGCCAAGTACGTCGTCTTTTTCAAGACAATGTGATGAAATGTGTCATCTAATGGCTAGGTTGACTCCCTCTCCCACCCACTTTGACTTGGCTAAAGTTAGAAGACAAAAAAAGTTATTTTAGCCCACATATTGGGCAGGCACAGAGCTCTGGCAAGGTTGAAACTCTTTGAGAAAACACAGGAAGGATCACAAACACGTCAACAACCAACAAAGCTAACCCCAAACACAAATCATAATGCCCTTTATCAATGTCTCTTTGCTATGGGAAATTGCTCTTGCTAACGGGAATAGCCATGTTGTGAGACTGCATTATGCAATTTTCTGAAGTTCAAACCACAATAGCAAAGAAACTGAGAACAAAGTCCGCGAGAAGCGTAGAAGATGTCTCAACTCAAACAAGAAAGACAAACCACAAGTCGTCCGGCTATTATGCTTTCAAACTTGCTGGATGGGAAAAAAACCCAAAGGGGGACAACAGGTCAAATCGAGCAAAATTCATTTTTCTTAGGTGCTATTGACAGCTTCAAATGTAATAAAAGCACACATCATTGTTATTTTTAGTTGACAGCATGGTTCATTTGTGCGTGTGAGGCCTCCTGATGTTTATGCACTAACTCACTCAGGAGAAACAACTTCTCTTTTTTGGGGGCATCAGGCTAGCTTCCAAAATTTGGAATGGCTATCGAAGTACTGTATGTAGCTGTGTTGTTTTTGCCTCATCATGCAGAGCCGTGACAGGCTGACATCCTCCTGTGTGTTAGTTGAAACATCAGCTTTCATTTGATTGAAAAAGAAATGTTTGTGTTAAGCGGTACAAGCCAAAATTTTGTTCAAGTGGCCAAGATTATTATATTTTTTTTTTCAAACCATGAACGTAACACCAAATGGTTAGCGCATAAATTCTTCTTCTCTCCAGTGGAGGGATGCAAACTCTATCAACACACCAATATGTAAGATGATCGCATCGCCTGACAGTCATTACAGTTTTTTTTTCCTCTGAATGAGTGAAATGATTTTCTGATGTGACATCATGGCAGTGATTCCCTGCCAAAAAAACTTGAGCCGAGCCTAACTGCTGACCTCAATAGGAAAATCTGACATGCGCATTTCATGCGATAAGGCATTTTTGTGAGTGCTTGTGAATGGACATTTCATTCTGCCTTGTGTTTATTTGAGTCTATAAGATTCAATTCATCTGGAAAGGGATGAGCAGCTATTTTTCTGCGATAATTATTCAAATAATTCAAGTTAAATAATTTCAATCAATTAATGTATATACACCACGTTATGAGACTTTTCCTTACGGACCACCCAGAAAGCTATAGCAAAGCAGAACTATTAAAAAAAATAAAAAAAAGTTACTAGAGTGGGTGAGACAATGATGACTTCAAGTCAAAATAAGCAAAAGAGCCAGACAATGTGAAAGTAATACATTGCAGCCTCCAGAAAGTTACAGATAATTAGGGTGCCGCTGTAATCTACACCCACCCATTGGTTCATCCAGTAACCACTGAAAATCTTCCTATTTCTGTAGTATCCTTGCGCCAGATGTGACACAATCCTCAAACAAGTCTCTTCTACACAGCGATTTGGGCTGATGTGCATTTGCAGCAGGCAAACACAGGTAGGAGGGAAAGAAAAAGTCCAAAGAGTTCCAGAGTCGGCTGTACTCGAGCCATTAAGGTTGCGCCGAGGAATCGGTCTGGCTATTGCTGGCGGGCCTTTGCCAAACAAACATCTGCAATTGCGCCTGTGTGTATTTGGCAGGAACGCCAGAGGTGATCTTTTTATTGGCCCAGTTGAGGTGTGACAGCAAGCAGCAAGTTGCGAGTGCCGCTTAGCAACCGGCAAAGTCGCACAACACCTCCGCACTCCCATAAAGAAACAGCTCTTAAATTTTAACTGGCTGACAACGGCTCCATTTCCACATTCACGACTGCAAGGCCTTATCACTTTTATGATTCTTGTGACAGCCTCAGAGCATTAAGTGAGAAGAAACATTCATTGGAAAAAACTCGACAACGAGGCCAAGATACCAAACTCGATCATTTCTTTTCATTATAAAATCACGGAAGCGCTTTTAACAGTTGAACAGCAGCAAATATACACTTGAGCCTCAGCTGAGTGGAAATGTGGCACTCACTCCAGCAGACGCAATCCTCTGCAGCTTTCGTTTCGCCAGATGTATGGAGGCAAGTGCGCTATTCAAACATGGGAGCATTGTCGGATGCGCCGCCTCGCTCAGGAAGCAATGAGGAGAAAGAATACCATGGAATAACTGACACAGTCTGGTCAGACTGATGAGCACAGGCTGGCTGACAGAGTGTGCCAGAGAGAGCAAAATCACTACACCACAGCACATTGGCTCTTTCTCCTTTTCATTGTCTGGAATGAATCAACTTTCTACTTGTCCTTTCTTCAACATTTTAGTGATCCCTGAAAGCGGCTTTTATCCAGCTGCTGTCTTCCAGAGTTTAGTTTAATGGCCCATTGAAAATGCATTTGAGATTTGAAACAAATGTTTCGAAGCTTGTGATATTGCAACAAAAGTCTTGGGACACAGCTTGATCTACACTCAATGTATCATCGTACCGAGACCGTTCGGACAATTGTATTCGTCCAAACAAGTTCCTTTCCTGCTTTAATATGCACACACGCATTTTTTGGAGAAGAGAAATGACTCATAAAGGCCAACTATTGACAACCTGCTCATTAACCTGCACTGTGGGAGTTTGGGTGTGGAAAGAAAAAAGTCAAGAGGCTCGTAAAAGTGGCATGAGGCTCTTTCATTTTCACTGGAGCTGTTACATTTACAAGCTGCTGTGCTGGAGTGAAGAAACAGGTGAGCAAAGCGGCCAGCAACAATCGATTGAGCCAGCTCCGTTTGGATTAAGGATCCAAAAGAAAGCTCAGCGGAAAGTCACATGCGAGGTTTGAAAACTATGATGCCATTTGAAATGATGGTGATACAGTATTATTTTTTTAGGTGCTACATCATCAAACAGGACATTGGATTGGAATGTTTGTGTGAGATTGTGACGTTGATCTAATAAAACAAAGGGCATCCACCCGTCCAGCCCTTTGAAAAGAAATCAATCTCAGACAGATGGCGAGAGCGGCCCGTGTCACTTTGAGGATTGTTTTACTTGGCTCCACACACCGACTGCATTGCTTCCTCTCAAACGACACCATATTAAAAAAAGACAATTGAATTAAGAAGGAAGGAATCTGTCATGCTTGAAGAAGGACCAGGAATATGATTAGAGATCTCTCACAAGACCCCAAGACACAAACCAAAACAGCATCATATTCTAGAAGACATTGTTAGTGGAAACAGCAAAAAAATCAAGTCCCAATTCAAGCGAGCCATGCCCGAGTAAAGAGAAAGCTGATCCAATGAAAACTACGCCAGATGAGAAAAGAGAAAAAAAAAAACAACAAGTGTAGGGGGAGTTGCAAATCCAGAAAGCGGAAGACAAATACAATAAGACGACAAAGATAATTAGAAGGGCACTCCGTCGGTCAAGGTCAAACAAAGCTAAACATGTGTGACAGACATGCCACGTGTTGGTTTAGTGTTCCATTCCAATCCTACGCATGTCATGCATATTGCACAGCGGCTGCCGACTCACACACACACACACACACACAGCAAGCTTTTCTCTAACTCAATGTACTTTCTAGCAAGTCTCTTGCTTATTATCATTAATATTAGGATTCCTATGCCCTTGTGTGCTTTTGATAATATGTGGTTGCCATATCCACTCGGAATGATTACGCTCATTGATCTATTTTATTTGCTTCAAGCAGAATCTTTTATTTACAATTCATATTTATGATGGTATTTCTTTTCTATTTTGTATCACTTGTTGAGGTTTTGGCTCTAATATGAATGAAAATAAATAGCAATGTGTGTTCCAAAAATGATGATTTGTTTTTCTTGTTTTCCAGAAACATTGAAATATGTCTGAAAAATGTATGCTGTGGCTGACAATAGTAAAACGAATTGGAATTAAAATAAATAAATACATTTAAAATAAAAACAATAATAACCATAAAAAAATGTGGAAAAGCACTCTTGCATTCTCACTGCGGAGCTGTTTTTGTATGAGCCACCAACGATCAAGTGTTTGCTTTCCACAGCTGAGCGGAGCGGAGAATAAAACGCTTGAGTTGTTACAGTATGTTTGTTCATCATGAGCTGTTGAAACGTTGATTTCCGCCGGGAGTTAAACTACACGATTTTTCAGCTTATTCAATCACGTCCTGACAGAAAACTATATTCTCATTGGCCCCTTTAGAAGATACACCTGCACAAGTGCACCATTTCATACTTTTTCCACAATGTTATATTCCATTCAGATGTTAGGCATTTCAACAGCATGTGAAAGTCAAAGAAAAAGGACAGAGAAAGAGGTTTCAAAGCTTTCATCAGTGCTATCTGTTCATCGTATCCGATTTCGGAGTAGCGGGTCAGCTTCAGTCGCATCTGCCTGCATGTACACAACATTTCTTGGATTCCACCATTTGTGTGTGTGTGTGTGTGTGTGTGTCGGATGATGATAAGAGAGTGGAAAATTACAATTACGTGAGCCACCAAATGTCAAATCTAATCTCCAAAAGGCAGTCAAGACGCTGAAAACATACTTCAGGCTCGAATGGGGTTTCTTAGATTTTTGAACTTTGTGTGGAGCAGATTGCAGATACAAGCAACAATACTGCAATACTAACAGCGGGAGAGTTTTGGCAATAGTACAATAATATTTGGCTTTCTGGATGCAAGTTGGTGAAGCTAAAAATGACATTGCTGCTAAAATTCCATGACATGTTCTTTCTTGCAAGTAACTACGTATATGTGAATAGAAGGTAGGATGAACGGAAGTGGTCCCTTCACAAAGAACTCTTTCATCTTGTCCCCTTTGCTGACCTCATCTCTGTTTAATGCTGCTGCTCTTTATCTCCATCTATTCCCTAAGGAGATGTCAGTCTCGTCCCCTCAGGCCTGCTCGCTGGCCTGCTCACACAATTGGCAAATCATCAACCTCCTTTTGACTGGTGAGCTCAGTCAGCGCTGACGGGGCAGATCTGACCAAAGGGAAGGAGCCCTTGCAGAAATGTGAGGTTCCCCACTGCGAGTTAGCAAGGACAAATTGAAAAAGACTTCCTGCCTGATAGAGTCTGTTTTTTGGGCATCTCAGCCATATCTATGCATTGCCAAAAATGACAAGAAAGCTGAAAGAATTTGTTTGGCTTTCCCGGCGCTCGGCTTGAGCCGTCTGACAGATGACGGCCGCCACTCTAAATCACTGAGTGAAAGAAGAACGGACAAGGTCATGCAGAGCATTTGGATTATAAATGACGACAAACCTTTGCTAATAGTACAAACGATCTGATTCCAATCTCCACTAGGACTGTTTTTTTCCTCAATGGGATGAGGAGTTGCAGGAGTAGAGGAGGGGGGGGGGGGGGGCATTAATCACTGACAAGACCACTGAGGTCAGCAGTAGTTCACTGGCTAGGCCATGGAGTGAAAAAAGACCGAGTGGTTGAGAGAACGACTGAGGGCATGAAAAACGCAAACTGAAGAGAAAAAAGACACTTGTGGCTCTTTGCCTGTTCTAATTAAATGAGAATTTCCTTGCCACATGGATATTGCATCATCTCAGACTCCCTCTCAATTTGTCCCATTCCGTTATGGATGTGAAGAGAGTTTACTGTCTGCAGCAAAACAATCCCCCTTTCTTGGGTGGATATAGTATAAAAGTTTCTGCAACTGTTACTATGCATCCATAGAGTTGCAATTTTCCAATATTTTTTAATTGAATTGTTTCAGAGACAATAAGAAACAGATGATGATTCCCTGAAAGCATTTGCGTGCGGGTGGACTCTTGGAGGGCAGGCTGGCAGTGTTAAAGGCCAGCTGACCTTGCCTGAGGATCTAAGCGGGGGTTGATGAGGGGAACAGAGCCCCAGAGAAGAGAATCTCGATGGCTACAGTATGGAGGGGCCGTAAAAGGGCCATAAAAGGGGGTCAAATGGAGGCAAGGCTAAGAAGTCTGGGAAAACACACATACGTACACACAGCATCCTGATGACTCTCTCATCCGCATTCCAAGGCTGCCTCGTAGCAGGTCTCTGTCCTTTTTTTTTTTAAAGTAAAGAATTTATTGGGATCATATATTGCATATCACTCACAGTACCAATCCAAAACATCATGTTGGCAAAAGAGCAACACATTTGATCACATGCTTAAAAATATTTCAGTGACACAATCCAATTTAAACGTCACAAAACTTTCCTAGAAACAAAGTCGTGCATTTCAAGTCTTCACTTTGGGTGGATTCCACCTAAAAAAAAACAATAGTGTGATAATTGCTGATGGCCTGGCACTGGAACAGGCCATTGCATAATTCAAATAAGATGTTGTTTATCTCTAATGGGAGTGTTCAGTTTGAGAAAGTCCTGAGTGGAGCGATGGCTGACCTATGCCTTGTCCGCTCACCCATCATGCTCACTGTTTAAATCCTCTGTCTCAGTCCATCCATCCCACATGGAGATCTGCACTTTGATAAATGTTACTCCTCCATTATCCCCTGACAGCCCTTTCTCCATTTTTCTCCTTTCATCTCTCTCTCTCTCTCTCTCTCTCTCTCTCTCTCTCTCTCCATCCCCCATGCATTCCTTTCCCGTTCGTCCTCAGTTTCTGTCTAGCTGTGATTACACATAATGCATATGAGCGTGATTACATGCAGATGAGGCCATTAGACATCCTATGGAAGCAAATACTAAACACTAAAAAAAGTCATTTCAAGATCAGCATGCAGATCTTTTAAAACTAAATAATTAAAACTCCAAAATAATATCTTTTCACTTGTGGTCCCAGCAGAGCAATACTGTACACGTCGTCACACATGCTGAAATGATAGGATCTTACATCTTTAATAAACTTTTACGACTGACCAAATTGCTCTTTACAAGCTTGTGGTTCAAAAGCGCAAGGAAATGTGGATGAGGAAATGATTTTTCAGCACAATACTTATTTAATACTTTTAATAGGTGCATGGTGGCTTTTTTCCTGCAGATGACCACATACGTATTCCAAGGCAGGTTAGTGCGCACGCATCAACTTGAATGCAATAAAATAAGTCTAACAATATATTAATGGTTAACCCATCTGACCTAAGGGAAGCAGCATGCTTCTATGGGCTAGCTGTAACTTATCAGGGAACTAAATTGCGGTGAAACTTCTCACATTTCTCCTCGTCATTTCTATGGTGATAAATGACTTGGGTGACACTTTATGCAAACTCAAATCAACAGTTGTCACTCAATGTGACTGTTTACAATAACGGTAAAAGCATCCACTGAGGTTTAGTATTCACGCGGACGCAAAGCTTGATGCGATATTGAAAAAAAATCAAGATAAACATTCTTTCCTATGGAATGCTACATATGTGCAGCTGGGTGCGGAGAAGCTTTACTAATTGGCCAGTGGCAGCTAAGAACGGCTGCTAGACTGGAAGTGGGATGTCTGACACAAATCTCATTAATCCGTGAACCCGACTGATCCTCACTGTGGTGGGGCGAGGAAGAAACCGTGTCTGTTTGGAGTTAAGGTATCGTACAAGCGCGTTGTCTGAAAATCTGAAAAGCAAATTGGAGCAAAAATGGCTCAATCCATGACTGATGCATTGAAAGGTCATCAGTCAGAAAAAGAAATGCAAACAAACAACCACGGGTGGCCAATCGATTTTCCAAGGGGGCCAAACTAGAGAAAGGAAAGCGGTCGGTCATCTGAGGCCATAGCGACATTCTTATCTCAAATGTGTTCCATATTCGGGGTAGGATTACTTGCATTTCAAAGTCAGCTCAAATACTTCATCACATGTGCTAGACATACAAAGTAGTCATCAAAATGACATTCCGCGCATTCCCAGGTGTAGTCAGTCAGAAGAGTTGGCAAGTACTGACCCATAACTGGCGTCTCACATTTGACTTTTGTTCATTGGTCGTCCGAAGCGCTTACTGAGCCGAGCGGGAGGGCGACGCTCTATTGACGACGGGCGACTGATACGTATTTGCCAATACTAGCTGCTTTTCCCCAACGCCCGTCCAATTTACGGTCCTGACATCATCTAACACTTGACTAAACACGATTCATTCGTTAACAGTTGATGCAAAAAAAGAAAAATCCCACTTCACAAGGGGGTAAGTTAAAAACTTAATAGCCTTTGGGGCCCGGGGTTTTTTGGAATGTGGACGGGGTTGGAAAGTAGAGGTGTAAGGAAGAAGCAGGACATCAAGCATGAATGCTAGCTTTGTAAAGCTCAGTAATGACATGCAAATACGAGTTTGGGGCCGCAAAATGAGAAGACAAATATCCTTCGTTTGCTTTAGCCGTACTTCACTTGTCCGTCAATGCGAGCTTGTCTCGCTCCGTCAATCTGTCACTCCGGGTGTCAGAAAGCAAGTAAAGCTTCACTTTAGATCAAATACATTTTGAAAAAAGAGGATTTTTGTTCCGCCAACTTTAAAACCGGTAAAGCCTGACACCTATTTAAAAAATATATATATATTTTGCGTTAGTTTTGGTGGATTTCTGTTTTTCTCAATCCTAGAATGATCTCCTCAAAGAAGCATGTTGAGATTTGGATTATTTTGTGATTCAATGAACGCTAAAGCCTCATTTGAAAATGACTCTCAAGAGTTCATATTGTGACTCATAACGCTTCAATGAGAGATGATTCTCCAAGAGGCTTTTGTCACCTCGTGTTTGATTGGTGTTCCCATGGTGCTGTGTGTGTACGGCATTCCAAGGTTTAGTCCTGCTCTCCTCTCATTAACATCCCATCTGTCAAATGTCATCCTACTACGCTGCCACCCTGTCATTAAGCTCAGAGTGGGGATGGGGGGGCATTGACGGACAAGTGAACTCTCACTCATCACCGTCTTATCCGAGGTTAGCAAAGTAAAAGTGATATTTTGCAATGAGACGTGGATATTGAAATCACACTAGAACACAACTAGAATGCAGCTTGGCCAACTTGTGGTGAATATGAAGTGCCGCTTGCTTGTTCATGTGTTCTTTATGCGACTGAGTCGACTTCAGCCCGCAGAGTTGACAAAGAGCAAAACCATGTGCTGGAAAGCGATTCCACACCTTCACGGCTTTTTTTCCCACTGAACCCAATTTGATCAAAATGAGGCCGGTAAAGAAAGGCCCAGTTTGTTGTGAGAGTTTGTGCTGACACGCACAAGGTCAAGCCTATCTTTGGCTTTCTCCCAAACAAACACACACACACACAGGGAGGGCCAGGGCCACCTGGTCTCCCTCTCTGGGTCCTCAGTCGCAAGCAAATGACACACGGCAGGTCTCGCACGCCCCAATCGGACAAAAACAGCGAGTGTGTGTCCACGTGCCACAATGTCACTAAACTGTGAGACGATGCGGATCCAAACAGAGGAAGCTTAGAATAAAGCGACGGTTTGCGTCTGCCACCCTGGGAGAAACCGCTCTGTCATGTCTACTACCTTACAACAGACGGATTTTGTTTCTTTAATACTTTGCTGTGGTAAGTTGAGCGCCTCTTGCAGGTCAAGCATCATATTGCATGTTTGGATTCAATGAGCCAGGCTGCTGACTCCTGCTTGGCGGTTGTCGGAAAGCGCAGCTCCAAACAACCGCGGTCATTGTATAATGGCGGCGATATGGAATCATTTGGTTTTATTGGATTTAGACTGGTCTTGAAAAAAAACATAGAAGTGACGCACCGAAGTGACATTGCTGGGCAACGCTTCAACAACGACTTCTACTGATGGAACGGTTTCAAACATGCGTGTAGTCATGAGCGCAATAAATGCCTTTTATTGGATTTATTGAATAGAGAATGCAACAATTTTGCCACCGTTTGGCTTTAGTCACAGGTGCTTCTACCTCAATCAGGAATTCAATGACCTGCCGGTCGAGTAAAGCCATCCTAAAGTTTAAACAAAACTAGAGTCAAGTTTTGACATTTTACATCCTTCACCTCTGGTGGTACACTGCAGTCTGCCGCTTTGATATCTTATTCTTTTTTTTTTTAATGATGGTCTACCATTCCAGACTGTAATATGGTAGACGAATGCACTCGGTGGAAGCTTGGTTAGAAAGGTTTGGAGCCAAGGAAACAATATGCCATTGTTTCAATTTCCACAGCGGGCAGATGACATTGTCAAGTTTCTGTCTGCAGGTCCGAACAAATGAGCAGCCTGACGGCAAGACTCACGTTGCTCAAATTCCAAAAATGACGCCTGAAAACATGCTTGCTTTGAGAGTCACTTCATGCCTCTTGCGCTGAAGTCAAGCCCAAACTTTTGTCTGCTCCCGCCTGCAAAATTTTCCTTTGTGGTTTTAGTTAGCGAGCGAGCGAGCAATGCCTGCATTTGATTACGCTTTCAATGTCAATGATGGCTGTTTTGTAAAAGAGGCCGGCCTTGAACAAGGATGAGGAAGAGGCCGAGTTAAGTGACAGAGACCAAGAGGCACAAGGAAGGCAGGAAGAAACAATCATGGATGGCGGAATGTTTTCAGAAGCGGAACAACTCCATCTGAATGTTTGTGCTTTCCTTTAGTTGAAAACTTTGGAGAGAACTCCAGCGCACCGCTGAGCTAACCTCGTCTTAAAGTTCAGTCCACAACAGGCGTCCTGCCTCCCTCCCCGTCTCCCTCCCCGCCTCCCTCTAAACATCTGCAAATGCATACGGCCATTCAAAGCATCCCGCAGCCAGGGGTGCTGTTGCTTTTCTCTCTTTCTTTTTCTTTCTCCATTGCACTACTTGGAAGAAAAACAGCAGCGCCCGTCTTGGCACCGCTACGAACATACGGTAATGATTGTTGACCAACCAACTCTTGCAGAGCATTAGGCTAACGTCAAGGAGTTGTTTAATTATTCCATATCATCACATGATATTTGAACAAAATCCAGGAATTTGGGTCGGTGCATATGTGTGCTGGACGGACGGACGGACGGGAGAGATGGAAGACTAAAGTGATCCCTGTGGATGTGGAATGTTCTCTGTTGGCTTTAATAACTAATCTCACAAGACTGAAGCCTTTATATGACAAGGCCAACACAGATGATAATGATAAGGCTAGTGTACATGACCCCTGTGGTTTTTCAAATGATAAGCTTTCTTCAGGACCCACGTTTGACTTCACATTTGGCAAGACCATGCAGAGAAGAAAGTGAACAAATAACATGCATGAAAATAGCTCTACTAAATCTTTGAAGCAACACAACATGATTATATTGGGAGTGCTCAAGTAAAAGCATTCCCAAGGAGAATATAAATTGTGACATGTCATATCAATATGCTGCACAAATTAAATAGGAACACTTGTTTCTTTCCAATGCCAGTCATAAACTATTATATGGCAAAATACATTTTCTTAGTCATGGGATTTTTGACTCTTCTACTTGAAGCTGAAGGCAGGCGAGCCACAGTGGCAGGCCCAGTCAAAGAAGAAACTTGAATTTTCAGACGAATCAGAATATGTTTGGCAGAAAAACTGGGCTGCTGACTCCTTTTTAATGTCTCATTTTACTATGGGAAGTCCCAAGTACTGACATTGGCATCTTGCACTTCCTGTCCGCTTTTCTAACAGCAATGCAGCATAGTGCTGCTTGCAAAGACCAGATCGACATTAAAACGCTACATTAAATACCGCGTGCTTGTTTTCAATGTCATGGCGGATTCCGGATGAAACAAAGCCGTACGCTGACATTTCCTACTGTCACTATTATCACTCAGCAGCTTTCATCACTGGCCCATCAGCAGGCTAATACAAATCCAGCCAAACACACACACGCACGCACGCTAACCCAAGGGCTGTTAACCAACATGTAAAAATATGCAAGGCAGGGATTCCTTTGGGCCAAGAAAAAACACTGTTAGTCTTCCACCCACCAAAAGATGACTAATTCTAATCCTTCCGGTGTGGAGTTTGCATGTTCTCCCCGTGCCTGCGGGTAGGCCAATTGACAACTGGCAGTTGACGACTCTTTTCGGCTCATACTTTGCAAGTTTTATGCAAGTATCCCGTAAATGAAGTAGAGATTCATTGTTAGACTCTGAATCATTCATACAAATCCTAACTTTTCAGCTTTGAGAGAAATAAATGTCTGGCCTTGAACATGGAGAGGGCTTTAAATCAGTAGGCCCGCAGGATTTGAGCAAGACATTTCCAGAGAGAAAAACATTAAGAAAGGCACATTTCCAAAAGGGCAGACAGAGAAATGAAGGAGGAAAAGCAGAGACGGAGTGGAAAAGGAAATGCTGACTTCTGTCTTGTGTGAGATGGACTGTCAGGGAAGAAACGTGGTAGGATCATAAACATGTTATCTTTCCTTTCCATCTGTTGCAGCAATCCACCTGGATAGCCGATTGTAAAATGTCAAAGTCTCACTTGAATTTATCGGCATTTGAACCTTTTCGAGATGTGTCTGTGAACCTTGAATTTCCCCCGTTCCAATATGCTCTTTTTCTCATTTGTAACAAGCGTGTTCTATGTCAATTTCACCTCCTTGACTCCAAAAATCTTTGTGTCGTTTATATGATCTTTTTCCCAAACTTGCATTCATCTGTCATTGTCAGTGACACTGCCTTTTTTGTTTAATGTCTCTGTCAACACTTGAAGTTAAGGGTTATGAAAAATGAGCCTGAGCGTACGTCGGAGGGAGGTGATTTCCCTCGAGTCACTTGAAATTGTTTCAAGCTTGGACCAGACAGGACAAAACCAGGAGGCCTTGCGCAGGAAGCGGCACAGGAAATGGTTTGGATTCAGCCAGTGAGGCAACATGCTGCCTGCCTGGCTGGCTGGCTTGCTCTGGAGGCACAATGACTCCGTGTATCAAGAAATGAACTTTTCCCATGGTATATAGGTTCTTTGTAATGTTGCTCTCTGAGAGGTTAAGAATGAATAACTCCAGTCCATTGCATCCGTGTGTTTAAGCTCTACTAGTTTAGTCCAATTACCATCGGAGGCTACAAATGTTGTCATTGGAAATCTCCATCGACTTAACTGGTAAAACATTGAATCAATAAAAATATGAAATAAATAAATATGCTTCAGCCCTTCTCTGCATTTATCGACATGTTTCCTTTGGAGAGCTGCTTTAAATCAAAAAGCTTTTATGCTCGAGCTATTATTAAAATCAAAAGAAGAATTATACGAGGTAACATATGTGCTGTGCAGGAAAAAAAAATCTGAACGCACCATTCCCTGTCGCCATAAATACGGCAAGCCCCGAGGGCAAAACTGGCTTAGGGCTAAGAAGAAAAGTATGCAGTGGAGCATGCAGAACAAGACTTCACCTCAGCAAAAGTACAGCTGTCTCATTAACTTCAAAGATCTCCATGACCAGTCGGACCACCGGCGTAAGAAAGAACACCCGAAAGCAATGGAGCTTGTTGAATGAATGCAAAGAGAAGTTTTCTCAAGCAACCATTGCTGTCCAAGCCCTTGGCTGTTCCATTGCAATCTTCTTGTCTCCTCCCTCACGTCTTCCTTGTGCCGTTTGGCCCTTTCTTCCAGCTCGGATTAGCTCAGCAGGATGCCAGCATTCCTTCCCTACTGGTAGTCTTTGTCTTGACATTCCCACTCCTCCCAGTGTCCTCCTCTCTGGGAGGTGTCAAATTCACAAAGGTACTATCAGTGGGGTTGTTCTCCGTGAACGAAACCAAGATGCAATATTCCTTTGCAGCAACTTTGATTTAGAGCCTGCTCAGTATGTCGCTTTAGTACGTATATTCCTCGCCGTAAGACTCTTCTTCACCCTAAAGATAATTTAGAGTCTTCACTTACATGGCATGTATCTTTCTATAGCTTTGTTGAAAATATGTCGACGCCAACAGATCAATCCTGAGAGACAGAAGGGAACATGAGAGGATGAGAGACATTTTGATTGATGAAGATCTCCAGATGGTACTCTGCCTTGGGAGTTGACCTACCACTGCTAAATGTGTTGTTCACCTGGCCTGGACAAATGCACTTCAGCATACACGCACTTCCCCGGTTCAATATCAGCGAGGATGCTGGCTTTGATTCAACTCAGCAAGAGGGCAGGGCACATCATTATGCAACTGTTCAAACAGCGTCCAGGTCAGAAAAGGTCCTGCCCACTGCCCGAAAGCCATCACCGAGGTTTACATAAGGAGGTCATTTTAATCAGGTGAATAGCAAGCAGCCCAATCTTTGGGTTTGTGCCCGAGCATAAACAGAGGAGGCTCATTTGGGATGGCCGGGAAAAGTCAAAGCCAGTGGAGCAATCATGACCTCCCCTGACAACTGCGTATCACAACGAGTCCAGGTGCAGGCCTTCCCTTCGTCCTCATGCCTCCCTCACTTGATCATCCTGAACTTTTATCTCACTCTGCACATTGACCTGCTTCAAGTAACATCAAGTATGCAATCTATAATCCGGCAGTGCGGATAGATGTGCTCAGCCTGGCAAAACCCCCAAAGCTACTTAACTCCAGCGTTGCTCATGTTTTTTGTCTGCTTGAGTCACCTCATTTTTCATAACACTTTCTTATCACGTGTTTAAATGCATGTGGACGTTTTAACCAGGTGGCGGAGGGCATACAAAACGATTCATCTGCATTTCCTCTTCTTTAGTCTCTCGCAACAATGACTCATCTCATTCCATCTTGCTTCAGGTACTCGATTCTTGTGTGACTACAGGACGCAATTTGTTTTAGGTCCAACTCAAAGTTGTTGAACCGCCAAGTCCTTTTGATAGGGAACTGTATACTCATCCAAAGTTTTGGCTCTCGCAACTGGGCGCACATGGGACACGAAATGAAAAGCAGCAATTTCCTAAGACACATGAACAAAATCCACAACTGGTGTCCAGCACGGTGCCTCTGTTCCTGTGGGTGATAGCTTATCGTTAAGAATCCCTCTTAGGGCAGGAGTGGAGTGGCGGCAACCTTGTTATCTATCGCTCTCTGGGGTGTGCCAATTCAAACTCTGATTGAGAGAGACATGGATTGGAAATGACAACACAAGTGCCAAGTCTTAGCTATAGAATGAACGCACTGCACGGCAGTTGGTCGGAGCCAGTTGAGAGAAACTGCATTCTCTTTCCGTTACAAGCCAGTGATTTAATGGCCTTGTTACTATTCTCGGGTCGGCCCCTTATCCGAGTGGCTCTATCAGTACGGAGCTATTCGAGAGAGCTCACTGAAAACAACTTGCTTGTCATACAATAGTTAAGAACTTCATACCAGAAAATTGGTCAAATTGCTTGTATTAAACAAAGTGTTTATTGATGCATTGGTGTGATCTAATACTTCCACGAATATCACAAGGTATTGGAATATCTTTAAGAAAAAACTGGTCCAGTGGCATTTTTGTTCATTAAGTAACCATTTTTAATAGCCCAAGGGAAAATCAATGAAACGGAGAAACTTTCCAGTATCATTTGCAATGTGACTTTAAAGAGTTGTTTTGTTGCACCATATTAAGGAATCACAAGTAACATAATGCAATGGATTCATGAGAAGTGACTTTATCAAACGAGCACTCTCTTGGAATCAAATGAATGTCAGACTGGCACTCCCACTCTCATTTCTCAAGTACTGAAAAATAAGAGAGGACACGTTTTGTCTTCAATTTAATCGGAATTAATTTGGCAAATGGCACGGTTAAAGCAACAGGAGTCGAGCACAAAGGTGCTCAGTCTTGAATGTGCCAAGTGGGCCGGCATCAAAGAAATGGTGCAATGTGCTAGACTTGATGAGATCCAATGAATAAGCCCAACAAAAGACGGTAACAGAGAAAGAGGGGAATGTCTCACCGGGGTCTGTTCGCTAACTAAACTCATTCTCAGTGGACCAGTGCTGCTGGGGGGAAAAAAAAAATGTCAATGGGGCGGTGGAGGGTCTGCCATGGAACACCTGCCTTCCTTCACTTAACCTCTTTCCCTCACTTTCTGCTCGAGTTGCTTCTTTCATCGTCTTTGATACTCAAGTTTGTGGACACAGTAAAACACAGGCAACAACATGGCACAGTGAATTGATTTCGAATTTTTTGCCATTTAAACAGCAGTCTTGAGTAAGAAAAAATACATATATATATATATATATATATATACTGTATATATACTGGAAGTGTAGCCAGATCATTTGTGCTGGAAACGTAGTTCAACATGGCAATGTAACTTCTATAACAAGATGTTAATCGGGAAATACTTGTGACTGGCTTTATTTTTCAAATGACAATAGCTGCGTGTCTTTCACGGCCTTTGGACTCTGGCCACTCTTTAAATAACCTCGGTTCACCTAACTGAAAAACGTTGTTATTCTAAGAAAAACTGAGTTAACTAGTAAATTGAATTCCAACAGCATTTATCCAAACATGAGACATTGGGGTAGGTAATGGCTGGGTTTAAACTTAGACACATTTAGTATATATCAACTGCAATTAGTGGCTCACTCATGGAGGCCTTTGCCAACTGCTCAAGTTTCACTTCCCAATACGAGACGGCAATAAATGAATTTAGTTCAAAACATTGAATGTTGCCCGAATGGATTATAGTATCGTATAGATCATTTTATTTAGAACAATATTATCTTAACAATTATTTTGACATGACTACATTGAAGGTGAAGTTAAGAATAATGATGTGCCTTTTAAATGCTTTTAACGCACATCTGTCCATCACACACACCTTGGTGTTGCCTTGGTGCAGAAAAGTCACTGGAAAAACAAATGACAGGACGTCCTATGTAGTTATTTTGACTTCTTTTTCATACATGATTGAAGAACGTATTATCAAAAAGCAAATCAGCTGGGATAGGTTCCAGCACGCCTGCAAACTGTGTGGAAAAGCACTTCAGAAAATGGATGGAAAATATATTAAGAGCATGCATTTTGCTCATATGCAAATATTTTGTCCGTGTCGTACATCTGCTTAAGTAGTGTACGCCCCCCCCCCCGCCGTAGCACGGATTCTTTTTTATTTCTCTACTCTTCGGGGACATGACAGTGCCAGCAGGGGCAGCTCGTGAAAAAGTCTCCAAGGGCCGCTCGGCGTTCTCAATCTTATTTGGAGATACTTTAAGGATGTGGGCAAAGGGCCCGTGGTTAGACGGACTTTCCTATTCATTACAGCACCCCAGCCTGCACTGAGTGCATTGGCATTGACATGAAATGCTATAATGATGACATTTTGAGACGCTTACGTCACATAGCACGTCGCTTAAATATGAAATCAACGTCATTTTGAGATACATTAAAGGCCTACACTGGGACAAAAAATGATGTGGACCAATCAATGCTCCAAAACCTGTTTTGCTCCACCACCACAACATACGTTACAAGATTTGTTTTGTTTTTACACGTACATTGAAATGTTACAATTTCTCAGTCTACAGGGCAAGTTGTTTAGGGGCTAGTGTAACTATTTGTACAGTCAGAGAATACAAACATGAAAGAAGGAGTGGACGAGAAAAAGATAGCGATGGCGAACTCCATTGGAGTTAGTTACTGATGGAGCATATCAGCACTAAAAGCTATGGTGGACACAAAGGAAGATAACGTATCATATGTGATTCCTGGTGGGTGGAATGGCAACAAACTGCCAAGCAATGTTTCAAGCCATTTATTCGGTCATTTCTTGGCTTCCTGTCTATCGTCCTGCTTTGGAGGTCACACCACCTGACTGATGAATTCCAAGGATTTGAAGGTATCTTCTAGTGGCATTCATTTACATTCAAAGCCTTTCATCTCTTTTCATACCTACCTCTCAATCTTTTCACAGGCCTTCACATCTGCCTGTACGACATAGTTTACCATTTCCTGATAGAGAAGGCAGCCCGAGCTCTCAGAAGGTCCTTTGAGTCACAAGCTGCTTTTCAGCTCTCAAGGTTGAGATCTCCCAGCTCAGCTCACTTCAGATAACTGAAATATGCCTGCCGGCTGCGGGTTTTCACCGAGGGGAGGGAGGGAGGGAGGGAGGGAGGGAGGGAGGGAGGGAGGGAGGGAGGGAGGGAGGGAGGGAGGGAGGGAGGGAGGATGGCTGGATGGATGGATGGATGGATGGATGGATGGATGGATGGCTGGATGGCTTGGATGGCTGGATGGCTTGGATGGCTGGCTGGATGGCTGCTGGTCCTCATCTGCTCTTCCCACAGCAGCCAAGGTGAAAATGACTGCCATGCCAAGAGGCTCCTGCATACACCATGTAATGCTGCTCATACACACTGCCTGTCTGAGATGATGCTCAAATCATTGGACTGTATGAACAGCTGTGCTCAAGGAAAAATGAAAAACTCTTGGGATCGGATGGATCCCCTCGACCGTCACGGACGGACGGTCGAGGTACCTTTAAACAACTGCACTCTTCCGTTTTTTATGTATCTGATTGTTTTCACTCACGGTATAATTGAGTTTCCTTTTCAGATCGGACTCAGGACTCTTTTGTATGTGGACATAAATCGCTTTTGTTGGACCAAAACCTACTAGGTCACAATTGGCTACATTTGGATTCTTTCATAAACTATACTATTGGTCAGTCAGCAGTCAGTCATATTATTAAATGTTAAAAATGGCTTGCTTTCTTTGCTGATAAAATCATAACGGTTGAACAAACACGCCATTTTGTTCTGGGTTTGATTCTGGCTGTGGCCTTCCTGTTTGCATGTTCTCCCCGTGCCTGCGTGGCTTTCCTCCCACATTCCAAAAGACATGCATGGCTAATCATCACTGACATTTGCACGGAACAATGTGAGAGTGTGAGCTCAGGAGCTCCAGCAAGCCTGCACCAGGTGACTTTTCCTGTGGACAGCTGGGAGTATTTTTCCCCTCATTTAGCAGGTCATGAAAGAAACCACAGGCTGCCAGATGTGACAGAGGCCACGCACCTTACTCGCACATTGTAAACACACACACACACAAAGGAACCTAATCCGAGCCAGAGGTGGCTAGAGTAGCCAAGAATTGTAATGAAGAAAAAGTACGTGCTCAGATAATAAGACCTCAGTTAAGATAAATAACAGTCCTATAAATAATTACGTGAGTACAAGTGTTGAGTGAAAAATCTACTCAAGTACTGAGGGGAATACTTCAGATTTATTTTGGAATAGCGCATTCATGTTAACTGAACATATACTATTTCAAGGAGTATGCCGTTTCAAATATTGCCCAACAATATCGGTGCCGATGCTGGTTTGCACTTTTGTGCCATTTCTGAATGGGAATTCTTAATGCAAGCGATCCCTTGTGCAAAGGGGGAAAAAATCATCGTAGTTATTCTTTGTTTGCTTTCAATTCTTTGTAGTGTCTTTATATGTGTTTGAGCATGGTGTGCGAGGACTCATTTTGTGCGCATTAATGTTAATCAAGTATGTTCCATTAATTCTGCTCTATAACATGACTTATGTTAATGTTATGGAGTAAAAGCAGTTCATGATTAGCCACCTTTGATGTGAGCAAATATTCATACAGTGTGCGTGTGACACCAATTGACTACATTCCAGCAGGCAGATCTCGATCCAGGGGGCCATGTCAGATGAAGGACATCAAAGCGGCCTGCAGGGAACGGAATAAATCTGGTTTTAAACTCCATCTAAACCCGCTTTTACTTCACATTCAACTTGAACCCTGAGCAAGAATTTGTAACTTATACCTTTGGTTTGTGCTTGATTCCTAAAACACCCATGATGGCAAGACACCTACCTCCAGCAAAGTAATGACACCAGCATGTACCTAAAGCTCACTGCTGACCTACATAGCCTCTCGTCATTGTAAAAGTGCCGGCTGCTAATTACTTTCACATTACAGAACAGTCCAGTGATCTTGGTGGCTTTCCAAGACCACCTACACCGGGACTGGGCATTTGCAACGCATACCAGCGATCTGCCAGATTGAGGCCAAACATTCTGAATGGCATCCAGCACGTAACGACAATTGAGCCTTGTGAGGGTTGATGTCTGGGTCTGAACTTCCGAATTCTTTTCAGCCTTGTGATGAATTCGATCACCGTGTCGATGAATCCATACGGTCATCCTGATACCTACTGTAGATGCCTGCCCAAGACTATCATAGGAAGAGGGAGGATGGATTATAAAATTGGATGCAGTCTTGGGTACAAACAGAGACTGTCGTATAATATAAGGATTATTTTTTAGGGGAATACAAAAAATTGAGCCTGTTGAATTTCTCCGTACTGGAGTCTTTCTAAAGCCACGTTTGACTGGCAAGTAATGAGCTCTTGTGGGCCAAGCTTAGCACCACTAAGGCAACCACGCCGAGGTTAAGCAAACAATCTGTGGGATCACGCGGGCCTAAGCCTCTTACACAAACCCCTCTGAGGAGAAGATCATTGACTTCTAATAAACGTGTAAAGGTCAAGAGTGCTCAAAGATGGATGCACCTACAATACACCACAAAGCTTCTTTTACATCAAAAGCGTGTGAAAACATTGTGTCGCTATAAAATGGCTCAATTACAGTCAACTGTTTTTGTTTTTTTTACTCCTACAATTTTGAGGGATGTTCAGCTTTTGATTGATATCACCAACAGAGTTGATTATTTAAGCTTACTGTTCACCGCTGTCAAAAAAAACCTTTTGGCTGAGCCGCGACGTCCTGGTTCACATCAATTATTTCACCTCTTCTACAAAACTCCACGGATGGATTGATCTTACTCGATGTGTCTTCCTTTTTCCCCTCAGCTGATCACATTCCCCTGCTGTGAGTTGCAGGATTTTCATTTCCTGAGCTGTTGAAAGCAATGCCTTTGAGAACGTTTTTTTTTTTCTTCTTCTTCTAGATGGACCGAGTCAAATATATAGAGCGACGGGAAAACAAGAGTGAGGTCTTAAGAGGCCTGTTGGCATGCGGGACACAACCGCACCAGTAAGCAAATGTCAACTTAAGTTGCTTCCAAGTCACTGTCAGCCTTGATCAACATCTACGGGGATGTTAAATAAGCCTTCAGAGTGGATCTACTCCATATAAAAACACAGCGAGTGATTTCAGTCAATTTTCCCCTCAACACTCCTCTTCAGATCATTTTTCATCTTAAAGTGAGAGCAATTAAGCCGGGAGTGACATTGGGGGATTTGTAGGAATAGCAAGGAAGTTGCATAGGCTGAATTTGCTGCTTCAGAGTATTTCAAAAGTCCTCCCGCAGGTAGACTACAAAATTCGACGTGCGACTGATCTGGACAAAGCCAAAGGGACAAGACATTGTAATGTGCATCGCAGATTTTGGCGTCCTTTGAGCTTTTCCACTTCCTTCCATAACGTTACAACGGTTGCCATCACAAAACACTACTGCATTGCAAAAGTCAAGTGCTCAAATCTGGAAAGACTCTCCATACAAGAAAGACGCTGTTCTTTTCTTGAACTTGTGTCTTCACAATGACACTTCAAACTTTTAGCATATGCTGCAGACCATTAAAAATTGACTGGGGACGGCAAACAGCCCAAGGCTGTAGGTCGGACACCGGCACTATCGGGATTATATCGTGAACATTCATAGGTAAACATGCTAAGATGACTACATCTCGCATATGAAGTAGGACCAAGAGGCAAGGGAAGGGGTCCGTTTGGGGCTTCATATCCAAGCAATGAGAAGAAGACAAATATTTACCATGGAAAGCTGCCAAGCCATTTTCATAGAAATATTTTGTGAAAGATGCCTATTAAAAGTGGAGCGCTGTGTTGTTCAAAGGCATAATTGAGTGTGGAGGGAACGCAGGCTCCCAGTTTGCACTTGGCCTTTGCTTAATGCAATACAAACAATGTTGAAAAGACAAGTCGAGGGGATTTAAAAAGTTGGGTTTTGGCCCAGCCCCTATTAAATAAACCCTAGCCGGATGTACACTCATTAAAGGCAGAAACACAGGAAGCAATGACAAACGCTAACAAAGGTGTAATTTGATAAAAGTGAAATGAAGCCTGGCCTCAAGGAGCTTTTTAAGGCAGGCAGGACTATTCCCTGCAGACCTCCATGCCAAGCGCACACTGGTAATTGATATGCTGCACATACCTGGATGTGTGGTCTACTCCATTCGACTCATTAAAGTGCCACTTTGTCATTCGGATACTTTGTGCAAACAGCTTGCAGTCAAGGCTCATTCCATTATATACAGTAAGGACTCAACAAGAGTTGGATGCCATCTGTGTTTTCCATGCAAAAACAAAAGAGGAGTCATTCACACTCATAGTCACAGCGATGGACAATTTCAAGTCTTTAATTAAGCCACTATGGATGTGTTTGAAATGTCGGAGGAAGCCCGCAAAGGAAGGAATTAGCCTGAAATCCGAACCAGGGGTGAGGCACAGAAGCCGGCCAGCCGGACTCGCCATCAAATACGCTACTTTTTTGACAGAGCACATTTGCACCAAGTCACAAAAAGCAATGATGGGATGGCAAAACGGGAGTGCTTCGTGTGCTACTTGTAATTAAGGATACAGTGGTTGCCATAGCGATGATAAACTATTCACAAGATTTTCAAGATGTTATATAAAGGTCAAACAGTAAACTTAAAGCTTTGGCCTGAGCCTTGAAGCTTTTTTTCCCTCCTCTTCTAACAGACTGACCTCCTAAGTCGAGAGTAAATTGCAGGAAAAGGTTCACACGCTTGGCTACAGTTTATAGCGGTAGAAAAACTTTATCAAACGTCTCTAGTAAAGATCAGAGGCAAGTGTGTTTATCCCATGATAGAAGGTCTGCTTTGCCAAAACACAGTGACCACTCAAAAATAAACTTGCTCCACACAATCCAATTTAAGGGAGTCGGAGCAATTTTCTGCTTATACAGTATTACCCAAAGTCAAGTCTTAGTATTCACATAAAGCTCAGGCTTGGCATAGCGTAAGAAGAAGAAGAAGAAAACCCCAAATGTGCCCCCTGCAAGATTCTTCCGGCAACCAGGCATATTGTCAGGACATTCCAGCCAATCATTTAGTGGAAAAGACATGTAACCTTAACTATCATCACACATCATAAGAAAAGTCCATAATAAGTGAATTCCACATCACACAAGGGAGACAGAAACATTAAACACAGGCTATGTGATACATTCGGAAAGAAATGTTCTGCATACTTTTTAAGAGAGTCAAAGCAAACATTAGCTTTCAATATCCTCCAAAAAGTTCACCGTAGCCACATTGACATTTAGCGAGCGACAAGAGATATAGTCTGTACACTTTTGCTGCAAAGCAAAAACATTTACATGGCTGAAACCTTTACACGTATTAGAGAATGTTAAGTCACGAAGAATTGGGTTGTTTTTGTTGTGATCGATCCGCAAGGTCAACTTTGAGGTCAAAATGTAAAGTTACTCAAATATGCACTGATCTACAGATTTGGATTTCTTCTTGCATTCCCTTTCTCACAATAGCTCTTTAGTAAAGACGGACCCAATAATTCTTATGATATGAGGCTTCAAAGGAAAGTGGGCACGCCCCTTTGAAATAAAAGTCGCTGCAAAGTCACATTTGAGATTTAGCCGTCACTATCGACAAGCACAACAGGTTTCATTCAAATCATGTAATGAGCCAAAACGTCAGACGACGCAGAGCAGGACAAGCCCCGATACATTAGTGACCCCCCCCCCCCCCCCCCCCCCCCCCAGATGTGAAGTGCATTTAGTGTCAACATTGCGCTCGGTTGCAGACTGTAGCGTGACAGCTGGGCCCAACATGATCTATAGGCTTCCTGACTGTTATGAAATAGCTAAATGCAATTGTAAACACATTTCACATGGGGGCCTTTTACCTGCCCCACATCAGGAACACATACACAATTTATGTAGTGGTAAAACATTGTCGTCAATTTATTTTTATAGGCTTGTCGCAGATTGTTACTTTGCAGCTTAAGGGCACATCTTGATTGATGGAAGGAGAGGGAAAGACACATTTCTAGACAATATTTGTGCACCTTTTTCAAAATCTCCTCTTCCAAGCTGCAACAATAAGATTCCAGATAAGGTGATGACCCTCCCCTCCCCCCCCCCATCAAATGGACTGGACCATTTTTCACTCAATGAAAATGTGCCACATTCCCATTTTGAGTCATGTACTGTTGTGTTTCCCCAAATCTTCATTTGACTTTATCCACTCTATCTGGCTCGAGGCTTATCTTGAAATGACTGAGGAATGGCACAATAGCCCTCCAGCTGACCGGTTAAAAGGCTCCCATTGTGGTCATGAGGAGTCAAGTCCTTCCCCGTGTGGATGCTGCTCACTGACAATGGGCCCCATCAACTAAGTAGCAAAGATCATTTACATGAGAGGAGAGCCCGCTTTGTTTGCAGCGGCCAACTGTTTCAATTACACGTATGGGATTATCACGGCCAGGGAAAACCAATAGAGGAGGCAAACAAAGACATGCAGAGTGGAAGACTGAATGTTGGCATCGAAATGACCTTCTCAACTTCTGCAAGAAACTCTCCGCATCACAGTAAAAAAAATCTGAAGTGACGCTTTGATTTTTGACAGATGTGCGAACCCACGCGTTGAGAAATCCAGAGCATATGTAGAGGGCAAAGTGGTTGAAAAAGTTTGGAGACTCACCGGACGCGCCGAGGTCCAGGAAGCCAAGGAGCAGCACGACCATCCAGCCTGGATGACAGCCGCCGCCGCCGCCGCTCGCCGCGCTCCGACTTGGGTACATTCCTTCGACTCTGCCTTTGCACCTTGGCCAGCTGCAAACATCCACCAGTCACAAGTTGGAGATCGAGAAGAGCAGAAATGTTCAAGTTAACTTCCTCAGCGTGCAACCTCCAAGTGACTGACTGGGTGAGCGTCTGCGACAGAGTTGCGCCTCAGCGGTCGGTCTTGCTGTCTCCTGGCGAAGCTCTGCTCTGCTCTGCTCTGCTCTGCTCACTTTGTCCCCTTTGCAGTCTGCCCAATTGATCGCGATCCTGCCCACTAACCTCACGCTCATTGCGCACAAGGCTGCAGACGCTGTGGTTGCGTCCAAGACACGTGCTGCCACCTAGTGCCCGTCAATGGAAGCGTCACAGATCACTTTGCATTGCAAAGAATACAGTGCGTCTCAAATGTGAGTGAATGAATGAATGAATGCATGAATTTTAAGGGGAGCCCTCTACATTTTTGTTGGCCTGGCCGAGGCTATGAGCCGAAACTGTTGCTGGTCCTTGTCAAGTCCAAGAGGAGGCCTAGAGCAGTCTACTTAGTGTATCTAATTAAAATCGAACTTCACTTCCTTCCTTCCTTCCTTCCTTCCTTCCTTCCATCCATCCATCCATCAAGTTTCAGAATCATCCCTGGGGAGATGTTGTTAACCAGAGTGTGGAGATGATTCAGCCCAAGCTTCCTGCTGATTTGAGATAGTGCAGGGTGTGCCTAAATTCAAATCAAAGTTTCATTTCTTTTTCCATTGTAATAAGTCAGCATTGAGAATCTTTCCCACACCATTTCTAACTATAATTTACAACACACTTCCTCCTGGTAACCGGTCCGGTACCACGCATAAAAAGATTGGGCACCATCGCTGTCATGTACCATCCAAATAAAGGGCCACAATATACGAAGCGGGAAACTTGACACTTTTCGTATTCTGGAATCTAATTTCAAAGTTCCGAGAATGACGTCTTTGTCTCGCCTCATTTTTCTGGTGGACTGAATGGGTCCTTCTGTAAACATGGCACCATGCCAGTTCTCCAGAAGGCCATTTGGTCCTTTAATAGCACCAGACCAGAGCGTCTTAATGTAATCCTTTCTGTGATTGCATGATGTAATGACAGCCAATTGAAATACAGGCTGTGGGCCATTAGCAGCATTAGCACAGGAGAAACACATTTACTATTACGTACACGTCCAGGCAGTCTCCGTGCCCTCCCTGCTAGTGACGAGGACATCAATGTCCAAAGACGCTTTTTACAAATCCCAGGAAATGCTTCCTACATATTGCAGTTCCACATCAAACAAGACACCCTGATTGACTAATCCCTGCTCAAGAAAATTGAACGCGACACGCTTTGGTGGGGGATTAGTGAACGGATGGTCGCGGGCACGCCGCATTGACATGGATGACATAAATTGTTGCAAAGTATAGCGTTTGTGATTAAGGCCAATTTTGCCTGTCATGTTCAGAGAGCTTTCCTGCTGCACCTGAGTTTTAACCCGCCGCACTCCTATTAACTAAATTGCAGGCAATTTTCTTGCAGATATGGCAGTTGTGCCAGTTGACACCAATTTGGGTCACAAACGCTGCTCCGTCTTTTGCCACTGGAAACGTTTATCGGGCTTATACTGTGGAAAAAACGTTTGGATTGGATTTTTCCCTTCTTTCTCGTCCAAAAGAAAGTCGCGACAGACTTACTCCAAACTTTTGTTTTCTCTCAGTACCTTGGAGCTTTGTGCAGGTGTCTCGAACAAGATGGAAAATCATTTGCAACTCCAAATCGAATGCATTCAGAACAGGAGCACGATTATGAATGACCATAAATGTTACTTTATTTTCAATAGATTTTTAGTGCATGGTTTCTTTGGGGGTTTGTTATTCTGACTGGTCTGGAAGAAGACAGGAAGGCACCAGATGAGAGACAAGGACGAATGAAAGAACTTTCTGCTTTGTTGTTTGACACAAAAACTGGACCAAACAGTCGATCGTGTATTAGACGTTAATTTTCTTACGGGCACGACACTTTTCACTATTGAAATGTGGCCAACGACGACATAAGATCCTGAAGACTAAACGTTTATCATTGCAGAGGGTGAGAAGCAGCATGGCAGAGGAATCATGTGATCACAGTGGGGCCAGTGCGTCCAGTCTTCTCATGAAGCTGTGAAAGCTTCAAGGCGATGTCTACCAAGGGCGCCAACATCACCTACACACACACAGCCACACCACGCACACACACACACATGGTGAATATGTGACCTTTCTTTTAGCTTACAAGAAAAGAGCAAACTGCACATGACCGAGTCAACCACATGATTTTTGCTATCAGTCTGGACAAAGAACACTTTGGGTGGATAACACTTTTGTCTTGTTCAAAGTTCTGACCTGAGGGTCCTGGTAAATCTTCTGAGGGTCCTTCTCATAGCTATCAATGTAAAGCCGGACGGTTGCCCCCGCACTGCCAGTGCCGCTGAGACGGAAAATAATACGAGAACCGTCGGCAAAGATAATCCTCAAGCCCTGAGGGAACAGCAAAATGAACAAATGATAAGTCATAGTAGCAATGGAAATGTATTTACTGTCTGTCATCTTTGGGTGACAAGAGAAACATTTGACAACAACCATTGATGATGTTCTTTTCAGATTGCTGACCTGGTTTTTGGAAACACTTCCATCCACAGGATCCGTGTAGGCAAAGTTGTCTGCGATTGCCACCTGGTATGTTTTATCCCCCGATGAGAAATTCTTCCCCACAAAGGAAGGATTGAACATGGCTGTTTCCAGTTCCTTGATCATTTTGTTGGCAGCGTCCGAGTCCACCTCCTCGTAGTCATACCTGAAAAAAAGAGCGCGTCTGGAAGTGAATCCGTAGTTCGATTTCAAACTGGAAATATTGGTCATCGCAGTACGAGACGAGAAGGATCACTTCAATATCAATGATCATAATTAAAAGCTATATCAATTTTTTTTTATTAGGGAATTGAAACAAACAAGCAACTTGCATGGTTATTTTCTTTTTACCTGGTGAAGAAGTTTCTGCCAAACTTTTGCCAATGGTCCTTCATGATGTCTTCCACGCTCTGTTTGCGACTGGCTAAGATGGACAACCACGCGAGTACTGCCCACAAGCCGTCCTTCTCCCGAATATGATCGGAGCCTGATTGGTCACAGTGAAAGTCAAAGTCAAAGTCAAAGTCAGCTTTATTGTCAATCCCTTCATACGTCAAGACACACAAAGAAACCGAAATTCCGTTTCCTCCATCCCACGGTGACGAGACATACAAGTAGGCGACACAAAACAAAAACAAGAAGGCACAAACCATAAATAATAAATAAAATAAAATGAGCGATGAATAAAAGCAGACCAATAACCCATTGAATATGAGGGGCAAAACCGAGCCAGTGAGCATACAGCAAGAACAGGACGCCACGCTGAAAGGGGGAGCGAGTTCAGGATCCTAACAGCCTGGAGTACGAAGCTGTTGGAAAGTCTGGTGGTGCGGGAGCGCAGGCTCCTGTACCGCCTCCCAGAGGGCAGAAGTTCAAACAAAGGGTGAGCGGGGTGACTCACATCACTCACAATCTTGGTCGCCTTGCGGGTGAGATGGGAGGTGTAAATGTCCTTCAAGGAGGGGAGAGAAGCACCAATAGTCTTACTAGCCGTTTTCACTATGCGCTGTCGGTCGGGGCTTTCATTTTCGGGCTCCTTTCAAGTGTCCTGGCTTTTACTTACCGGTGCCAAAACTCTCCTCTCCACACAGTGACAGTTTCCCAGCATCCATCAAGTTCCCAAAGAACTTCCAGCCCGTTGGAGTCTCATAGAGTTGCATTTTCAGTGCTTTAGCCACGCTAGAATCGATGTGACACACAAAAACATATGTTATTGACGGCAGCTCATAAGTTGTTTTAAGAGTTTTATCATTTGTACTTGTCGAGGGCTCCACTTGTGGGCATACTGCGAGCCAGTCCCTTCACGCCAGTCTTTTGGAAGTACGGAATGCTGTTAATGTTGGCGGCAATAACAGCCACCGAGTCTGACGGGTTCACGAAAAATCCATGCTTGCCGAGCACCATGTTACGGTCCTGAGAAGGAACGCAAAGGTCAGTTGATGTGTTTTGTTTTGGATGTTCGAAGATATCAATCAATCAATCAATCAATCAAAGAATCAATCAATCAATGTGTGTCACTTAGACTATAGAGTCCAATCCAAATGTCAAAGCCAGTTTTGTTTTGTTTTTAGCATGGAGGAAAATCCCCCATGTATTTTAGTTACTGACTAACAAGAAAACAAGGTTTCGAGGAAATTAGGTTTAAAGCTGACATCATAGCTCCGTGTCCAGTTGAACATCTTAATTGCATCATTGTGGTCCAGTCCGGTGCTGTGCTCGAGGCTCTTTGCTTCAGCTATAAAGTCAGTGAGAAATGACGTTTCCTTACACCGTCACCATCGAAGGCGGCTCCAAAGTCATACTCTCCTCCTTTCATGGCGTTCACCAGGTCTGCGGCGTACGTCAAGTTTGGGTCAGGGTGATGGCCGCCAAAGTCCTCCTTGGGCACACAGTTGACTGCAGAGTTGGCTGGAGAACCCAGCTCCTCACACACGATCTTCTTCACATAAGGACCAACCACTGAAAAAAGGCACAATTAAAATGTTGACGTCTGCAACTTCAATCTAAACAAGACCACGAGATGAAAAATGGATGAGCTCCGCCCGATAAAAGAGTCGTCGTTGTACCTCCGTGCATTGCGTCCAGGCGGACATTAATGCGATTGGCTCCGGAGAGAAGCTCCTTCAGTGCAGCAAAGTCAAAAATACCCCTCAGCATATCTGCGTAGGCCTCAACAGAGTCCACCATCTCCACTGGCACAAAGGTGGATGGGATTCATGCAAATGTTGTCAAGTAGAAAGAATACGTAAGGGGGGAAAAGTACCTGTGAAAGGCTTGGAAGTCGCTACATCAAAGGTCTGCTTGCCAATCTTTGACAGATCCACTTTGAGATCAGGGCAGATATGATACTCCTGTAGGCTTTTGCTGATCTCAAAGATTTGGTTTGTAATGCCCTCTGGAGCAGGACCTGCAGACAGTGGAAAAGAAAGAAAGAAAGAAAGAAAGAAAGAATTGGCTAAGCGTTGGCACGACCAACTCTGGAGCACCATCATTGCAAACAACAATAGCACATTTTCAGGAGAGGCTGGGTGCGTGACGTGTACAGAGGCCACAGTTATGCAAGTTCTTCATTCACCTCCACTGGAGATGTTGTACTTGATACCAAAGTCTCCATTGGGGCCCCCCGGGTTATGGCTGGCTGTGAGGATGATCCCGCCCACTGCCTTCAGCTTGCGGATCACACAGGACACGGCTGGGGTGGACATGATGCCATCCTGACCAATCACCAGGTGTCCAATCTGCAACAGGCACAAATACAAAAATAAAGATTGGATTATTCTTCAAAACTGGGGGTTTGTTTCATCTACTAAATGGTTATATTTGGCTTCTTTTTTGAACATTTTTTACAAATCCAATATGTTATCAAATAATGATAATGTTTTCATTCAAAATGATTACTTTTTCCAAAGTTGCTCAGATATTATGTGAACTATCTGAAATATTCATTTACCAATGTAAATATTGTTGTAATAGTGTACAATTATAAAAATGTGTTATTACAGGACTACGGAATCTCTATTTGAGTGATGCAATTTTCCAACTGTCATTTCTTAACAAGCCACAATTGTCACACAGGAGTTGAGTGCCATCATCTTCATGCAACTTTGGCCATTTGTAATCACAGATGACTTCACTTTACTATTGATGCATTCATTTCCTTTTACAGCTTGCTCTGCAATGGAAAATAATAACCTGACTATAAGTTGGACAATTCTGTTTTAGCAAATGTAAAAGATGGGCTTATCTCATTGTGGGGGGAAAAAAGCCTTAGCTAACAAATTCTGACAAACGGTGTATTCACATTTATTTTGCTGCAATAAATTGAGGTCTTATTTGACTTCGGGCCTGGAGACGGAGAAACGTGTCAAGCGGCACGTCTCCCCTGCCACGCCCCCTACTGACTAACAAGTGTACGAGCATTTGCATTGTGGCCAAGAAGCATGCACCTACCTACCTTACTTACTGTCCCTCCCGTGTGATTGCACAAGCCATGCAGGTTGCATTCCACTGTCATTATAATTGTAATTATAGCAATAATTTACCCACGCAGGCAATTCAGTGTCGCGTGTGATTGCACAAGCCGTGCATGCAGGTTGCATTCCGTTGTCATTAGAATGATAGAAATCATTTAACCACGCAAGCAATTCGCTGTGAATTGCTTGCGTGGTTAAATGTGAGCCGAGTGGGAAAAGTTCGGATATTAACATATGATTAAAATGACATTCAACTTGACCGTTAGCTTGCAGATTGCTAGCTAACGCTAGCTGGTCCAAAAAGGGGGGCGTGGTCGGTCCTTTTAATTCTCCTACTGACTCACTCCGTTTGCGGCTGCGATCTGAACGATGAGCTGAATGGCATCTTTCATGAAGAACCTGCCGTCGCCCCCCACCACCAGAGTAGCAGCCTGGCGCTCAGCTGGCTCGATGACAGAGATAATGCTCTGGATGAAGTTCTCCGCATAGTGCTGGTTCTGCTGGAACACAGTCACCCTCTTCCGCAGGCCGCTTGTTCCGGGTTTCTGGTCCGTATAGGGCTTGGTCTTCACAGTTACTCTCACCATTTTGACAAGGCAACCTGGGAGGGAGAAGACTTTCAATGGTCGCTCCTGTGTGATCCTCTATCGAGGGCAATGGAAGCGAGCGGGCGAGCGCCTGCAGTGGCTGGCGGAGCGGGGGGCGGTCGGGGGCAGTCGGGGTCAGGTCCACGCCCCCCCCCCCCCCCCCCCCCCCCCCCCCCCCCCCCCCCTCGGTTTAAAGGGCAAGCTCTGAAGTTACTCTGCCTTGACTTTCGAGTTGGAATGCTGGCTGAAATTTAGATTTGCTTTTACATTCACGCAGTTTACGTACAACCGCTTAGTTAAATAAATAAATTAATTAAAAAACTCATCAGTTACTGAACTATAAGAAAAAAAACGGACTAAATGATGTTGAATAGTGTCATCGAGAAAATAAAAGATTTGTATATGTGCATTCGTGCACTGTGAGTGGGTGAAACGTTGAAAAATAGTCCTGAGGCCATTCCCATTTGCCTGTTGCATCACTGTGTGTTTATTCACCATACAAAGTACAAGATCAGTCTTACTTCACTGGTTCTTCTATATCAAACAATTGTTTGATATAGAAGAACCAGTGAAGTAATTGAAAAAGAAAAAACAAGATGAACCTAGTACAACTAAGATCAGTCTTGTTTCAGGTCTGCAGAATGTCATCAACAAATGAAATAATCCTCCTCCTAAGTCCAAAAGCTACTCAATAAAAAGACTGATGAGAGTACTTAGAGCAAGAGCTAATATTGAGCAACAGCTCCAAGCCTGTTGGAAAAGGAAAAGCAGACAGTGGCATAAAATACATCTCATATGCCAAATGACATTTAGCGAGCTGGCTCTACTGTTTCAGCAGATAAAGTCAAAGGGCAAAGAACGGTCTGCCAGATATAAATAGAAGGTCAAAACTCAGCTGAAAAGGCCAAGGGCAAGTCAAGTGCAGTCCAGAGTGGCATGCATTTCATTGTCCACACAGTCTCCCCAAAGGAATGGTATTAATGGTATGAAACAAATGATTGGGTGTCACAAACAGCAAAGTGTATGCAGCTTTATTTCGAGATCAGTAAAGACTCCACGCAGTTGTAGGTCCAGTCCTGTTTTTCATTGAGAGGCAGGACATGCTGACACACCTAGTGGACAGCAAATAGATTCACATTCAAACCTATCAATAAGTTGAGCATGTTTTCACCATCTTACCATCTTAGTTCTGGCCGCTACCTCTATGGCAAACACATTCAGGCCTCGACTGCTGCAGCAGTTGCTGTTGTGCTTGTTGTTCACGCTAACCGTCACTTTCTGGTTGGACTGGAAGGACCAAAAAATTGCAGTCACCCTGACAACTGATTATGTCTGCCATGCCAAAAAACAACCATGCATAAATAATGCATACAGAACAGTAAGTATCAGGTGATATTGCCAGTTGCAAACACCATCACTGAATGATTCAAATAAAAACGTTCATCAAATCTTGAAAAACCAAAAGTCAGTATAATAATGCTATGATGCAGAAAGCTCTCAGTGTCGGTCTCAATATTGAGAAAATGTACCTTGTTGACTATGAGGGAGGATACCCGGTGTTCTCCTCTATAGGTGTAGATGAGCACATGATCTTGCCCTTTGAGCGGCTTGGCCGCTCCCTCTGAAGTGATGGACTTTTGCAAGGCTTGGTTTAGAATGCTCAGACCAGAGTCCAGTCTGAGAGGCTGAAGTGACGGCTGTGTGCTCTCACAGTCGATATCTATCTGGAATGGGCAAGCCTGTTGACGTAGGAGTTCATGTGAGGGAGAATTTCGTCATTTAAATTTCGTTGTACATGTGACAATGACAAATAAAGATCTATCTATCTATCTAATTCTGCAAAGCATATCTTTTGTTTAACTGAGCGAGAACCTCGACTAGCTCCAGCATCCGGTTGTAGCCCATGGTCTCGACGAGGGTCCACAGGTCATCGCTGTCTCCGCCT
Source organism: Syngnathus acus (assembly GCF_901709675.1). NCBI lineage: Eukaryota > Metazoa > Chordata > Actinopteri > Syngnathiformes > Syngnathidae > Syngnathus > Syngnathus acus. Next base: position 872,638 of record NC_051090.1, on the reverse strand, counting down.
TTTTCTGTTGCCTCCATCAGAGTCAGCTCCATGAAGCCCTGTTTTGTCAGCTGATTCTTTCTCATGTCAAAATTCTCTGTGGAAGCAAGAACAAGTTGTCTCCTAACAAATATCATTCTGCGTGAAAATGATCGCTTTGCCCCTGGATATGAATCAAAAACCATTCTTTTTTTAAAAAAAACAGGATGAACGAGTGCATTTAACTGGCGTTGTACCTCTGCAGATGGCCCAAGTCCCCATCTTGCACTCCTCTCCACTGATCATCAGCTCCAAGAAATTATATTCCTCAAGACTGAGCAGACCATTCCCATCCAGGTCTATCATGTCAAAGATCTCCGATAGTGCCTCCCTGTGGAACCCGAACATCTATTACTGCACTATTGCTGTTGTATCTTTGCAATGGCGTCATTCCACAAAAAAAGCAAAGACTCCCGCTTGATGGAAGCAACCGGTCGGTGTGAATCGGAATACTTGTGGTTTAGAATCTTCTCAAACGAGCAAAGGCACTCACCGAAAATCTCTGCTGAGGTCAAATTCTCCACTGACTGTCTTGTAGACAAGTTCGATGGATTTATTAGCAACAGTCTTTCTGTTCCTTTTCTTTAATTTGCAGCCACTGGAGAAAGGCAGTAGGTAGTACAGCCCAGCTTTCAGTTCACCTCTCCAAATGTACTTCTGTGGGACATTTGCCAGATACCACAAACTCTTTGGGTCTTTGCTGAGATGCGGATGATCCAAGACACGCTCGAGAAATTGGGTCTCCTTCGAGAATTGCGTCTTAGGATTGCCCTGGAAGAGCTGGACCAAAACTCACCTCTTTGTCCTTCGTATGAGTGAAACACACGAGCGTGGAATCCTCTTCTATATCGTCAGCTAACATCACAAACAGAGCTGTGTCCACATTCATCCAGGGGCAAGGCTTGTCTTCAAAACAAAGCAAGAAACAGAAGCTTCAATTCATCACTTCTAAGATGTGTGACAAAACGTGGTATATTACGGATACTACTGAATGCTGTTATGTACGTATAACAAAAGAACAGTCCTCCTACCAGCTCTTTGGTCGAGGCTCATCGGCCGGATGCTTAGTGTCACGTTGGAAGTCTGGGGCAGATGCAGCTTGTACTGCAGTGAGCTGATGGTTCCACCCTCATCCAGAAAAAAACATCCCCTCATGAAAGTAGGATGCCACTGCTGGAAGAACACATTGATTATGTCGTTGACAAAGAAGCTTCAACGAGGTCAGTAAGGCTGGCCAACCAATAAAAGTTGTTGTCATACTCATGTTCAGCCACAGGAGGGCAGACATGTTATGCATTTCAGATCTCGGCTCACATTTCTTTTATTCACTGTCGCGGTCACGAGCAATATGCACAACAGTCTGATCATGTTGTTGTCTCTCTGAGTGATTTATATGACCACTAAAACTTTGTATTTGTGTCCATTTCAAATCACTTTTCTTCCACTGAAAGTGAAAAGAATTTGTAAATAGAACCAATGTTGACTTCCTTTAAGACTTTGCATCACATGAGAGAGCAAATTCCTAGAAATGTGGCAATTTTATATGGCAACCCTGTCATGGGACAGATGAGGCAATGGTGTCATTAGATAGTTTTCCTTTGACCCAGGGCAAAGCAGCTGAACTCAAGTCAGGAGAGTGAAAACAAACATACAGAGAGCAAGCTTTACTTACACCAAACAGCCACTGGTCCTTTACTGACCTTGCTGATGCTGGGTGTCGCCGTGACGACGTTTGACAGAGATGATCGGCGACTGCGTGCAGATGAAGAACGGGAGGATGTTCGGCTCTCTGAATACAAAGACATAACAACGATCCCGTTCTAACAAAGGAGAAAGTGTTTTTTTTTTAAAAATATATTAACTCACACGCACGCACACTCCATAATTATTGTTTTGAAAGATTAAGCCTGAATACAGACTGACAAATATAGATTGGAACGAACAAGCCAAACTGTTTTCAAGCTGAAAGAACAACACATTCAACATGTGCAAGCATTCTGTCAGCTCCTTATTAAAATGTAACAGGGACAAATCAATATGTGGGAGAGCCAGAATAATGCCATAATCCTGACTACTGTGTGGGAACTCATTTGTTTTTTCAGTAGCGGTCGGTCCGGGTCCTCCTCTTGACCACCTTCGAATCCCTCATCGTCTCCCCAGTGAATAGTAACGGGGATCCTCGGAATCAATAACACGAACATAGACTGACCACTTAGAGCAATCCCATCCATCAGCCCACAGTAGGATTGTCTTCATCTTACTTTAGCGGGATCTCGGGCTCTGTTTCTATCGCGCGCTGTACAATGCCGAACGGGGATGCATCCAAAACACAAAGACAAGGTCATCCATTTGGAGCCCTTGACACAAGCATATTCCAAATCAATTCTTCTACCTTTCCGAAGCGTGACGTCTGGATCTGACCAGGTTGTTTCTGGAGGCTGGCTTTGTGTCGCTGACGTCAGGGAGGGCTTTGGAGGGCTGTCTGGATGGCTGCCAAAGTTTTGTCTCTTCAGTTTTGCATCGGACTGGAGCTTCATCAAAGAGGCCGTCTGACATTTCTCTGCGGTGGACACGAGCTGTTGACAAAACTGACAGCAACAGTAAGATGTCTGTAGCGGTTATCAAAGATGCACAAAGAAAAGCAATTGTAGATGACCTTACCTCTGCATAGTTCAACTTGCCATCCTTGTTGATGTCACTTAGTGAGAAAATGGCTTGAACCTCTTCAGGTGTCATTTTATCTCCCCCCTGTAAGGTTTTACATCTTTTAAATCTTAAAATGCCAAAACACCATCATTTAAATATTCTGACCTGTTTTATTTCATGCACTTTGTCTGAATGTTAAGTTGAAAATTCTCTGTGCAATGCAAAATATGCAGTAACTCACGGTTGTAAGGAGGTTTTCCACTTTGCTGTGTGTCAGGTAGCCATCGCCGTTTGTATCCAACTTTTGGAAAATTCCCATCAGCTCATTATTCTCCGTTTTCCACTCCTTTTTCAGTATTGTACAGAAATCGTCAAAGTTCACGTGCGTTGTTCCCGTCTTCCAGTATTCATCAAGAGTGGCTTGGGAGGGATTTCTACCGGCTAACTGGAGAACTAGGGGGGAAAAAAAGGATTTTTGTGATGCAAACCTTCCCAACATGGGTAGACACTGACAAGTAACTAACTGGCTTTCTTCCCCCCCGATTGGAATAAGGGATATGCAGAAAGGAGGCAACTCGTCCTTGTTTTAAGTTAATGCTACATCACTGAAAGGGGGGCTTGTAAAACAACAAAAACCAGGCTTTTGCAAATAGTTAGAAAACGCTTACCTCGACATAATTCCCTTTTCGATGAGATATTTGTCAGACTAGATCTGAAGACACTTAGGTAGGCGGCTCTGCACTGCATGTAGAAAGTCTGCTCCTCGTCAGGAGCATCCGATGAGTCCAAGTAAGCCATCTTCAGATAGCTATCGAATGCCTAATGTTTGTCCTCTCTGTCCGAGAACAACACATTCAAACTACGTGGTTTTGACATTTATTTATTCATTGGACAAAAAGGTGACCCTTAAAAGGTGAATTGAGCTATGTGGCTACAAAATAACCGCGTTGCTAGAGTCTGCCTGCCCGTTGCTAGTCAACAATGATGAGATTGGTGTTCACTTCTAAACCACACGGAAGAAACAAATGCAAATATCCGGAACTACATTGCAAATGCTTGGTTGCCCCCTTTTGCAATATTACTACAAATATAACGAATCCCCACTTAAACACGTTATATTTCCCGTGCCATGTAGTTTGTTGTAACCTGAAAGCGTAATCATGTTTCATTTTCCCCCTCGGGCTCCACGCCTGCAGCTGTAGATGGCGCTGATGCGCCAATGGTTGAAGCCGGAGAGCACCATCTTACATTGCCACCGTTCATGTCAACGTATCTAGTCATTGTTGATGATAAGGACAAAATGATGCAGGAAAGCACTCAGATATGTCATTTAAAATGATCACATTTTTATGATATTCTGTTTTTTGACACAGGATGAGACTTGGATTTGTTTTTTTTCTTTCTTTTTTGTGTTTCTTACTGTCTTCATTCAAAATTCATTGTTTTTAAAATCAGCATAATTTATATTTAACAGGCCTCAAAAAGTTGTACCACAAACAGGGTTGAAAAAGTACTCAAAGTGTGAAATGCAGCTTAAAAGTGAGTTAATCAATAAAATCCAGTATGCGTAAGTTAGTGTACTATTTTTATGTTAACTGATGATGAAGCCAGTGTGGTGATTGAAAGGATTTATAGAGAGCTGCATTTTACGAGTTGCCATATTTCAATTGCCACGCTTCGCCTGATGTACAGTACATGATGACATATCAGAATTTAATGACAGGAGACAAGAAATGGCAGGGATTCATCCCTTGCCAAATTATGAATGATTTACATAGCACTAAAAATAGTTGTGTTAGAAGCACTTAACACAAGAACCATTTCCTTAGCAAAGGCAGACATTTGGTGTCTGGCCCATCCATCAAGATAAGCATTAGTTTTTAATTTCATAATGAAGTCAAGAATACATTTCATGAGCTACGTTTACAGCAGATTCATACTGTGCCATTTTTTGCCATCCTTCGAAGCACAGCAGGGTGTTATTTTAGGCCAATTTAAATGCAGAAGGTCACTAGTAATGGGCAGAACTGTAAAATGGATCATTGCATTTGTTCGATTGTGTGCAATTGACTGTTTGTTCATCACGTTTTGAAGTCATTCATCCAAACCTGTCTGCTATTAGTACTAGGGCTGCTAAAGATTGTGTCTGGCAAATTGAAATGATTTAAAGCCTGAAAAACAACTCAGTTCATGCAATTTGATTTACTTCCTGTGGCGGCTCATAACCTCAAGTTTGCTGGCAAACTTTGACACAAACACAGACTATAGTTCGTTTTACTTTTAGTTTTACCTGCTTAGTTTAGTATTAGCTATTTGAAAAGTAAAATCTTTTTTATCTGTTGATTTTACAGTACAATCATTTGAAAATAAATATCTGCTGTTACAAAACAGTAGAAGTCCTGGCTATTCATTCGTGGGGGAAAAGTGCAATTCATTTGTTCACTAATTGCTTGACTGCACTAATAATTACAGAATAGCAGAGGTAGCTTTCAGTTTCAAAGTAAAGGCAGAGCTGAGACTTGAACCTGGAGTCCCTGAGCTGTGAGCCGGCTGCGCTAACCACTAGGCGCTGCTCCCGTCAGTGACCAAGGTCTTTGAAGCAGCTCAGTTGAAACATTTTGTTCCCTGTGCTGGGTTTCAGGATCAGCATGAAGACAAATGGAGTCAGTCACAAGGCTATTAGATCTCCCAAGGATTTTCCCTTCGCTACTACTTGTCTATTTGATTTGCTCCTCGCCGCATATTCTCTGGCATTTAGCATTACTAACATCAATGGACGCTTGTTTGAGTCAGACAATCGCGTTTTCTACGACCTTTGGAGAAAAACAACATTTTTCTATGGTTACACCAACACGTCAGCGAGTAGATTTCCCGGGGAAAGGATTAATTGGATTATTTTAGGCACATATCATGCCTGCGGCAAAGCAATTCTTGTGATCCAATCTTACAATAGTGAATGGTGGAAAGTGAATAGGGCTGATTGTCAGATGGCAAGCTTGTTTTCCGACAAGGTTGTTAGAAATTATCTTCATTGGTTCCAGAAGGAGAGCTGAACATACATGACGCATTGTGAATCCACACCCCAGGAATGTCACATTTTTTGTCACATGCTGAATGTGTGAAATGTATCTGTTTTGCATGAACCTCCTTAAAACAACAGACGTCACAATGTCAAAGCGGAACTGGGCCTCACTGTTTTCAAGCAGACATCTGAAGCAAACAAACTCTCATTCAAAGTTCTGGCCTCTGGATCCTGCTAAAGCTTTCATAGAGCAAAAAATGTTGCTCGTCTAAAACGGATCTGTGGGCTCAACGAGAGAAAATAGCCCAGGTTTACCATGAGGCGAAATTAGCCGACTCTCCGGTGTATTGACGGAAGAAAGCTTGTGTGACGACTCGTCACATTGAATTAAAGCAAGACCAATGTGACTTTGCAGGAAATTGTGAAGGGAAAGATCCGCTTTGAATCTCCGAATCAACTGCATTCAAAAATGACACTCTCCCTCACCCTGCAGCTCCATCAGGCTCGTTGAATTATTAACGCGTGGACACGATGTATGGCCTTTTTGTTCCCTCTCAACAAATGACATTCATTGGAAGGAAACGGTGGCACAATATTGAATCTTCAGGAAAATTGTAGCATTCTTCTTTTGTGAAGGATAGTCACCCTTTTTGGTTTGTGTTGAACTTGAGCGGGCCTAATGAGAATCCTGTTACTGGAAAAGATTCCAGTTTGAAAGAGAACAACTACATGTCAGGCTAGATTTTCACGACAGCCCAGTAAATGCATGAAAATATTCATCCCTCTTTGGACAAATCCAAAGCGATGCGCTGTTCAAAGTGCTTCTTTGATGTTAACACAAGTCTCAGCAAGCATTGTGGTGGAAAAAGTCACTTTGAGCTTTGAGCAGGCATAAATCCTTGGGGTATTGTTCCTGCATTACAAATACCCGGCCAGCATGCCTGCCTGTATCTGCTGATGACTACAAAATGGAAAAAGCACAGCCCTAATAATTCTGAGGCCAGTTCCACAGCAGCTATTGATTATTTGTGTGTGCTGTGAGATTTGGAAAATTCAATTAAAGGAGTTGTGCAAAGGATTCATAAATTCAGCGCCTTCTGTCCGTACGGAGACATGGTTATGTTCTAAATCAATGCAACACTTCACAATATATTTTCCTTGGCACCAAAAATAAATAACATTTAAACGCTTCTGCTCGCTACAGAAACAAATGAAATGTTCTCGGAGCGTTCACTTACAATTAAACACTAAATAAGAGCAGGGTGCTAATGTACGTTATTGACATTTTTCCTGGTAAAGCAAAAAAGACCCTGTAAAATATGAAATTTGAGTATGACGAAATGGGTGCAAAGCAGACAGCTCAGCAGTGTAAAAATTGATCAGACTGTAGATGGGGCCGCGGAAGGAAAGATTTGTATGATAGCAGTAATGGGCTGTATTAAAAAGAAGACTCCTTAAAGCCCATCGCTTTTTGCCACGGCGCGGGCCGCCAGCCCGGCGCAACCCGGCTGGGCCCGGCACAGCCCAGCCCAGCGAGCGGGCGGGCGCATCAATCCTCGGAGGCCTCATGGACACATGCCACCTGTCCAGCGGGAGTTTTATGCTTTCTGATTGAACACGGAGCTGTAATTAAAGAGGGAGTTGTATATCGGGCTCTTTTGCTCCAATATACAACCAACTTCGATCGCCGCTCTGGATTGCATAGTGTGCAATCTTTGAAGGCGCCATTTCTGATAGAGTGAAAGGCCATTTGTCAAGCCAAGGTGCAAAATATACCCATTGGCCACAACATTAGGCACATGGTCATATTATGCAAATCTGCCTAGGTCTATTTGGATTCTGATTGCGGTGCTTCTCAAACTTTTTTACATGAAGTGCCACCAAAATAAATACACCGTCATGACCGACACTAGCGTTGCGTGCCAGTGTTGATCAAAATCAGGCAGTTTTAGTTTGCATTTGTAAATGATCATCAATGTAAGTCACTCATAAAGCATGTGAAAATATATGAACAGAAATAAGTGCGATACAGAGTCCATTTAAATGTATTGAACATGCACATTACATGCCGACCTTTACAGTCTGTTCCAAGTGTTTGTTAAAGAAGGCTTCTTACAAAAGTCAATCATGGACTCATGTGGGCTTTATACTTGGCAAACATCCCATCTTGACAGTTAGTCTGGAATATGAGCGGGGTTAGCATCATGTTTTCTTCTCCCGTATTCCCCAGCTTTTTGTTTTGCGAGTCATCCCGGCCGCTGACAGCTCACGGAATTGCTCTTCAACTCCCGCTCAGGTAAAACCGGAGACGGATGTCCAATACGCTCTGTCAGTCCAGGATGCCGCCCGCCGTTGGTTGGTTTGCCCAAGCTGCGCTTGCAACGTATAGCGAGCGGCCGATCGGCCGTCATGTTTGCCGCGTCTATCTTCTGCCAGGAAACGGACACATTTGGATCGCACGCAAGAACCCCAATCCAGCAACTTTTGTGCAAATAATGTTCTTGCCATCAAGCCCACACCTTGGAAAAGTAAAAGTGTGTGCGCCGTTGGGGGAGTTCAGTGGTCCTACGACACGGTAGTCTCTTTATTTGGCGGTGCCTGGGAAGGCCGAGGCCTCTCGCTGCACGAGTCGACCCGAGCGACAGCTGCCGCTCACAGCAACATTTCCTATTTCTGCCTAAGGTGGATCGTGTAACTCTCACTTTATCGCCCTTAGAGGCCACGTGAAGGACAAAGCCAGCACAAGCGTAAACAGAACTAATGTTTTCATTGGGAGTGTGTCGTACAGATTGCAGACAGACTTGCAAAGTGCCGGGCCCGATTCGGGTGAACGGCGGCGACCCGACTTCCTGATGGACGCTTCCTTGAACTCCTCCTGTCAGTGTAAAGTTGCATTTGGAAGGATACGGGAAGTAGTCCATGTAGCGGCTTCTAATCCGAAATGATTTGCAATGCAGCATCCTGAGTAGTGCTTGACCTTAATTGTTACTGTGGTAACAAATATTTACTTTTGATACTTAATCGAGGACTAAATGTTGAATGTGACAGTCACAAGATGATTTGCTGCTTGCGCAAAGTCTTCAAAAGATTCACTGTTGCGATTCCCATTCTATTACTTTTTCTGTTCTTATATAAAGTTGGAAGCAAAGCTGTGTTTTATTGGTTTAAGTCATCAATCACAGGAGATATTAAAAGTCATTCAAAAACATTTATCAGGCAATCGGGTTACGAGTCCTTTCCGTATGACACATGCCAATTCAATAAATGAATACAAATAGAATGTTGTCTGGAAAATGTAGGGTTATTGCATTTTTTTATTTATACGGCTTGGAAGGGTTTCCTGCTTACAAACGTTTGTAGTATCAATAACGCAACTGCCTTCTCAGACTGTCGTGAGTGTGTGTGTGTGTGTGTGTGTGAGGGGGCAGCAGCTGACACGGGGTGAAGAGGCGCGGACATCCAGCTAGGATGGCTCACCATTCATTCTCAGGTGTGACAAGACGCATTGCTCGTGGGTGGCAACATGACTTGATCTCATGTCACTGGGGAAGTGCAAGATGACAGTTGTGTTGGCATGTCAGCGCAATGTGGCAACAAAAATGATGTGACCCAAATGATTGCCAATTTTGGCCTTCCTCTCAGGCGGTTGCAAAAATGTTGATGATATTAGCTGCCTCAACAAAAAAAGGCTTAAAAATGTTCATCACGAATGTCAATCAATGGGCACCAAATGGCATTTTTCTATAGTCGCGGTAAATGTTTCCAACATTTGCCCATCGAAAAGCAGCCATGACTTTTCCAAATATTTCGGGGGGCTCATTAGCTGAGGAAAGAATGCGGGAAGCAGTCAATGTGTCTCTTTCATTGCATGCCAAGCATATAGTGTCAATTTTCAAAACAAGCATGTACACCAGTTATTAAATGGATCCAATTTTGTCAAAGCAAGGAAAAACAACAAGTCAGAAGTTGGCGTGGCCCTTTATTGGCCGCTGGCGGAGAGCCTCCTCCGTCCGATGCTCCGGCACCTCTCTCTGACCTGCTAACATTTATAGTTGTAATGGGTTTTTTTTATGCCCATGTCATTAACTCCGAGAAAGATTGGAGAGTGAAATTGCATGTAGCGCTTTTCTGTGGTATTTCAACTTTATAGCATTATGCTGGGATATGTCACCTTCCATCATCTGCTTTAAGGGCCTGTCCTGCTTTGCTGCAAAAACTGCCCGTCTCGTCAGGTGGCCTATTGTGCTATCAACAACTCCAAATCGTTTTTATTATTTAGTAACAACACGCGTCGTCATTTGTGTCCGATTGTTGGCTATGAATTCCTGATATAATTGCTTGAAATTGTATAACTTAATACGCTAATACATTTCAGTTGATAGTTTTAGTTTATTTTCTGATTAAAATACATTTGTACAAAACTTTTATGGTACGTAAAAAAAATATGCAATGGAAAAATAGAAAAACAGACCATTCAGCGAATGACTTGTACAGCTGAGGTCTTTTCTTGTGTTTAGTGATCACAAAAACAATGCAGATCAATTATGTGCACAATTTAAAGGGGGCATAGAATGGACTTATTTGTTCTTCTGGGCTTTCTTGCTTGGCAATTCACTAAACTGGATGACATTGAAGTAGAGAAATGTTCCCAAAAAATGAACAAAAGAAAAAGTCGACACTAGCACAGGAAACAAGTCCGGCAAATGCGGCGGTGGAGAGAGAGCAACGCTTGCGATGCTCAAACAGGCCATGGTGAAGATGCTGATGTAGAACTGGAAGGCAAAGAGAGGCCTTGTCATTGGTAACAGAAAAGATGAGGGGGGGGCAAAATCTAAACATAATCAAGGACAAATAGATAAATACATAATCCTACTGCACGGAGATTAATATCATTTACAAATAACTAAACTGATGTTTGGGTACGAATTTAGGCTCTCTAGAACTCAGCCAGAATGACTGCAGGCATTTCAGTCACCAGCAAGCTCCAGGAAAATTGTTTCTACCAAGACCATTCATTATAAAGGCCACTTTACTCTTGGAAACAGAATGTCAGACTAGATAGAAAGCCCTGATCTCATCTTGTGGCTTTTGCTCTCCTACGCATCGGGTCTCAGACTAGAAACTGCTGCAAGAAAAAGGAAGTACTCTGAAATTTCCTGGAGTTCTGTGTAAATTGCTCGCAAAATGTGACCGGATCTTAATTTAAGTCACGACAACAAACAAACAGTGTGCCTACAGTACTACCACACAAACCTTTTTCTGTTTTAATTGAACACTCCATGTAAATATTCACACAGTGCAGGAAGAGAAAAGTAGGTCAACCCCGAAGCTAAGGACTTCAAGAGTATAGTTAGTCAACCTACAGCCACCTTAATGTGACCAGAATGGAGTTGCTGGTTAAAGCGGCCATGCCCATCCACAATTGTCTTTTTAACTTGCATTAAGGTGAAAACAGTCACAAAAGTATTGATAAAAGCTTTGGTGTTCATCGATTGTCAAAAACAGGGTCAGAAAATGGGGAAGGTTTAGCACTGGCTTCGTTGACATGGACACATACATCAGAGCTAAAATTATCATGGGATGCACTGTTTTCATGGACACTAAAAATATTGATCTGATTTGTGCGTTCATGCGTCACGCTTTCCGGCGGAACAAAACATTTTGATATGCGCAGATTGACAAAATATATGGAGTTCTCTTTATACTGCGGTGACGTAACCCAAACTTGGTAGGCAAGCCAGAACGTTCTCTGTCACATTAATGCAATTTAGTCATGAAGTCAGAATTACAGGAGAAAACTTTTGGTCCATAAATTGTTGTCATTGTGAACTGAGGATCCTTTGTGTAAGTCAACAAGGTTTGTTTTAAATTGAAACATTCCTGACTTAGTCCATGACAGGATATCTCCTTGATTATTTCTGGATATCCCTTCAGAAGCTTTCTGACATTTAATCACCACCACAAAAGTTTATGTGATGTTCCCAAGAAGAAAGTATTACCAAATAGATAAATAAATAAAGAAACAAAGAAAGAAAGAAAACCATAAGCAAAAAAAAAAAAAAAAAAAAAGAAGGCCCGGCACCTCAGGCTAAAAAATAACTGTTGTAATGTGACTATGATTTATCAAAGCAAGTAATTCAATTTACCACCAGAGATGCGAACAGCTGATGGTGAGAGTGAGATCACTTGTGTGTCTATTTAAGCTTTATGACCCCAAGATAAATCAGTGAATAGGATCGAGGAAACACCCCGTGCCCGCCCGCGCCGAACCTATGAAACCCTATCACCGTCACCGGTGCTCGCTATTTATGCTGCTTGTGTAAATAAATATATCTAGGCAAACGTGTGTTAATGACATACGCTATAAAAAGACACCTTCACTTCATCTCTTGACACTCTACCACGGTGGCTTTTTTTGCGACGGGCTTGGCCCTCCCTGCAGACTCTACGGAAACGTATATAAAGCATTCATGATTCTCGCAGAACTTTGCATTCCCTGAAAAGCATTGACATATAATCTTTCTTTATAAACATATCTGCTCATTGCGAGACTAATTGTATTCGCTGCGCATCAGCAATTCATTATGGCGAGCTACTTACTGGATGACATTAAGTTCATCTTTCATTTCTGCGTTCCTCTATGTGGATCTCATTCACAACTTTGATAGAGCCTTTAGTTTGAAGCCAGCATTTTTCCATGTGAGCCTGAATATTGGAATTTATGGCGGGCAGGGCTGTTGCCCAGATGTCTTACACGCACGCTTACATTATTCCAACAACAAGTAGCGCCGAATATTTTTGCTCAGATTTCATTCAACAGGTGGAACAAGGAACACAGCAGGTAATGACGGATCTGTAAAGACTGATGGATCGATCAGATAATAATAATAAAGCGATGAAACACTCTTCCGATGTGGTGTCTTGTTCCAAATAATGCTTTACTGTGTGTATCAGATCCATCTGGAGAGGAAAGCTAAAATGTGGTTCCCTAATCTTCTATTCCTGTTTTGATATCCTATCTCCAGTAAATGTTTTCACCCAAAATGATTTGGCCTCACTGTTTTTGGAAGAAAGTGAACTCTATCCATTCAACAAGGCCGTTTTGTTTTCGAGTGGCCCGTCACGTGCCCCTCTAAAGTAACAAGCAGATTACAACTAGCTTGTTTAAGATAAACCGATTTGAATCTTCTCTTGTTATAGCACCATCAGGTGACACTAACCTTCCATCTGACAATCTGAGCCAGATCCATTCTGGGTAGGAATACCAAGAGCTTTCGGTAGGCACCCAGCGCAAGCTCTTGCTCCAGGGCTGACGGTAAGTTGGTGCCGAAGAAGAGGAAGGCTAGCCAAGTCACGACGTACGGCACCAGAAGACCGTCCTTCAGAAACAGAGGCAGCATGCTGTGCGGCCAGACACGGGACAGAAGAAAGAGAGAAAAAAAAAACATCTTTATGTACAGCCAATACTTGTCAAACGATATGTCACAAATGAAGTTCACAAATATATTTGCAGAGTGCAGAGCAACAGTACATAGCCAATGTTCGCACTGGCATTTTGTTCCCGGGAGCAGTAACTGTGACAGTCATACAAAGCTTAACTTGGTTTAGCCGCTGACCATGGGCAAGAACAACAGTTGACTCATAGTAAATGGCACAACACCCCAACTATCAAAAAGCCCTCAATTCTCAGCCACTCATGCTTTTTCTCTCTCTCTGCAAAGGCCCCATTCAACAGCGAAACATTTTAGAAGCACATAATCAGTTTCAACATTCTGCATTCATTCGGCCAATTATGCAAACAAAAGATGTATGTTTGAGATAATAGAGCCTGGAGAGGATGCGCATTATATCCATGTCAGACTGTACTGAGAAAGCGGAGAATGACCTTCTGTCCCTATACAATGCGCACTTGGACAGCAGGCATTCTGACTATGTAGGCTAATCCCCTTGTATCCTTATCCTAAAGCACACACACACACACAAGAATTACAGCTGCCGGAAGAATTGAACAACAGCTGGTGAAAGTTGAGGAAGCACCTGAAACACCACCACCACCACTTGCCTTTCCAAAAGCGCTCCTCACCTTAACCCCAACGACTCACTGACATTTTAAAGACTGCCATTTGCCATTTGATAGTTATCAGATTCGAGACGAGAAAAGCACGGCCGAATAACAGTTAAACCGTGGGTGAAAATCCAATGACTGATGACTTTGTACTAGGTCATTACACAACTTTGGCAACTTTAGCCATGAATGATATCACTTGATTATTGTTACGGTGTCTTATTCTAAGAAACATTTACATTCTGGCCAATCGGTGTCCTTGATTCACGGTTTAGAGTTTTGCTTTTGGGGGAGCCGATGACACATCATTTCTATCTTAATGGAGCATTAAGCATAGAACACATCGCACAGAATACGTTTAGAAAGCCACAGTTGGCTTTACCTAAATGTAGAAACTTGCAGGAACCAAACGGACATGAGTGGAAGGTCGTTGAGGAAGAGACACACGGGCCTAGAAGAGATAAGAGGCACGTCTTTGTCATGAAGATGATCATACAAGATCCACTTGAACCGGTCACTCCTCAAACAGCGGAAAAGATTTGACATCATAATTACTCGCTGGGTCTTCTCGTGGAATCGACCATCAGGACGGACGGGCAATATCTTGACACGACTTTACACTGTGGAATAAATCGCTGTCGTACGCTGTGAAGGAGGCCCTTTCCAGCGCTCCCATAATTACAGTCGCTGCTCTTTGCCGATCCTGTTACAGTTCAATAATTGATCCTGCGCAAACAAGGCCAGAGCTGTTGCGTTCCATTCTTTCCTAATCCCTGGACACGCATTACTGATTGATTTATGGGGACAGGTGTTAGATAGAACTCAATAGTTAATAAAGCAACAATCTACTCTAATCTAGATTAATACAAGATCCCAGATCAAGGAACCGAATCCGCTGCTCTCAAACACCCTCTACCTTTATTTAGTGCTCATGAAATGCATACGTTTGCTTTGTCTTTATAACAATATTAAATCAAGACTTTTTTTTTTTTTTTTTTTAGGACACTAGAATCTAAGAACATCACTACCTTGCCGTCATTTCTTCTTAGATGTCGTTTTTAGAAACGGATCTTTTTTGCTGTACTTACAAGGATGCCAAGAGAATGGACTTCTCATGTACTTGATAGGAGAAAAGGAAGAACCCCAATGATGAGTTGACCTAAAAGGGAAACCAATTATTCGACTTAAATTAATGCCAACAACAATTAGACTTGTATCAATGAGATGAGAATAAAAATGCATTGAAGCAAATCTTACACCATTCACATTAGACGCGACGGGTAAACAAAATGAAATGATAATTTGTGCCTTAACTGCTGCTCCTGCTCACCAAGGCCAGTTTAAAGTGCCAGAATGTAGGTTTTCTCAACACTCTGATACATGATGGTAGGACTGCCAGGACAGTGCAGGCCAAACTGGAATAAAAGAGAGACACACAAAAATTCAGGTGAGCTGACTTATGCAGGCTTCTGAAAAGAAAAATGAGCACTGGATAGAAAAGCAGCTTACATCCAGATCAAAAGCAGAAGAACACATGCATAAGATCTTATATAAGCACCGTATAGTGTAGCAATCAAATTGACTACAACTGGACACACATTCAAGTGTGAATAGGATTAGGACAATATTTACTACCGTGTGTGCAAACACAATCAGATTGAGACGGTGTGACATTCGGCGGAACATTCGCATTTGTTGACGACAAGACCACCATTTGAACACGTTCCATCCAAATGGAAGTTCTGGCTATGTAGAAGAACCAAAACATTGTCCCCAGGGGACCATTAGTTTAACCCTTCAATTGTCACCGTCGGAGGAGGGACACAGCAGAGGAGAGGAGAGGGATTAGCTGTTAGCACGTGTTGAGAGGTCACAACAACATTGTGTTTGCACAATCAATTGTGCGCCAGGCAGCCATGGCGGAACTCAAGCAAGTCTCATGTAAGGCTTCCAGAAGGACACCGATACCATTCAGTCTATGCACACCAACCAACGCAGAAGCATTTAGCAAGTGCTTTTTATTTTTGTTGAAAATCACTCCAGTTAAAGAAGTGATCCCAGGACTTAGCAGCCTGGCAAAAACATACTCATGCAGCAAACATAGGACTCCTAAATTTAGACTGATAGGATATTCAAGTGTTATATCAACTGCTTCCTCCCAGCTCAGCTTTTGTTCAAAATAGCAATTCAAAAAAAGCTCCCATTGTATTATAGATCCAATTTTACAGTTTGAGGTTGGATAACCTTGGTTTTGCTGTGTAGAAATATCACAGGCCTCACACAAGCAACCAAAGCTCGTCACCACATTTCTAAAAACAGCTTTGACTTCATGTTCAGAAGGTCCTCACAAGATGTTTCTACCCCTCTAGAACACAGTATTTACACCCTTGAGCAGGCTGTTTACCCACTGCTTCAAACAACAACGGCAGCAAATATGAAGTTTTCTTTCCAATGGATGAGGAGATTACCTGAGGTAGAGTTGGACGTCATCAGACAGAATGGATTTGATCTTGATCAGGATGTTCAAGCTGCACCATGTGTTGGCCACCTTATCCTGTCCACATGCACACTTGGTTAAATAAGAAGTGATGACATGCAAACTCATCCTCGTCGTACATGTCGGAAGCGAAACACTTAACACGTGCAAAACACTTAACACGTGCATTAAAGCATGTCGCAAGCATTTATTGTTGTAGGTTTGCTGCGTACTATTTGGAGGCACGCCGCTAGGTTTGCACTTAGAACTCGGATTTCCAACTAATGTTGAGTCATTTCTTGGAGCATTCCTGGGAGACAGGACAGATCTGAGGTGTGGCGATACAAGGTCAAAGGTCAGACTATAATCATTCGTATAACCTAGATTCCAGACCTAAGTGAAAAGTGTGCTCAAAGTTGTCATGTTTGGCGGGACTAGATATCTATTGACTTCTTGCCACTTTTGTCAGGCTAGAGAGATTCTTCAAGTATTTGCGCTGCCACTGTGCACCGCAATGACGTCACCAAAAACAGAGAGCATATAACTAGATCAGCTTCATCACTTGTGTGGTCTCGGGCCATGACTAGAAATGCGATTTCTGGCCTATTTGCGTCTGTCGTCCTTGTACAGCTGCTCACGGCACAGCTGTGCGGACCCTCGTGTTAGCCCTGTCAGCATTGGGCTGTCCGATGTTCTGCTCGATCAACTGCACCGCTCTTTTTACCCCTGTCAGTCGTCTCACTCCAAATAACCACCGTGGGAATGTTCTTGAATGCCACCTAAAGGCAACACAGGAACGCCGGAGGGGGCAATTGCAAACGGGGAGGGAGAAAGTGAGTGGTGTGGCACTGTCACCTAGAAGCTATGTTAGAATTTCACAGGGAGAAGCATTTGGTGCCATTTTTGTGAGCAGGGGAGGGGGGGGGGGGGGGCAATCTGAGACGAAAGAATGTAGTTCAGAGGGTAAACTTACAAGTGCTCACACCCAGTAGTCGCCACTAGCGCCAGTCACCTCCCCTCCCCAAAGTACGTATATGCTTCTGCTCACAAGTAGTTGAAGGCAGCGTGCCCCAGCACAACAGGCAGCTGGCACCTTGAGCGCTTATTGAACAAAAAATTGCAAACTCTTTATGAGCACATTATTTGTCAAGGGCCAATCCCTAGACGAAGCTGTAGAGGGGTCTTTCATGAACACCTCCGTATTTATTTCAATACTGGCGAATGTAGTCAATGCGCTTTGTCGAGCATTCATAAGTAGTGCTCCAACGCAATAAGACCATTAAGTCTGGATCATTCAGGTTCCATCCCTTGCCTTGTGGCAGAGTTGAACAGATCCCCTGACCTTTGCAACATTTGATTCCTCTCATCTTTTGGCAGCAAAGCACTTGAAAATATGTGCCGCTTGAAAGCGCTTCGAAGGCACTATGAGGTTTTGCTTGACCTAGATGAAAAACCACATTTTGCTACACATTTGTTAGCATGTCCATGAAATTAGCACATCAATTCCTTGGTATTGAAATGTCATTCCCCGGAAAATGTCTGATGGTGACTAATCCCTGAATCAATTCAATAGATCAATTTTCATCTCCTGCTTATTTCTCTGAATAACCTACCACAGTTGCAAGCCACAATTCCTAGACAAGTGTACAAATGTTTTCTTGAAATAACGATTAGATCTCAAACATTTTTCTTCTTGCTTTCCTTTCGACTACTGTACCTCAAACAGGCCTCGAGCCACGGGAAAGATTCTCCTGAGCACCTGCAAGGTCTGAGCGGGATCAGAGAGGAAGGGCAACCAGCAGAGAGCAAACGTCACCAAGACTGTAGCGGCGACTCGCCACAACATAAACAACCTGCGTTAAGAGGATGACAAAAAAAAAGATACGATGATATCCCAGCAATTGTTTACAGCAATTTCCCCAAATCAAAATGTTCATTCGCCAGAACCTCGGTTCGGGGAGATGACCTCATTTTGTTTTTTTGGGGGGGGGGGGGGGGGGGGGAGTGCAATGAAAGCTGCTGCACATCCAGGCATAGCTGAAGAGTTTGGGCATAGCTAGAGTGTCATCTGGACATATCTTCCCACCAACCCTTCTAATCCGGCTCTCCGTTTGCTTGAAATGCCCTTGGAACATTGTTACTAGATAAATAGACAAAAGTAACAGCATCCTAGCTGAGTCATTCTCTGGTGCTCCAGTTGAATGTGCCTTCTTTCCAAGGTTGAAACAATATGATGGCTAAATTAGAATTGGCTAAACTGGGATTGCTGTAGTTGTACACCAAAGATCAAAGTTAGGGTTACACTCACCCTTGCCCCGTGATGCCCATTTTGAAACACTTTCCCAGGAGGTAGCAGAAGAAGGGTAGAGCGTGGTAGAGCTCCATCTGTTTGTAGTTGAGGGCCAGGGTGAAGGCCATTGAGCCCAGTCCATCCCAACCCAGTCCCAGAGCCAGGACAGCCCACAGGGCAAAGCCCAGGCTCACTGCATTGTACCTCGCCACTGTTAAGCGTAATCAATGGAAACAGAGTGTTCTCACAAGTCAAAAAACGGGTTTGATGTATTGCTGACTCGATGAAAACATTTTGTCAGCTACATTTTATTCTGCTCCAGGAAAAAAGCATCCACCACATGCAGAAAAAACGTACACGCTTGAAATAACTTGTTGTAAATTGGTATGACAACGAAGCAGCACTGTAAAGCTTTGTCATTATGTCAATAAAATAACACACTGACATCATATAAAGAAAGGATACTGGAAATGTCCATAGTCAATAAGAATTAGCCCTGGATACATCAGAAAGCAGAGCAGAGTGCAAATCTGAGCAGGGGGGGAGGGGGGTGGGGTGGGGGAAAGGTTATTTTAATTGTATTTTTTACACACCACACAGAAAAGCAGATGATGTGATTGGATGATGAATGACACTGTAAACTGGATTTTCTGTATACTGTTATTCAGATGTCTTAAGATGATCAGATATATTGTTGTTTGTTGTCTTCGAACTTAACACCGTTGTTACTTGTCATTCCCACCAACGGACACTCTAACTGTACTATTACAATACATTGCAGTAAGGGCCAATAAAAAGAGTGCACTGATCAATGTTTTACGCTATCTTTAGGTGGAGATGATATTTCAGTAAATGCCACTAGAACATCATGTCTCACCTTTCTCTTAATAGTTCCATTATTCAGCCATAAACAATATAATATAACAGCAGGGATGTATATGAGGACATCTGCAACAAGGACTGCAACAAAGAAACAAAGGCAGAACTTTAAATAGTGCTGGTGACTGCACATGGTGGATTTATTCCCGTACCTGTTGTTCTCATAAATAACTTGTGCGTTGTACTTTCATAACCTCTGGATTTGTGAAGCTGCACCCATTCAGGATTTATTATCTTGGCACTGCAACGTCAAAGAAATTATTTGTTGTTGGATATGTGGAAGGGTGGGGACATCAAAACCAACTCAAATTGGAATAAATGCTCAATTCAAATGTTTTACTGAAGTCTCGTCATGAGAGTGTTTGCATTCATCACAAGTTACTTACATATGAGCACAGATCAGGCTGTGGTAGGCAGTCAGAGGAGGATAGTCGAGACCCCAGTAATTCAAGTCATTGTCCGTGGTGTTTAAGTACCTGGAGAAGGACGACAACCAAAAAGAATCTTCTGCAGTAACATTAAAAGCTCATATTACATTCGATATTTTGAAATGCATACTCTCAAATATGATCAACCTCACTTGATGTTAATAGTAAAAAGGATGAAGCATGACAAAAACGGCATATCTGGTCGGTAAATCATTTGGATATCTTGCAAGTTGAATACCAAGACAAGTAAAAGAGGAGATGTTACACATTGCAAGCCATACAACCACGTACAGCAATGTCGTGTGCCCAAATGCGATTTTTTTTACAAGGCGTCTAATATACTGACCATTCATGCACTGGAAGATTGTAGGTCATTTCTTGCCAGTGCCTCTGTGCTTCATAGTCGCCAAACATCGGTGCTTTTCCTGCACCTTGAAACACATGCAAGTTGTAGGGAATGAGAAATGGACCAGTTAAAAAATGATTCCGTTTCAAACACAAGGTATTACACGCAACATTGGTTGTGGGTTTCATTTCAATAGACTTTCTGGACTTCCGAGCATGATGGTTTTGCAACATTATAGGCGCGATGCAAATATATAATAGGTTTCCTACCAGAATAGGAATTTAAGGACACTCCCCATCTCACAACAACGCCGAGTAAAAAACATATTGAAACGAGACACCAAGTCTGCATAACTGTCAAGAGATAGAGGTGGCTTTTGTGAAGTTACAAAATGGCAAGCAGCTCTTCATTGACAATGTTTACTGTGCGTACATTTCCTGTACACGTCATCATTTACACGTTCTCATTGGTCGATGACTACTGACGTTGCAGTCCAAACGATTGAGACATTCAGGTACCCTGAGAACATCGGACTTTTTACCTTCAGCTATTAGATGGCCTGACGGATATTTTCCTAGGATGTTATGGCATAACTACCATTGCACTGTCCGTTTTTCTTTGCTTAGAAATGTTTTATACTTTATCAAATCAATTTTATACATTATAAAATCAGTTTGGAGAGTGGCACGATGGACTACACATTGTGGAATCAGTTTGGAAGTGTGAATGAGTGGTTGACACATCTGCCTCACAGTTCTGAGGTTACTCATTCGAAGCCTGTCCCTCTTTCTGTGCAGTGTGTGTTGTCCCGGTGCTTGCTAGGTTAAACTCCAGATACTCCAGCTTCCTCCCACATAATAAACCTGTGTCTAAGTTAATTGAAAACTGTTAATTGACTATCGGCATGAATGGTTATTTGTCCCTGTTAATGGCTGGTGATTAGTTAAGGTGCACTCCGCCTCTTGCCCAGTAAAACGAATTGGAAGAAAGAAGACACATTTTGTATGATGTAGTCATGTATTGCACATTCATTCATATTATAACTGTATATGGGAAGTTCATACAATAAGAAGAACCATAATGGATGTAACATTTGAACAACAACCAAGGACATCAATCTGTATGCATCATATTGGATGGATGCATGCATGCACAGTTCACCTATGGGATTTGTCACGCAACAAGACCTGCACCAATTATACGTCATCACAAGCTGCGCGTGTCAAATATCTTGTCGTTTTTGCTAGTCTGAATACAGATATGGAAATATGAAGGGCTGCCTCGCTTTTACACTCCCCTCAGCGTGTAAATCTCAGCCCACAGGCATGATCTCCTCTGTGACCTTTTCCTCTGTTGACACCAACCTACCCAAGGTGTTGGGGCAGACATGTTCCTTGTGGTTCTGGCATCAATTATGTATAAATAATAATAACCTTGGACAACTGCTGATTTGCAATGACACTTTCATTACAAAGCGAGCAGCCAATAACTCACTGATAGCCATTAGTTATTAATGCCTGGCCACATCAGCTTTACTTTGTCATTTATTGCTTCATCTTGATGCCTTTTTAAATATTCAGTAACTGCTGTACCTACATTTACTGTCTGTGGCTTCCTCCCTGGTGAAGGCATTGCTTGTGGTGTGGAAGATGACCTAGTTATTGAGGAGGACTTTTCCAGTGGCACTGTGTTGACTAGAGGACGAAAACACCCTGTTCAGACAACAAATCACATTTGAAGACATTATTCACTTGACAAAATCCAACTTTCTCTTACAAATATATGTTTATGTAAGTTAATTTTATGCTTCATACCTGTTTTGTCACTCATGAATAAATCAATCAATCAATCAATAAATACATAAATAAATAAATCAATCAATAAATAAATAAACTGAGCCAGCATTTGTTTGGCAGTAGATTGTATTTTTAATATCCCACATACAGTAAGTTGGTCATTTGGGTTAGAGGTTGAAGGGTATACTGTATATTTTATTATGAGATCATTCTGGTCTACTTTTATATCAAAGCAAGAGTAAACTGAGACTAAAGGAAAGGCCCCAATGCTGATTGTAGGTTAAAATTAAAGTCTGTGTTTTATTTTTATTTTTATTTTTACTCGTCTTCCCGATACCATTAATTCATTTTACTTATTGTCCTCGGGGTCAGGGAACGCTAAAGTCTTAAAGCCTCGACTGATCACCGTTCAATTTGAAGCCTGGCGCATAAAGATTGACGCATCAAAATATGATATAATGACACTTTTCCCTGATATGCCTCAAGTCTTAAAGTTCAGCCATGAGGTCGGTGGATCGAAAAAATAGAGCATCTAACACCCGTGCCAATATTTTGTTATGTGCACTGCCATGAAGATCCTGTGGAGTTGCTGCAAACGAGACGATGGAAATTTGACAAAGTGTGTTTGCACCTTGAGTTGCATTTGCTTCCCATGTTTTTCTATGAATTCTGCAAGTTGTTGAAAGAATGACAAAGCCTGTCGGCAGTCAGAACTGTGGGAACGACACGCTCGGCTTTTCTCCACCTGCTGTGCACAAGCAAGTGCAGCTGCACAGCTCAATATAGACTCTACTGTTTACTTTTTAAATGAGCATGCGTGTCAGCACTTTATATTGTAGCCCAAAATATTGTCAGGATTAAAAAAACAAAAATATACGTCAATTTGAAATTTTAAATTTGTTCCCGTCATGAAGACAAAATGTAAAGTTCTCAAGTGAGTGGAGTGTTTTTTCTTCATCACAGGTGGATCGTCTCGAAGTAAACGTCGCACATACTGTACTGTATGAGTGAAAATGCAACAGTCACGGGAGCGGGATTCGCTCCGAGGACCAACCTGGATCTCTTTCTCTCACACCTCCGGTAACGAACGTGCACATAGACGATGAAAAAACCAACCTCACACAAACCTTCCGTTTTCAACATATACTCCTTTCCTCCTTTCATAAAATTGCCAAAGAGTTTCTTCAAAACCGTTTGTGTCATTGTGCCCCGAAAATCCCAATCTCTTTTCTAAAATTATTAAACTATGATCGATAACATATTAGCCTATTTACAATGAGGTTCTAAAATACTCCAACAATTATTAATTATTATTGTTATTATTATTATTACGATTATTATTATTATTGTACCGTTTTTTTTTTCCATTTCGTTTTTAATATTAGAAATACCATCGGGGCATTTGAGAAGGCTTTTGCATAATCACCTTCTTCGGTGTCTGACTGTGAAGTGAAGCAGCGAGAGGCTCCTTTCTCTTTCTTTCCCATGGGGATCGGATAAATATAGAGTGCAGTGCACACACGCGCGAGCCGGTGCCCCCCACGCACACACTCACCATTTGCTGTTTGTGTAAAAGTGATTAGCCAGACACAACTGCGAAACTGTTGAAACTGTGATCTGTGAGGAAGTCGAGCCACCGAATCTTGTAAAAGGACACCGGCAGTGATGTCATATTAAAAGGTCTCAGTCCAAATGAAATCACTAAAGCCAGTAAAGCGAATGTTCTGTCTAAAAATTCGAAATCCAATGTAAAAGTGTCGTCCTTGTGGTTAGTTGTATTATGTGGCAATTTAGGCAATTTAATAACAGATTGTGAAGGTTTGCATTGTATTGCATTTGATATAGTTTGATCAATTATGTTTTGCACCTGTTTTTAATTGTGGTGGATTTTAGATGCAAAAGAACAACATTTTTTTAGACATATTCAAATTCAATGCATTTTTTAAATTCAAATTTTAAATTAAAATGTTCTGCTCTAGAATGTTGCTTTACCTACTGATTTTTTAATTTCCTACAAGTGCATATGGAAAGTTAGTAATAAAATAGATCAATTGTATTCGAATTATTAATCTGATTTATTTACAAATAAAGCCAATGTACACCACAAGATAGCTAAGTAGAATTACACATACTGTTTTTTTTCCTTCATAATAAACAGACTATTTCAGAGCGTTTGTGTAAATTTTCCACATTCTTCATCCAGTACAAAAAAAATGTAAACTTATCATCACAGATCTGTAACGAAACCCCAAAAAGACAGAAAAGGTCAAATGATTCTTTAAAAAAAAAAAAAAACAACCAAACAAAGAAAGAAATATTTACAAATATTACCTGTACAGAAATATTTCCTTTTTCTTTTTTGTTTCTGTCTGCGTGTGAACAGTCTACAGTGAGCCATTGTCCAGTGCTGCCTATTACACGTCTCATTATAAAAATATATTTATGGTAAGAGTCACTGTGAGGGCCATTTGGACACCGTGGCCGTAGTGGCTGAGGGTAAAACGTGTCCGGAAAGAATGCTGGAAGGTATGCTGCTGAGGATCGGGGCGACGGCGGCGGAGGTCCGGCTCAGAGAAAGCGACTGGGCGCTCAGCAGGGCGGACTGAACGGTGACGGGAGGCCGCAGGAATGCCTGAGCGGAGCCCGCCACCGTGGACGAAGACGAGCTGGAGACCCCGATAATGTTCTCTATGCTGAACGAGGGTCTGCTGGACGGTTCCGACTTGATCATGGACGCCGTGCTCAAACTGCTGAGCTGCAGTTGCAAGCCCGGGCTGAGCTGCGCGTTGAAGGCTTTGCGGTTCAACTCCGCCGAGGAGAGTAAAGGGACACCCGGGGGCAGCATGGGCCCCACGGGAGGGATGTAGGGGTATTGCAAAGCCGCGGGGTGGGTATAGGCGGCCGGGTGGATGCCGTAGTGCCTCCCATAGGGGCCAGCCAGCCCGTATGCCCCGAAACTTTGCATCATCAGAGCAGTCTGGTCCCTGAGCACGTCCGGCTGAACCCTCTTGAACCTTTTCCTCCTCCTGAGGAAGCTGCCGTTGTCAAACATGTCCTCCGAAGCCGGGTCCAAGGTCCAGTAGTTGCCCTTGCCGGGGTTGCCGGGCTCCCGGGGGATCTTGACGAAGCAGTCGTTGAGCGACAAGTTGTGGCGGATGGAGTTTTGCCACGCCGGGAACTTCTCTCGGTAGTAGGGGAAGCGGTTGCTGATGAACTCACAGATGCCGCTCAGGGTGAGTTTCTTCTGCGGGCTCTGGAGGATGGCCATGGTGATGAGCGCGATGTACGAGTACGGCGGTTTCACCAAACTACTTTTGGGCTTCTGGAGCGCACCTCCCGGCGTGGCGCTCGGCTCCTCTCCCTTCCCGGCGCCGCCGCCGCTCTCCCCTTCTCCGACGCTCTCGCAGCACGGACTCGCGCCGCCGGATCTCATCTCCTCTTTGTCCACCTCAATGTCATCGTCATCATCATCATCATCGCGGAGGTCGTGCAGGATGCCCCGGCCGGGACTGTCGCAGTCGCTGTCCCGCTCCATGCACTCATCGTCCCCCTCGCCCACCACGTCGATGTCCACGTCCTCGGTTGTGAGTACCGTCTGGCCGGACATGTCGTTGGCTCTTTCGCTGCCTCCAGACAGGGTCATCTCACGGCTTACTTACAGTTCTTTTCTTTTCCAAAAAGGGGGGGAGAAGAAAAAAAAAGAAGAAGAAAAGTCTCGGAGCCAAAACAAGCGGTGGTGCGAAGGTAAGGTCAGAGCAGTGCGCCCGCGCACACACACCGATCTGTGTTGACTTTGTGCTGGCCCCTGTCAGGAGATCGGATGTCTCTCCAATGACTTTCAAGAGGCAGACGGAGAGAAACTTCTTCCAGTCTGATGTGCAGGTTGCGTGGAGACGGGGCAACTTAATTGTGCCTTGCCGCGTCCGTGCGTCCGTGCGTCCGCGCGTCCCTCACTTCTGTCCCGTTTGGAGCCGCACAAAGTCGAGATGTCACATGCTTTTAAAGGTCGGAGCTTTTAAAAGAGACTCTGATAGATTGCCCCCACCGCCACCGCCACCGCCACCGGCACCGGGACCAGCACATCAACCTCCACCTCCACCATGCAAGCCCACCCAGTATATGATAAGGGGCCGGCCACGTGGTCGGGTGACGCCATCACGCCCCCTCTCTCTTCCTGCCTGCAGCCTGCTGTTAAACCATGCAAACTGGAGTTGTTTCATGGATTTGTCAACAAAGGGACATCAGCAGTGCTGCTTTCCGCTCTTTTCTGTATTCGCTCGTCATAGGCCATTTAGCGGCGCCCACGCGGGTGAGGAGAAGGAAGATGAGGAGGAGAGAGAAAATTGCTCTGCGTGATTGAACGATCTGGCGCAAATGATCACGAACGCGTGAACACGATTAACTTTTGCAAATGTGACGAAAGCCGCAGAATGCAATCGACTACGGTTAAGGTTGGATCCTTATTATTAGCACCTTTTAAATGTGAAATGTGCTTGCATCATCATCATCGCTATTATTATGAATTACTATTATTATTATTATTATTATTATTATTATTATTATTATTATTATTATTATTGCTGCATGCGTAATATATATAACACATATTCGCACCTGCACCATGTTTTCTTTTTTCTTTTGCGGCCGGGCCGCAAATGCAAAACGTCAAATTCAGGTCTATTTATTCCTGCAGGATTAGCCGAGGGTGGGAAGAATATTGAGCAGCAGCAGCAGCAGCAGCAGCAATGAATGAAGAGAATAACGAATTTCCGAAGAGTTTTGAAGAGGTGTTAACGACTCCGATCATTGCATGTATTTACATTTGAAAACAGAAGGAAATGCAGCAGCGGGAGAATGCAGAGACCATCATTCAGACACATGAAGGTGAGCTGCGTGAGAACACGGAGGCAAAAACGGCCTTGAGCTTGACGGCAAACCTTCAAAGGACTAATATTTATCATTAAATGCACTCAATTGTTTTTCGTGACTCCGTGTATAATGTAATTTAACAGGCTTCCATTGAAGGCCGTTTCGTCGGTTAATGAAAATATCAATAATCATCACAAGTCAATTGATAGAGAAAAAAGCGCACATTGTAAAAGTGAAAGGCACGACAATTTCCTATAGTCCTGTAATATTGGTAAACGGCATTTTGTTTTTCTAAAAAAATATTACTAAGAAAATAAATATTTAACAGTATCCTTTTTCACGGTAATTTTGGTTTATTGTGATTGAATGCATCGTGAGAATATGCAATTGTATTTTCATATATTTTCGCTGGTTTTATTTTTTCCTTTCATTTTCCCCGAACGTTCAGCGCATGCATGCAAGAAGGCAGGCAGGCAGGCAGGCAGTCAGGCAGGCAGGCGCAATGCCTCGCCGCTGCATGACACCTCTGTTCATGGGATAAAAGTGGGATTAATGAATGAATAAAACGCTGTCATTAATAAGGCTCGCTGGGGTCAGAGGAGAGAAACCTGTGTCTTCCAATTAAACCTCTCCGGTGTTAATCTTTGGCCGACCTGTGTGATCCGAGAGAGCGTCAATACGAACTACTTAGCAGCAAGCAGTCAACTATTGAGCAGGATTCATTTCAAGAAAACACCCAGGTGTCATATTTCTGGTTGCTATATTGCAGATTATTTACGGTGATATCAATTGCGTGCACTGCTTACGAATCGGTCAATTGCAGGGATAGCAATTGTGTAATTCGTTTTCCTCTTTGTTGCATAGGTGCACGTCGGACTCCTTTACAATAATAATAATAATAAAATAATAATAATAAAATAATAATAATAATAATAAAAGCTGAGTTGCAATGTAGTGTAAAAAGTGTCTGACTTGCAGCACAGGCGTCCTTCCTGTGATCTTTTGAAGCCTCATAAATCCGCTCTTACACCGCCGCGCGGTTTGTTAATGAAATGATTTAAGCACGTATGCACGCGGTTTAGCGCGACCAAACCTTTTAGTATAATAAGACAGTGTGTTTGTGTGCGCGCGTGTGTCTGTGCGCGTGTGCGTGCACGCGTGTGCGGCTCTGCTGCTGCTGCTGCTGCTGGTGGTGGTGGTGGTGGTGGAGTACAGGTGATGGAGAGGAAACGTCATGCGATCACTGCCAACTATATACTGCAAGGTCACCGAACTAATAATTGTGATCATAATAACGCGATGCTCTGTTGATTTCCGACAGGAGAGTTCCCCCTCTTCTCCCACACACTAACCCTCCCTCGCTTCCACTTTAGAGGGTTCAAAGGTCAGGGTCACTTCCAAAAGGTACCTTAATGTACGAAAATGTGCAATGACACATGAAATAAATGAATAAATAATACATCAACTTGCCTCTGTGTGTTCTAACACATTTTTCACTAAAGTTCTAGTGTAACAATATGGCGTCATTATTTTCTGTCCACCACGAATCAGGAGTCACTTGCCAAGGCATGATGCTTCAGACAAGCCAGCTGCACAAAAAAAAAAAAAAAAACAATGTTCAATGAAACATTGCAACGGTTTATTTGATAGACTAACGCCCTTTTTTCTATGTACTTCCCAATACAAAATAAATGCATGCGTCTTGTTTTAAATTGGAATTTTACGCAAATGAAATGAATTTAATTCGCAAGTTTGTTTGAGTTGAGAGACATGGAATTTTATTGTACGGGTAATGAGTCAAGATGAACAAAAAACGCAATTAAATAAATCGAACATTGTTTTGATGATAAACTATTAAGTTTTCCATTCATGGTTATTTGAATGCGTCAGGTACATGACATGAGCACTCAGCCGTTGTGCCACTTTTTTTTTTTTTAATCCACATCCCATTTTCACCCCCTCACTCTATCAGCCTGCAAGTTTCTGTCAAACAACATGATGGAGGCTATTTTTTAACCGTCCCCGTGTGTGCGTGTGTCTGTCGGTCAATGCGTGCGCGCATGCACAGAGACGCTCCAGATTTTTCCCCATAGCCTATTAAAATGGTTTGCAATGAATCAGCATACTAATAAATCAACAATCAAAGGTTTTGTGAATTTTGCACATTTTCATTTATTAAGCCCGTTTTGTCCAACAGATGTCAGCAGGTAACGGGCGAGATGCATTCATCGGGCTTTTAGAGTGTCGGCCTTGAACGACTCTGACGTCTTCTCCAATTCGGATATGAAAATATGCACTAAGCAATAAGATGCACTTTTATAGGTAGTCTAATCATTTAAATTTAGGAAACATGAAATCAGACACCAAACAGGACTTTGTTTTTAGACCAAATTAAGAAGTATGTGGGGGAGCGGGGGCTTTATTATAATATCCAAGAATGATGTAATAAATTTGAACAGAACAAAACAAAACAAAAGCTTCGGTTTCACTGATTGCCCGAACGAAGGAAAAAAATCGAAAAAGTTGCATTAAACGCGCAGGCACTGGTGGGAAAATGACACCTTCAACTAAATGCAAGCCGATTAACATGGCAATGCGCACTTGTTAAGTACTTGCACTTTGTAGGCTTTTTTGTCATTCAGATAAAGCTGACACGCAGCGTGCTGTGGATGTGATTCCGGCAGTCAACAGTGCAAATGAGCCTTAAGCGCGGTGTCTAAACACATGCAGACCCGTTTAACATTGAGGGAATAAAAAGCGAGCAGTAACGTGTTCATTCTGCTTGCAAGGGTGCCTAAAAAAACAGTAACAGTGAACTGGTGCTTCAATAATATGTCAAATGAGAGCATGTGCACAGTAAAATACCTATTATTATTATTATTATTATTATTATTATTATTATTATTATTGTTATTATTGTTATTATTATTATTAATACAAACAAATGCAAAAATAACGAGATAAAAACTCCAACCCCACCCAGACGCTGCATGGCCGATATTTTCCAATTTGTAAATTGTCATGGTGTTCACGTGCACTGAACCCCATCCACAGTGACCCCTGCACCTCATATCTATCCCCTTGCCTAATATCTCACAAAATTAGCATCGGCATGCAAGCCACTCTGTTGTGCGAAATCTGTTCAACTCATCATTGGGATTATTTTCCTCTTTTTGAAGCCACTGAATAAGAAAAAAAGATCCTTACGTTTTTATTTTGAACCGACAAAGCTATGGATTCAGACTTTATGATCCTCCATCGTTGAAAAGCAAAAACATCTCATTTTCTTCTTGTCTTATTGGCTTTCTGAAATGAGCCCTTGTTGTGTTATCACAGTCGGAAAGTGCACATCATCAAAATCATGATGCTGCCTGTTGAAATTAAGCATTGCACCTTTAAATGGTCAATTAAGGGAGCTTAAGTGGACTCAACACAAGCAGTGATTCCATTCAGGTGGTACAATTGACTGCACTTCTCAAGTTCTCTGTCCAGGAGAAAAAAAAAAAAACAGGGCGAGTGCTTGCAGTATCAGACGACCTGTCATCAAATTGAGAAAACAATCTAGAAAGTCTTAACTTCAGTTTCCAAGACCTCATGTCACATTACCATTATAAACAAGACAATGACGATTGTATGTATTGAAAGATTTGCTTCAATTTTGGAGTTTGAATTCCGAATGGCGTGTCCTGCCCTTCCACCTGTGCTGGAAGTCCAAAGTCAGGCACACAAGCATCAATAATTCACATTCCCCCAAGATTCCTGTTTAAAGATGCGATCAATGGCTTTTATTCATGATCACGTGTATGTCTTCTAGGTATAAGCTCTTTGTCATTAAGCAATAATTCTCCTGTCCACACTCCCTCATTACTCCAGTGCTTCACGCTTTTACAAAGGCCTCAGGGCCATAAATACTAATGAAATGTCTTTGCTTAATTTGATTTTGCTGGTACACTTTGCAGTTATGACTGAACTTTCCCATGAGAGAGGCTGATTGAACACTTTCAAGTCCTTATGGAAGCAGAAAAACATTCCAAAGAGCCATGGAGATCATTTCCATAATTGGCAGCCTAATGACCCTCCGTGACAGTAAAAAGATCTCTTGTTAATTCCATTTCTGTCGCTGACATTCAAGAGATTCCCATCTTGCGTGTTGGAGGGTTCACAAGATAACAAGTGTACATTTTTTCCCCCTCCCCTTCCAGTCAGTGAGAAAGAGCAGCCCGATTCAGTGCTGGACCCGGGATGCAGCTTTCCCTCTGCCATCTTGGCCCAAAGTTGGATCATTTATCGTCTGGGGTGGGGGAGATGATAAAGATGGAGCTTTCAGGCAATCCATTTTCATGCAGCCTTTTGAATGGCGAGATAGGAATGAAGTACGGACTCATTAAAAAGATCACGAGTCCCCCCTCGCGTGTCAGAACCAGAAGCTAAATAAGAAGTTTGGGGGTCGGGATCACGATTGCAACACACCGAGATTGCTCGCAAAATAAGGCAAAGCCCATTCTTTGGAAAAATTCTGTGGGAGGCGCTTTTAATATGTGACCACACAATGTTTGAAGATGTTCACAATGTGCGCGCACAATTGGAGCCAAGTGGTCATCAAAGGCCCCAAAAGCATCTCGCTTGCATGTTTCAACCAAGGACACGCTCTTGAATGCACTCTATTACATTGTGTCGATTTGCAAGGGGCTAAGAATATAACTAATTGTGGATGAATCATTTCTTGAGAAAATGGGGGGAAAACAGGGTTTGATAGCAGTGGCTCAGTTGACTCACTGCAAACTACTGCGAATGAAGTAGACCGTCGCCCCCCCCTCAAGAAAGAATGGCAGTAGGCGTCTCTGGACTGCACAAAAAGTGATTAAGGACCACAAATTGGGCTATAACGGAAAATCTGCGACTCTGTATTGGCGGATTTGAGGCTCCATACACAATATGCTGCATTGTATTTATATTTTGGAGGCACAAAAACATGTCGTGATCAGCAAGAAAGGACTGGATGGCCACAAAAAGGAGGAAAATGCCCATGAATAAGGAGAGAGGATGTTGGCAATGATCGCAACCCAACTGTACGACAATCCACACTTTGCTTTCTACTCACAGGTACGTAGAGAAGAAAATGGTAAACACATTAGAAAACACACTTGGGAATGACCGCCTTTTGGAAATAAAATGGCTATTTCGTTCAATGAGGATAACGTTAAAGTCATCCGGAATACACTCTATACTTAATGCGGTAAATGACTATTCTAGCTGGTTTTAATGCAATCTCGCCATCGAGGCCCATTTCCAGCAAGCATCCCTCCAGTCTTCTAATGGTCCATTGTGTTTGCTAATTGTGTTAGAAGGCTCATGGATGATTAGAAAAACCTTGAAAACTTTTTTTTTTTATATATATACTGGCGACTCTCTGTATTGGTGCAAGCAAATTAGCAGTAGTACACCTTCAATTTGCCTGTAAGAAACTTGTCCGCTATGTAAAGTCAAAGTTAACTGTCTGAGAGTCACCACTTGTATTTACTTTTAACACATGCTTGCTTCCACTCTATGTTGGGGCAAGGTGCCTTTAGAAACCACTGTTGACTGTGAAAACACTTGAAACAGTCCATGAATTGTGAAAATTGGAAAACCTAATCCTACCTCCGTTTGGACTGAGACGAGCATTTGGGATTCTCAGCATCGAGATCCGAAGAAAACATTTTTTTTCCGCACCAGCCTAAGAAAGAATGAGGTCAGTCGTACAATTGAAACAAGTTAACGAATCATCAAAGTGTCACTGGTAATTGTATTTTTTCTCCGTTTTGTTTTTGGCCCTTTAATGTCACAAGAAGCAAATTGTTTCAACAGAACATGTGAGCAGCGACTTGAGAAAGTAGCTCAGAACAACAAATTCAATTAGCGTGATGGAATTCAGCTACAAAACAATCTATACTAGAAATTAGACTTATTGCTGTCAGATGACTGCTGTTACGAGGGGTAATGTGGTTTAGAAAAATCTTACGCCTCCTTTGAACATGATGAAATGTTTACAAAGGAGCTTGATTTGCTACAATCAAATCAAAGAATCTGCTGCTGATTCCGTTTGCACTCCATGGCGGCGGCGGCCGCATCATTGTTGCAAACGTGATTGTCAGTTGCTCAGTTATTATTCATGCAATAATTTGTCTTCTTCTTCTTTCCCCCGGAGGGACGTGTCGTCCTGGGTCAGGTTTTGCCGCGTCCTGCGAGGGGCCTTGAAACTTTTGGAGGCTCACAAAGAGCCCCATTCTCTTGTGTGTTGCTCTTCTTCATCAGCCAGCTCCAGGGTATGGCGGATCTGCTCAAACCCTGCCATTGTCCAGCAAAGTCCCCACATTTCATTTGCCCGGCAAAAGTCATTTCATTCAATTCTCCCACTGGGTTTTCATCTGTGTACTCGCTTTGGAAACACATTTGAGACAAAGCAAGGCTGTCAAAGGAAAATATTGAGGATGTTACGTACATAGTAAAAGTTTTGTAGCGTATGTCATCCCCCCCCCCCCCCCCCCTTTGTGCTCTTTGCCATTCGATTTGTCCATTCAGATTCCTACAGACAGTAATTGTAAGCCATCCGACATTTCTCCCTGGATATGTCATGTTTTGAGCGCCATTAAGAATTCTGGATTTTCCCCATCAGGAATGTCAAGAGGGAGGGAGGGAGGGAGGGAGGTTCGGGATGGGGGTCAACTAAAAGAGCCCTGTATCCACAGCAGACAATTGACAATGAATAATAAAAGGCAAAAATTCAATTTAACCCAACCAGAGGTCCTGTGGATAATTGGTTGGTTCTGTATTGGGCTGGAAGCTTGCCACATGTCAGTTGTTTGATGTGTCTGCGACCATATCTGCATCGTCATCATTGAGCTTATCGTAAGCGTGTCGGTGTTGTTCCAATCC
Organism: Syngnathus acus; assembly: GCF_901709675.1. Taxonomy (NCBI): domain Eukaryota; kingdom Metazoa; phylum Chordata; class Actinopteri; order Syngnathiformes; family Syngnathidae; genus Syngnathus; species Syngnathus acus. The sequence continues at coordinate 838,888 of NC_051090.1, read as the reverse complement.
CAAATAAATCTTTTTTGTTAGCCGTGCAAAAACAATTTACGACATGAAATGTCAAATGAAAACATTGAATGATAACATTTGCTTGTTTTGACTCATTTATCAAATATACAAGCACAGATGTCTTGATAACGTCAGCTGCTGTTTGGCACTCTTTCCCTCTGTTGTGATTGTCGAGTCGTTAGTGGTGGAACAAAAGCGGAGTACAATTGCAAAATGAAAGATGTCAGTGAACCCAATCGAATGGTTCCACTTTCAAATGTTCCGTCCATTAATTGACATTTTATGTTGAGCCACAATAATAAACATCAGGTAGATAGAAAAGCTTAAAACTCAAAGCCAACTGAAATCATAGAAATGAACGTAAAGGACGGATCCGAGCTGTTTCCACTCAATGCGACACGGATACTCGCGTGAGTGAGTATCATCGATTCTATCTCGGATGGATCCGCACAGCCCAAAGGGGGCATTTCAAGACTGGATACCGCTCGCTGATGCTTCCCAATGAGATCCCAGCTGCTGAATTAGTTAGCCAAGCAAATCCAAGAGGCCGTTTTGGTGATAGATGGTGAAGTCCAAGAGTGGAGCAGTATCACACGACTGACCGTGAGTTGTTGTCCTCTCATGTCCTGATCATTTGTTACTAATGACTGAATGTCTCTGTTGTCCACCCGCTGGCAGGACCCTATTAAGAGCTTCACCCCGGAGATATGAGTGCCGTGAGAATGAAAGATTGGTGGGCAGGGTGACATTTTTTTCTTCTTTATGTCCTTTTTCTGACAGATCGATGATGTCGGAGGGAAATATTATTTGTACCGTTTCCACAGTTGACATTTTTTTGCCTACCTCTGTGATGCCGTCTCCATTTGGATGAGAAGCAGAAAGCTGAACGTCAGGGAAACAAACATTCTAACGACATGTTGCAATTTGTAAGATATATGACAGAATTTTGTTCAAAACCCCAAACCGATCGACCCAAATGAATGGTTCCAATGGGACCTAATCCCTTATTTAAATGAACGAAATCAACTTTGAAAAATACTGTGATGCTTTTTCACAAATGACCAACGTGAACAGCATGATGTTTTGTTTTCATCAAAGAGTCCGAAACACGTGCAAGTGACACTCATGACTCATTATTGAGACATCATCACGCCATTTCTAAGTGGGGCGAGCGCTCTTCCAATGTGTTCCGTCTCTGTCCTTCATTCTGCCATGAGCATCATCCGATTACGATCGGTAATTGTCTGCTTCTAATGGTCAATTACATTCTTTGATTTGAGACAAAATAGCGGGATGAGACATTTCTTAGCTGAGCTTTCTGTGTTACTTATCTATAAATGGTCGCTCCTTAGCATTGGGTGGCATTTAGGGGGCCTCGATCCCAGGAGAACTGCAGGTCATTTGCATGTTAATGACATGTAGTACCTAGCCTAAGTCAGGTGTATGGCTGAACTCAAGCAATAGACTCCATATAAAATCCTTCTCCTGTCGTGGCAAAGTACTGTGTATGTGTTTATTCATTTATATCTAAAATAAGTTCATCTGAAAGCTGTGTGGTATCGTTTTGATTTCACAAAAATCCCCATACGTGGAATTTAGGGTTGTTGTTGGTGCTAGTGATTGTTATTACTCCCCTTCGTCCAACAGCTTTCCAAAAGAGAAAGAAGAAAGTTGAGTGAATGTTCTATGCAAATGTTTGGCGTATTAGCATACACAGTCGTAATGAAAGCATCATTACGGAGACAAATGGTGCTGTGAAGCTCTGCGCCTTGGCTCCGGAGTCTGTTTGTCAGCAGCAGCCCCTCGTTTAGTCGACTAAAAGCGCTTTATATGAAACAAGGGCCGCCGACTGCTGCATTAATTGTTATCGTTGCCTCGGAAAGCAAATAGCTGCCATAGCACTGCGGACTAGGAGAGCAGCGAGTCCAACTGGGACTGGGACAAATGAGTGTGCAAAATGAGAGTGTCGAAATTGGAGAGGGATTAGCGCAGACGATAATGAAGCAATTAAAGAGTAAGCGCTCAGCACTCAGGTGCCTTTCCCTGAGCTGGTTCACTCCAGCTGCTTTCAGACGCTCCAATGCAAATATATCCCCAACGGTGAGGGCAGGAAACACTGCCTCCTAATACATCACGGCAAAGGCAAAGGCAAAGGCAAAGGCAAAGGCAAAGGCGTGCGTCAACATCACGCTGCAGTTCCAAACAATCCGACACGCACCTGTTATGGTGTCATACCAGGCAGCTTTGTGCTGGACAATCAAATAAACAACTCTAATAGTCAGAACATGTCACACAATTACCACACAACAAAAACCACCAGATGGTCTTTTAACACTCGGCCAAAGGATCAATTTGTGCAGCTTTAATGATCATAGAACCATCACCATTGCTTTGTTCTCTTTTCGGTCACAGCTACCTGGAGCTTATTGCACCCGAGTTTAGATGAGAGACACGCCATAACCTGGACTGATCACCAAATGCAAGAAAACATTGATTTAAAAAAAAAAAACAAACACAAAAGAATATAATATTCTCCCCAATCTAGGGTTGAAGTAGCCAAACCTAGAAAAAGTTGATTCCTCCTTGCAGCATTATTATTTTGAAACCAAGCACAAATGCCATTCCATACAATGCCCAGAGATGCTTGAGCCTCTCGAACGAAATCTGAGCACACTCATTCGTATCCACACACTATTGCTGCAGTAGCAGGTGGAAGAAGAAGAAAAAAAAAAAAAGCGCCATGCCAGACATCCATGGTTGGGGTAATAAAGGCCTGCTCAAAGTCAACAGTTCAGAAACTCCTTTGTCCTGCTAAAAGAGCTTTTAATTTTTAACACAAACTTGCACTTAGGTATGCATGAACTTTGGTCAAATCCCCAGACATGTGTATAAAAGGTTTTAATAGATGGGGCTCGCTCGCTCACTCACGCACGCACCCACGCGCGGGCGCGCGGGCGCGCACGCTCCTCCGCTGCCGGGTAATGATGTCGCTCGGCCCCTCCATCTCTTCCCCTCTCGGCCTTGATGGAGGAGGCTCTAATGCAAATTTAATTTGGAGTGATGTATGGCACGAGCGGCTGAGTGAATGGGGTTCTGGCTTTTTGGGATGGGAAATGGGGGCTTATGAGAGAATGCCGAGAAAGCCATCAGATGCGGAAGGCCGAGGAGGTGGGGTGCTTGCTCGCTCGCTCCCTGGCTGGCGGGCTGGCTGGCTGGCTGGCGGGCTGGCTGGGCTCTTTGGGGGGTTGGAGCAGCTGGACCGGGGTGCCGCCGCTCTGCCAGCGCTGTCCTTCTTAAGCAGGATTAATGAGCACGTACACGGACGGAGGCCTCCTTTTTTTGCTGAAATACAAGCACTCGACCCCCGCCATGCCGCATTTACCCTCAACAATGTGGAGGGGAGGGACGCTTGCTTTTGCTTTCCAACAAGAGGGCGACATCTGAATGGGAGGGTGCTAAACACATTTTGTCTGCTATCATCCCCTCCCTCCTTCCCTCCCTCCCTCCCTCCCTCCCTTCCTCCACTGTCACCGCCTTATCTCACTTCAAATGAAGTGGACAAACGCTAAATCAATGTTTTTAGTGTTGCTCATCACCATCTTGATCTTCTCTCATTGTTTCCTGGCAGATTGAGAGCGTATTGATGGCCATGACTGTCAAGAGTGCACCTATCAAGGTCCATGTCCTTTGGGAGAAAGCTCTTATTGCCATTCAAATAGGAACAATCAATGAAGGGATACGGCTATTAAATAAATCCCATTTTCAGAGGAGAAAAATCTTCAAGTGCAGTCATCATGGACACACAGAAACAAGTTGCAAGTTTATTTAACTCCTTACATTGCCATAAGAAAAATCAGTACTGTAGTTTTTGTGACATGGAGCAAAAGATTTAGTGAGAGCAATATCAATACCACTGTGGGGAATTTTAGGAAGCGGATGAATGGTGACCTCGGGGAAGCTGCAGCCAAGATCCAATTATATATATTCATTAAGTGATAATGATATCACGCTCTTTTAACTGAGAAGAAAAGGCAGTGTAATTGAATAACAACAGTTGTATAATCCCAGAGGATTGGATTCCCCCCCCGCCTCACAATCCCGACACGCATCCTGACATGGTGACCCCCCTCATGGATGGGGGGCAGGCGAGACGGAAGGGAGGCTGAGGAGTCGGGATTGATGGCATTCTATTAGTCCCAGATAGATTTATTATGAAGGCCTGAGTTGACTCTCTGCTCCACTTTGTCACTCACACTAATCAGCCAAGGGGAGGGAGGGAGGGAGGGAGGGAGGGCGGGAGGAGCCCCATTTTGTGTCCCCAACCCACCTCCCTTTCTTTCACCCTCCTGCCCGTCACCAAAGACAAGGTTAGCAGTCGTCTGACGGCCCGGGCCGACAGGACGGGTGGCCATTTTGGATCCCCGTGAGCGGAGAGACGGTTGCGGCAAATGGACCAGCTGAGCTCCTCTGACCTCTAGGGTGAGCCCTTCATTTGTTTGTTAATGGAGGGCCACGTGTAACGCCGGCAGGGCGGCGTGTCATCCGGAGATCAACACGCACGGCCTGCTCATCCCATGGCGTGCTACCTCCCACCGCAAGTCACAGCAAAACAATTTGTATACGCTTAGCATGGTGATGAGACACTCCAGTGACCCCATCCTTGCTTTTAGATTGCTTTAGATGTACAACATGGCAGCTAAAGGAAGGAAGATTCTTATTGACGTTTGTGCACTCAGATCTTATCTGGCATCGCTCAACTGATGACAGTGAATATTAAAAACAGAATACATTTGGACCAAAAACATCCTACACGACAATATTTATTTGATGAATTATACTATATTGGACCAATATTCAATATTTATATTTTAATTGTAGTGGGGGGAAAAGTGCAATACAGCATACTTGAAAATATTTCTTGGCATTGTAAATAAGATGAACTCACATAGATCATGTGTATGATTGTTTTGTCAAATCAAAATCTTTTCAATGAGATGGTCTGGTAAGAAGAAACAAGAGTTGATTTCAATTTCCACTCCATGCACCACGCAGCTGAATGTTGATGTTTGCGTCCATTTGCATTCTGCGAGACTCTTTTTGTACATCTTGGCTCAAGATAAATATTCTAATCGAGTGTTGTCACACAGCAAAACATTTTCAGCCGCAGCAGCGCTTTGTTTTGGGCAAGAGTACTACCGAGGCCAATAATGTTTACCGTGTTGGTAATTAGCGAACGGTTGCCCTCATGCAAGAGGCTACATCAAATCGGCAAGAGAATGCAAACAAGTGAAACTTTTGTTGATGTGAGATGAAGGGGAGCTGTATACACAACTGGGTGAGTGAGGAGTGCGAGTGAGATTGGCTCTTTATTCAACCAGATGCCAAAATGATTCGGGCCCATCTGTCTAACTAGTGTGTGTATGTGTGTGTGTGGTGTGCTTTATCCATCCCTTTTCTATATATGACTCTTCTCACTGTCTGTATCTATCACTCCCCCCCCCCCCCAACACACACACGCGCACACACACAGAAATTCTCATTACCTCATTAGCAGAGGCAGCTCTCATTTAGCTCTTTAATGACGGTTCTAGATGGATGGATGGATGGATGGATGGATGGGCCTGGTGCTGATCCCAGCGCTGACTGGATTAGTGATAATGAGTGATCTATGGGAAATGTGACAGCCTCATCTCAACTCTCCACAGGTCTCATCGGCAAGCCTCAGGCCAATCAAAGTGAGGTCCATCTCTTTCCATGGATAGACGGCACATCATACAATATGGACAATTGATACTCAATTAATCAAGCATACGTACATGTTTTTTGAAGCCAGAGTACCCTGACAAAACCAATACGAGAATCTGCTAACTCCACACAGCGGTTAGCGGCAAGAAGCTCCCAACTATACCGCGACAGTCCAAAATGTTGCCATGCAAAAGAATCATTTTGATGTTAGGGATGCTATTTGTATTCCACGGGGACCTTTGGCATCGACTTGAATTCAATCATCATTTTAACCCTGAGGCTGCCGCTCGCTCAAGCCCCTGCTTGGTCTGATCCAGCAGAGCTGCCAGTTTGGCCTCCAGCTTCAGCAGACCTGGGCCTGCAGATGAAGACCACGGGGGACACAGATCTCTGTCTGGAACACCCAGCAAGACCACCACGACCCCAGCCGGGCTGAATTAGTCACGTCTATTATTGAGGAGGTCTATATTAAGTTAAGTCTGACTAGTTGGGTAGTATATAATATTATGCTCATTATCAATTCTGCCCAAAACAATATAAATAAATAAATACATAAATAAATAAGTGCACATTAAATAACAGTCAAAAATCTGACCATCCTAAATTTTTCTGCAGAAAATATTTTCTCTTGCACTAGTGAGACAAGAAAATATGTCTCCGAATCGATTGATGAAGGAGCCAGACAACCAACTTGCCAGAATGTTAGGATTCCTGAGATACTTTGGGCTCAATATCAAGAATACATGAAAGAGCCTGGGGACGCCAATTGTAAGCAATATGTTGCTCACTTTGTGGACTACTGCATCAGAGGAGGTAAAAGCGTATCGGCTTTTCTCTGTGGGATGGAGTGGAGGAAGGACGGCTCGTATAATGCTCCTCCATGTTAGCCCACGGTGTGTGCCCAAGGCAATGGGTGCCCTGTGACGAGTGGCTTTGCTCCCTTCAGCAGCCTCACTCATCTCTCTCCTTAATGTCATTTAGCTGCGGGGTGGCCAGCGCCTCACTCAGCCATTAATCCCATTCCAAATGCCATAACATTTCCCAAAAAGCCCCTGCTTCTTAAGGACATCATTAGAACGTCGATTTAAAGTTCAACACTCTCCCTTGCCGTTATCAATTAAAAGCCGTTTAAAAGAGATGGGTGGCAATCGTCAACAAATGAAATCTCTTTTTGACGGGAAGTCTGGAATGCTTAATAGAGGTCAAAGAAGGTGTGCTGAAAAGTTGGGAAGGCTTCAGTGAAAATTCCCGTGGACGGACGGTTGGGGCAGCAGATGAAAGATGTATCCAGAGCGTTTTAGCGTACAATATTTGCCAGAGAAAGAATTAAATGAGGCGCTAATGATGCTCCACCGTTCTGTCACACACACACTGGAAGAAAGCGCCATTTTCCTTTTTGTCCGGACTGTACGCAGCATCTGGACCTCAACAGGCTCGGCTCCCACATCCATCTAATCCAGGGAGGCAAGACTTAATGCTGATGAATGAATGCATAGCTTTTGTCACGTTACTTTGATGCTACCTAGTATATGACAAAGCAAGCCCATTATGAGCACATTGCATGTAGAATAACTGAACGGGTTCTTTTTCCTCTTGTAAATGATGCACATCAAGGCCAGATTGACAGTTTATGAGTCAAGCTGTGCGATGGATAACTTTTTGTTGGCTGTGTGCTTGCATGCAAAGCCCATTACATTTGATGTCGCTCTCAGGGGCACGCAGCGTCTCCTTGTTCATCCCACCTCTGACAGTGACAGGCGAAGCCCGAGGAGGTGTTCCCTCTAATAAAACATTGACATCCAAGGAAAGAGTCCTGCTCGGCCACAACACGGGCTTTGACGCCGGACTCCTTTGAAGTTACCCACCCAGATTTGGAGGCTTTTCTAAGGGGGTCCTATTGTTCACCCACACATTCCCGCCCCCTGCATGGAGAACCCCGGTGCTTAAGTGTCACAGTCATCTGTAGACCGACACTTCAAAAGATGACCGCATGAAAGGAACCGTTTTGACCTCGTGTCACTGAAGCAGCAACCAAACGGGCCGGTAGAAAAGCGGAGTCGTTTGTATCAACTCGGAGTGTTACCGTGCAGCCAAACAGGAAGGACAGAGCTTCACGCCGACCGAGGCCTGAGCGCCCAGTCCGTAGCAACCGGACATCAATACAGCGTCAGTTCTCCTAACCGCTGGATGGCATTCCTTCAGAAAAGGCTGCACGTAAACAAGGACCGATTGTGGTAGGACAGAGAGCCAGTCTGAAGTTGGAAGCAAAGGGAGGACAGGAAGTGTGTGCGTTGCTTTTTTTTCCCCCCTTCCAACATTGCCACCAAGTAACTCAGCCTGGGAGATAATGTCCGATAATAGCGGACTAATGATGCTCGGGTTGATTGAATTAGGCCAGAGGTCCTAAGAGTGGGTTAGAACCCCCCGAGCCTGCGAGTGAGTCACCTTCCTTCCCCCCCTGCGAGTGCACATCCGACCGAGCTCCTGGGAAGATTGGTGCGAGCACCCCCACCGGAGCCCGTTTTTACAGCTCAAGCAAAATTCTCATGGCACTAAAATCAATGTTGCTATTGTTGGGGCCAAATGACACGTCGTGACCATGGCCAATGCAAAGAATTCCGAGCGGCAGGGCCTGCTGGCCTGTCGGGATCCTCAGATTGGATTATGAGGAGGCCCGACGTTGTTTTTCAAGGGGAGCGCATAAAGGCCGTCTTGTTCATTAGCGGCACAATGGGACCTAAGTGGCATGTGAAACTGACCCGACTGTGCAATCATTCAAGCCTTTGATTCGACAAATATTTTTGGTGCCTTCCTCCACATCTGCAAATACCTCCACTTCTTTGGCCGCAGCAGCCTTCTGGACAAGCGCCAGGCTTGAGCTCATTTCCTCAACAACATATGTAGATCAAATGGTTAAAGATGGCATTGGTAGAAAGACAAGATTCACCACGTTGCAGGAGCAGATAAGTTTGGCCGTTTGGCTTTTGTTGTTTGAATTAAAATAAAGGTTTCCTTCTCCGCTGTCACATCCCATTAGAGGAGGCGGCGACGGCTGCTATCAAGCCGGCTCGGAGCTGCAGCTTGGCGAGGAGCGAAGCTGGCGGTGTGTGGAAACTAACACGGGCACTGTGCTGTGACCGCGTCACCTGCAATCAGGCCCGGCAGCGGGGCAGATTAATCGTGACAGTAGGCAATATTTCCAACATTATTAGAAGAGAAACCTAATATTTTGGGACATCAGGGATCTCGGTGCTGGTGTCCATCAAAATGAGCGCTTTCATTGAATACGCCTTGGATGGCTAACCCTGGCACTTAACCCCTTTTAGATATTCCATCTCACCTCTCCGCTCTCATCCTCCACACGTGCAGGCACACACACACACTCACAAACAGGTATATCAAATGATGGCTTATGATGAAGCATCCCTCCCAAACGGAGGTGATGCATTTATTCCTTCCCAACACAATTTCTCACTGGCATGATACAATGTTTTGGCAAAGCCAAATAAGGAATTGTACACCTATATCTGGCCTGCAGCAGCACTTGCCATATTTGTTGGGCTGTGCAGCAACAACAACAAAAAAGGCACTTATATCATTGCATCTGTGTATCTGGTGTTTTTTATGTATTTGTTTCATTTACGAAGCTGTTCATTCACTTTACAATGACACATTTATTTTATATTTCCGTACCCTTCACAGCTCAAAAAGAAGATTTATAAAACACTATAATGAAGACATTACTTCTTACTCCTGGTCTGAATGTCTGTTCAAAATGTATTTATCAAGCTTCATTTAATTTTGCAATATAGTCATGACTTACATTTGACATGACAAATGTTATATTTGTACAGTATTTAACTTTCTTAACATACCCGTGTATATACTTCAATGATCTTTCTTTTTGAATATTTGTTTGAAATAATTGAGCCGATATAATCGTGAAAGTTGATTGCGCCATTGAAAATATATGCCAGCCACTGCTGCACACATTCATTACACACTGTGTGTTTTGACACCCTACTGAAAGATTGTCCACCCACAGCCTAATGACACATCAGTCATATTGATCCACTGAATCGCTGCTGTTTATTTGCTCGTCAAAGGACTCAATTAACAATCAATGGCGATAGTTGGATTTTGCTTTGTGACTGACACGGCGTCACGAGTCACCTTCATTCTCACAGCCATGTTTAGGGGAGGAGAGGAGAGAAGAGCCAGACAATGTTGTCCTGCTGGCGTGTGTTCATCAGGGGGTGCCTAATACACCATGGCGCTCCCCCATTTGTTGTTTAATTTGTAAGGCTCTGACATCAGTTGTTGAGCTTCATTTGCCCCGTCCAAACGTCACCGTTAATGAGCCAAGCTGTGTTTCAGCAAAGTCCATCATAATAAATGTAATGCACTCAATTTGTAAAGGATGATCAAATCAGATAGCAGTACATGTAGTATTTATATTTTAAAAGCATTCTTTATTGCCAAGCCTCATTGGGATTGTTTTGCCTCGGTGGAGGTTTTTTTTTTTTTTGCTTCAAATATAAGCCACCTTATTAAACAATGGAGGATTCATTGAAACAGACAGAAACAGAATCAGAAGATAAGGTTTGTGATAAAGCCAAAAAGAAATGTTAATCACCTAACATGTATCTGGACGCTTGAAAATACGCTCGTGTCATTGTGAGTCACGGCGGTCAAACGGACAGCTCATCACGACTCTTCGGAATCAATCGACGCACAGATGCTGTACGCGCGTGATGATGGCACGCGGTCCGCTTACTGGTGGAAAGCATGACTTCACCGAGCCGTGCGCGACCCCTTTTCCCGTAACACATGCGGCAGTGTACTCGTCAGTGACTCATGTGTACACCCCAATTAACAGCAAAGGCACACTCATAAAGAGGCAGATGCACATAAATCTAATGGTGGCCAAATGAAAAGCAAAGAGCGGAGATGGCCAGGGCCCACGCAGCGGCATCACACTGATAACCCTGACTTCAAAACATGCCCTTTGTCACCAGTTGCCCAAAAACATGTTTGTCACGTCACGTCGCCCTCAGAGGATGATGTGTTTCCCGATTCGCAGGTCCCAGTCTAATTATTCAGTATATCAATAGTGAGCATTCACCACGGGCCGGAAGTGATGTAAACGTGACCGCGGGAACCTATTGCTTTCAAAGCAAAGCGGGGGAGTCCAGGGGCATAATGCTGTTGTTGAAGGCCCGGCTAATGCATTCACACCCACACAGATTGACTCACTGGGACAAAAGGGACTGTGTAGTCTCTTCTAGCCAGCTGGGCAGGATGGCGAAATTTGGAATCCTTTGTAGGCCCAGAGAAAAGTCCGTCTTTGTCACTTTTTCGAGAGTATCTTTTACCATACGCCTTCACACGGCGGCTCAGGCATTCAGTGTTGCACCAAGTTTGCTTAAATTAGCAGTGTTATTGCAACTGCCGAGTAAGCACGCACGCAAAAGTGCACAGCGGGAATCATTGAAATCACTTCATACATGGTTGGAAATACATCATAATATCAAATATTTAGAATCGACTTTATGTCAAAGTCATTCATTATGTCCAAGACAAACATTACAGTCCATTCATTCATTCTACATTTAAAGGCATATGAGCAGCCCACAGGACTCACTCCAAAATGTGTCTTTCCTCTTGAATGCTCAAATAGATTTGGGAGTATCCTTGCTGCCAATCAAAAGGAGACTTTTGCCCTCCAATGGGCGTAGACTGGAGCAGCCGTGACACATCCGGTTCACTTATCCAATTATCATAAAGGCATGGAACACCAAAACAAGATGATGACATGTCTTTTGCAATTTGAAGCCACACTGGGCCTGTGACCAGCAGGTTCCATGGACACTTTCAGTCTGGGAGGAGGAGAATTCAGGGGAGAGTCACCAGTTCTGTTGTAGTCCAAAAAAATGACACCTAATCCATACTCCCAGCCCCAAACTTCCACATTTTATTGCTTTGTATTGTTATTGGTTGAAATGTGAAAATGATCTGCTGTCAAGGAGCTGGTGAAAAGAAAATGCCTGCCTGCCTGTCATGGTTGGGGTCCTGTGTTGTTTGTGTCTGTGTTGTGTTGTGTTTTGTAAGAAACACAACACACGGCTCGCTGTCACAACATATTTAGCAACTCTCATTCATAGTGAAATGTTTTGTTACACTGTCAAAGCTCCCTGGCAAGAAGCCCAAATTACAAATGAACGTAAAGTTCATTTGCGCCTCGGTGATTCATTATACTGATTTTTTTTTGTTGAAAAAGCAGCATCAGCAGACGCTTCCTGATGTCTCCGTGGCTACGTTTATATTTCTGGATGTCCTCGCCTGCTTTGCTGTACGCGACGTGGACAACTGTGTTGTTTTTGCTAGCGCCGACCAACCAATGGACATTTTGTGTTCCGAACAATATGTCATTTGGGTTTAGGAGACGGATCTTAATGTAGTCAGGAAGGTACGTATAATTGCTGGATTTTCATTTCTGCTGTGACCTATTGTGTGATAAATGTGTCACACTATAATAGAGCATTAAATGTTACTGCTGGGAGAATATAAATGCAGATTCCAAGTTGGAAAATGTTTGAAGGAATATTGATAGCAGACTTTGCCCTGTGCAGCCAGCTTTTGATTTTTTTACTATAACTATCAACATGAGCCGGAGCAAGTGAATAATATCATTTAGGAAGGTCAGTCTATATGACTTAGTGAACCCACAACTTCACAATTAATCCGAATTTTTCATGCGACTCTTATGAGGCATAAAAATGGAATCACTCAAAGCCAATAAAATGTGGTCATCTCGGGTTGCACGGGGGGAAATGATTGTATTTCTCTTGTGGACTGCACTAAAATGATGCAGTATAAAAGGAGTGCCAATTCCCCCAGACTGTTTATGCAATTACCATTGTAGAAAATATATTTTCACGGCTGAGATTGTCGAGTCAATCAATTTCCAAATCTCTCTTTGTTTTGGCTGTAATTATAAGAAAGAAATGGCTTGTTTCTACCAGCCTTGTGTCATTCAAAAAAGAATCCTCTTCTTTTTCTACATTTCTTGACTTTATTTCGTATTTGATCTCAGATTGGGCCTCGGCTGAACTACACTCGGTATCGAGCCTGTCATGCGTGACAAGCGGTAGCAAAGTTGATTTGACTTTGAAGCGGCTTATTTCTTGGGAAAATACCAGCTCTATTGAATTTGGAATGTGTGTTAAACACAACCACATGGGATGAGCTGCTTCAGTGTGTTATTCAATTGGATTAGTATTTGCTCATTGGGTTGACGTTAGCGAGACTGTCGGCTTGTCACATGCATTGAGTAGCCCACAAAGTATATGAATCAAACTGAATAATTGAATAGGTTCGGAATGAAATTCGCGCTTAGAGACCCGAAGATAGAAGGGCCAGAGAAAGCCAAATGAGATGGCCACTGCTGCAAACCTGATTGATTGCAATTTTCCACCAACCAAAAACCAACATCCAATTGTACAACAGGCATTTGCGTTTTCAATTCCAAATAAATTGCAGTTGTGGCTCTATGTTAGTTTGTGAAGAAAAACAATGGTCTCTTTTTGAAGCCTTTCTGTCTTCCCCTCCACCGTCGAGCCGTGTGAACAAAGTTCAGAAAAAGAGCCTCAGGTGTTTTCTGATTGATCCGACCGACCGACCGACCGACAGACAGACAGACAGACAGACAATGACGACTGTGTGGCTTGAACACAATTGCCATCTCGGAAGGTCAAAGAGCGTAGCGGCTTTGCTCCCACTCCAGCAAACAGTTGACACATTGGCATTGTAAGTGAAAGGTGTGCAGAGACAAGGGGGGGGGGGCATGCTTGTGGAAAGTCTGACAATGATGCCACTCTGCCTACGTGAACGGCAATGGAATGCCGCTGCAGCATGACAGCTTGTTATAATCACAACAATTTGTTTACGCTTTCAACATCCCCATTGACTTGCATACGGTGCATAAGTGCCCTGGTGATTTGTCAGTCAGTGGCGGTAGCAAATATTTGCTTTTGCTTTGCTGCTGCAGTTTACGTGAAGATACTGTGGAATGTTTTTTTCTCCTATTTGTCTTGTTTACCTACAAAAATATACTACAACCTATACTCTGGATTACATTTTCTATAAGTAGAATATGCTTTGAACGTGCATCACCAATAATATCACTAAATGAGATCTATCCAGCCAACCTTTACTTAGCTAAGCAGAAAGTACAAATAATGCGCCGACCTAGGAGGGGCACTAGTTTATTCATCGAGGGCTAAGTTTTGTTTGACCTCCACTGAAGCAGGGTCAGGGGTTACATCTCTCCAGGGAGATTTAAAGATGGCTTCTTCTGCAGCTTCTGCCTACAGGCCACAAACATCCTGTTTGCCTAATTCAAAACAAAAGCTGCCTTCTTGTCCTGCATTATTACTACCTACGTTGTGACGTCGCAAAATTTGATTCAGTCCTCCATCTCTTTGCAGTTTATACTGAATAATGAGGCAGCGTAATGGCGAGGTGATGCATGAAATGGCGATGGAAAATACGGCCGCTATCTTCTTTCACACATAATACACAAATCCCATTGTCAGCATATGAATGTTAAAATGGACTGGAATGTAAATGAGTTGTATAAAAATACAAAATCAATGTGCACAACCGTGTGGTTGACAAGAATTGTGCAAACACACACACACACACACACACACACACGCACACACACACACACGCGCTGTATTGACGTTTAATTACATTAATATGCATTAATATGCAGTCGTTAGTAGCACTTTAATTATGAATGAAGATGTAATGACACCCCCATCAATATTTAATTAAAGAGCAATAAAGTGTTATTTGGCAGCATTACCAAACTAGACAGCAATAAAAGAGTGTCTTTAGCCAGCAATTATTCCAGACAGAAGAGCTCCATCCCTCTTAAAATGGCACTATCTGTAAAGATAAATCCAGGGGACAACCAGCGGTCAAACACATACAATATGTACACATTAGTGTGCGTGTGTGTGTGCGTGCACACTGGTGCCACACTTATTCAGTCAGCAAACCGCGTTACATCTGACTTCAAAAAAAAAATTCTAAAAAGAAGTAGCAAAAGTCTTTAGGCACCACACAACTCAATATACTACATTCTCTGATATCTTAAAGAAAACAATTGAAAAGACAGCATTGTGTGCAGTATTTCCCATAGCAAAACAACATGCAACTTTTATGAATGAATTGATCTCAAAAGAGGCAGGAGGAAGAATTGGGTCGAGAGTTCTTTTACCAATTCCTTGTTTAGCATTAGACGCCCACGTGGCCACGTTGATATGCTAAAGATGTAACTTGTTTACACAAGTTTCTCCCTTTGCCCTCTCAATGGAATCACCATTGAGTCGGACAAAAGGCACAATGTGGTCCTCATCGGTGAGTGGGCCGCTCCAACAAGGCGGCCACTCACTTTGGTTTGCTCTCCAGCGAATGTTTACGGCAGTAGGCGCAAGCATTGTTTTAACCTAAAGGCTCGGCGCTATGCGCACAACTTTTCACAAGGGAAATATTGCTACTGTCTCTTGAATTTATCATCATATTCTCCAGTTTGGAGTTGATGTCATAAGCATGTCAATTTGTTCTCCTGGCTTGGATAGTTTGGGGTACCCAAATTGTATTGCCATACAAAAAACAACAACAAAAACGCCTTTAATCATTCACGCATGCACACTCAGAAGTGTCTTAAACTGCCTTGCAATTTCTCTTTTGGTTCATCCCAACTCCTCCTTGTCCTCGGCATGTGTTCCAACAAGCCAACGAGCACCCCGGTCGGTGTAGCACTTCCATGCTTGGGGAGCGGACGTATATTAAGTCAAGCTAATGATGTGACGACAGGCGTCAGTGATCGATGCCCCCCCGGTGAATTGATGTGCTCTGCCAACAAAGGACACTGACCTGCTGAGAAATGTTAATGAAGTAGTCCTTTGGAAACTTCAGCCTGTGAGCACCACCGTGCAGATACTATAGGTCATTATTGGTGAAATGTTCACTTCATCTTAAATTGAAGATGAACTTGAGATTCTTCGTGGAGTTGGATGGATGGATGGATGGATGGATGGATGGATGGATGGATGGATGGATGGAGGGATTGATAAAAAGTCCGCCACCCCCCTCTCCCCATCACCACCCACTTTATCTGTGATCCTTTGCTTCTGTTCAGTATGCAGAGCAGGCAACAACTCAATTAGCCAGAAGCCTCAAGCTATCACACCAGCAGACTGGCTCATAATATTTCCCATAATGTTTCATCCAATTTGGAGAGTTTGACGTTCATACCCTGAAGGACTGCTGGAAGAGACAATGACTGAAGGCGAGCGGGCACCGAGGTGGTGATTTTCTCTGTGTGTGTGTGTGTGTCGGGGGGGGGGGGGAATTTTATGTTAGAAGGTAAAGAGGATTTCACTCATTCCCTGGGCCTGAAAGTAAGGATGTAACCCCCATTTTAATGCCGTATTCCTGAACTTAGTAGCACAAAGTATATGTTTTCATATAAACTTCCCAAAATGGACAGACCATTACTGCCAAGGAGTGTATGAAAATGATTTTGAGGTGACAGACTGCTGTCATGTGCTTTTGGAAGACTCCATTAAAAAAGCTTCAGGGTCCAACTAGCATTTTTTAACCCGTCTTTCTTCCTTGCATTCTGCAGAACCGAGGTGCCCAATCAGCGGCCGGCGCGCTGGAAAAGCATAAAGACAGACCATAAGGGGGTTGGAGGCTAAAAACGCTGAGGCAGCATTTTCAGGGAAGTAGACATAGTAATATGGCTGAAATGGGAGGGGTCTCATTTATGACTAAATGATAGGCCCGATAACCCTGCAAGCCAGGATAGGATCATCACTCTACTTGAAAGTGACGTTGTAATGGCACCGGGGAGGAGGCAGAGGCCAGGATATCATTAAAGCAAACCTTCAAGCCATATTTCATGTGAATCTGAACAAGCTAGTAGCTCATATTCTGCCTCCCAAGTTACAAATAAACTTGGGGTATTGATACCTATTACAGAAACAAGGGAATGCTACATTTGTGTTTATTTTTGTTGCAGGCAGGTCTCAGCTGTGGCTTGCTTTCGGTCGAGACTGAGCTGGAACGACTTCCCTTCAGAATGTTTCATCATCAAGGTGGGATTGCTTGAGGGAGAGTTGACACAATGTTCCACCTTTAACCAAACACCTCACCAACACTGCCTTTGAGCTTCGGATGGTATGCAGCATGCTTTTTTTTTTTTTTTTTGCAGGGTCGGGCTTCCATTAAGATCCAAATCCGCCGTTGGGTGCGTCAGTGTCTGTCCATCATCGCTGCGTCTGTCTCCAATATGACACTTCTAACGAGTGTCGATTAACAATAATGCGTCTCATCAGTTCAAGCGCGTAATGACGCTGACACTCGGAGCTGTCGAAATGACCGACCAAAGTTGCTTTCACTCAATTAAAAAGCAAGACTGCAAAGTAACTGAAGGCAACATTTTCAAACTTCTTTTTTGGACATTTTCTTTCTTTTGGAGTCATCTTCCATTCAAGTTCGACAGCTAACGTCAGTGTGGCCGTTACGCCGCTCATAAAAGCTGAGAAATGCTAACAGTCGGTCTTGCAGGTGCCGCCCAAACAGGGTAGGTATCCTGAAAGCAACACCATGGATGTTTCCATTGCTCCGATTGACATATCAATATCGTTACAGTTAGAAATCATCCATATTTTTCCAGTTGCCCCCCATAACTCTTGTGTCTGGAGCTGTTTGGTATGTCAAGTGTGAAAGAAGATCCACCCCGGGAGAGTGAAATCTCAGGAGGAGGAGGAGGCCCTGGCAAAGGCATACTTAGGACACCTTCTATTTTGATAAATGGCCATCCTGATCTTTATTCCAATCATTTTGCCTTTATCAGTCATTTGTATTTGCTGAGTCGGGTGCAGGGGAGGTGGCGCTTGACAGTGGGATGGAACTTTTTAGCACGTTAATAAAATCAGCATTTAGCGTGGTCACAACAACTGTTTAGGAAAAGCTGAGCTTCCATCAAACAAGGGCAATGATGCACTGCAAAGTCACTTGAGCAAAGCTGCTTACTGACTGGCTGCTGTATACAGTTGAGAGTGCACAGCTGCGTATCAAAGTGATTTCCA
Source organism: Syngnathus acus (assembly GCF_901709675.1). Classification (NCBI taxonomy): domain Eukaryota; kingdom Metazoa; phylum Chordata; class Actinopteri; order Syngnathiformes; family Syngnathidae; genus Syngnathus; species Syngnathus acus. The sequence goes on along the minus strand of NC_051090.1, from coordinate 820,973 downwards.
GCGTGAAGTTATGGTGTTGATTAGTGCACTGACAGGTGCCATGATTAAAATGGCTGATAGTAATAGTGCAGCATTCATGCATTGACAACTTTGCTCTGCATGGCATTGTGAGGGGTGATGTACGACACCATTAAGGTAACCTCAGGGCCCCGGAGTACACTTATCTCCCTCGTCACGTCCTTCACACTTGCCAGCCAGTCTACCTCCAGCCAAAGGACGCCTCCCTCCCTCCCTCCCTCCCTCGCCTCGCCTCTTTCCTTGTCTGCATGCTTATGAATTGTCTCTGTCTGTGTGTATAGTATAAGTAGATTTTTAGAGATAGATTGATTTAATAATAGGTTGGTGTAATGAAACAACGTTGCCCAAGCTATTGAATAATAATAATTCAATAAAAAAAAAAAATCATTTGGTAGTCATCTATAAATAAAAGTATTTTGGAAAAGGTACATGAAAGGTAAAAATCGATCTCAAGCAGGAAACTGTTCAAATTGCAATATATTCAGGTCCGACTGTGGAAAAAGATGTTCTTAGAATTTTAACAAATGGAAAAAAAAAGATCACAATTAGCACATATCAGTGATGCTTTCATGCTGGCCTCTGTGTTATTTCCACTCCAAAATCCAAACAATGATTTGATGGATTGCTTTGAACTTCAGTGCAGACATTTATGACGCCCCGAGGATAAACTGCAATCATTTTAATGATCATTTTAATGTCATCCAATGCTGTCACCGGGTCATGTTATCAAGTATTTTGCTTGGGTGCAAAACTAATCACATAGTCATCCTAATTTCGCTGGTCATTAGAAAAGGCTGCTATCAGTCTGTGTGTAAAATTCTTGGATGCAAAAAATGTAACAGGGTTTTTGGTCCAAGCTATTTTCTTCTCTTACTAGCATGTTGCGTGCACAAAGCGCATGCTGGTGCAGTAAAGCCCTCTTGGTGGCCACTACTCCAGCCTAGGCAAATGTTTGTGCGAACATCTCTGTAAACACGTACATGCTCAGGGGGGGTCAGCCAAGCCAACACAACTGACACCAAACGCAAAACACACGCGGCCCCGCCCGCCCGCCCGCAAACACCTCCGCAACTGATCTGCCCTCATGTCATCGGAAGTGTAAAGTAAAACCCAGTTTTCCTAACAAGCCCAAGGCAGCCAGAGGCAACGTGCTATCTCTTGAGTCCAAACACATGTGCCCTCCCCTCTTCAAAAATACACCGGCATGTAACCCCTTAATTATTTCAGTGGGCTGAATTTGAGACCATGGCGTTCTTGTCGTTTTGCACAAGGCATGGAGTCAAGATGGCGAGCAACAGCAAGACAGAAACATTAGGAGCGGCTGGGTATTTAGGGGGGGGGGGGGGGGGCAAGTTTTAGAGGATAGGCACACATTTGCAAAAAAAAAAAAAAACCTGCTGTCTCTGAGTATATATATATCTATCTATGATTAGCATATGTCTTCTTGTGTTGCTTTACTGAAGGAAATGACTATTCTGCTGCTAGTATTATAAATGAAACTATTCGATGGGAATTGGGGACATGTAATCTTCTTAAATGTCTAGATCAATAAAGACTGAATGAGACTAATGACTTTCACCTTAAAAGCTTTTGTCCCTTCTGCTTTTTTAATTAATTCCAAGTCCTTAACAGAAATGTGCCACTTTCATGACTTGTTCAATCAAAACATCCCATTTGTCCGAAAAGAAACCTCTGAAATGTGACATCTTTTCTAGCCCCTTGTAGTCTACTTAGCGTGGTATTAAAAGTGAAATATTAAATGACGCGCAGTGGCTGTGGATTCCAAATGGTGAGTCCAAAAGGAACATCGCCGATAAATCATAGAGCGAAACTTGAGTCTGGGGCTGTTGTCAGAGATTTATCGGCAGCTGTATTTTTCTAGTGTCACCTGATGTTCTGTAAGACTTAGCCAGCGTCTTACGTTGCTTCCACTCATACCCACTCCCCGCCCGCCCGCACACACACACACTCACACACTTGCCCAAACACACAAGACATTTGTATTCCATCACCTTCTTACTGGATTGAGATGAGTTTAAATATATGGGCATAAAGCACACAAATCTTATTGACAAGGCAGCACTGACATTCGCAGCGTCCCAACTAATGCTGCTATAAGTTTCCGAAAAGTGGCTTTGTCTTTCAGAGCAGATCTGGTGGCTCAGCGTGAGTGAGTGCCAAAGATGTCAGTTTGAATTCGCTCTGACAGTTGCTGTGCTCTCACTCGCTTTCCACTGACCGGGCAATGTCAACTATTTGAGGAACAACAGATGAGTGAGCGGAGCAAGGCTTCAGTTTGAGTGAAGAGGAGGAAAGGCTCAGAAAAAGAAGGATTTTAATCACCTTGAGGATGGACAACAAAGGAAACGCACAGGATTGACACTTGCACCCTTTCCTTAGTCCAGGATTTGTTACTTTAAACCCATATTTTTTTCTTCATAAATATTTGTACTGCTTACAAAACAATGTCATCATTTTACATTTGAATTAAAAATAGCAAACCATTACACATTTGTTGAATCAGAAAACACAAAATTGTCCGTTTTCCCTCTACTATGCAATCTAGCGAGAAATGCCTGCTAAATAAATGTTACGCATGACCCACTTTGTTAGATGAGCTTGATTGACAGGTGAGTGCTGTAATGATAATGATACGGTGCAAAGGAGTCACCCTAAGTAGCAACACATCAGTCTAACCTTTAGCCGCTTGCTGAAAAGCGAGCTGAGAGAGCAGCTTTGATGATTGCAAACCTCTGCTGAAGTAACTAGAACACACGCCGCGCAGCTGCGACTCGGCCCAACGCGCACAAATGCTACTCCGAGAGGAAAGTAGACCGCACTTAATTGTCCCTGCTAATTGAACGGAAAAACAGCCTTAACTCATTCACCGCCAAGCCAGTTCATATCTTTGACGTCGATAACCTTCTATGTTACGGAATGACTTAAGAGCCTTTGGTCTCTTGCAACGCAAAGGAACGGCTTCCACGCATTTGTTTCATTTAGTTGCTTTAACACACAAACATGTCGTTAAAAGAATTCCCTCTGACTGGTGCTGAAAACGCTGACTACGGCTTTTTGCTATCCGGAATGGAAGCCTGTGAACATGCTGGGTGGCCGAGCGAGCGAGCGAGCGAGCGAGCGAGCGAGCGAACAACTCTTTACTGATCACTTGCCTTTATTTAGCACACACTTCACACTTTCTCCCCCCTTTCACTTTCTTTTGCCCCCCAACACGCAGACACACACATGACATCATAAAACAGGCCGTGCTGTCAAGTTGCCTGTCAGCATGCTTGTTCCCGGGCTTCACCATATAGGAGCCCTCTCAGCTGTTGAACCACAATTAACCTCGCACACGTTGCTGCTACACACACACACACACACACACACACACGCAGGCAAATGCACATCTACGCATGGTTTGCACTTTTGCTCTGGCTCCTTGTCACCGCTGTTGCCTTTTCACTCTGGGCTGCGTGCAACCTAATCCGTGCAGCGTGGCTTCATTCATTGCGTCCGTCAGCGTGAAGTGTCACCAAGTTAGTTTACAGCATTTGAACGAATGCGTACATCTGCCATTCCGTTCATATCATACGCTTGTGTTTCACCGCTGGTAAACAATTAGAGACAAGTATTTTTAAAGAATATTCGAATCATTTTTACCATACCAGCGTGTCGCCCCCCCTGCGCACACAGTAGACCCTAAATACTAAAGTGACACACAAGCCAAATGTGAGATTTCCGAACATGGCATCCATGCAATGTGACAACAGAACCGGATACATGATTTAAGTCCCGCGTGACTGGAAATTAATGTGGCCAACAGAATCATATCACAAGAAAAAGTAATCTTATCACAGCAAAAAGGTCTGAGCTGGTATTGTACCCACAACCTTCTTGCTGTGGAAAACTTTTGAGTCACTCCGTCACCATTTCCAAAATGATCTGATAAAGATATTAGGAACATTTCTGGCAGGCAGTGGTGTGCTAACTAAATGCTAATATGTGTCAGGGCATGCCTGAGGATTTATTACTCGCCATCTGCTCACCAGCGTACTGTACAATGTTAGCTTTGATCAAAACCACCCTGCTCATTCTACCCAATTGCTCATTTGAAGAGGAATTAGCGCCAATTTTTTTTTTTTTTTGGGGGGGGGCTTTCTGCTAATGAGACTTTATGTTGCCTTTGTTTGTTTTCAACCATATGAAACGACAATGAAACTGTTAAATGCAAGGATGCGCGCGCGCACACACGCATGCACGAAAATGACTTATCAGAAGTGGACAATTTGAAATGTTTTAATATCTGATATTTTGCTGTTGTTCCTGATTTCCTCTGTATAGGACCACAAATAAACGGAAGAAAGTACAAATATGTTTAAATCTAGTGAGGCCCATCAGTGACACCTTTTTTTCCTTTCAACAAATCACATATGAATTTTACGTCCTAAAACACTAAATGCAAAAAGCGACGTAAATTCAGAATCAAGGAATATTTTGCCAACGGGAATAATACTGAGTCTTTTTGTTTCATTTCGGCAAAAGGAGAACCACAGCATATTTGGTCTTTGTTGGAAAAGGCCCGCATAGGGTGCTGTGCTAGTTGTTTAGTGTTACTTGAACCCAGTGTGACATTTAATAGAAGTCACGTAATGAACTAAGCGTTTCTAAGTGATCTATATGGATCTGGGAGGGAAAATAGTGAACTTTGTGGAGAATTCCATCCAATCCATCTGTCTAAACAAGTTTATTCTAACATTTGTCTTCCCGCGGAATCCTCTCGGCCTCGGGGCGTGCCTAATGCCATTTGATGAAACAGTAAAGATTCTCCATATCTTTTCAGCGCGAAAAGGCTAATTGCTGTTCTGCAGTCAGATTTACGACCTCCTCTCTCGCCTTTATGCGCCCGGCATCTGCGAGCCGGCTGTCTCTGAAGGGATGTATGTTATGATCCCTTGTCAGGGAAATCAATCCTTATCAATTTTAAAGTTCAGATTTTTATTTCACTGCTTTCCGCTCTGCAAAAGAGACTGTTCTTGCTCTTTTTGTCTCCACCCCCATGACTTGTTCCATCTGTGGCCGTATTGATTGTATTTGCGCGGCTCCCCTGTGGATCTTCTCTTTCCCCGACCGAACCTGCCGCGGCCTCTCGGCTGTTGTTAGCGAGGGCCTGGAGACGTAGCTGAGTTAAATACTGCTAACAAGAGCCACAGATCTCTCTCAATGTGGCCTCCTGGCATTAACATGCTCTGGCAATTGTAGCGTCTCCGCTTCGTCTGGGAAGACGCCAATAAAGGTCAGACGAGGGGCTGCGCTTTGAATGGGCATTCAATTTGATCATGGCAAATTGTGGGATTTTGATGTGTTGAAAGTATCCCTTCATTGCATGCAAAGCTGGACATTTTATTTCATCGGCAAAAGAATTGACGAGAAGGATGAAAAGATGAAATCAATTGAATCAATAATGATACACCACTAAATATACAAATATTGTTCAAGTAAATTGCTTTGAAATTAGTACACACTTGAAAATATTTTTTTTTTATTGCGTGGACTGAGTTTTTTTATTTTATAATCCCCAAAATGGTTTCTAGAAGCCCTGTTTTGGATTCTTTTCAGGGTCAAGTCCCACCAATAGATCTTAGCGGCATCCCGCAAAGTTTCTTTGACTCTTTTTGTTTTCCAACTTGTGTCAGATAAACATTGAAGTGGCTTTGACATCCACTGGCTGTGGAAGTCACAGCGTATCTGTGTGTAGCGTGTGTACAGTCGCCAAATAGTAAACTAATGCTTGGGCGCTAACTGCTCACTAAGTGGGTGGGACAAGGATGGCCTGACCCCACTGGCCTTACCACCAGTCCCCTCTAACAGCTTTGGCCCCGAGGTCAGCTCAATTTCCCCACTGCTGAGTGGTCATTACGAAGCACGGCTTTGATAAATGCCCACGCGGCTGGCCAGAAGCGCGGCGCCAAATCTCCTGTGCACTCACATGGGCACAAAAGAGGAAAACAGCAAAAATACACAGATGGAAGATAGGAGAAGTAACAGAAAAGTAAAATGGAGTGGACACACTGAATCCATTCAAAATGGAACCCAAAATGGAATGAAATTGTTGCATGTCTGTTGTTGCCTAGCTACCAAAATGACATCCCGTTCTCACCCTGACAAATAATCCAATGAAATCACAAGAAGTGCATGATAACTCTTGAATCTTGAATGATAACCACCTGGACAAGGTTTTACTAAGTGCACGGCAACAAAATCACATTGAGACGTGCCTGACCATTTTCGACTGGCTGAATGAGGACAACAAATGATAAGATGCTCCTGTTTATAACAAACATTCATTTTCCACGCCAGGCGATGATGACCTCATCAGTGTCTGTCACTACAAGTGCTTTCATGTTTGCATGTGTGTTTGGAAGGGCAGAAGGAGGGAACCAGTGAGTAGAAGGAGGCGGGGACACCGAGGCAACAGATTGATTGTGAAATATGGTGGACTCTGCCACTTGCATCATGATACATTGGCAAGCACTCACGTGTTAATTGCTGTAAATTAAAACATGACAGTGTTGACAAATTGTCTTCCAGAATTTCTGAATGGATGGATGGATGGACGGACAAGGCTCAGTAATAGCTGCTAAGTTTTATTAAACGGCACGCTGCCGTTGCTTTACGAATGCGCGGCGACAAGTCTGATGTCCCTCCTCCATCTTTGATCCACACGCAATATTATGTCCAAGCCTACCTAGAGAGAGATCTGGGAGGATTTGTAGGTCTGTGAAAATGACCAAGAAAAACGTTTTCTGATCAATTATTCACAATGCCACAATCCCTTTTGTATTGCACCTCCCTCCACTGCCTCTTTCTTTTCTGGCCATCACTCAATGTGCCCTTTTCTTGGCTCTGTGTCTGTTTGTTCTTTTCTCATCCTTTTCTGCAACGCCAGGCCAAATGCCCCCCAGAGAAGGGCCACATTCTCGGGCAAGCTGTCACCGATAATGGTGGCAATTAATAACGTGTCATAATCCTGCAAGGAGTGCACGTGTGTACATATGTGCACCAATGCCGAGTGTGTGCGTTTCTGTGGGAACACGCTGATGACGAAGGATCAGAGTGTAAAAAACATGTTAGAAACTGTGCACATGCAGCCAGTTACTTTGCAAAAAATGTGTGCGAACCACAGTATATCCCATCAGGCAATTATTTAGGAGATGCAAAAATAAGAATGATCGGTTGGCACTTTTTAAATGTCGTTGTACATGTGTGACAATGACAATAAAGATCTATTCTATTCTATGTTGTGTTTTGAACGGCACTGGATGTGAAATGTGGCGTCGAGCAGCATTCTTGCCCCTGGGCCAATGGCCAGCAGCTGCGGCAAGAGAATGTTGGACCGCCCACCCTGCAAAGCGGGACGTCAGCGCATGCGTGGCCAACCAAATCTCATCGTGGGTGGCATGACCCACAATTCAATGAGCATCTTTTTATATTCTTTCTTAGTCTGATCTTTCAGTCTTGGATCTGTGGAGCTATTATCGTATTTTGATATTCTTTCCTGAGCTCCAAGGCAGCGCCCCTCAACATCAAGGTTAATATGGTTAGGCCCAAAAAAACGGGGAAATAGAAAATGCACATTCCCAGCTGGAAATGTCATTTGGCTCCATCAGCCTCCATTCCATATCAATATCAACGGGAGTGAGTGGACGCAAATCTAACGAAAAAAGATGAAGAGGATGGGCGTGGCTAACAGCTGCAAGTATTCGGGCCGTGTAATTCTTAGTGGACACAGGTGTTGTGCACGGCAGAGGTCACGGCTACGTACACCCATGAAGGTACACAAACACAAAAGGCTTCAGAGTGTCCGTCCACTGCCGAGCCGCAGGCCAAGTCGCACCACACTGGCACATATCTGCGCATAGACTTACAGCAAACACAAGAGGTCTTAGCCTGACCAACAAGTCACCCGCCAAGGGAAAGGACAAGTATCATTACTTCTACAACACAAAAAGTCTTGCACACACACGCACACACCAATGAGTGCTGCGGTATATACGTATTTTGGCGTGGGATTGGACTCAGCTCATGGTACACCTACCTCATTGTTGCGCCAGCAGAAAGACTTTTTGGTGATAGCTATTTCCTCAGAGCTTTGTTATTCATGACAGTAGCTGCAAAACAAGGTAACCCGCAACATGACACTGAGCTTTTCTTTTCGATGCCAGGTGCAGCAGCATGCACAGACACCGCATGCTTGTTGCATTTCCCTTGGCCCCTATGCAAACTGCAGCAGACAGGTGTGACTAGGAAAACCAGTCCATATGGCACAATTATGCAAACATACAACATTCTTTCAATGAGACATTTCCAAAATAAAATGAAAATAAGGTGCTGTATATTGAGATGTTTCTCTTTTGTTGCATTGCTAGTAATTGTGATGAGAAATCATTGATGAGTGTCTTCACTTTGATCAAAGTGTGGTAAAAAGCCCACTAGCGGTAGGTAAGCTCCTCGTGGCTTGTGTCGTAGAGCAGCCATTGTCCATCTTTTCTCTTTCCATCTCATCCTCATTGACTTGTGTAAGTGTTGCCCTCCCTCCCAAGTCCAGCCCCTTCATTTGGCCGTCCGTATCAGGGAGCAGTTGATTTAGTTACCTGCTACCCTTCAAAGATGCCCCAATAGGCAAAGTTGATAAACCTCTGGCAATTTGTACACTCCTATTAGTGACCACGGTGGCTACATTAGTAACTGTCAGCGGGCCCTGCCCGATGCACTGCTCTCATGTGACCCGATTCGTCGCATTGGGTGTGTCTCGGTGGCAGTGATATATACTCGGCGGGATTTTACTGATGCGTAATCACTCACGTCTCTCACAAGGCACAGTTATCTTTACTTCAATAGGCTGAGGAAACAATGAGTGGACGGCACCTAGTCGAGGGAGGCTGCATAAACAATGGCCTACAGTGAATGCTAACAATGTCTTCTCGTGGCCGTTATTCGCACCCACTAGTTGATTTGAACTTATTCTGACTGACTATATTTATAACAGCCGTCCGTCATTTGGTGTTATCTGGTGTCCTCACAGATGAGCCCCATGATGCTGAATTGACAAGGCATTCAATTTTGAATTTGTGTGTGACTTTTCATCATGGTAAAACAGAAAGACCCGGCCGGGACTCTTACAGAATGTAAAAGACAAAGACAAATTGTTACACACATCCATTATTACGCTCGCATTTTCTTTCGTTATATTCATTTGTATCTTGGGGAGCAAGTAATCCGGCTATGGTTGAATAGAAACGAAAACACGCCCCTCCCCCCCTGCAACCAAAGAAATTCTTTGAATCAATTCATATTTATTCCAGACAATTGGACAGGACTATAGATCAGTGGAGGTTAGGTTGGCTAAATGAGCACAAGATGGAAAAGGCTGTCTGAGGCAAAGCTGTCCCACTGATTGTCCCTGGCCACCATGACTCTACACTACAGCTTGGATAAGAAAAGCACGGGCCCGTCGGCCCACCGGAAGCGGCGCTCTACCGTCCATCTTCAGCAGGCTCAACATTCTTGTCTCCAAAGTACATTGTGCTGTCCCGTGGCTCCATCCTCTCACTCCTTTTGCTGTATGTTTGTTATTCTTACGGCATGGTGGACAGCACCCGGGCTGAAAAATGCATGAGATTCATTGTGCGCCCTCCTGACCTCCAATGTAAAATCACAACCTCCGCCCCAGCGAGCCGCTTCATCCCGAGCCCTTCATCCGCGCTGTCTCTCTATTGCTCTGCATTGCGTAGCATAAATCAAATCACACCGGACTGGCGCTCTCGCTCTCTCTCTCTCTCTCTCCCCCCCAGAGTCATCGGCCTTCTCCCCGTGTTACATTGTATTCGCAAATTTAGTGGCATTGTAAATAGATAAACACAAGCAACATCTATCAATGCAACTTGCAGAGAGGCTGTGTAATCAGAACGTTGGAGCCACGGCCAGTGATCTCCATTTACCTTGGGATAAATCCATCGCCGTGGCCGCGGCAGAGCGCTCTGACAAATCACCCCAGTCAGCCCGCGGCTTGCCCGGGCCGGGCTGGGCCTTATTGGCCTGGCCCCCAAGTAGTCTTGGCCCTCAACGGAAAGGATGGGACCTGTCAAGCATGGCCGGATTAAAAAGTATACTCTGAAAGAAAGGATTTGTTATTAAAGAAAGCCTCAGTGTGGATTTGGACCAGCGGCAACAAATATGGGTGACAGGCAAGGGGAGGGAAAGCCGTGTTTACACTTGATGTCCAGAGAACAATCTTTCTCACCGGCGTCCCATCTCCTAAATGTTGAATTGCCTCACATTATGATAAAGAAAGGCTTTTGTTTAGCTCCATTTTAGGCCCTAATTTTCGCGCTGCTAATGGAAGCCAGGAGTCATTTGATCCCAGGCGCTAAACACATTCTGAGCTACATTTGATGAGAAAGAAAGAAAAAAAAAAAGCAGTCTTCTTTTTAACGGTGAATTCTTCAATTTGATTTGCTTCCATTCTGGCTATCATGCTAAATGCTTGCAAAGGAATTGAACCATCTTCCAGGTTGCAATAGCCAGCAGTAGAACATAGAAAAGCAGAACGAGTTGATCATGAAAAATGCATTGCCCCAACACACACACACACACACACACACACACACACACACACACACACACACACACACACACAACCTTGCCCTTGTCCCAATGCTGTTGGTGGTGATCAAACGTGAGCCCCTTCGGTCACGGGCCTTTAAAGGATCGTAATAGCTTTCTATAAGGACACAGTCATTGTTTCAAGACTTGGAGGTTATGAGGGAGCAGCTGTAGGATGTTTTATGATCCATTTTCCGAGTCTGCCTGTTCAGATCGTCAGGAAATGCGTTGGATATACGACTTCCTGGTGTACTGACAGCATGGTTAAAAACAAGAGCAGGGCTGAGAAAATAAACATTATTTCTCCGTGGTTCTCCTGACGTTTGTCTTTGAGGCTTGAGATTTAATGACCAGCACAAAACAGTCCGCTAACGTTCCGCAGTAAATTTTTTGAAGGTTGGAGGTATGCGCAATCTTGCTGACGGAAAATATTTGTTGTTGCTTTTTTTACTGTGTGTGTTTATGAGTATATGGCTTGGAGACATACGCTCAAAAAAAGCACAAACGACCTCGAGTAGCCAATTCTCGACTTTTGCGGCAACATGTTCAAAGTTTTGCAAAGGACACCGAGGGTACAATACATTTGCTATTTGGTGTTTACGTTCACTTTTAGAATAATTCTACATTTATGAGATGCGGACAGTAAAATCTTTGCATTGGAGACGACTTTGGCATCTGTCATCTCCCTGTGCTGCTGTTTAGCTACAACAATAATGTGCCCTTTCGGATCTCCTTTGCTTTCTTACTTTTAAAAGGAATGAGAACAAGTAACAATGGAGAGATATATGAAAGAGAGAGAGAGAAGCTCCATCTGTGCAAACATCCACTTAAAACATATCCATGCTCATTGCCCTTTTGGTGCTGGGCAAACATTTGCTCATCAAATCAAGTTGTTTGAAGATGAAATTCACAGCCATGTTTGACGGCAGTGATGTGAAGAAAAACATTTGTCATTACTGGGTTCCTCTGCAAGTGTGAGACCTTTCAACCAACACACGTGCGCACACACACACACCTCCACTGTGTGTCCCGACAGACACGTTCATTCACAAAGCTACACACGCTGGGACAACACAGCTGCCAGAAAGGGCAAAGGTTACAGCATTGTACAGAAACGTACATAAACTGAAAAAAGCCTGTCACAGGAACTCCAAATTCCAAAAATGCTGTGTGGAACAGGGGCAAGAAGGTTGAACGTTTGTAGATGCAATTCTTTATCAGTCCATCCTTATGTACAATTTGAGTTGATCAACAGTCTTCATATCAAATCAAACAAAACACCATTAAGTATCTGCTCCGTAGCTTTTTTTTGCTCGCTCTAACGGCAGAAAATCCCGCCTCACAAAGATAGGATGTTGGAAAGGGAAGCAGGCTTTTCTGTTCAAATGACCCACGGACCGGAAGAACAACCGACCGGTAGCATAACGGATAGCAGCGTGGCAAGACAACAGGTCGTGCAAACTGCCGTGGTGGCTGTGCAGGGTTTATATAGGCTAGGGTGGCTAACAAGCTGGGAGCAGGTGTGCAAATGAGCTATAGGTGCGGCCAATGCTGCTGACGGCAAGGGCAGCAGCCATGAGATGAGCTGAGCTGAGCTGAGCTGAGCTGAGCAGAGCAGAGTAGTGCTCATGCAGATGCATTGAGTTTGATTATTATTGTTATTCCTTTCAAATGTTGTCAACGTACACTACTCATTACTGATAAGGATTATGGGTGCGCTGGAGCCAATGCCATCCCAGTCTTGCAAGTCTTCTTGGGAGTACCCCAAGGAGTGCTTAATCACATGCCGACTCCACCCTGCATGTTTTTGGAATACGGGAAGAAGCAAGAGTGGCTGGAGAAAAGGCATACAAGGACGGCCGACGACATCATACGCAAGGGGAGAGACAGCTTGCCGTCGTCGTTTACCAGGGCCGGCCGGGGTGAGTCCATTTCTGCAAATGATCAAATCCGGATTGTGCTTTGCATGACACGCTCGACATGATAATTGCGTGACGCAATTATCATGTCAACTTTGTGGGCTACAATGATTCGAGCGGAAAGGTGTTCATAAATCATCATACACAACTTTTGGTTTGTTTGTAAAAAGACATGAGAGCAAGCAAGCAAGCGCTTAGTCATGATCAACAAAAGTCTGCCTTTGACATGTTGACAAGAGCAAAGTCATTCGGCTCAACCTTGAAAAGAGCAGCGTGAACAGAAAGACCATAACATCCGTCCTCCCTCACTTACCTTGGGCTTATTAGCCTATAAAATCATCACATTTGGTCCCTCTGTATTTGTTTGATGATATTTTCCCTCCGTGCCATTGAAAATATGCGAGATGTTATGTTACACCCTATTGATTACCGCTGTTAATTAAAAATTTAATTAAAGTTTTTTATGGTCTGTGTTTCACTTGTGATAATAGTACGGTGTGAGGAGCCTCAAGCATCAATCATGGCTTTATTTGCAGTGGTTGGCCATCAACAAATACAACAGTGTACATAAAATTTTACTAACATTGATTTTGAAAATATGAAAATGACTTTAAACATGGGAGATGCATAATTCAATTTAGAGGCACAAAGCATAAAATCCCCACGCTATAACTCAGTTAATGAACGGGAAAAGTCCATTACGGACCTATCAGCGGGCGCATCGTCTGAATCACGCACGCCCGAAGGAAGCCGAATCATTTACTTTAAGCTGCGCTGACGACTCCTTTAATAACAGCGGCCAATGTATTGTGAAAGCAATATGAGTTCAGACGAATGGCTGATTTTTGTTCTGTATGGCAAATCCAGAGGATATTATGCAAACCAAATTTAAATTTCATTTCTGCCCTGCGTATCCATCATGTGTATCATTCTGCGGGAATCATTTAACATGACAAATAACCATCGACTGTTAATGTAAGCTTATGTGAAGGTCGGGGGAGCTGAAGAGGAATTGATGCGGCTGGCTGGCTAGCTGGCTGGCTGGCTGGCTGGCTGTCTTGAAACACTTTCTTGTCCTACTATAATGGAGCTAATTCGCCGCTGTTAAATCGTGGTCACAGTGTAATTTGCTGATATGATAAACGTTTGGCAATTTGTTGGACAAACTGTTACTTTAGATTCGGATGCATCCGTGTTTTCTTATTTATTCTCGCAAGCCCCACAAGTGTGTCTGTGGCTTGATTGTATTCAATGGACGGTCCTGATTGGTGCCCTTGAGGTGGTGACCCCTGCTCTAAGGGAAGAGACAAATTGCTCAGATTCATTTCATGGAGTTACCACATTTAGGATTAGAAACCAAGTGAGGAGGTAAAGTGTGAAGAAACTCCAGGAAATAAGATGACAGCGAGCCATAAGGGGAGGCACAGACAGACAGACAGACAAGGCAAGGCTCTGTCCTGGCTCATCTGTATCCAGCAGACTCTGTTAATTACAGGAATGCGAGTTTGAAATGAAGTGCTGAGTAGCGTGAAGCGCTAATGAACAGAGATTGGCCTGGCACTGGCTAATACGCTGGAGGCCTTCTGCTATTTATGACCCAGGGGGCCTCGACTTTATCCTGGTCTTCCCCATTCCCACCCTCTCACCTACTCTGTGCTAGCCATGCAAACTCATATTAAACCCATATTTAAAGAGTTGTGATAAAAAAATATTGACACAGATTCATGTTTTTTTTTTTTTAACGGGTACCACACAATTATGAATGTATGTATTGCTTGTCAACCACAACAAATAATATAATGAAAAACTGGTTGACATGAATTCAAGTCAGCATTAGTTTCTGGATAGATAGTTCAACCAAAAGCTACATTATCCATCTAACTCTGCGTTTGTTATTTTATAGTGTCACCAGTGGGAAAAACAACAACAAACAGATGCAAAGAAGCCTCGGAATTGTCTCTTTTATTATATATATATATAAAATCAAGCCATTTCATCTTGATTTCCTGAAATCTTACTCAAGCTACCACGAAGGCAAGAAGTTGATGATTTTGCCCCGGTTAGCCGCCCCAGCCCAGCCCAGCCCTTCCCCATGCTGTTTTCTTCCAGTTCAAGCTCCTTGGGCGCACCATTGATGCTAGCCTGACTGATGTGTCTCTGCATTGTTTTCCAGGAAGATCATTGAGTGGCATGTTGTTTTAAGAGCTAAGCTCCAAGCAAAAGGCTCCATTGTGCGAGCCATCCTCCCTGGGCTGCCAACAGCCTAAGGGCGACAAGATGGCTGGCTCATTTAGAGCTTGGCGCTGTTAAACTAAAAGCAGGCTTTGCATAACTTCACTCACTCACTCACTCACTCACTCACTCACTCACTCACTCACTCACTCACTCACTCACTCACTCACTCACTCACTCAATTGCAGACTATCTTCTATATACTGCATTTTCTTCCTTATCTTGGTACAAGCAATTGGAACAATAGAAGCACATACACAGGAAAATATGATTTCATTTCCAAATGCAACTTTTGGACTGGATCTGGATGTTATTGCCAATGTGTGCACTCTTTGGTTCTTATATTCTGCCAGTGGAATATCAAACAAATGGGCAGAACCATACACAATGTACACAATGGCAAAGACAGCACATATATTCCATATATACTACCTCCACGATGATAAATGCTGGCGTATGTGCACATTTGACATGAATTGTGTCTAATCAGCACTTCTTCCAGAGGTGAATATTGACAGCTTTTGTTATTCATCGCATATTTAAGCTATTATATTTTCCTCCTCTGCTGCCATAATGTTGCGGAACACATTGCTAGCTATCATTGAGCAGCTCCTTTTAAAAAAACGTCTTGAGGCGTGACATTATTAGCCATAAGGAGCCTATTGAAAGAGCAAACAGGGTTGCTTGTTCCTTTTATGGCTGCCACGCTCTGGGTGAGCGCCGGGGTTCAAAAGGCCACGGCCTTCCTGCCCTTGCAACATCCAGCCACCGTCTTTTTATACCTCCTTTAATCGAAACACCGTGTACTACATCACCGTTATGCTTTGGGCAAATTAAGGTCACTATATTGATTTGATATTTGTCATGATGCGACGGGCACCGAGCGGTACGCTCTTTGCCTCGTCCCCGTCTAGCCCCCATCCCTATATCGTTGTTCATAGAGCTATATTTGTGCAGGGGGGCTCATCATATTTTCCTTTGTTTGGCTTTTAAGCTGAAGTCGGCCTCTTCCGTCGAGTTGCGAGCTACATTTAGGCGGATACGTTGATTTGGATTAAAAGCCTGATCGGAATCAAATGGTTAGGGTGAAATAGCGTGAGAAGCACAACGCTGATCTGTCCGTGCTGAGTCAGTTCACATACATATAGACATGGTAGATATACGTACGTAGATCGAAATACGTATATGCTACATATATAGCGATATATGTTCTTTATAGAGCTATATTAAATGATACCAATTTTCATCACACGTGTATTGTGAGCGATCCTGTATGGAATAGAGAAGCTCTATGCATAATTCATGTTGCACACATGCATGTTCTCATATTTATCATGTCATTTAACAGGGACAGGTTCAAGGCCTGAGGCCTGGATAGGATAAGTACCCCCTGTGGCCCTCTTAGGGGTTCAAATGTGATCGAAAGAGGAAGGGGCGGGGGGGGGGAGATCACTTTATCTTTGTCACTCCATGTACTTGGGCAGACAGCAAACGGATATTCCCCAGCCAGCCAGCTAGCCAGCCAGCTAGCCAGCCAGCCAGCCAGCCAGCCAGCCAGCCAGCCAGCTAGCCAGCCAGCTAGCCAGCCAGCTAGCCAGCCAGCTAGCCAGCCAGCTAGCCAGCCAGCTAGCCAGCCAGCCAGCTAGCCAGCCAGCTAGCCAGCCAGCTAGCCAGCCAGCTAGCCAGCCAGCTAGCCAGCCAGCTAGCCAGCCAGCCAGCCAGCTAGCCAGCCAGCCAGCCAGCCAGCCAGCCAGCCAGCCCCAACACACAGACGCCGACTCACACGTGTACACACAGTGGGCTGCTACAGGACAATCTATTATTCCCATGTTGATGAACAGTAATATGAATGTAACTGTATATACACCCGTGGGAGCTACGATTAAGACTGACCTCACTGTAATGGGAAAGAAACTTGTGCGGATATTGTTGGTCATTCATCTTTATTTACACTACACATTGTAATGGCGAAGTACGACCAGCCTGTGCTGCAGTCTGGAGGGAACCGCGGATCCAGTGTATGCAGAGCCACATCTGGGACTGGGAGAATGGGAGAGGCATAATGATGATCATAAAAAGTATTATTTAAAAATAAACCACTATGAACTGGTAGTACAAACACTTTTCATGTTAAACTCCATTCACAAGTAGAACTGAAAAAATTCACATGAAAAAAAAAATCTGGAAAATAAAGTGCCATTGTCATTTGTTGACTCTGTTGGACTTTCAATTGTCCCCATAAATACAATATGTAGTGTCATGTATCTTCCTGCACGCCCCACCGCCTTCTGAATCAGCGGCATTCAGCAGGACATGTTCCTGTCAAAGTTACTAAACCATGCAAGTCGAATCTTGAGCTCCCTGCATGAGTCCCCCTAAATGAGATGTCCGTAGGGATAAAAGAGAGGGCTCCGTGCGGCTCTTTTCATGCCAATTAGACTCTGTGATATAGTCACGGCAGATATGCACCGCCTGGCGCTTGTGGCACAATACTCGAGGAGACGGCAAAAGAATGGCCTTTTTTTTCCTTTCAAAGGGCATATATATATGAAAATAAAATCATTTGAAGATTCGGCCTCCCCGTGCCTGTGTGGATTTCCTCTGGTGAGGATAAGCTATTCAGAAAATGGATCAAGAATTCAAATAAAATATTCAAAAGCAATTCAATAATAATATTTTATTCACTTATCGCTGAGAGTGCTGACTTTTACTCTTGGGTCGAATGTGCCGGTAAATAAATATTAGCGTGTAAACGTGCCACTTGCTTGCATCTCTTGGGCTCCCTCTGCTGCTGCCGC